>NC_092759.1:40134511-40734511 GCF_047496795.1 Chiloscyllium punctatum | reverse complement strand
TTGAAGTGAACAGAAACTGCATTTCTAATAAGCACCATGGAATTGAGCAAAATTTATTGAGTCGCTTCTCGTCGATTCCCACACAGGTTTCCGACTCAGTTGGTATCCATGTGGCTGATGTCCAGGAGTGAACATCTCTGCAGCAAATTGCACGGTTAGGGTAAAAGGCAAGGAAAGTGGCATCTAGAACTGGCTCCGAGGTCAGAGCATCCTCACAATGTAATCTGTCGTTCTCGAATAGGAATGCGACCTCCGGTTTTAGGGTGGAGTACATTGTTTGGGACTCTTTTTCTGCAAAACAGGCACAGTGACTGAAATTACGCTGCACGGTATGATGTGGAACACGGCTTTGTGCATTTTCCCTGTAGTCCGGTGTGCTTCATGTTCCGTGTAAACGTGAAACTTGCCCTGTTTCAAGCAATGGGTGAAATCATTTAGCAAAGCAAGAATCGAAATTGCAGTAATGTCAAGCAGCTCGTGGTTATTTGACCAAATCATAACCGAACATATATTCTCACAGATACATTTGGAGCTGAAAGGAGTCTGAGAAGATAGACTCAGCTTACCATTGAGTTTTGTCTGGATTGATGGGCTCTCATTATCTGCTGCGAAATTGATATTGTAGACGGGCACATCCCAGCAGCTGTGCGAGTCGGAGAGGGATCATGGAACCATTTTCATGTGACTTGGCATCTGTTGTTATGCAGGAGAGCACAGTTGGAAACGCAAGAAAATGGTGCGCGCGGCCGGCTGGTAGTGTGGCCGAGCGGTCTAAGGCGCTGGATCCAGGTTCCAGTCTCGAAAGGGGCGTGGGTTCGGATCCCACCACTGCCATTTCTGCAGATCAACTCCAACGCTGCAGCTTGTTAAAATGCTGTTTCTGTCCCCACTGTATTGATGTTGAAAACAAAAGTAAAATGGCTTTGCTTCCCGGGGAATTAACTGTGGTGTGGGATAGTGCCGAATATTTCAAAGTGTCTCTGTCTGTCATGATCGTGTTCGCCTCCCGCGCAGAAAATCGCAAGCAGCTGTGCTGTTCCA
Organism: Chiloscyllium punctatum; assembly: GCF_047496795.1. Lineage (NCBI taxonomy): Eukaryota > Metazoa > Chordata > Chondrichthyes > Orectolobiformes > Hemiscylliidae > Chiloscyllium > Chiloscyllium punctatum. Next base: position 40,733,470 of record NC_092759.1, on the reverse strand, counting down.
GGCAAGTTGAGCTTGTACTGGAACCGAATGGAGACCGGTATTTCATCGCTGTTGTGAAACAAAGTCCTGGGGTGACTCGACTCGTCGTTATTTGGTTTTTCGGCCAATGGGAAAATCGTTCCAACGAATTTCGATGTGATATGTTGTTGAATTTCTCCCATTTGTGAGATTACTTTATAAATCATGCCCTCGGACTGTCTCACATTTAGCATTCATGCATCTCTGTGTCTGAAAATGCATTAGGTATGCCAGCTTTGTTTGTGTTCCGTGTTAAATGCTTTCTGTTTTGCGATTCGCTCAATACTTTACGAGTTAACAGCGTTTCTGAGGAAACTTCCAGCTGCAAAAGTCCTTAACTGAGGATCTGGGAAAATTTCACAGAGTATGGTCAGTCGGAGCAAAAGTAAGGAAGTCGTTCCTTTCTGCAGTGTTTCGCAATACTACCTTTCCCGTGAGCATCGAACACAGTAAAGGATTGTGCCACAGACTGCGACGGCAAGCTCCGCTAAAAAGTAATCCTTTAAAGCAGGTGTAAGCAACACAACGTTTTTGGGGGACACCGCGTGGAAACAGATCCTTCGGTGTATCTCGTCCATGCTCAGCACATAGCCAAATATAAACAAGTCCGTTTCCCCAGTATTTGGCCCCAAACCCTCTCAACCCATCCTATCCAGAAACTCATGCAATTTTCTGAGCCTCCTCCGCTTCCTCTGGTAGCTCATTCGATACACGCACAACATTCTGTGTGGGAAATGTGCCTCAGGTCCTTTGTCAATTTCAGCCCACTCACCTTAAACCTATGCTCTCGAGTTTTCAACTCACCCCAACTTGGGTAAAACACGTAAATACTCAGTTTCCAACCCTTCCATTAGATCATGTCGCAGTCGTTACGCTGCAGGGAAAGTCGTCCCAGCCTAGTCCACCTCGCCCTACGGTCCAAACATTGACCACATCCTTGTCTATGTTTTATCATCAATTTCACGTGTCTTTTTTTAAATGTTTTGAAGATGTCAATTACGCTGGACAACAACGAGCTATTGGAAACAGAAAGGTGAAACGAAGAATGGCTTCAACTTTCAGTGCTGGATGCCCCGGAGCTGCGGGACGGGCGGCTGCGGCTTGTTTCTGTAGTGTTGTGGTCATCACGTTCGCCTCACACGCGAAAGGTCCCCAGTTCGAAACTGGGCAGAAACTGCTTTGTTCTTCAACGGCAGCCTTTTACATGGGCAAGAACGGTGCTTTCTTGCTTGCTTTCCCATCTGCAAACCTGCCTTCGAAGTTGCTTGAACAAATCTGCTCGCGTAGTGAAATGTAATGCAATTCCATTTAATGACTGTGCAAAGAAATGTAAAGTTTTTATCCAAACTGGTTCTGATCATATGCAATTCTGTTTGAGAGTGTAGTTACCCCCTTCTGATTCTTCTACGAAAAGCAGTACCGCATTTGCATTCCTTGCGCAGGCGGCTCGGTTCAAAGACAGGGAAGAAGCTGATGCGCTGGTGTCACAGTGCACCACGGATTCCTGAACTTGTCTGTCTGTTAAATGTCCCCCAAAGGCGTCTCTGAAAGGCCTCGTTTGGAAGCTGTCTGTCGTTATTCAACGTACGAGAATTGGCACCAGAGGTCCTGAATCATGTTTTGGAGCAGTTCGCACTTGAGTGGCTCTTTCAATCAGCAACAGCAATGAAAGAAATTACACTCTCAGAGGAACCTCTGGACCTGTGATTTCATGGTGTCGCTCGTATTAAGGTGCGCCCCGAGACCTAAGTCACGTTGGAACTGAAACGGAGGAATCGACAGAGAGGTTACAGAATGACATCGCATCCATTTGGTATTCTTGAAATCACTGAGGAGCAGGAAAATGTAAACGGGGAAGTCGAGTGGGGAAGTCAGGCAGTTGCAGCTCTGGAGAAACTCCTTCTTTGTGACTCACTCAGCAACCAGACACGTGAAGGTGACTCAGAGGCGTGAGAGCTCTTCACATCGAGAACAAAAAGCAATCAAGGGCAGTTAGCACCTCTTCCGGAGTGGGGGTGGGGTGAGGTAATTACCTTTTGACTTTGTTACTATGTTGAGAAACTGCCTTTTAGATTGTAGTGAACAGAAACTGCATTTCTAATAAGCACCATGGAATTGAGCAAAATTTATTGAGTCGCTTCTCGTCGATTCCCACACAGGTTTCCAACTCAGTTGGTATCCATGTGGCTGATGTCCAGGAGTGAACATCTCTGCAGCAAATTGCACGGTTAGGGTAAAAGGCAAGGAAAGTGGCATCTAGAACTGGCTCCGAGGTCAGAGCATCCTCACAATGTAATCTGTCGTTCTCGAATAGGAATGCGACCTCCGGTTTTAGGGTGGAGTACATTGTTTGGGACTCTTTTTCTGCAAAACAGGCACAGTGACTGAAATTACGCTGCACGGTATGATGTGGAACACGGCTTTGTGCATTTTCCCTGTAGTCCGGTGTGCTTCATGTTCCGTGTAAACGTGAAACTTGCCCTGTTTCAAGCAATGGGTGAAATCATTTAGCAAAGCAAGAATCGAAATTGCAGTAATGTCAAGCAGCTCGTGGTTATTTGACCAAATCATAACCGAACATATATTCTCACAGATACATTTGGAGCTGAAAGGAGTCTGAGAAGATAGACTCAGCTTACCATTGAGTTTTGTCTGGATTGATGGGCTCTCATTATCTGCTGCGAAATTGATATTGTAGACGGGCACATCCCAGCAGCTGTGCGAGTCGGAGAGGGATCATGGAACCATTTTCATGTGACTTGGCAACTGTTGTTATGCAGGAGAGCACAGTTGGAAACGCAAGAAAATGGTGCGCGCGGCCGGCTGGTAGTGTGGCCGAGCGGTCTAAGGCGCTGGATCCAGGTTCCAGTCTCGAAAGGGGCGTGGGTTCGGATCCCACCACTGCCATTTCTGCAGATCAACTCCAACGCTGCAGCTTGTTAAAATGCTGTTTCTGTCCCCACTGTATTGATGTTGAAAACAAAAGTAAAATGGCTTTGCTTCCCGGGGAATTAACTGTGGTGTGGGATAGTGCCGAATATTTCAAAGTGTCTCTGTCTGTCATGATCGTGTTCGCCTCCCGCGCAGAAAATCGCAAGCAGCTGTGCTGTTCCAGGCAAGTTGAGCTTGTACTGGAACCGAATGGAGACCGGTATTTCATCGCTGTTGTGAAACAAAGTCCCTGGGTGACTCGACTCGTCGTTATTTGGTTTTTCGGCCAATGGGAAAATCGTTCCAACGAATTTCGATGTGATATGTTGTTGAATTTCTCCCATTTGTGAGATTACTTTATAAATCATGCCCTCGGACTGTCTCACATTTAGCATTCATGCATCTCTGTGTCTGAAAATGCATTAGGTATGCCAGCTTTGTTTGTGTTCCGTGTTAAATGCTTTCTGTTTTGCGATTCGCTCAATACTTTACGAGTTAACAGCGTTTCTGAGGAAACTTCCAGCTGCAAAAGTCCTTAACTGAGGATCTGGGAAAATTTCACAGAGTATGGTCAGTCGGAGCAAAAGTAAGGAAGTCGTTCCTTTCTGCAGTGTTTCGCAATACTACCTTTCCCGTGAGCATCGAACACAGTAAAGGATTGTGCCACAGACTGCGACGGCAAGCTCCGCTAAAAAGTAATCCTTTAAAGCAGGTGTAAGCAACACAACGTTTTTGGGGGACACCGCGTGGAAACAGATCCTTCGGTGTATCTCGTCCATGCTCAGCACATAGCCAAATATAAACAAGTCCGGTTCCCCAGTATTTGGCCCCAAACCCTCTCAACCCATCCTATCCAGAAACTCATGCAATTTTCTGAGTCTCCTCCGCTTCCTCTGGTAGCTCATTCGATACACGCACAACCTTCTGTGTGGGAAATGTGCCTCAGGTCCTTTGTCAATTTCAGCCCACTCACCTTAAACCTATGCTCTCGAGTTTTCAACTCACCCCAACTTGGGTAAAACACGTAAATACTCAGTTTCCAACCCTTCCATTAGATCATGTCGCAGTCGTTACGCTGCAGGGAAAGTCGTCCCAGCCTAGTCCACCTCGCCCTACGGTCCAAACATTGACCACATCCTTGTCTATGTTTTATCATCAATTTCACGTGTCTTTTTTTAAATGTTTTGAAGATGTCAATTACGCTGGACAACAACGAGCTATTGGAAACAGAAAGGTGAAACGAAGAATGGATTCAACTTTCAGTGCTGGATGCCCCTGAGCTGCCGGACGGGCGGCTGCGGCTTGTTTCTGTAGTGTAGTGGTCATCACGTTCGCCTCACACGCGAAAGGTCCCTAGTTCGAAACTGGGCAGAAACTGCTTTGTTCTTCAACGGCAGCCTTTTACATGGGCAAGAACGGTGCTTTCTTGCTTGCTTTCCCATCTGCAAACCTGCCTTCGAAGTTGCTTGAACAAATCTGCTCGCGTAGTGAAATGTAATGCAATTCCATTTAATGACTGTGCAAAGAATTGTAAAGTTTTTATCCAAACTGGTTCTGATCATATGCAATTCTGTTTGAGAGTGTAGTTACCCCCTTCTGATTCTTCTACGAAAAGCAGTACCGCATTTGCATTCCTTGCGCAGGCGGCTCGGTTCAAAGACAGGGAAGAAGCTGATGCGCTGGTGTCACAGTGCACCACGGATTCCTGAACTTGTCTGTCTGTTAAATGTCCCCCAAAGGCGTCTCTGAAAGGCCTCGTTTGGAAGCTGTCTGTCGTTATTCAACGTACGAGAATTGGCACCAGAGGTCCTGAATCATGTTTTGGAGCAGTTCGCACTTGAGTGGCTGTTTCAATCAGCAACAGCAATGAAAGACATTACACTCTCAGAGGAAACTCTGGACCTGTGCTTTCATGGTGTCGCTAGTATTAAGGTGCGCCAGAGACCTAAGCCACGTTGGAACTGAAACGGAGGAATCGACAGAGAGGTTACAGAATGACATCGCATCCATTTGGTATTCTTGAAATCACTGAGGAGCAGGAAAATGTAAACGGGGAAGTCGAGTGGGGAAGTCAGGCAGTTGCAGCTCTGGAGAAACTCCTTCTTTGTGACTCACTCAGCAACCAGACACGTGAAGGTGACTCAGAGGCGTGAGAGCTCTTCACATCGAGAACAAAAAGCAATCAAGGGCAGTTAGCACCTCTTCCGGAGTGGGGGTGGGGTGAGGTAATTACCTTTTGACTTTGTTACTATGTTGAGAAACTGCCTTTTAGATTGAAGTGAACAGAAACTGCATTTCTAATAAGCACCATGGAATTGAGCAAAATTTATTGAGTCGCTTCTCGTCGATTCCCACACAGGTTTCCGACTCAGTTGGTATCCATGTGGCTGATGTCCAGGAGTGAACATCTCTGCAGCAAATTGCACGGTTAGGGTAAAAGGCAAGGAAAGTGGCATCTAGAACTGGCTCCGAGGTCAGAGCATCCTCACAATGTAATCTGTCGTTCTCGAATAGGAATGCGACCTCCGGTTTTAGGGTGGAGTACATTGTTTGGGACTCTTTTTCTGCAAAACAGGCACAGTGACTGAAATTACGCTGCACGGTATGATGTGGAACACGGCTTTGTGCATTTTCCCTGTAGTCCGGTGTGCTTCATGTTCCGTGTAAACGTGAAACTTGCCCTGTTTCAAGCAATGGGTGAAATCATTTAGCAAAGCAAGAATCGAAATTGCAGTAATGTCAAGCAGCTCGTGGTTATTTGACCAAATCATAACCGAACATATATTCTCACAGATACATTTGGAGCTGAAAGGAGTCTGAGAAGATAGACTCAGCTTACCATTGAGTTTTGTCTGGATTGATGGGCTCTCATTATCTGCTGCGAAATTGATATTGTAGACGGGCACATCCCAGCAGCTGTGCGAGTCGGAGAGGGATCATGGAACCATTTTCATGTGACTTGGCATCTGTTGTTATGCAGGAGAGCACAGTTGGAAACGCAAGAAAATGGTGCGCGCGGCCGGCTGGTAGTGTGGCCGAGCGGTCTAAGGCGCTGGATCCAGGTTCCAGTCTCGAAAGGGGCGTGGGTTCGGATCCCACCACTGCCATTTCTGCAGATCAACTCCAACGCTGCAGCTTGTTAAAATGCTGTTTCTGTCCCCACTGTATTGATGTTGAAAACAAAAGTAAAATGGCTTTGCTTCCCGGGGAATTAACTGTGGTGTGGGATAGTGCCGAATATTTCAAAGTGTCTCTGTCTGTCATGATCGTGTTCGCCTCCCGCGCAGAAAATCGCAAGCAGCTGTGCTGTTCCAGGCAAGTTGAGCTTGTACTGGAACCGAATGGAGACCGGTATTTCATCGCTGTTGTGAAACAAAGTCCTGGGGTGACTCGACTCGTCGTTATTTGGTTTTTCGGCCAATGGGAAAATCGTTCCAACGAATTTCGATGTGATATGTTGTTGAATTTCTCCCATTTGTGAGATTACTTTATAAATCATGCCCTCGGACTGTCTCACATTTAGCATTCATGCATCTCTGTGTCTGAAAATGCATTAGGTATGCCAGCTTTGTTTGTGTTCCGTGTTAAATGCTTTCTGTTTTGCGATTCGCTCAATACTTTACGAGTTAACAGCGTTTCTGAGGAAACTTCCAGCTGCAAAAGTCCTTAACTGAGGATCTGGGAAAATTTCACAGAGTATGGTCAGTCGGAGCAAAAGTAAGGAAGTCGTTCCTTTCTGCAGTGTTTCGCAATACTACCTTTCCCGTGAGCATCGAACACAGTAAAGGATTGTGCCACAGACTGCGACGGCAAGCTCCGCTAAAAAGTAATCCTTTAAAGCAGGTGTAAGCAACACAACGTTTTTGGGGGACACCGCGTGGAAACAGATCCTTCGGTGTATCTCGTCCATGCTCAGCACATAGCCAAATATAAACAAGTCCGTTTCCCCAGTATTTGGCCCCAAACCCTCTCAACCCATCCTATCCAGAAACTCATGCAATTTTCTGAGCCTCCTCCGCTTCCTCTGGTAGCTCATTCGATACACGCACAACATTCTGTGTGGGAAATGTGCCTCAGGTCCTTTGTCAATTTCAGCCCACTCACCTTAAACCTATGCTCTCGAGTTTTCAACTCACCCCAACTTGGGTAAAACACGTAAATACTCAGTTTCCAACCCTTCCATTAGATCATGTCGCAGTCGTTACGCTGCAGGGAAAGTCGTCCCAGCCTAGTCCACCTCGCCCTACGGTCCAAACATTGACCACATCCTTGTCTATGTTTTATCATCAATTTCACGTGTCTTTTTTTAAATGTTTTGAAGATGTCAATTACGCTGGACAACAACGAGCTATTGGAAACAGAAAGGTGAAACGAAGAATGGCTTCAACTTTCAGTGCTGGATGCCCCGGAGCTGCGGGACGGGCGGCTGCGGCTTGTTTCTGTAGTGTTGTGGTCATCACGTTCGCCTCACACGCGAAAGGTCCCCAGTTCGAAACTGGGCAGAAACTGCTTTGTTCTTCAACGGCAGCCTTTTACATGGGCAAGAACGGTGCTTTCTTGCTTGCTTTCCCATCTGCAAACCTGCCTTCGAAGTTGCTTGAACAAATCTGCTCGCGTAGTGAAATGTAATGCAATTCCATTTAATGACTGTGCAAAGAAATGTAAAGTTTTTATCCAAACTGGTTCTGATCATATGCAATTCTGTTTGAGAGTGTAGTTACCCCCTTCTGATTCTTCTACGAAAAGCAGTACCGCATTTGCATTCCTTGCGCAGGCGGCTCGGTTCAAAGACAGGGAAGAAGCTGATGCGCTGGTGTCACAGTGCACCACGGATTCCTGAACTTGTCTGTCTGTTAAATGTCCCCCAAAGGCGTCTCTGAAAGGCCTCGTTTGGAAGCTGTCTGTCGTTATTCAACGTACGAGAATTGGCACCAGAGGTCCTGAATCATGTTTTGGAGCAGTTCGCACTTGAGTGGCTCTTTCAATCAGCAACAGCAATGAAAGAAATTACACTCTCAGAGGAACCTCTGGACCTGTGATTTCATGGTGTCGCTCGTATTAAGGTGCGCCCCGAGACCTAAGTCACGTTGGAACTGAAACGGAGGAATCGACAGAGAGGTTACAGAATGACATCGCATCCATTTGGTATTCTTGAAATCACTGAGGAGCAGGAAAATGTAAACGGGGAAGTCGAGTGGGGAAGTCAGGCAGTTGCAGCTCTGGAGAAACTCCTTCTTTGTGACTCACTCAGCAACCAGACACGTGAAGGTGACTCAGAGGCGTGAGAGCTCTTCACATCGAGAACAAAAAGCAATCAAGGGCAGTTAGCACCTCTTCCGGAGTGGGGGTGGGGTGAGGTAATTACCTTTTGACTTTGTTACTATGTTGAGAAACTGCCTTTTAGATTGTAGTGAACAGAAACTGCATTTCTAATAAGCACCATGGAATTGAGCAAAATTTATTGAGTCGCTTCTCGTCGATTCCCACACAGGTTTCCAACTCAGTTGGTATCCATGTGGCTGATGTCCAGGAGTGAACATCTCTGCAGCAAATTGCACGGTTAGGGTAAAAGGCAAGGAAAGTGGCATCTAGAACTGGCTCCGAGGTCAGAGCATCCTCACAATGTAATCTGTCGTTCTCGAATAGGAATGCGACCTCCGGTTTTAGGGTGGAGTACATTGTTTGGGACTCTTTTTCTGCAAAACAGGCACAGTGACTGAAATTACGCTGCACGGTATGATGTGGAACACGGCTTTGTGCATTTTCCCTGTAGTCCGGTGTGCTTCATGTTCCGTGTAAACGTGAAACTTGCCCTGTTTCAAGCAATGGGTGAAATCATTTAGCAAAGCAAGAATCGAAATTGCAGTAATGTCAAGCAGCTCGTGGTTATTTGACCAAATCATAACCGAACATATATTCTCACAGATACATTTGGAGCTGAAAGGAGTCTGAGAAGATAGACTCAGCTTACCATTGAGTTTTGTCTGGATTGATGGGCTCTCATTATCTGCTGCGAAATTGATATTGTAGACGGGCACATCCCAGCAGCTGTGCGAGTCGGAGAGGGATCATGGAACCATTTTCATGTGACTTGGCATCTGTTGTTATGCAGGAGAGCACAGTTGGAAACGCAAGAAAATGGTGCGCGCGGCCGGCTGGTAGTGTGGCCGAGCGGTCTAAGGCGCTGGATCCAGGTTCCAGTCTCGAAAGGGGCGTGGGTTCGGATCCCACCACTGCCATTTCTGCAGATCAACTCCAACGCTGCAGCTTGTTAAAATGCTGTTTCTGTCCCCACTGTATTGATGTTGAAAACAAAAGTAAAATGGCTTTGCTTCCCGGGGAATTAACTGTGGTGTGGGATAGTGCCGAATATTTCAAAGTGTCTCTGTCTGTCATGATCGTGTTCGCCTCCCGCGCAGAAAATCGCAAGCAGCTGTGCTGTTCCAGGCAAGTTGAGCTTGTACTGGAACCGAATGGAGACCGGTATTTCATCGCTGTTGTGAAACAAAGTCCTGGGGTGACTCGACTCGTCGTTATTTGGTTTTTCGGCCAATGGGAAAATCGTTCCAACGAATTTCGATGTGATATGTTGTTGAATTTCTCCCATTTGTGAGATTACTTTATAAATCATGCCCTCGGACTGTCTCACATTTAGCATTCATGCATCTCTGTGTCTGAAAATGCATTAGGTATGCCAGCTTTGTTTGTGTTCCGTGTTAAATGCTTTCTGTTTTGCGATTCGCTCAATACTTTACGAGTTAACAGCGTTTCTGAGGAAACTTCCAGCTGCAAAAGTCCTTAACTGAGGATCTGGGAAAATTTCACAGAGTATGGTCAGTCGGAGCAAAAGTAAGGAAGTCGTTCCTTTCTGCAGTGTTTCGCAATACTACCTTTCCCGTGAGCATCGAACACAGTAAAGGATTGTGCCACAGACTGCGACGGCAAGCTCCGCTAAAAAGTAATCCTTTAAAGCAGGTGTAAGCAACACAACGTTTTTGGGGGACACCGCGTGGAAACAGATCCTTCGGTGTATCTCGTCCATGCTCAGCACATAGCCAAATATAAACAAGTCCGTTTCCCCAGTATTTGGCCCCAAACCCTCTCAACCCATCCTATCCAGAAACTCATGCAATTTTCTGAGCCTCCTCCGCTTCCTCTGGTAGCTCATTCGATACACGCACAACATTCTGTGTGGGAAATGTGCCTCAGGTCCTTTGTCAATTTCAGCCCACTCACCTTAAACCTATGCTCTCGAGTTTTCAACTCACCCCAACTTGGGTAAAACACGTAAATACTCAGTTTCCAACCCTTCCATTAGATCATGTCGCAGTCGTTACGCTGCAGGGAAAGTCGTCCCAGCCTAGTCCACCTCGCCCTACGGTCCAAACATTGACCACATCCTTGTCTATGTTTTATCATCAATTTCACGTGTCTTTTTTTAAATGTTTTGAAGATGTCAATTACGCTGGACAACAACGAGCTATTGGAAACAGAAAGGTGAAACGAAGAATGGCTTCAACTTTCAGTGCTGGATGCCCCGGAGCTGCGGGACGGGCGGCTGCGGCTTGTTTCTGTAGTGTTGTGGTCATCACGTTCGCCTCACACGCGAAAGGTCCCCAGTTCGAAACTGGGCAGAAACTGCTTTGTTCTTCAACGGCAGCCTTTTACATGGGCAAGAACGGTGCTTTCTTGCTTGCTTTCCCATCTGCAAACCTGCCTTCGAAGTTGCTTGAACAAATCTGCTCGCGTAGTGAAATGTAATGCAATTCCATTTAATGACTGTGCAAAGAAATGTAAAGTTTTTATCCAAACTGGTTCTGATCATATGCAATTCTGTTTGAGAGTGTAGTTACCCCCTTCTGATTCTTCTACGAAAAGCAGTACCGCATTTGCATTCCTTGCGCAGGCGGCTCGGTTCAAAGACAGGGAAGAAGCTGATGCGCTGGTGTCACAGTGCACCACGGATTCCTGAACTTGTCTGTCTGTTAAATGTCCCCCAAAGGCGTCTCTGAAAGGCCTCGTTTGGAAGCTGTCTGTCGTTATTCAACGTACGAGAATTGGCACCAGAGGTCCTGAATCATGTTTTGGAGCAGTTCGCACTTGAGTGGCTCTTTCAATCAGCAACAGCAATGAAAGAAATTACACTCTCAGAGGAACCTCTGGACCTGTGATTTCATGGTGTCGCTCGTATTAAGGTGCGCCCCGAGACCTAAGTCACGTTGGAACTGAAACGGAGGAATCGACAGAGAGGTTACAGAATGACATCGCATCCATTTGGTATTCTTGAAATCACTGAGGAGCAGGAAAATGTAAACGGGGAAGTCGAGTGGGGAAGTCAGGCAGTTGCAGCTCTGGAGAAACTCCTTCTTTGTGACTCACTCAGCAACCAGACACGTGAAGGTGACTCAGAGGCGTGAGAGCTCTTCACATCGAGAACAAAAAGCAATCAAGGGCAGTTAGCACCTCTTCCGGAGTGGGGGTGGGGTGAGGTAATTACCTTTTGACTTTGTTACTATGTTGAGAAACTGCCTTTTAGATTGTAGTGAACAGAAACTGCATTTCTAATAAGCACCATGGAATTGAGCAAAATTTATTGAGTCGCTTCTCGTCGATTCCCACACAGGTTTCCAACTCAGTTGGTATCCATGTGGCTGATGTCCAGGAGTGAACATCTCTGCAGCAAATTGCACGGTTAGGGTAAAAGGCAAGGAAAGTGGCATCTAGAACTGGCTCCGAGGTCAGAGCATCCTCACAATGTAATCTGTCGTTCTCGAATAGGAATGCGACCTCCGGTTTTAGGGTGGAGTACATTGTTTGGGACTCTTTTTCTGCAAAACAGGCACAGTGACTGAAATTACGCTGCACGGTATGATGTGGAACACGGCTTTGTGCATTTTCCCTGTAGTCCGGTGTGCTTCATGTTCCGTGTAAACGTGAAACTTGCCCTGTTTCAAGCAATGGGTGAAATCATTTAGCAAAGCAAGAATCGAAATTGCAGTAATGTCAAGCAGCTCGTGGTTATTTGACCAAATCATAACCGAACATATATTCTCACAGATACATTTGGAGCTGAAAGGAGTCTGAGAAGATAGACTCAGCTTACCATTGAGTTTTGTCTGGATTGATGGGCTCTCATTATCTGCTGCGAAATTGATATTGTAGACGGGCACATCCCAGCAGCTGTGCGAGTCGGAGAGGGATCATGGAACCATTTTCATGTGACTTGGCAACTGTTGTTATGCAGGAGAGCACAGTTGGAAACGCAAGAAAATGGTGCGCGCGGCCGGCTGGTAGTGTGGCCGAGCGGTCTAAGGCGCTGGATCCAGGTTCCAGTCTCGAAAGGGGCGTGGGTTCGGATCCCACCACTGCCATTTCTGCAGATCAACTCCAACGCTGCAGCTTGTTAAAATGCTGTTTCTGTCCCCACTGTATTGATGTTGAAAACAAAAGTAAAATGGCTTTGCTTCCCGGGGAATTAACTGTGGTGTGGGATAGTGCCGAATATTTCAAAGTGTCTCTGTCTGTCATGATCGTGTTCGCCTCCCGCGCAGAAAATCGCAAGCAGCTGTGCTGTTCCAGGCAAGTTGAGCTTGTACTGGAACCGAATGGAGACCGGTATTTCATCGCTGTTGTGAAACAAAGTCCCTGGGTGACTCGACTCGTCGTTATTTGGTTTTTCGGCCAATGGGAAAATCGTTCCAACGAATTTCGATGTGATATGTTGTTGAATTTCTCCCATTTGTGAGATTACTTTATAAATCATGCCCTCGGACTGTCTCACATTTAGCATTCATGCATCTCTGTGTCTGAAAATGCATTAGGTATGCCAGCTTTGTTTGTGTTCCGTGTTAAATGCTTTCTGTTTTGCGATTCGCTCAATACTTTACGAGTTAACAGCGTTTCTGAGGAAACTTCCAGCTGCAAAAGTCCTTAACTGAGGATCTGGGAAAATTTCACAGAGTATGGTCAGTCGGAGCAAAAGTAAGGAAGTCGTTCCTTTCTGCAGTGTTTCGCAATACTACCTTTCCCGTGAGCATCGAACACAGTAAAGGATTGTGCCACAGACTGCGACGGCAAGCTCCGCTAAAAAGTAATCCTTTAAAGCAGGTGTAAGCAACACAACGTTTTTGGGGGACACCGCGTGGAAACAGATCCTTCGGTGTATCTCGTCCATGCTCAGCACATAGCCAAATATAAACAAGTCCGGTTCCCCAGTATTTGGCCCCAAACCCTCTCAACCCATCCTATCCAGAAACTCATGCAATTTTCTGAGTCTCCTCCGCTTCCTCTGGTAGCTCATTCGATACACGCACAACCTTCTGTGTGGGAAATGTGCCTCAGGTCCTTTGTCAATTTCAGCCCACTCACCTTAAACCTATGCTCTCGAGTTTTCAACTCACCCCAACTTGGGTAAAACACGTAAATACTCAGTTTCCAACCCTTCCATTAGATCATGTCGCAGTCGTTACGCTGCAGGGAAAGTCGTCCCAGCCTAGTCCACCTCGCCCTACGGTCCAAACATTGACCACATCCTTGTCTATGTTTTATCATCAATTTCACGTGTCTTTTTTTAAATGTTTTGAAGATGTCAATTACGCTGGACAACAACGAGCTATTGGAAACAGAAAGGTGAAACGAAGAATGGATTCAACTTTCAGTGCTGGATGCCCCTGAGCTGCCGGACGGGCGGCTGCGGCTTGTTTCTGTAGTGTAGTGGTCATCACGTTCGCCTCACACGCGAAAGGTCCCTAGTTCGAAACTGGGCAGAAACTGCTTTGTTCTTCAACGGCAGCCTTTTACATGGGCAAGAACGGTGCTTTCTTGCTTGCTTTCCCATCTGCAAACCTGCCTTCGAAGTTGCTTGAACAAATCTGCTCGCGTAGTGAAATGTAATGCAATTCCATTTAATGACTGTGCAAAGAATTGTAAAGTTTTTATCCAAACTGGTTCTGATCATATGCAATTCTGTTTGAGAGTGTAGTTACCCCCTTCTGATTCTTCTACGAAAAGCAGTACCGCATTTGCATTCCTTGCGCAGGCGGCTCGGTTCAAAGACAGGGAAGAAGCTGATGCGCTGGTGTCACAGTGCACCACGGATTCCTGAACTTGTCTGTCTGTTAAATGTCCCCCAAAGGCGTCTCTGAAAGGCCTCGTTTGGAAGCTGTCTGTCGTTATTCAACGTACGAGAATTGGCACCAGAGGTCCTGAATCATGTTTTGGAGCAGTTCGCACTTGAGTGGCTGTTTCAATCAGCAACAGCAATGAAAGACATTACACTCTCAGAGGAAACTCTGGACCTGTGCTTTCATGGTGTCGCTAGTATTAAGGTGCGCCAGAGACCTAAGCCACGTTGGAACTGAAACGGAGGAATCGACAGAGAGGTTACAGAATGACATCGCATCCATTTGGTATTCTTGAAATCACTGAGGAGCAGGAAAATGTAAACGGGGAAGTCGAGTGGGGAAGTCAGGCAGTTGCAGCTCTGGAGAAACTCCTTCTTTGTGACTCACTCAGCAACCAGACACGTGAAGGTGACTCAGAGGCGTGAGAGCTCTTCACATCGAGAACAAAAAGCAATCAAGGGCAGTTAGCACCTCTTCCGGAGTGGGGGTGGGGTGAGGTAATTACCTTTTGACTTTGTTACTATGTTGAGAAACTGCCTTTTAGATTGAAGTGAACAGAAACTGCATTTCTAATAAGCACCATGGAATTGAGCAAAATTTATTGAGTCGCTTCTCGTCGATTCCCACACAGGTTTCCGACTCAGTTGGTATCCATGTGGCTGATGTCCAGGAGTGAACATCTCTGCAGCAAATTGCACGGTTAGGGTAAAAGGCAAGGAAAGTGGCATCTAGAACTGGCTCCGAGGTCAGAGCATCCTCACAATGTAATCTGTCGTTCTCGAATAGGAATGCGACCTCCGGTTTTAGGGTGGAGTACATTGTTTGGGACTCTTTTTCTGCAAAACAGGCACAGTGACTGAAATTACGCTGCACGGTATGATGTGGAACACGGCTTTGTGCATTTTCCCTGTAGTCCGGTGTGCTTCATGTTCCGTGTAAACGTGAAACTTGCCCTGTTTCAAGCAATGGGTGAAATCATTTAGCAAAGCAAGAATCGAAATTGCAGTAATGTCAAGCAGCTCGTGGTTATTTGACCAAATCATAACCGAACATATATTCTCACAGATACATTTGGAGCTGAAAGGAGTCTGAGAAGATAGACTCAGCTTACCATTGAGTTTTGTCTGGATTGATGGGCTCTCATTATCTGCTGCGAAATTGATATTGTAGACGGGCACATCCCAGCAGCTGTGCGAGTCGGAGAGGGATCATGGAACCATTTTCATGTGACTTGGCATCTGTTGTTATGCAGGAGAGCACAGTTGGAAACGCAAGAAAATGGTGCGCGCGGCCGGCTGGTAGTGTGGCCGAGCGGTCTAAGGCGCTGGATCCAGGTTCCAGTCTCGAAAGGGGCGTGGGTTCGGATCCCACCACTGCCATTTCTGCAGATCAACTCCAACGCTGCAGCTTGTTAAAATGCTGTTTCTTTCCCCACTGTATTGATGTTGAAAACAAAAGTAAAATGGCTTTGCTTCCCGGGAAATTAACTGTGGTGTGGGATAGTGCCGAATATTTCAAAGTGTCTCTGTCTGCCATGATCGTGTTCGCCTCCCGCGCAGAAAATCGCAAGCAGCTGTGCTGTTCCAGGCAAGTTGAGCTTGTACTGGAACCGAATGGAGACCGGTATTTCATCGCTGTTGTGAAACAAAGTCCTGGGGTGACTCGACTCGTCGTTATTTGGTTTTTCGGCCAATGGGAAAATCGTTCCAACGAATTTCGATGTGATATGTTGTTGAATTTCTCCCATTTGTGAGATTACTTTATAAATCATGCCCTCGGACTGTCTCACATTTAGCATTCATGCATCTCTGTGTCTGAAAATGCATTAGGTATGCCAGCTTTGTTTGTGTTCCGTGTTAAATGCTTTCTGTTTTGCGATTCGCTCAATACTTTACGAGTTAACAGCGTTTCTGAGGAAACTTCCAGCTGCAAAAGTCCTTAACTGAGGATCTGGGAAAATTTCACAGAGTATGGTCAGTCGGAGCAAAAGTAAGGAAGTCGTTCCTTTCTGCAGTGTTTCGCAATACTACCTTTCCCGTGAGCATCGAACACAGTAAAGGATTGTGCCACAGACTGCGACGGCAAGCTCCGCTAAAAAGTAATCCTTTAAAGCAGGTGTAAGCAACACAACGTTTTTGGGGGACACCGCGTGGAAACAGATCCTTCGGTGTATCTCGTCCATGCTCAGCACATAGCCAAATATAAACAAGTCCGTTTCCCCAGTATTTGGCCCCAAACCCTCTCAACCCATCCTATCCAGAAACTCATGCAATTTTCTGAGCCTCCTCCGCTTCCTCTGGTAGCTCATTCGATACACGCACAACATTCTGTGTGGGAAATGTGCCTCAGGTCCTTTGTCAATTTCAGCCCACTCACCTTAAACCTATGCTCTCGAGTTTTCAACTCACCCCAACTTGGGTAAAACACGTAAATACTCAGTTTCCAACCCTTCCATTAGATCATGTCGCAGTCGTTACGCTGCAGGGAAAGTCGTCCCAGCCTAGTCCACCTCGCCCTACGGTCCAAACATTGACCACATCCTTGTCTATGTTTTATCATCAATTTCACGTGTCTTTTTTTTAATGTTTTGAAGATGTCAATTACGCTGGACAACAACGAGCTATTGGAAACAGAAAGGTGAAACGAAGAATGGCTTCAACTTTCAGTGCTGGATGCCCCTGAGCTGCCGGACGGGCGGCTGCGGCTTGTTTCTGTAGTGTAGTGGTCATCACGTTCGCCTCACACGCGAAAGGTCCCCAGTTCGAAACTGGGCAGAAACTGCTTTGTTCTTCAACGGCAGCCTTTTACATGGGCAAGAACGGTGCTTTCTTGCTTGCTTTCCCATCTGCAAACCTGCCTTCGAAGTTGCTTGAACAAATCTGCTCGCGTAGTGAAATGTAATGCAATTCCATTTAATGACTGTGCAAAGAATTGTAAAGTTTTTATCCAAACTGGTTCTGATCATATGCAATTCTGTTTGAGAGTGTAGTTACCCCCTTCTGATTCTTCTACGAAAAGCTGTACCGCATTTGCATTCCTTGCGCAGGCGGCTCGGTTCAAAGACAGGGAAGAAGCGGATGCGCTGGTGTCACAGTGCACCACGGATTCCTGAACTTGTCTGTCTGTTAAATGTCCCCCAAAGGCGTCTCTGAAAGGCCTCGTTTGGAAGCTGTCTGTCGTTATTCAACGTACGAGAATTGGCACCAGAGGTCCTGAATCATGTTTTGGAGCAGTTCGCACTTGAGTGGCTGTTTCAATCAGCAACAGCAATGAAAGACATTACACTCTCAGAGGAAACTCTGGACCTGTGCTTTCATGGTGTCGGTAGTATTAAGGTGCGCCAGAGACCTAAGCCACGTTGGAACTGAAACGGAGGAATCGACAGAGAGGTTACAGAATGACATCGCATCCATTTGGTATTCTTGAAATCACTGAGGAGCAGGAAAATGTAAACGGGGAAGTCGAGTGGGGAAGTCAGGCAGTTGCAGCTCTGGAGAAACTCCTTCTTTGTGACTCACTCAGCAACCAGACACGTGAAGGTGACTCAGAGGCGTGAGAGCTCTTCACATCGAGAACAAAAAGCAATCAAGGGCAGTTAGCACCTCTTCCGGAGTGGGGGTGGGGTGAGGTAATTACCTTTTGACTTTGTTACTATGTTGAGAAACTGCCTTTTAGATTGAAGTGAACAGAAACTGCATTTCTAATAAGCACCATGGAATTGAGCAAAATTTATTGAGTCGCTTCTCGTCGATTCCCACACAGGTTTCCAACTCAGTTGCTATCCATGTGGCTGATGTCCAGGAGTGAACATCTCTGCAGCAAATTGCACGGTTAGGGTAAAAGGCAAGGAAAGTGGCATCTAGAACTGGCTCCGAGGTCAGAGCATCCTCACAATGTAATCTGTCGTTCTCGAATAGGAATGCGACCTCCGGTTTTAGGGTGGGGAACATTGTTTGGGACTCTTTTTCTGCAAAACAGACACAGTGACTGAAATTACGCTGCACGGTATGATGTGGAACACGGCTTTGTGCATTTTCCCTGTAGTCCGGTGTGCTTCATGTTCCGTGTAAACGTGAAACTTGCCCTGTTTCAAGCAATGGGTGAAATCATTTAGCAAAGCAAGAATCGAAATTGCAGTAATGTCAAGCAGCTCGTGGTTATTTGACCAAATCATAACCGAACATATATTCTCACAGATACATTTGGAGCTGAAAGGAGTCTGAGAAGATAGACTCAGCTTACCATTGAGTTTTGTCTGGATTGATGGGCTCTCATTATCTGCTGCGAAATTGATATTGTAGACGGGCACATCCCAGCAGCTGTGCGAGTCGGAGAGGGATCATGGAACCATTTTCATGTGACTTGGCATCTGTTGTTATGCAGGAGAGCACAGTTGGAAACGCAAGAAAATGGTGCGCGCGGCCGGCTGGTAGTGTGGCCGAGCGGTCTAAGGCGCTGGATCCAGGTTCCAGTCTCGAAAGGGGCGTGGGTTCGGATCCCACCACTGCCATTTCTGCAGATCAACTCCAACGCTGCAGCTTGTTAAAATGCTGTTTCTGTCCCCACTGTATTGATGTTGAAAACAAAAGTAAAATGGCGTTGCTTCCCGGGGAATTAACTGTGGTGTGGGATAGTGCCGAATATTTCAAAGTGTCTCTGTCTGTCATGATCGTGTTCGCCTCCCGCGCAGAAAATCGCAAGCAGCTGTGCTGTTCCAGGCAAGTTGAGCTTGTACTGGAACCGAATGGAGACCGGTATTTCATCGCTGTTGTGAAACAAAGTCCCTGGGTGACTCGACTCGTCGTTATTTGGTTTTTCGGCCAATGGGAAAATCGTTCCAACGAATTTCGATGTGATATGTTGTTGAATTTCTCCCATTTGTGAGATTACTTTATAAATCATGCCCTCGGACTGTCTCACATTTAGCATTCATGCATCTCTGTGTCTGAAAATGCATTAGGTATGCCAGCTTTGTTTGTGTTCCGTGTTAAATGCTTTCTGTTTTGCGATTCGCTCAATACTTTACGAGTTAACAGCGTTTCTGAGGAAACTTCCAGCTGCAAAAGTCCTTAACTGAGGATCTGGGAAAATTTCACAGAGTATGGTCAGTCGGAGCAAAAGTAAGGAAGTCGTTCCTTTCTGCAGTGTTTCGCAATACTACCTTTCCCGTGAGCATCGAACACAGTAAAGGATTGTGCCACAGACTGCGACGGCAAGCTCCGCTAAAAAGTAATCCTTTAAAGCAGGTGTAAGCAACACAACGTTTTTGGGGGACACCGCGTGGAAACAGATCCTTCGGTGTATCTCGTCCATGCTCAGCACATAGCCAAATATAAACAAGTCCGGTTCCCCAGTATTTGGCCCCAAACCCTCTCAACCCATCCTATCCAGAAACTCATGCAATTTTCTGAGTCTCCTCCGCTTCCTCTGGTAGCTCATTCGATACACGCACAACCTTCTGTGTGGGAAATGTGCCTCAGGTCCTTTGTCAATTTCAGCCCACTCACCTTAAACCTATGCTCTCGAGTTTTCAACTCACCCCAACTTGGGTAAAACACGTAAATACTCAGTTTCCAACCCTTCCATTAGATCATGTCGCAGTCGTTACGCTGCAGGGAAAGTCGTCCCAGCCTAGTCCACCTCGCCCTACGGTCCAAACATTGACCACATCCTTGTCTATGTTTTATCATCAATTTCACGTGTCTTTTTTTTAATGTTTTGAAGATGTCATTTACGCTGGACAACAACGAGCTATTGGAAACAGAAAGGTGAAACGAAGAATGGCTTCAACTTTCAGTGCTGGATGCCCCTGAGCTGCCGGACGGGCGGCTGCGGCTTGTTTCTGTAGTGTAGTGGTCATCACGTTCGCCTCACACGCGAAAGGTCCCCAGTTCGAAACTGGGCAGAAACTGCTTTGTTCTTCAACGGCAGCCTTTTACATGGGCAAGAACGGTGCTTTCTTGCTTGCTTTCCCATCTGCAAACCTGCCTTCGAAGTTGCTTGAACAAATCTGCTCGCGTAGTGAAATGTAATGCAATTCCATTTAATGACTGTGCAAAGAATTGTAAAGTTTTTATCCAAACTGGTTCTGATCATATGCAATTCTGTTTGAGAGTGTAGTTACCCCCTTCTGATTCTTCTACGAAAAGCAGTACCGCATTTGCATTCCTTGCGCAGGCGGCTCGGTTCAAAGACAGGGAAGAAGCTGATGCGCTGGTGTCACAGTGCACCACGGATTCCTGAACTTGTCTGTCTGTTAAATGTCCCCCAAAGGCGTCTCTGAAAGGCCTCGTTTGGAAGCTGTCTGTCGTTATTCAACGTACGAGAATTGGCACCAGAGGTCCTGAATCATGTTTTGGAGCAGTTCGCACTTGAGTGGCTGTTTCAATCAGCAACAGCAATGAAAGACATTACACTCTCAGAGGAAACTCTGGACCTGTGCTTTCATGGTGTCGCTAGTATTAAGGTGCGCCAGAGACCTAAGCCACGTTGGAACTGAAACGGAGGAATCGACAGAGAGGTTACAGAATGACATCGCATCCATTTGGTATTCTTGAAATCACTGAGGAGCAGGAAAATGTAAACGGGGAAGTCGAGTGGGGAAGTCAGGCAGTTGCAGCTCTGGAGAAACTCCTTCTTTGTGACTCACTCAGCAACCAGACACGTGAAGGTGACTCAGAGGCGTGAGAGCTCTTCACATCGAGAACAAAAAGCAATCAAGGGCAGTTAGCACCTCTTCCGGAGTGGGGGTGGGGTGAGGTAATTACCTTTTGACTTTGTTACTATGTTGAGAAACTGCCTTTTAGATTGAAGTGAACAGAAACTGCATTTCTAATAAGCACCATGGAATTGAGCAAAATTTATTGAGTCGCTTCTCGTCGATTCCCACACAGGTTTCCGACTCAGTTGGTATCCATGTGGCTGATGTCCAGGAGTGAACATCTCTGCAGCAAATTGCACGGTTAGGGTAAAAGGCAAGGAAAGTGGCATCTAGAACTGGCTCCGAGGTCAGAGCATCCTCACAATGTAATCTGTCGTTCTCGAATAGGAATGCGACCTCCGGTTTTAGGGTGGAGTACATTGTTTGGGACTCTTTTTCTGCAAAACAGGCACAGTGACTGAAATTACGCTGCACGGTATGATGTGGAACACGGCTTTGTGCATTTTCCCTGTAGTCCGGTGTGCTTCATGTTCCGTGTAAACGTGAAACTTGCCCTGTTTCAAGCAATGGGTGAAATCATTTAGCAAAGCAAGAATCGAAATTGCAGTAATGTCAAGCAGCTCGTGGTTATTTGACCAAATCATAACCGAACATATATTCTCACAGATACATTTGGAGCTGAAAGGAGTCTGAGAAGATAGACTCAGCTTACCATTGAGTTTTGTCTGGATTGATGGGCTCTCATTATCTGCTGCGAAATTGATATTGTAGACGGGCACATCCCAGCAGCTGTGCGAGTCGGAGAGGGATCATGGAACCATTTTCATGTGACTTGGCATCTGTTGTTATGCAGGAGAGCACAGTTGGAAACGCAAGAAAATGGTGCGCGCGGCCGGCTGGTAGTGTGGCCGAGCGGTCTAAGGCGCTGGATCCAGGTTCCAGTCTCGAAAGGGGCGTGGGTTCGGATCCCACCACTGCCATTTCTGCAGATCAACTCCAACGCTGCAGCTTGTTAAAATGCTGTTTCTGTCCCCACTGTATTGATGTTGAAAACAAAAGTAAAATGGCTTTGCTTCCCGGGGAATTAACTGTGGTGTGGGATAGTGCCGAATATTTCAAAGTGTCTCTGTCTGTCATGATCGTGTTCGCCTCCCGCGCAGAAAATCGCAAGCAGCTGTGCTGTTCCAGGCAAGTTGAGCTTGTACTGGAACCGAATGGAGACCGGTATTTCATCGCTGTTGTGAAACAAAGTCCCTGGGTGACTCGACTCGTCGTTATTTGGTTTTTCGGCCAATGGGAAAATCGTTCCAACGAATTTCGATGTGATATATTGTTGAATTTCTCCCATTTGTGAGATTACTTTATAAATCATGCCCTCGGACTGTCTCACATTTAGCATTCATGCATCTCTGTGTCTGAAAATGCATTAGGTATGCCAGCTTTGTTTGTGTTCCGTGTTAAATGCTTTCTGTTTTGCGATTCGCTCAATACTTTACGAGTTAACAGCGTTTCTGAGGAAACTTCCAGCTGCAAAAGTCCTTAACTGAGGATCTGGGAAAATTTCACAGAGTATGGTCAGTCGGAGCAAAAGTAAGGAAGTCGTTCCTTTCTGCAGTGTTTCGCAATACTACCTTTCCCGTGAGCATCGAACACAGTAAAGGATTGTGCCACAGACTGCGACGGCAAGCTCCGCTAAAAAGTAATCCTTTAAAGCAGGTGTAAGCAACACAACGTTTTTGGGGGACACCGCGTGGAAACAGATCCTTCGGTGTATCTCGTCCATGCTCAGCACATAGCCAAATATAAACAAGTCCGGTTCCCCAGTATTTGGCCCCAAACCCTCTCAACCCATCCTATCCAGAAACTCATGCAATTTTCTGAGCCTCCTCCGCTTCCTCTGGTAGCTCATTCGATACACGCACAACCTTCTGTGTGGGAAATGTGCCTCAGGTCCTTTGTCAATTTCAGCCCACTCACCTTAAACCTATGCTCTCGAGTTTTCAACTCACCCCAACTTGGGTAAAACACGTAAATACTCAGTTTCCAACCCTTCCATTAGATCATGTCGCAGTCGTTACGCTGCAGGGAAAGTCGTCCCAGCCTAGTCCACCTCGCCCTACGGTCCAAACATTGACCACATCCTTGTCTATGTTTTATCATCAATTTCACGTGTCTTTTTTTAAATGTTTTGAAGATGTCAATTACGCTGGACAACAACGAGCTATTGGAAACAGAAAGGTGAAACGAAGAATGGCTTCAACTTTCAGTGCTGGATGCCCCTGAGCTGCCGGACGGGCGGCTGCGGCTTGTTTCTGTAGTGTAGTGGTCATCACGTTCGCCTCACACGCGAAAGGTCCCCAGTTCGAAACTGGGCAGAAACTGCTTTGTTCTTCAACGGCAGCCTTTTATATGGGCAAGAACGGTGCTTTCTTGCTTGCTTTCCCATCTGCAAACCTGCCTTCGAAGTTGCTTGAACAAATCTGCTCGCGTAGTGAAATGTAATGCAATTCCATTTAATGACTGTGCAAAGAATTGTAAAGTTTTTATCCAAACTGGTTCTGATCATATGCAATTCTGTTTGAGAGTGTAGTTACCCCCTTCTGATTCTTCTACGAAAAGCAGTACCGCATTTGCATTCCTTGCGCAGGCGGCTCGGTTCAAAGACAGGGAAGAAGCTGATGCGCTGGTGTCACAGTGCACCACGGATTCCTGAACTTGTCTGTCTGTTAAATGTCCCCCAAAGGCGTCTCTGAAAGGCCTCGTTTGGAAGCTGTCTGTCGTTATTCAACGTACGAGAATTGGCACCAGAGGTCCTGAATCATGTTTTGGAGCAGTTCGCACTTGAGTGGCTGTTTCAATCAGCAACAGCAATGAAAGACATTACACTCTCAGAGGAAACTCTGGACCTGTGCTTTCATGGTGTCGCTAGTATTAAGGTGCGCCAGAGACCTAAGCCACGTTGGAACTGAAACGGAGGAATCGACAGAGAGGTTACAGAATGACATCGCATCCATTTGGTATTCTTGAAATCACTGAGGAGCAGGAAAATGTAAACGGGGAAGTCGAGTGGGGAAGTCAGGCAGTTGCAGCTCTGGAGAAACTCCTTCTTTGTGACTCACTCAGCAACCAGACACGTGAAGGTGACTCAGAGGCGTGAGAGCTCTTCACATCGAGAACAAAAAGCAATCAAGGGCAGTTAGCACCTCTTCCGGAGTGGGGGTGGGGTGAGGTAATTACCTTTTGACTTTGTTACTATGTTGAGAAACTGCCTTTTAGATTGAAGTGAACAGAAACTGCATTTCTAATAAGCACCATGGAATTGAGCAAAATTTATTGAGTCGCTTCTCGTCGATTCCCACACAGGTTTCCGACTCAGTTGGTATCCATGTGGCTGATGTCCAGGAGTGAACATCTCTGCAGCAAATTGCACGGTTAGGGTAAAAGGCAAGGAAAGTGGCATCTAGAACTGGCTCCGAGGTCAGAGCATCCTCACAATGTAATCTGTCGTTCTCGAATAGGAATGCGACCTCCGGTTTTAGGGTGGAGTACATTGTTTGGGACTCTTTTTCTGCAAAACAGGCACAGTGACTGAAATTACGCTGCACGGTATGATGTGGAACACGGCTTTGTGCATTTTCCCTGTAGTCCGGTGTGCTTCATGTTCCGTGTAAACGTGAAACTTGCCCTGTTTCAAGCAATGGGTGAAATCATTTAGCAAAGCAAGAATCGAAATTGCAGTAATGTCAAGCAGCTCGTGGTTATTTGACCAAATCATAACCGAACATATATTCTCACAGATACATTTGGAGCTGAAAGGAGTCTGAGAAGATAGACTCAGCTTACCATTGAGTTTTGTCTGGATTGATGGGCTCTCATTATCTGCTGCGAAATTGATATTGTAGACGGGCACATCCCAGCAGCTGTGCGAGTCGGAGAGGGATCATGGAACCATTTTCATGTGACTTGGCATCTGTTGTTATGCAGGAGAGCACAGTTGGAAACGCAAGAAAATGGTGCGCGCGGCCGGCTGGTAGTGTGGCCGAGCGGTCTAAGGCGCTGGATCCAGGTTCCAGTCTCGAAAGGGGCGTGGGTTCGGATCCCACCACTGCCATTTCTGCAGATCAACTCCAACGCTGCAGCTTGTTAAAATGCTGTTTCTGTCCCCACTGTATTGATGTTGAAAACAAAAGTAAAATGGCTTTGCTTCCCGGGGAATTAACTGTGGTGTGGGATAGTGCCGAATATTTCAAAGTGTCTCTGTCTGTCATGATCGTGTTCGCCTCCCGCGCAGAAAATCGCAAGCAGCTGTGCTGTTCCAGGCAAGTTGAGCTTGTACTGGAACCGAATGGAGACCGGTATTTCATCGCTGTTGTGAAACAAAGTCCTGGGGTGACTCGACTCGTCGTTATTTGGTTTTTCGGCCAATGGGAAAATCGTTCCAACGAATTTCGATGTGATATATTGTTGAATTTCTCCCATTTGTGAGATTACTTTATAAATCATGCCCTCGGACTGTCTCACATTTAGCATTCATGCATCTCTGTGTCTGAAAATGCATTAGGTATGCCAGCTTTGTTTGTGTTCCGTGTTAAATGCTTTCTGTTTTGCGATTCGCTCAATACTTTACGAGTTAACAGCGTTTCTGAGGAAACTTCCAGCTGCAAAAGTCCTTAACTGAGGATCTGGGAAAATTTCACAGAGTATGGTCAGTCGGAGCAAAAGTAAGGAAGTCGTTCCTTTCTGCAGTGTTTCGCAATACTACCTTTCCCGTGAGCATCGAACACAGTAAAGGATTGTGCCACAGACTGCGACGGCAAGCTCCGCTAAAAAGTAATCCTTTAAAGCAGGTGTAAGCAACACAACGTTTTTGGGGGACACCGCGTGGAAACAGATCCTTCGGTGTATCTCGTCCATGCTCAGCACATAGCCAAATATAAACAAGTCCGGTTCCCCAGTATTTGGCCCCAAACCCTCTCAACCCATCCTATCCAGAAACTCATGCAATTTTCTGAGCCTCCTCCGCTTCCTCTGGTAGCTCATTCGATACACGCACAACCTTCTGTGTGGGAAATGTGCCTCAGGTCCTTTGTCAATTTCAGCCCACTCACCTTAAACCTATGCTCTCGAGTTTTCAACTCACCCCAACTTGGGTAAAACACGTAAATACTCAGTTTCCAACCCTTCCATTAGATCATGTCGCAGTCGTTACGCTGCAGGGAAAGTCGTCCCAGCCTAGTCCACCTCGCCCTACGGTCCAAACATTGACCACATCCTTGTCTATGTTTTATCATCAATTTCACGTGTCTTTTTTTAAATGTTTTGAAGATGTCAATTACGCTGGACAACAACGAGCTATTGGAAACAGAAAGGTGAAACGAAGAATGGCTTCAACTTTCAGTGCTGGATGCCCCTGAGCTGCCGGACGGGCGGCTGCGGCTTGTTTCTGTAGTGTAGTGGTCATCACGTTCGCCTCACACGCGAAAGGTCCCCAGTTCGAAACTGGGCAGAAACTGCTTTGTTCTTCAACGGCAGCCTTTTACATGGGCAAGAACGGTGCTTTCTTGCTTGCTTTCCCATCTGCAAACCTGCCTTCGAAGTTGCTTGAACAAATCTGCTCGCGTAGTGAAATGTAATGCAATTCCATTTAATGACTGTGCAAAGAATTGTAAAGTTTTTATCCAAACTGGTTCTGATCATATGCAATTCTGTTTGAGAGTGTAGTTACCCCCTTCTGATTCTTCTACGAAAAGCAGTACCGCATTTGCATTCCTTGCGCAGGCGGCTCGGTTCAAAGACAGGGAAGAAGCTGATGCGCTGGTGTCACAGTGCACCACGGATTCCTGAACTTGTCTGTCTGTTAAATGTCCCCCAAAGGCGTCTCTGAAAGGCCTCGTTTGGAAGCTGTCTGTCGTTATTCAACGTACGAGAATTGGCACCAGAGGTCCTGAATCATGTTTTGGAGCAGTTCGCACTTGAGTGGCTGTTTCAATCAGCAACAGCAATGAAAGACATTACACTCTCAGAGGAAACTCTGGACCTGTGCTTTCATGGTGTCGCTAGTATTAAGGTGCGCCAGAGACCTAAGCCACGTTGGAACTGAAACGGAGGAATCGACAGAGAGGTTACAGAATGACATCGCATCCATTTGGTATTCTTGAAATCACTGAGGAGCAGGAAAATGTAAACGGGGAAGTCGAGTGGGGAAGTCAGGCAGTTGCAGCTCTGGAGAAACTCCTTCTTTGTGACTCACTCAGCAACCAGACACGTGAAGGTGACTCAGAGGCGTGAGAGCTCTTCACATCGAGAACAAAAAGCAATCAAGGGCAGTTAGCACCTCTTCCGGAGTGGGGGTGGGGTGAGGTAATTACCTTTTGACTTTGTTACTATGTTGAGAAACTGCCTTTTAGATTGAAGTGAACAGAAACTGCATTTCTAATAAGCACCATGGAATTGAGCAAAATTTATTGAGTCGCTTCTCGTCGATTCCCACACAGGTTTCCGACTCAGTTGGTATCCATGTGGCTGATGTCCAGGAGTGAACATCTCTGCAGCAAATTGCACGGTTAGGGTAAAAGGCAAGGAAAGTGGCATCTAGAACTGGCTCCGAGGTCAGAGCATCCTCACAATGTAATCTGTCGTTCTCGAATAGGAATGCGACCTCCGGTTTTAGGGTGGAGTACATTGTTTGGGACTCTTTTTCTGCAAAACAGGCACAGTGACTGAAATTACGCTGCACGGTATGATGTGGAACACGGCTTTGTGCATTTTCCCTGTAGTCCGGTGTGCTTCATGTTCCGTGTAAACGTGAAACTTGCCCTGTTTCAAGCAATGGGTGAAATCATTTAGCAAAGCAAGAATCGAAATTGCAGTAATGTCAAGCAGCTCGTGGTTATTTGACCAAATCATAACCGAACATATATTCTCACAGATACATTTGGAGCTGAAAGGAGTCTGAGAAGATAGACTCAGCTTACCATTGAGTTTTGTCTGGATTGATGGGCTCTCATTATCTGCTGCGAAATTGATATTGTAGACGGGCACATCCCAGCAGCTGTGCGAGTCGGAGAGGGATCATGGAACCATTTTCATGTGACTTGGCATCTGTTGTTATGCAGGAGAGCACAGTTGGAAACGCAAGAAAATGGTGCGCGCGGCCGGCTGGTAGTGTGGCCGAGCGGTCTAAGGCGCTGGATCCAGGTTCCAGTCTCGAAAGGGGCGTGGGTTCGGATCCCACCACTGCCATTTCTGCAGATCAACTCCAACGCTGCAGCTTGTTAAAATGCTGTTTCTGTCCCCACTGTATTGATGTTGAAAACAAAAGTAAAATGGCTTTGCTTCCCGGGGAATTAACTGTGGTGTGGGATAGTGCCGAATATTTCAAAGTGTCTCTGTCTGTCATGATCGTGTTCGCCTCCCGCGCAGAAAATCGCAAGCAGCTGTGCTGTTCCAGGCAAGTTGAGCTTGTACTGGAACCGAATGGAGACCGGTATTTCATCGCTGTTGTGAAACAAAGTCCCTGGGTGACTCGACTCGTCGTTATTTGGTTTTTCGGCCAATGGGAAAATCGTTCCAACGAATTTCGATGTGATATGTTGTTGAATTTCTCCCATTTGTGAGATTACTAATAAATCATGCCCTCGGACTGTCTCACATTTAGCATTCATGCATCTCTGTGTCTGAAAATGCATTAGGTATGCCAGCTTTGTTTGTGTTCCGTGTTAAATGCTTTCTGTTTTGCGATTCGCTCAATACTTTACGAGTTAACAGCGTTTCTGAGGAAACTTCCAGCTGCAAAAGTCCTTAACTGAGGATCTGGGAAAATTTCACAGAGTATGGTCAGTCGGAGCAAAAGTAAGGAAGTCGTTCCTTTCTGCAGTGTTTCGCAATACTACCTTTCCCGTGAGCATCGAACACAGTAAAGGATTGTGCCACAGACTGCGACGGCAAGCTCCGCTAAAAAGTAATCCTTTAAAGCAGGTGTAAGCAACACAACGTTTTTGGGGGACACCGCGTGGAAACAGATCCTTCGGTGTATCTCGTCCATGCTCAGCACATAGCCAAATATAAACAAGTCCGGTTCCCCAGTATTTGGCCCCAAACCCTCTCAACCCATCCTATCCAGAAACTCATGCAATTTTCTGAGCCTCCTCCGCTTCCTCTGGTAGCTCATTCGATACACGCACAACCTTCTGTGTGGGAAATGTGCCTCAGGTCCTTTGTCAATTTCAGCCCACTCACCTTAAACCTATGCTCTCGAGTTTTCAACTCACCCCAACTTGGGTAAAACACGTAAATACTCAGTTTCCAACCCTTCCATTAGATCATGTCGCAGTCGTTACGCTGCAGGGAAAGTCGTCCCAGCCTAGTCCACCTCGCCCTACGGTCCAAACATTGACCACATCCTTGTCTATGTTTTATCATCAATTTCACGTGTCTTTTTTTAAATGTTTTGAAGATGTCAATTACGCTGGACAACAACGAGCTATTGGAAACAGAAAGGTGAAACGAAGAATGGCTTCAACTTTCAGTGCTGGATGCCCCTGAGCTGCCGGACGGGCGGCTGCGGCTTGTTTCTGTAGTGTAGTGGTCATCACGTTCGCCTCACACGCGAAAGGTCCCCAGTTCGAAACTGGGCAGAAACTGCTTTGTTCTTCAACGGCAGCCTTTTACATGGGCAAGAACGGTGCTTTCTTGCTTGCTTTCCCATCTGCAAACCTGCCTTCGAAGTTGCTTGAACAAATCTGCTCGCGTAGTGAAATGTAATGCAATTCCATTTAATGACTGTGCAAAGAATTGTAAAGTTTTTATCCAAACTGGTTCTGATCATATGCAATTCTGTTTGAGAGTGTAGTTACCCCCTTCTGATTCTTCTACGAAAAGCAGTACCGCATTTGCATTCCTTGCGCAGGCGGCTCGGTTCAAAGACAGGGAAGAAGCTGATGCGCTGGTGTCACAGTGCACCACGGATTCCTGAACTTGTCTGTCTGTTAAATGTCCCCCAAAGGCGTCTCTGAAAGGCCTCGTTTGGAAGCTGTCTGTCGTTATTCAACGTACGAGAATTGGCACCAGAGGTCCTGAATCATGTTTTGGAGCAGTTCGCACTTGAGTGGCTGTTTCAATCAGCAACAGCAATGAAAGACATTACACTCTCAGAGGAAACTCTGGACCTGTGCTTTCATGGTGTCGCTAGTATTAAGGTGCGCCAGAGACCTAAGCCACGTTGGAACTGAAACGGAGGAATCGACAGAGAGGTTACAGAATGACATCGCATCCATTTGGTATTCTTGAAATCACTGAGGAGCAGGAAAATGTAAACGGGGAAGTCGAGTGGGGAAGTCAGGCAGTTGCAGCTCTGGAGAAACTCCTTCTTTGTGACTCACTCAGCAACCAGACACGTGAAGGTGACTCAGAGGCGTGAGAGCTCTTCACATCGAGAACAAAAAGCAATCAAGGGCAGTTAGCACCTCTTCCGGAGTGGGGGTGGGGTGAGGTAATTACCTTTTGACTTTGTTACTATGTTGAGAAACTGCCTTTTAGATTGAAGTGAACAGAAACTGCATTTCTAATAAGCACCATGGAATTGAGCAAAATTTATTGAGTCGCTTCTCGTCGATTCCCACACAGGTTTCCGACTCAGTTGGTATCCATGTGGCTGATGTCCAGGAGTGAACATCTCTGCAGCAAATTGCACGGTTAGGGTAAAAGGCAAGGAAAGTGGCATCTAGAACTGGCTCCGAGGTCAGAGCATCCTCACAATGTAATCTGTCGTTCTCGAATAGGAATGCGACCTCCGGTTTTAGGGTGGAGTACATTGTTTGGGACTCTTTTTCTGCAAAACAGGCACAGTGACTGAAATTACGCTGCACGGTATGATGTGGAACACGGCTTTGTGCATTTTCCCTGTAGTCCGGTGTGCTTCATGTTCCGTGTAAACGTGAAACTTGCCCTGTTTCAAGCAATGGGTGAAATCATTTAGCAAAGCAAGAATCGAAATTGCAGTAATGTCAAGCAGCTCGTGGTTATTTGACCAAATCATAACCGAACATATATTCTCACAGATACATTTGGAGCTGAAAGGAGTCTGAGAAGATAGACTCAGCTTACCATTGAGTTTTGTCTGGATTGATGGGCTCTCATTATCTGCTGCGAAATTGATATTGTAGACGGGCACATCCCAGCAGCTGTGCGAGTCGGAGAGGGATCATGGAACCATTTTCATGTGACTTGGCATCTGTTGTTATGCAGGAGAGCACAGTTGGAAACGCAAGAAAATGGTGCGCGCGGCCGGCTGGTAGTGTGGCCGAGCGGTCTAAGGCGCTGGATCCAGGTTCCAGTCTCGAAAGGGGCGTGGGTTCGGATCCCACCACTGCCATTTCTGCAGATCAACTCCAACGCTGCAGCTTGTTAAAATGCTGTTTCTGTCCCCACTGTATTGATGTTGAAAACAAAAGTAAAATGGCTTTGCTTCCCGGGGAATTAACTGTGGTGTGGGATGGTGCCGAATATTTCAAAGTGTCTCTGTCTGTCATGATCGTGTTCGCCTCCCGCGCAGAAAATCGCAAGCAGCTGTGCTGTTCCAGGCAAGTTGAGCTTGTACTGGAACCGAATGGAGACCGGTATTTCATCGCTGTTGTGAAACAAAGTCCTGGGGTGACTCGACTCGTCGTTATTTGGTTTTTCGGCCAATGGGAAAATCGTTCCAACGAATTTCGATGTGATATGTTGTTGAATTTCTCCCATTTGTGAGATTACTTTATAAATCATGCCCTCGGACTGTCTCACATTTAGCATTCATGCATCTCTGTGTCTGAAAATGCATTAGGTATGCCAGCTTTGTTTGTGTTCCGTGTTAAATGCTTTCTGTTTTGCGATTCGCTCAATACTTTACGAGTTAACAGCGTTTCTGAGGAAACTTCCAGCTGCAAAAGTCCTTAACTGAGGATCTGGGAAAATTTCACAGAGTATGGTCAGTCGGAGCAAAAGTAAGGAAGTCGTTCCTTTCTGCAGTGTTTCGCAATACTACCTTTCCCGTGAGCATCGAACACAGTAAAGGATTGTGCCACAGACTGCGACGGCAAGCTCCGCTAAAAAGTAATCCTTTAAAGCAGGTGTAAGCAAGACAACGTTTTTGGGGGACACCGCGTGGAAACAGATCCTTCGGTGTATCTCGTCCATGCTCAGCACATAGCCAAATATAAACAAGTCCGTTTCCCCAGTATTTGGCCCCAAACCCTCTCAACCCATCCTATCCAGAAACTCATGCAATTTTCTGAGCCTCCTCCGCTTCCTCTGGTAGCTCATTCGATACACGCACAACATTCTGTGTGGGAAATGTGCCTCAGGTCCTTTGTCAATTTCAGCCCACTCACCTTAAACCTATGCTCTCGAGTTTTCAACTCACCCCAACTTGGGTAAAACACGTAAATACTCAGTTTCCAACCCTTCCATTAGATCATGTCGCAGTCGTTACGCTGCAGGGAAAGTCGTCCCAGCCTAGTCCACCTCGCCCTACGGTCCAAACATTGACCACATCCTTGTCTATGTTTTATCATCAATTTCACGTGTCTTTTTTTAAATGTTTTGAAGATGTCAATTACGCTGGACAACAACGAGCTATTGGAAACAGAAAGGTGAAACGAAGAATGGCTTCAACTTTCAGTGCTGGATGCCCCTGAGCTGCCGGACGGGCGGCTGCGGCTTGTTTCTGTAGTGTAGTGGTCATCACGTTCGCCTCACACGCGAAAGGTCCCCAGTTCGAAACTGGGCAGAAACTGCTTTGTTCTTCAACGGCAGCCTTTTACATGGGCAAGAACGGTGCTTTCTTGCTTGCTTTCCCATCTGCAAACCTGCCTTCGAAGTTGCTTGAACAAATCTGCTCGCGTAGTGAAATGTAATGCAATTCCATTTAATGACTGTGCAAAGAATTGTAAAGTTTTTATCCAAACTGGTTCTGATCATATGCAATTCTGTTTGAGAGTGTAGTTACCCCCTTCTGATTTTTCTACGAAAAGCAGTACCGCATTTGCATTCCTTGCGCAGGCGGCTCGGTTCAAAGACAGGGAAGAAGCTGATGCGCTGGTGTCACAGTGCACCACGGATTCCTGAACTTGTCTGTCTGTTAAATGTCCCCCAAAGGCGTCTCTGAAAGGCCTCGTTTGGAAGCTGTCTGTCGTTATTCAACGTACGAGAATTGGCACCAGAGGTCCTGAATCATGTTTTGGAGCAGTTCGCACTTGAGTGGCTGTTTCAATCAGCAACAGCAATGAAAGACATTACACTCTCAGAGGAACCTCTGGACCTGTGCTTTCATGGTGTCGCTAGTATTAAGGTGCGCCAGAGACCTAAGCCACGTTGGAACTGAAACGGAGGAATCGACAGAGAGGTTACAGAATGACATCGCATCCATTTGGTATTCTTGAAATCACTGAGGAGCAGGAAAATGTAAACGGGGAAGTCGAGTGGGGAAGTCAGGCAGTTGCAGCTCTGGAGAAACTCCTTCTTTGTGACTCACTCAGCAACCAGACACGTGAAGGTGACTCAGAGGCGTGAGAGCTCTTCACATCGAGAACAAAAAGCAATCAAGGGCAGTTAGCACCTCTTCCGGAGTGGGGGTGGGGTGAGGTAATTACCTTTTGACTTTGTTACTATGTTGAGAAACTGCCTTTTAGATTGAAGTGAACAGAAACTGCATTTCTAATAAGCACCATGGAATTGAGCAAAATTTATTGAGTCGCTTCTCGTCGATTCCCACACAGGTTTCCGACTCAGTTGGTATCCATGTGGCTGATGTCCAGGAGTGAACATCTCTGCAGCAAATTGCACGGTTAGGGTAAAAGGCAAGGAAAGTGGCATCTAGAACTGGCTCCGAGGTCAGAGCATCCTCACAATGTAATCTGTCGTTCTCGAATAGGAATGCGACCTCCGGTTTTAGGGTGGAGTACATTGTTTGGGACTCTTTTTCTGCAAAACAGGCACAGTGACTGAAATTACGCTGCACGGTATGATGTGGAACACGGCTTTGTGCATTTTCCCTGTAGTCCGGTGTGCTTCATGTTCCGTGTAAACGTGAAACTTGCCCTGTTTCAAGCAATGGGTGAAATCATTTAGCAAAGCAAGAATCGAAATTGCAGTAATGTCAAGCAGCTCGTGGTTATTTGACCAAATCATAACCGAACATATATTCTCACAGATACATTTGGAGCTGAAAGGAGTCTGAGAAGATAGACTCAGCTTACCATTGAGTTTTGTCTGGATTGATGGGCTCTCATTATCTGCTGCGAAATTGATATTGTAGACGGGCACATCCCAGCAGCTGTGCGAGTCGGAGAGGGATCATGGAACCATTTTCATGTGACTTGGCATCTGTTGTTATGCAGGAGAGCACAGTTGGAAACGCAAGAAAATGGTGCGCGCGGCCGGCTGGTAGTGTGGCCGAGCGGTCTAAGGCGCTGGATCCAGGTTCCAGTCTCGAAAGGGGCGTGGGTTCGGATCCCACCACTGCCATTTCTGCAGATCAACTCCAACGCTGCAGCTTGTTAAAATGCTGTTTCTGTCCCCACTGTATTGATGTTGAAAACAAAAGTAAAATGGCTTTGCTTCCCGGGGAATTAACTGTGGTGTGGGATAGTGCCGAATATTTCAAAGTGTCTCTGTCTGTCATGATCGTGTTCGCCTCCCGCGCAGAAAATCGCAAGCAGCTGTGCTGTTCCAGGCAAGTTGAGCTTGTACTGGAACCGAATGGAGACCGGTATTTCATCGCTGTTGTGAAACAAAGTCCCTGGGTGACTCGACTCGTCGTTATTTGGTTTTTCGGCCAATGGGAAAATCGTTCCAACGAATTTCGATGTGATATGTTGTTGAATTTCTCCCATTTGTGAGATTACTTTATAAATCATGCCCTCGGACTGTCTCACATTTAGCATTCATGCATCTCTGTGTCTGAAAATGCATTAGGTATGCCAGCTTTGTTTGTGTTCCGTGTTAAATGCTTTCTGTTTTGCGATTCGCTCAATACTTTACGAGTTAACAGCGTTTCTGAGGAAACTTCCAGCTGCAAAAGTCCTTAACTGAGGATCTGGGAAAATTTCACAGAGTATGGTCAGTCGGAGCAAAAGTAAGGAAGTCGTTCCTTTCTGCAGTGTTTCGCAATACTACCTTTCCCGTGAGCATCGAACACAGTAAAGGATTGTGCCACAGACTGCGACGGCAAGCTCCGCTAAAAAGTAATCCTTTAAAGCAGGTGTAAGCAACACAACGTTTTTGGGGGACACCGCGTGGAAACAGATCCTTCGGTGTATCTCGTCCATGCTCAGCACATAGCCAAATATAAACAAGTCCGGTTCCCCAGTATTTGGCCCCAAACCCTCTCAACCCATCCTATCCAGAAACTCATGCAATTTTCTGAGCCTCCTCCGCTTCCTCTGGTAGCTCATTCGATACACGCACAACCTTCTGTGTGGGAAATGTGCCTCAGGTCCTTTGTCAATTTCAGCCCACTCACCTTAAACCTATGCTCTCGAGTTTTCAACTCACCCCAACTTGGGTAAAACACGTAAATACTCAGTTTCCAACCCTTCCATTAGATCATGTCGCAGTCGTTACGCTGCAGGGAAAGTCGTCCCAGCCTAGTCCACCTCGCCCTACGGTCCAAACATTGACCACATCCTTGTCTATGTTTTATCATCAATTTCACGTGTCTTTTTTTAAATGTTTTGAAGATGTCAATTACGCTGGACAACAACGAGCTATTGGAAACAGAAAGGTGAAACGAAGAATGGCTTCAACTTTCAGTGCTGGATGCCCCTGAGCTGCCGGACGGGCGGCTGCGGCTTGTTTCTGTAGTGTAGTGGTCATCACGTTCGCCTCACACGCGAAAGGTCCCCAGTTCGAAACTGGGCAGAAACTGCTTTGTTCTTCAACGGCAGCCTTTTACATGGGCAAGAACGGTGCTTTCTTGCTTGCTTTCCCATCTGCAAACCTGCCTTCGAAGTTGCTTGAACAAATCTGCTCGCGTAGTGAAATGTAATGCAATTCCATTTAATGACTGTGCAAAGAATTGTAAAGTTTTTATCCAAACTGGTTCTGATCATATGCAATTCTGTTTGAGAGTGTAGTTACCCCCTTCTGATTCTTCTACGAAAAGCAGTACCGCATTTGCATTCCTTGCGCAGGCGGCTCGGTTCAAAGACAGGGAAGAAGCTGATGCGCTGGTGTCACAGTGCACCACGGATTCCTGAACTTGTCTGTCTGTTAAATGTCCCCCAAAGGCGTCTCTGAAAGGCCTCGTTTGGAAGCTGTCTGTCGTTATTCAACGTACGAGAATTGGCACCAGAGGTCCTGAATCATGTTTTGGAGCAGTTCGCACTTGAGTGGCTGTTTCAATCAGCAACAGCAATGAAAGACATTACACTCTCAGAGGAAACTCTGGACCTGTGCTTTCATGGTGTCGCTAGTATTAAGGTGCGCCAGAGACCTAAGCCACGTTGGAACTGAAACGGAGGAATCGACAGAGAGGTTACAGAATGACATCGCATCCATTTGGTATTCTTGAAATCACTGAGGAGCAGGAAAATGTAAACGGGGAAGTCGAGTGGGGAAGTCAGGCAGTTGCAGCTCTGGAGAAACTCCTTCTTTGTGACTCACTCAGCAACCAGACACGTGAAGGTGACTCAGAGGCGTGAGAGCTCTTCACATCGAGAACAAAAAGCAATCAAGGGCAGTTAGCACCTCTTCCGGAGTGGGGGTGGGGTGAGGTAATTACCTTTTGACTTTGTTACTATGTTGAGAAACTGCCTTTTAGATTGAAGTGAACAGAAACTGCATTTCTAATAAGCACCATGGAATTGAGCAAAATTTATTGAGTCGCTTCTCGTCGATTCCCACACAGGTTTCCGACTCAGTTGGTATCCATGTGGCTGATGTCCAGGAGTGAACATCTCTGCAGCAAATTGCACGGTTAGGGTAAAAGGCAAGGAAAGTGGCATCTAGAACTGGCTCCGAGGTCAGAGCATCCTCACAATGTAATCTGTCGTTCTCGAATAGGAATGCGACCTCCGGTTTTAGGGTGGAGTACATTGTTTGGGACTCTTTTTCTGCAAAACAGGCACAGTGACTGAAATTACGCTGCACGGTATGATGTGGAACACGGCTTTGTGCATTTTCCCTGTAGTCCGGTGTGCTTCATGTTCCGTGTAAACGTGAAACTTGCCCTGTTTCAAGCAATGGGTGAAATCATTTAGCAAAGCAAGAATCGAAATTGCAGTAATGTCAAGCAGCTCGTGGTTATTTGACCAAATCATAACCGAACATATATTCTCACAGATACATTTGGAGCTGAAAGGAGTCTGAGAAGATAGACTCAGCTTACCATTGAGTTTTGTCTGGATTGATGGGCTCTCATTATCTGCTGCGAAATTGATATTGTAGACGGGCACATCCCAGCAGCTGTGCGAGTCGGAGAGGGATCATGGAACCATTTTCATGTGACTTGGCATCTGTTGTTATGCAGGAGAGCACAGTTGGAAACGCAAGAAAATGGTGCGCGCGGCCGGCTGGTAGTGTGGCCGAGCGGTCTAAGGCGCTGGATCCAGGTTCCAGTCTCGAAAGGGGCGTGGGTTCGGATCCCACCACTGCCATTTCTGCAGATCAACTCCAACGCTGCAGCTTGTTAAAATGCTGTTTCTGTCCCCACTGTATTGATGTTGAAAACAAAAGTAAAATGGCTTTGCTTCCCGGGGAATTAAC
Source organism: Chiloscyllium punctatum (assembly GCF_047496795.1). Classification (NCBI taxonomy): domain Eukaryota; kingdom Metazoa; phylum Chordata; class Chondrichthyes; order Orectolobiformes; family Hemiscylliidae; genus Chiloscyllium; species Chiloscyllium punctatum. The sequence goes on along the minus strand of NC_092759.1, from coordinate 40,695,994 downwards.
TGTGGTGTGGGATAGTGCCGAATATTTCAAAGTGTCTCTGTCTGTCATGATCGTGTTCGCCTCCCGCGCAGAAAATCGCAAGCAGCTGTGCTGTTCCAGGCAAGTTGAGCTTGTACTGGAACCGAATGGAGACCGGTATTTCATCGCTGTTGTGAAACAAAGTCCCTGGGTGACTCGACTCGTCGTTATTTGGTTTTTCGGCCAATGGGAAAATCGTTCCAACGAATTTCGATGTGATATGTTGTTGAATTTCTCCCATTTGTGAGATTACTTTATAAATCATGCCCTCGGACTGTCTCACATTTAGCATTCATGCATCTCTGTGTCTGAAAATGCATTAGGTATGCCAGCTTTGTTTGTGTTCCGTGTTAAATGCTTTCTGTTTTGCGATTCGCTCAATACTTTACGAGTTAACAGCGTTTCTGAGGAAACTTCCAGCTGCAAAAGTCCTTAACTGAGGATCTGGGAAAATTTCACAGAGTATGGTCAGTCGGAGCAAAAGTAAGGAAGTCGTTCCTTTCTGCAGTGTTTCGCAATACTACCTTTCCCGTGAGCATCGAACACAGTAAAGGATTGTGCCACAGACTGCGACGGCAAGCTCCGCTAAAAAGTAATCCTTTAAAGCAGGTGTAAGCAACACAACGTTTTTGGGGGACACCGCGTGGAAACAGATCCTTCGGTGTATCTCGTCCATGCTCAGCACATAGCCAAATATAAACAAGTCCGGTTCCCCAGTATTTGGCCCCAAACCCTCTCAACCCATCCTATCCAGAAACTCATGCAATTTTCTGAGCCTCCTCCGCTTCCTCTGGTAGCTCATTCGATACACGCACAACCTTCTGTGTGGGAAATGTGCCTCAGGTCCTTTGTCAATTTCAGCCCACTCACCTTAAACCTATGCTCTCGAGTTTTCAACTCACCCCAACTTGGGTAAAACACGTAAATACTCAGTTTCCAACCCTTCCATTAGATCATGTCGCAGTCGTTACGCTGCAGGGAAAGTCGTCCCAGCCTAGTCCACCTCGCCCTACGGTCCAAACATTGACCACATCCTTGTCTATGTTTTATCATCAATTTCACGTGTCTTTTTTTTAATGTTTTGAAGATGTCAATTACGCTGGACAACAACGAGCTATTGGAAACAGAAAGGTGAAACGAAGAATGGCTTCAACTTTCAGTGCTGGATGCCCCTGAGCTGCCGGACGGGCGGCTGCGGCTTGTTTCTGTAGTGTAGTGGTCATCACGTTCGCCTCACACGCGAAAGGTCCCCAGTTCGAAACTGGGCAGAAACTGCTTTGTTCTTCAACGGCAGCCTTTTACATGGGCAAGAACGGTGCTTTCTTGCTTGCTTTCCCATCTGCAAACCTGCCTACGAAGTTGCTTGAACAAATCTGCTCGCGTAGTGAAATGTAATGCAATTCCATTTAATGACTGTGCAAAGAAATGTAAAGTTTTTATCCAAACTGGTTCTGATCAAATGCAATTCTGTTTGAGAGTGTAGTTACCCCCTTCTGATTCTTCTACGAAAAGCAGTACCGCATTTGCATTCCTTGCGCAGGCGGCTCGCTTCAAAGACAGGGAAGAAGCTGATGCGCTGGTGTCACAGTGCACCACGGATTCCTGAACTTGTCTGTCTGTTAAATGTCCCCCAAAGGCGTCTCTGAAAGGCCTCGTTTGGAAGCTGTCTGTCGTTATTCAACGTACGAGAATTGGCACCAGAGGTCCTGAATCATGTTTTGGAGCAGTTCGCACTTGAGTGGCTCTTTCAATCAGCAACAGCAATGAAAGAAATTACACTCTCAGAGGAACCTCTGGACCTGTGATTTCATGGTGTCGCTCGTATTAAGGTGCGCCCCGAGACCTAAGCCACGTTGTAACTGAAACGGAGGAATCGACAGAGAGGTTACAGAATGACATCGCATCCATTTGGTATTCTTGAAATCACTGAGGAGCAGGAAAAGGTAAACGGGGAAGTCGAGTGGGGAAGTCAGGCAGTTGCAGCTCTGGAGAAACTCCTTCTTTGTGACTCACTCAGCAACCAGACACGTGAAGGTGACTCAGAGGCGTGAGAGCTCTTCACATCGAGAACAAAAAGCAATCAAGGGCAGTTAGCACCTCTTCCGGAGTGGGGGTGGGGTGAGGTAATTACCTTTTGACTTTGTTACTATGTTGAGAAACTGCCTTTTAGATTGTAGTGAACAGAAACTGCATTTCTAATAAGCACCATGGAATTGAGCAAAATTTATTGAGTCGCTTCTCGTCGATTCCCACACAGGTTTCCAACTCAGTTGCTATCCATGTGGCTGATGTCCAGGAGTGAACATCTCTGCAGCAAATTGCACGGTTAGGGTAAAAGGCAAGGAAAGTGGCATCTAGAACTGGCTCCGAGGTCAGAGCATCCTCACAATGTAATCTGCCGTTCTCGAATAGGAATGCGACCTCCGGTTTTAGGGTGGAATACATTGTTTGGGACTCTTTTTCTGCAAAACAGGCACAGTGACTGAAATTACGCTGCACGGTATGATGTGGAACACGGCTTTGTGCATTTTCCCTGTAGTCCGGTGTGCTTCATGTTCCGTGTAAACGTGAAACTTGCCCTGTTTCAAGCAATGGGTGAAATCATTTAGCAAAGCAAGAATCGAAATTGCAGTAATGTCAAGCAGCTCGTGGTTATTTGACCAAATCATAACCGAACATATATTCTCACAGATACATTTGGAGCTGAAAGGAGTCTGAGAAGATAGACTCAGCTTACCATTGAGTTTTGTCTGGATTGATGGGCTCTCATTATCTGCTGCGAAATTGATATTGTAGACGGGCACATCCCAGCAGCTGTGCGAGTCGGAGAGGGATCATGGAACCATTTTCATGTGACTTGGCATCTGTTGTTATGCAGGAGAGCACAGTTGGAAACGCAAGAAAATGGTGCGCGCGGCCGGCTGGTAGTGTGGCCGAGCGGTCTAAGGCGCTGGATCCAGGTTCCAGTCTCGAAAGGGGCGTGGGTTCGGATCCCACCACTGCCATTTCTGCAGATCAACTCCAACGCTGCAGCTTGTTAAAATGCTGTTTCTGTCCCCACTGTATTGATGTTGAAAACAAAAGTAAAATGGCGTTGCTTCCCGGGGAATTAACTGTGGTGTGGGATAGTGCCGAATATTTCAAAGTGTCTCTGTCTGTCATGATCGTGTTCGCCTCCCGCGCAGAAAATCGCAAGCAGCTGTGCTGTTCCAGGCAAGTTGAGCTTGTACTGGAACCGAATGGAGACCGGTATTTCATCGCTGTTGTGAAACAAAGTCCCTGGGTGACTCGACTCGTCGTTATTTGGTTTTTCGGCCAATGGGAAAATCGTTCCAACGAATTTCGATGTGATATGTTGTTGAATTTCTCCCATTTGTGAGATTACTTTATAAATCATGCCCTCGGACTGTCTCACATTTAGCATTCATGCATCTCTGTGTCTGAAAATGCATTAGGTATGCCAGCTTTGTTTGTGTTCCGTGTTAAATGCTTTCTGTTTTGCGATTCGCTCAATACTTTACGAGTTAACAGCGTTTCTGAGGAAACTTCCAGCTGCAAAAGTCCTTAACTGAGGATCTGGGAAAATTTCACAGAATATGGTCAGTCGGAGCAAAAGTAAGGAAGTCGTTCCTTTCTGCAGTGTTTCGCAATACTACCTTTCCCGTGAGCATCGAACACAGTAAAGGATTGTGCCACAGACTGCGACGGCAAGCTCCGCTAAAAAGTAATCCTTTAAAGCAGGTGTAAGCAACACAACGTTTTTGGGGGACACCGCGTGGAAACAGATCCTTCGGTGTATCTCGTCCATGCTCAGCACATAGCCAAATATAAACAAGTCCGGTTCCCCAGTATTTGGCCCCAAACCCTCTCAACCCATCCTATCCAGAAACTCATGCAATTTTCTGAGTCTCCTCCACTTCCTCTGGTAGCTCAGTCGATACACGCACAACCTTCTGTGTGGGAAATGTGCCTCAGGTCCTTTGTCAATTTCAGCCCACTCACCTTAAACCTATGCTCTCGAGTTTTCAACTCACCCCAACTTGGGTAAAACACGTAAATACTCAGTTTCCAACCCTTCCATTAGATCATGTCGCAGTCGTTACGCTGCAGGGAAAGTCGTCCCAGCCTAGTCCACCTCGCCCTACGGTCCAAACATTGACCACATCCTTGTCTATGTTTTATCATCAATTTCACGTGTCTTTTTTTTAATGTTTTGAAGATGTCAATTACGCTGGACAACAACGAGCTATTGGAAACAGAAAGGTGAAACGAAGAATGGTTTCAACTTTCAGTGCTGGATGCCCCTGAGCTGCCAGACGGGCGGCTGCAGCTTGTTTCTGTAGTGTAGTGGTCATCACGTTCGCCTCACACGCGAAAGGTCCCCAGTTCAAAACTGGGCAGAAACTGCTTTGTTCTTCAACGGCAGCCTTTTACATGGGCAAGAACGGTGCTTTCTTGCTTGCTTTCCCATCTGCAAACCTGCCTTCGAAGTTGCTTGAACAAATCTGCTCGCGTAGTGAAATGTAATGCAATTCCATTTAATGACTGTGCAAAGAATTGTAAAGTTTTTATCCAAACTGGTTCTGATCATATGCAATTCTGTTTGAGAGTGTAGTTACCCCCTTCTGATTCTTCTACGAAAAGCAGTACCGCATTTGCATTCCTTGCGCAGGCGGCTCGGTTCAAAGACAGGTAAGAAGCTGATGCGCTGGTGTCACAGTGCACCACGGATTCCTGAACTTGTCTGTCTGTTAAATGTCCCCCAAAGGCGTCTCTGAAAGGCCTCGTTTGGAAGCTGTCTGTCGTTATTCAACGTACGAGAATTGGCACCAGAGGTCCTGAATCATGTTTTGGAGCAGTTCGCACTTGAGTGGCTGTTTCAATCAGCAACAGCAATGAAAGACATTACACTCTCAGAGGAAACTCTGGACCTGTGCTTTCATGGTGTCGCTAGTATTAAGGTGCGCCAGAGACCTAAGCCACGTTGGAACTGAAACGGAGGAATCGACAGAGAGGTTACAGAATGACATCGCATCCATTTGGTATTCTTGAAATCACTGAGGAGCAGGAAAATGTAAACGGGGAAGTCGAGTGGGGAAGTCAGGCAGTTGCAGCTCTGGAGAAACTCCTTCTTTGTGACTCACTCAGCAACCAGACACGTGAAGGTGACTCAGAGGCGTGAGAGCTCTTCACATCGAGAACAAAAAGCAATCAAGGGCAGTTAGCACCTCTTCCGGAGTGGGGGTGGGGTGAGGTAATTACCTTTTGACTTTGTTACTATGTTGAGAAACTGCCTTTTAGATTGAAGTGAACAGAAACTGCATTTCTAATAAGCACCATGGAATTGAGCAAAATTTATTGAGTCGCTTCTCGTCGATTCCCACACAGGTTTCCGACTCAGTTGGTATCCATGTGGCTGATGTCCAGGAGTGAACATCTCTGCAGCAAATTGCACGGTTAGGGTAAAAGGCAAGGAAAGTGGCATCTAGAACTGGCTCCGAGGTCAGAGCATCCTCACAATGTAATCTGTCGTTCTCGAATAGGAATGCGACCTCCGGTTTTAGGGTGGAGTACATTGTTTGGGACTCTTTTTCTGCAAAACAGGCACAGTGACTGAAATTACGCTGCACGGTATGATGTGGAACACGGCTTTGTGCATTTTCCCTGTAGTCCGGTGTGCTTCATGTTCCGTGTAAACGTGAAACTTGCCCTGTTTCAAGCAATGGGTGAAATCATTTAGCAAAGCAAGAATCGAAATTGCAGTAATGTCAAGCAGCTCGTGGTTATTTGACCAAATCATAACCGAACATATATTCTCACAGATACATTTGGAGCTGAAAGGAGTCTGAGAAGATAGACTCAGCTTACCATTGAGTTTTGTCTGGATTGATGGGCTCTCATTATCTGCTGCGAAATTGATATTGTAGACGGGCACATCCCAGCAGCTGTGCGAGTCGGAGAGGGATCATGGAACCATTTTCATGTGACTTGGCATCTGTTGTTATGCAGGAGAGCACAGTTGGAAACGCAAGAAAATGGTGCGCGCGGCCGGCTGGTAGTGTGGCCGAGCGGTCTAAGGCGCTGGATCCAGGTTCCAGTCTCGAAAGGGGCGTGGGTTCGGATCCCACCACTGCCATTTCTGCAGATCAACTCCAACGCTGCAGCTTGTTAAAATGCTGTTTCTGTCCCCACTGTATTGATGTTGAAAACAAAAGTAAAATGGCTTTGCTTCCCGGGGAATTAACTGTGGTGTGGGATAGTGCCGAATATTTCAAAGTGTCTCTGTCTGTCATGATCGTGTTCGCCTCCCGCGCAGAAAATCGCAAGCAGCTGTGCTGTTCCAGGCAAGTTGAGCTTGTACTGGAACCGAATGGCGACCGGTATTTCATCGCTGTTGTGAAACAAAGTCCTGGGGTGACTCGACTCGTCGTTATTTGGTTTTTCGGCCAATGGGAAAATCGTTCCAACGAATTTCGATGTGATATGTTGTTGAATTTCTCCCATTTGTGAGATTACTTTATAAATCATGCCCTCGGACTGTCTCACATTTAGCATTCATGCATCTCTGTGTCTGAAAATGCATTAGGTATGCCAGCTTTGTTTGTGTTCCGTGTTAAATGCTTTCTGTTTTGCGATTCGCTCAATACTTTACGAGTTAACAGCGTTTCTGAGGAAACTTCCAGCTGCAAAAGTCCTTAACTGAGGATCTGGGAAAATTTCACAGAGTATGGTCAGTCGGAGCAAAAGTAAGGAAGTCGTTCCTTTCTGCAGTGTTTCGCAATACTACCTTTCCCGTGAGCATCGAACACAGTAAAGGATTGTGCCACAGACTGCGACGGCAAGCTCCGCTAAAAAGTAATCCTTTAAAGCAGGTGTAAGCAACACAACGTTTTTGGGGGACACCGCGTGGAAACAGATCCTTCGGTGTATCTCGTCCATGCTCAGCACATAGCCAAATATAAACAAGTCCGTTTCCCCAGTATTTGGCCCCAAACCCTCTCAACCCATCCTATCCAGAAACTCATGCAATTTTCTGAGCCTCCTCCGCTTCCTCTGGTAGCTCATTCGATACACGCACAACCTTCTGTGTGGGAAATGTGCCTCAGGTCCTTTGTCAATTTCAGCCCACTCACCTTAAACCTATGCTCTCGAGTTTTCAACTCACCCCAACTTGGGTAAAACACGTAAATACTCAGTTTCCAACCCTTCCATTAGATCATGTCGCAGTCGTTACGCTGCAGGGAAAGTCGTCCCAGCCTAGTCCACCTCGCCCTACGGTCCAAACATTGACCACATCCTTGTCTATGTTTTATCATCAATTTCACGTGTCTTTTTTTTAATGTTTTGAAGATGTCAATTACGCTGGACAACAACGAGCTATTGGAAACAGAAAGGTGAAACGAAGAATGGCTTCAACTTTCAGTGCTGGATGCCCCTGAGCTGCCGGACGGGCGGCTGCGGCTTGTTTCTGTAGTGTAGTGGTCATCACGTTCGCCTCACACGCGAAAGGTCCCCAGTTCGAAACTGGGCAGAAACTGCTTTGTTCTTCAACGGCAGCCTTTTACATGGGCAAGAACGGTGCTTTCTTGCTTGCTTTCCCATCTGCAAACCTGCCTACGAAGTTGCTTGAACAAATCTGCTCGCGTAGTGAAATGTAATGCAATTCCATTTAATGACTGTGCAAAGAAATGTAAAGTTTTTATCCAAACTGGTTCTGATCAAATGCAATTCTGTTTGAGAGTGTAGTTACCCCCTTCTGATTCTTCTACGAAAAGCAGTACCGCATTTGCATTCCTTGCGCAGGCGGCTCGCTTCAAAGACAGGGAAGAAGCTGATGCGCTGGTGTCACAGTGCACCACGGATTCCTGAACTTGTCTGTCTGTTAAATGTCCCCCAAAGGCGTCTCTGAAAGGCCTCGTTTGGAAGCTGTCTGTCGTTATTCAACGTACGAGAATTGGCACCAGAGGTCCTGAATCATGTTTTGGAGCAGTTCGCACTTGAGTGGCTCTTTCAATCAGCAACAGCAATGAAAGAAATTACACTCTCAGAGGAACCTCTGGACCTGTGATTTCATGGTGTCGCTCGTATTAAGGTGCGCCCCGAGACCTAAGCCACGTTGTAACTGAAACGGAGGAATCGACAGAGAGGTTACAGAATGACATCGCATCCATTTGGTATTCTTGAAATCACTGAGGAGCAGGAAAATGTAAACGGGGAAGTCGAGTGGGGAAGTCAGGCAGTTGCAGCTCTGGAGAAACTCCTTCTTTGTGACTCACTCAGCAACCAGACACGTGAAGGTGACTCAGAGGCGTGAGAGCTCTTCACATCGAGAACAAAAAGCAATCAAGGGCAGTTAGCACCTCTTCCGGAGTGGGGGTGGGGTGAGGTAATTACCTTTTGACTTTGTTACTATGTTGAGAAACTGCCTTTTAGATTGTAGTGAACAGAAACTGCATTTCTAATAAGCACCATGGAATTGAGCAAAATTTATTGAGTCGCTTCTCGTCGATTCCCACACAGGTTTCCAACTCAGTTGCTATCCATGTGGCTGATGTCCAGGAGTGAACATCTCTGCAGCAAATTGCACGGTTAGGGTAAAAGGCAAGGAAAGTGGCATCTAGAACTGGCTCCGAGGTCAGAGCATCCTCACAATGTAATCTGCCGTTCTCGAATAGGAATGCGACCTCCGGTTTTAGGGTGGAATACATTGTTTGGGACTCTTTTTCTGCAAAACAGGCACAGTGACTGAAATTACGCTGCACGGTATGATGTGGAACACGGCTTTGTGCATTTTCCCTGTAGTCCGGTGTGCTTCATGTTCCGTGTAAACGTGAAACTTGCCCTGTTTCAAGCAATGGGTGAAATCATTTAGCAAAGCAAGAATCGAAATTGCAGTAATGTCAAGCAGCTCGTGGTTATTTGACCAAATCATAACCGAACATATATTCTCACAGATACATTTGGAGCTGAAAGGAGTCTGAGAAGATAGACTCAGCTTACCATTGAGTTTTGTCTGGATTGATGGGCTCTCATTATCTGCTGCGAAATTGATATTGTAGACGGGCACATCCCAGCAGCTGTGCGAGTCGGAGAGGGATCATGGAACCATTTTCATGTGACTTGGCATCTGTTGTTATGCAGGAGAGCACAGTTGGAAACGCAAGAAAATGGTGCGCGCGGCCGGCTGGTAGTGTGGCCGAGCGGTCTAAGGCGCTGGATCCAGGTTCCAGTCTCGAAAGGGGCGTGGGTTCGGATCCCACCACTGCCATTTCTGCAGATCAACTCCAACGCTGCAGCTTGTTAAAATGCTGTTTCTGTCCCCACTGTATTGATGTTGAAAACAAAAGTAAAATGGCTTTGCTTCCCGGGGAATTAACTGTGGTGTGGGATAGTGCCGAATATTTCAAAGTGTCTCTGTCTGTCATGATCGTGTTCGCCTCCCGCGCAGAAAATCGCAAGCAGCTGTGCTGTTCCAGGCAAGTTGAGCTTGTACTGGAACCGAATGGAGACCGGTATTTCATCGCTGTTGTGAAACAAAGTCCCTGGGTGACTCGACTCGTCGTTATTTGGTTTTTCGGCCAATGGGAAAATCGTTCCAACGAATTTCGATGTGATATGTTGTTGAATTTCTCCCATTTGTGAGATTACTTTATAAATCATGCCCTCGGACTGTCTCACATTTAGCATTCATGCATCTCTGTGTCTGAAAATGCATTAGGTATGCCAGCTTTGTTTGTGTTCCGTGTTAAATGCTTTCTGTTTTGCGATTCGCTCAATACTTTACGAGTTAACAGCGTTTCTGAGGAAACTTCCAGCTGCAAAAGTCCTTAACTGAGGATCTGGGAAAATTTCACAGAGTATGGTCAGTCGGAGCAAAAGTAAGGAAGTCGTTCCTTTCTGCAGTGTTTCGCAATACTACCTTTCCCGTGAGCATCGAACACAGTAAAGGATTGTGCCACAGACTGCGACGGCAAGCTCCGCTAAAAAGTAATCCTTTAAAGCAGGTGTAAGCAACACAACGTTTTTGGGGGACACCGCGTGGAAACAGATCCTTCGGTGTATCTCGTCCATGCTCAGCACATAGCCAAATATAAACAAGTCCGGTTCCCCAGTATTTGGCCCCAAACCCTCTCAACCCATCCTATCCAGAAACTCATGCAATTTTCTGAGCCTCCTCCGCTTCCTCTGGTAGCTCATTCGATACACGCACAACCTTCTGTGTGGGAAATGTGCCTCAGGTCCTTTGTCAATTTCAGCCCACTCACCTTAAACCTATGCTCTCGAGTTTTCAACTCACCCCAACTTGGGTAAAACACGTAAATACTCAGTTTCCAACCCTTCCATTAGATCATGTCGCAGTCGTTACGCTGCAGGGAAAGTCGTCCCAGCCTAGTCCACCTCGCCCTACGGTCCAAACATTGACCACATCCTTGTCTATGTTTTATCATCAATTTCACGTGTCTTTTTTTTAATGTTTTGAAGATGTCAATTACGCTGGACAACAACGAGCTATTGGAAACAGAAAGGTGAAACGAAGAATGGCTTCAACTTTCAGTGCTGGATGCCCCGGAGCTGCGGGACGGGCGGCTGCGGCTTGTTTCTGTAGTGTAGTGGTCATCACGTTCGCCTCACACGCGAAAGGTCCCCAGTTCGAAACTGGGCAGAAACTGCTTTGTTCTTCAACGGCAGCCTTTTACATGGGCAAGAACGGTGCTTTCTTGCTTGCTTTCCCATCTGCAAACCTGCCTTCGAAGTTGCTTGAACAAATCTGCTCGCGTAGTGAAATGTAATGCAATTCCATTTAATGACTGTGCAAAGAAATGTAAAGTTTTTATCCAAACTGGTTCTGATCATATGCAATTCTGTTTGAGAGTGTAGTTACCCCCTTCTGATTCTTCTACGAAAAGCAGTACCGCATTTGCATTCCTTGCGCAGGCGGCTCGGTTCAAAGACAGGGAAGAAGCTGATGCGCTGGTGTCACAGTGCACCACGGATTCCTGAACTTGTCTGTCTGTTAAATGTACCCCAAAGGCGTCTCTGAAAGGCCTCGTTTGGAAGCTGTCTGTCGTTATTCAACGTACGAGAATTGGCACCAGAGGTCCTGAATCATGTTTTGGAGCAGTTCGCACTTGAGTGGCTCTTTCAATCAGCAACAGCAATGAAAGAAATTACACTCTCAGAGGAACCTCTGGACCTGTGCTTTCATGGTGTCGCTAGTATTAAGGTGCGCCCCGAGACCTAAGCCACGTTGGAACTGAAACGGAGGAATCGACAGAGAGGTTACAGAATGACATCGCATCCATTTGGTATTCTTGAAATCACTGAGGAGCAGGAAAATGTAAACGGGGAAGTCGAGTGGGGAAGTCAGGCAGTTGCAGCTCTGGAGAAACTCCTTCTTTGTGACTCACTCAGCAACCAGACACGTGAAGGTGACTCAGAGGCGTGAGAGCTCTTCACATCGAGAACAAAAAGCAATCAAGGGCAGTTAGCACCTCTTCCGGAGTGGGGGTGGGGTGAGGTAATTACCTTTTGACTTTGTTACTATGTTGAGAAACTGCCTTTTAGATTGTAGTGAACAGAAACTGCATTTCAAAAAGCACCATGGAATTGAGCAAAATTTATTGAGTCGCTTCTCGTCGATTCCCACACAGGTTTCCAACTCAGTTGCTATCCATGTGGCTGATGTCCAGGAGTGAACATCTCTGCAGCAAATTGCACGGTTAGGGTAAAAGGCAAGGAAAGTGGCATCTAGAACTGGCTCCGAGGTCAGAGCATCCTCACAATGTAATCTGTCGTTCTCGAATAGGAATGCGACCTCCGGTTTTAGGGTGGAGTACATTGTTTGGGACTCTTTTTCTGCAAAACAGGCACAGTGACTGAAATTACGCTGCACGGTATGATGTGGAACACGGCTTTGTGCATTTTCCCTGTAGTCCGGTGTGCTTCATGTTCCGTGTAAACGTGAAACTTGCCCTGTTTCAAGCAATGGGTGAAATCATTTAGCAAAGCAAGAATCGAAATTGCAGTAATGTCAAGCAGCTCGTGGTTATTTGACCAAATCATAACCGAACATATATTCTCACAGATACATTTGGAGCTGAAAGGAGTCTGAGAAGATAGACTCAGCTTACCATTGAGTTTTGTCTGGATTGATGGGCTCTCATTATCTGCTGCGAAATTGATATTGTAGACGGGCACATCCCAGCAGCTGTGCGAGTCGGAGAGGGATCATGGAACCATTTTCATGTGACTTGGCATCTGTTGTTATGCAGGAGAGCACAGTTGGAAACGCAAGAAAATGGTGCGCGCGGCCGGCTGGTAGTGTGGCCGAGCGGTCTAAGGCGCTGGATCCAGGTTCCAGTCTCGAAAGGGGCGTGGGTTCGGATCCCACCACTGCCATTTCTGCAGATCAACTCCAACGCTGCAGCTTGTTAAAATGCTGTTTCTGTCCCCACTGTATTGATGTTGAAAACAAAAGTAAAATGGCTTTGCTTCCCGGGGAATTAACTGTGGTGTGGGATAGTGCCGAATATTTCAAAGTGTCTCTGTCTGTCATGATCGTGTTCGCCTCCCGCGCAGAAAATCGCAAGCAGCTGTGCTGTTCCAGGCAAGTTGAGCTTGTACTGGAACCGAATGGAGACCGGTATTTCATCGCTGTTGTGAAACAAAGTCCCTGGGTGACTCGACTCGTCGTTATTTGGTTTTTCGGCCAATGGGAAAATCGTTCCAACGAATTTCGATGTGATATGTTGTTGAATTTCTCCCATTTGTGAGATTACTTTATAAATCATGCCCTCGGACTGTCTCACATTTAGCATTCATGCATCTCTGTGTCTGAAAATGCATTAGGTATGCCAGCTTTGTTTGTGTTCCGTGTTAAATGCTTTCTGTTTTGCGATTCGCTCAATTCTTTTCGAGTTAACAGCGTTTCTGAGGAAACTTCCAGCTGCAAAAGTCCTTAACTGAGGATCTGGGAAAATTTCACAGAGTATGGTCAGTCGGAGCAAAAGTAAGGAAGTCGTTCCTTTCTGCAGTGTTTCGCAATACTACCTTTCCCGTGAGCATCGAACACAGTAAAGGATTGTGCCACAGACTGCGACGGCAAGCTCCGCTAAAAAGTAATCCTTTAAAGCAGGTGTAAGCAACACAACGTTTTTGGGGGACACCGCGTGGAAACAGATCCTTCGGTGTATCTCGTCCATGCTCAGCACATAGCCAAATATAAACAAGTCCGGTTCCCCTTTATTTGGCCCCAAACCCTCTCAACCCATCCTATCCAGAAACTCATGCAATTTTCTGAGCCTCCTCCGCTTCCTCTGGTAGCTCATTCGATACACGCACAACATTCTGTGTGGGAAATGTGCCTCAGGTCCTTTGTCAATTTCAGCCCACTCACCTTAAACCTATGCTCTCGAGTTTTCAACTCACCCCAACTTGGGTAAAACACGTAAATACTCAGTTTCCAACCCTTCCATTAGATCATGTCGCAGTCGTTACGCTGCAGGGAAAGTCGTCCCAGCCTAGTCCACCTCGCCCTACGGTCCAAACATTGACCACATCCTTGTCTATGTTTTATCATAAATTTCACGTGTCTTTTTTTTAATGTTTTGAAGATGTCAATTACGCTGGACAACAACGAGCTATTGGAAACAGAAAGGTGAAACGAAGAATGGCTTCAACTTTCAGTGCTGGATGCCCCTGAGCTGCCAGACGTGCGGTTGCGGCTTGTTTCTGTAGTGTAGTGGTCATCACGTTCGCCTCGCACGCGAAAGGTCCCCAGTTCGAAACTGGGCAGAAACTGCTTTGTTCTTCAACGGCAGCCTTTTACATGGGCAAGAACGGTGCTTTCTTGCTTGCTTTCCCATCTGCAAACCTGCCTTCGAAGTTGCTTGAACAAATCTGCTCGCGTAGTGAAATGTAATGCAATTCCATTTAATGACTGTGCAAAGAAATGTAAAGTTTTTATCCAAACTGGTTCTGATCATATGCAATTCTGTTTGAGAGTGTAGTTACCCCCTTCTGATTCTTCTACGAAAAGCAGTACCGCATTTGCATTCCTTGCGCAGGCGGCTCGGTTCAAAGACAGGGAAGAAGCTGATGCGCTGGTGTCACAGTGCACCACGGATTCCTGAACTTGTCTGTCTGTTAAATGTCCCCCAAAGGCGTCTCTGAAAGGCCTCGTTTGGAAGCTGTCTGTCGTTATTCAACGTACGAGAATTGGCACCAGAGGTCCTGAATCATGTTTTGGAGCAGTTCGCACTTGAGTGGCTGTTTCAATCAGCAACAGCAATGACAGAAATTACACTCTCAGAGGAACCTCTGGACCTGTGATTTCATGGTGTCGCTCGTATTAAGGTGCGCCCCGAGACCTAAGCCACGTTGGAACTGAAACGGAGGAATCGACAGAGAGGTTACAGAATGACATCGCATCCATTTCGTATTCTTGAAATCACTGAGGAGCAGGAAAATGTAAACGGGGAAGTCGAGTGGGGAAGTCAGGCAGTTGCAGCTCTGGAGAAACTCCTTCTTTGTGACTCACTCAGCAACCAGACACGTGAAGGTGACTCAGAGGCGTGAGAGCTCTTCACATCGTGAACAAAAAGCAATCAAGGGCAGTTAGCACCTCTTCCGGAGTGGGGGTGGGGTGAGGTAATTACCTTTTGACTTTGTTACTATGTTGAGAAACTGCCTTTTAGATTGAAGTGAACAGAAACTGCATTTCTAATAAGCACCATGGAATTGAGCAAAATTTATTGAGTCGCTTCTCGTCGATTCCCACACAGGTTTCCAACTCAGTTGCTATCCATGTGGCTGATGTCCAGGAGTGAACATCTCTGCAGCAAATTGCACGGTTAAGGTAAAAGGCAAGGAAAGTGTCATCTCGAACTGGCTCCGAGGTCAGAGCATCGTCACAATGTAATCTGTCGTTCTCGGATTGGAATGCGACCTCCGGTTTTAGGGTGGAGTACATTGTTTGGGACTCTTTTTCTGCAAAACAGGCACAGTGACTGAAATTACGCTGCACGGTATGATGTGGAACACGGCTTTGTGCATTTTCCCTGTAGTCCGGTGTGCTTCATGTTCCGTGTAAACGTGAAACTTGCCCTGTTTCAAGCAATGGGTGAAATCATTTAGATTAGATTAGATTAGATTAGATTACTTACAGTGTGGAAACAGGCCCTTCGGCCCAACAAGTCCACACCGCCCCACCGAAGCGTAACCCACCCATACCCCTACCCCTACCCCTACCCCGACATCTACATCTACCCCTTACCTAACACTACGGGCAATTTAGCATGGCCAATTCACCTGACCTGCACATCTTTGGACTGTGGGAGGAAACCGGAGCACCCGGAGGAAACCCACGCAGACACGGGGAGAACCTGCAAACTCCACACAGTCAGTCGCCTCAGGCGGGAATTTAGAAAAGCAAGAATCGAAATTGCAGTAATGTCAAGCAGCTCGTGGTTATTTGACCAAATCATAACCGAACATATATTCTCACAGATACATTTGGAGCTGAAAGGAGTCTGAGAAGATAGACTCAGCTTACCATTGAGTTTTGTCTGGATTGATGGGCTCTCATTATCTGCTGCGAAATTGATATTGTAGACGGGCACATCCCAGCAGCTGTGCGAGTCGGAGAGGGATCATGGAACCATTTTCATGTGACTTGGCATCTGTTGTTATGCAGGAGAGCACAGTTGGAAACGCAAGAAAATGGTGCGCGCGGCCGGCTGGTAGTGTGGCCGAGCGGTCTAAGGCGCTGGATCCAGGTTCCAGTCGCGAAAGGGGCGTGGGTTCGGATCCCACCACTGCCATTTCTGCAGATCAACTCCAACGCTGCAGCTTGTTAAAATGCTGTTTCTGTCCCCACTGTATTGATGTTGAAAACAAAAGTAAAATGGCTTTGCTTCCCGGGGAATTAACTGTGGTGTGGGATAGTGCCGAATATTTCAAAGTGTCTCTGTCTGTCATGATCGTGTTCGCCTCCCGCGCAGAAAATCGCAAGCAGCTGTGCTGTTCCAGGCAAGTTGAGCTTGTACTGGAACCGAATGGAGACCGGTATTTCATCGCTGTTGTGAAACAAAGTCCCTGGGTGACTCGACTCGTCGTTATTTGGTTTTTCGGCCAATGGGAAAATCGTTCCAACGAATTTCGATGTGATATGTTGTTGAATTTCTCCCATTTGTGAGATTACTTTATAAATCATGCCCTCGGACTGTCCCACATTTAGCATTCATGCATCTCTGTGTCTGAAAATGCATTAGGTATGCCAGCTTTGTTTGTGTTCCGTGTTAAATGCTTTCTGTTTTGCGATTCGCTCAATACTTTACGAGTTAACAGCGTTTCTGAGGAAACTTCCAGCTGCAAAAGTCCTTAACTGAGGATCTGGGAAAATTTCACAGAGTATGGTCAGTCGGAGCAAAAGTAAGGAAGTCGTTCCTTTCTGCAGTGTTTCGCAATACTACCTTTCCCGTGAGCATCGAACACAGTAAAGGATTGTGCCACAGACTGCGACGGCAAGCTCCGCTAAAAAGTAATCCTTTAAAGCAGGTGTAAGCAACACAACGTTTTTGGGGGACACCGCGTGGAAACAGATCCTTCGGTGTATCTCGTCCATGCTCAGCACATAGCCAAATATAAACAAGTCCGGTTCCCCAGTATTTGGCCCCAAACCCTCTCAACCCATCCTATCCAGAAACTCATGCAATTTTCTGAGCCTCCTCCGCTTCCTCTGGTAGCTCATTCCATACACGCACAACCTTCTGTGTGGGAAATGTGCCTCAGGTCCTTTGTCAATTTCAGCCCACTCACCTTAAACCTATGCTCTCGAGTTTTCAACTCACCCCAACTTGGGTAAAACACGTAAATACTCAGTTTCCAACCCTTCCATTAGATCATGTCGCAGTCGTTACGCTGCAGGGAAAGTCGTCCCAGCCTAGTCCACCTCGCCCTACGGTCCAAACATTGACCACATCCTTGTCTATGTTTTATCATCAATTTCACGTGTCTTTTTTTTAATGTTTTGAAGATGTCAATTACGCTGGACAACAACGAGCTATTGGAAACAGAAAGGTGAAACGAAGAATGGCTTCAACTTTCAGTGCTGGATGCCCCTGAGCTGCCGGACGGGCGGCTGCGGCTTGTTTCTGTAGTGTAGTGGTCATCACGTTCGCCTCACACGCGAAAGGTCCCCAGTTCGAAACTGGGCAGAAACTGCTTTGTTCTTCAACGGCAGCCTTTTACATGGGCAAGAACGGTGCTTTCTTGCTTGCTTTCCCATCTGCAAACCTGCCTTCGAAGTTGCTTGAACAAATCTGCTCGCGTAGTGAAATGTAATGCAATTCCATTTAATGACTGTGCAAAGAAATGTAAAGTTTTTATCCAAACTGGTTCTGATCATATGCAATTCTGTTTGAGAGTGTAGTTACCCCCTTCTGATTCTTCTACGAAAAGCAGTACCGCATTTGCATTCCTTGCGCAGGCGGCTCGGTTCAAAGACAGGGAAGAAGCGGATGCGCTGGTGTCACAGTGCACCACGGATTCCTGAACTTGTCTGTCTGTTAAATGTCCCCCAAAGGCGTCTCTGAAAGGCCTCGTTTGGAAGCTGTCTGTCGTTATTCAACGTACGAGAATTGGCACCAGAGGTCCTGAATCATGTTTTGGAGCAGTTCGCACTTGAGTGGCTGTTTCAATCAGCAACAGCAATGAAAGACATTACACTCTCAGAGGAAACTCTGGACCTGTGCTTTCATGGTGTCGCTAGTATTAAGGTGCGCCAGAGACCTAAGCCATGTTGGAACTGAAACGGAGGAATCGACAGAGAGGTTACAGAATGACATCGCATCCATTTGGTATTCTTGAAATCACTGAGGAGCAGGAAAATGTAAACGGGGAAGTCGAGTGGGGAAGTCAGGCAGTTGCAGCTCTGGAGTAACTCCTTCTTTGTGACTCACTCAGCAACCAGACACGTGAAGGTGACTCAGAGGCGTGAGAGCTCTTCACATCGAGAACAAAAAGCAATCAAGGGCAGTTAGCACCTCTTCCGGAGTGGGGGTGGGGTGAGGTAATTACCTTTTGACTTTGTTACTATGTTGAGAAACTGCCTTTTAGATTGTAGTGAACAGAAACTGCATTTCTAATAAGCACCATGGAATTGAGCAAAATTTATTGAGTCGCTTCTCGTCGATTCCCACACAGGTTTCCAACTCAGTTGCTATCCATGTGGCTGATGTCCAGGAGTGAACATCTCTGCAGCAAATTGCACGGTTAGGGTAAAAGGCACGGAAAGTGTCATCTCGAACAGGCTCCGAGGTCAGAGCATCCTCACAATGTAATCTGTCGTTCTCGGATTGGAATGCGACCTCCGGTTTTAGGGTGGAGAACATTGTTTGGGACTCTTTTTCTGCAAAACAGGCACAGTGACTGAAATTACGCTGCACGATATGATGTGGAACACGGCTTTGTGCATTTTCCCTGTAGTCCGGTGTGCTTCATGTTCCGTGTAAACGTGAAACTTGCCCTGTTTCAAGCAATGGGTGAAATCATTTAGCAAAGCAAGAATCGAAATTGCAGTAATGTCAAGCAGCTCGTGGTTATTTGACCAAATCATAACCGAACATATATTCTCACAGATACATTTGGAGCTGAAAGGAGTCTGAGAAGATAGACTCAGCTTACCATTGAGTTTTGTCTGGATTGATGGGCTCTCATTATCTGCTGCGAAATTGATATTGTAGACGGGCACATCCCAGCAGCTGTGCGAGTCGGAGAGGGATCATGGAACCATTTTCATGTGACTTGGCATCTGTTGTTATGCAGGAGAGCACAGTTGGAAACGCAAGAAAATGGTGCGCGCGGCCGGCTGGTAGTGTGGCCGAGCGGTCTAAGGCGCTGGATCCAGGTTCCAGTCTCGAAAGGGGCGTGGGTTCGGATCCCACCACTGCCATTTCTGCAGATCAACTCCAACGCTGCAGCTTGTTAAAATGCTGTTTCTGTCCCCACTGTATTGATGTTGAAAACAAAAGTAAAATGGCTTTGCTTCCCGGGGAATTAACTGTGGTGTGGGATAGTGCCGAATATTTCAAAGTGTCTCTGTCTGTCATGATCGTGTTCGCCTCCCGCGCAGAAAATCGCAAGCAGCTGTGCTGTTCCAGGCAAGTTGAGCTTGTACTGGAACCGAATGGAGACCGGTATTTCATCGCTGTTGTGAAACAAAGTCCCTGGGTGACTCGACTCGTCGTTATTTGGTTTTTCGGCCAATGGGAAAATCGTTCCAACGAATTTCGATGTGATATGTTGTTGAATTTCTCCCATTTGTGAGATTACTTTATAAATCATGCCCTCGGACTGTCTCACATTTAGCATTCATGCATCTCTGTGTCTGAAAATGCATTAGGTATGCCAGCTTTGTTTGTGTTCCGTGTTAAATGCTTTCTGTTTTGCGATTCGCTCAATACTTTACGAGTTAACAGCGTTTCTGAGGAAACTTCCAGCTGCAAAAGTCCTTAACTGAGGATCTGGGAAAATTTCACAGAGTATGGTCAGTCGGAGCAAAAGTAAGGAAGTCGTTCCTTTCTGCAGTGTTTCGCAATACTACCTTTCCCGTGAGCATCGAACACAGTAAAGGATTGTGCCACAGACTGCGACGGCAAGCTCCGCTAAAAAGTAATCCTTTCAAGCAGGTGTAAGCAACACAACGTTTTTGGGGGACACCGCGTGGAAACAGATCCTTCGGTGTATCTCGTCCATGCTCAGCACATAGCCAAATATAAACAAGTCCGGTTCCCCAGTATTTGGCCCCAAACCCTCTCAACCCATCCTATCCAGAAACTCATGCAATTTTCTGAGCCTCCTCCGCTTCCTCTGGTAGCTCATTCGATACACGCACAACATTCTGTGTGGGAAATGTGCCTCAGGTCCTTTGTCAATTTCAGCCCACTCACCTTAAACCTATGCTCTCGAGTTTTCAACTCACCCCAACTTGGGTAAAACACGTAAATACTCAGTTTCCAACCCTTCCATTAGATCATGTCGCAGTCGTTACGCTGCAGGGAAAGTCGTCCCAGCCTAGTCCACCTCGCCCTACGGTCCAAACATTGACCACATCCTTGTCTATGTTTTATCATCAATTTCACGTGTCTTTTTTTAAATGTTTTGAAGATGTCAATTACGCTGGACAACAACGAGCTATTGGAAACAGAAAGGTGAAACGAAGAATGGCTTCAACTTTCAGTGCTGGATGCCCCTGAGCTGCCAGACGGGCGGTTGCGGCTTGTTTCTGTAGTGTAGTGGTCATCACGTTCGCCTCGCTCGCGAAAGGTCCCCAGTTCGAAACTGGGCAGAAACTGCTTTGTTCTTCAACGGCAGCCTTTTACATGGGCAAGAACGGTGCTTTCTTGCTTGCTTTCCCATCTGCAAACCTGCCTTCGAAGTTGCTTGAACAAATCTGCTCGCGTAGTGAAATGTAATGCAATTCCATTTAATGACTGTGCAAAGAAATGTAAAGTTTTTATCCAAACTGGTTCTGATCATATGCAATTCTGTTTGAGAGTGTAGTTACCCCCTTCTGATTCTTCTACGAAAAGCAGTACCGCATTTGCATTCCTTGCGCAGGCGGCTCGGTTCAAAGACAGGGAAGAAGCTGATGCGCTGGTGTCACAGTGCACCACGGATTCCTGAACTTGTCTGTCTGTTAAATGTCCCCCAAAGGCGTCTCTGAAAGGCCTCGTTTGGAAGCTGTCTGTCGTTATTCAACGTACGAGAATTGGCACCAGAGGTCCTGAATCATGTTTTGGAGCAGTTCGCACTTGAGTGGCTGTTTCAATCAGCAACAGCAATGACAGAAATTACACTCTCAGAGGAACCTCTGGACCTGTGATTTCATGGTGTCGCTCGTATTAAGGTGCGCCCCGAGACCTAAGCCACGTTGGAACTGAAACGGAGGAATCGACAGAGAGGTTACAGAATGACATCGCATCCATTTGGTATTCTTGAAATCACTGAGGAGCAGGAAAATGTAAACGGGGAAGTCGAGTGGGGAAGTCAGGCAGTTGCAGCTCTGGAGAAACTCCTTCTTTGTGACTCACTCAGCAACCAGACACGTGAAGGTGACTCAGAGGCGTGAGAGCTCTTCACATCGTGAACAAAAAGCAATCAAGGGCAGTTAGCACCTCTTCCGGAGTGGGGGTGGGGTGAGGTAATTACCTTTTGACTTTGTTACTATGTTGAGAAACTGCCTTTTAGATTGAAGTGAACAGAAACTGCATTTCTAATAAGCACCATGGAATTGAGCAAAATTTATTGAGTCGCTTCTCGTCGATTCCCACACAGGTTTCCAACTCAGTTGCTATCCATGTGGCTGATGTCCAGGAGTGAACATCTCTGCAGCAAATTGCACGGTTAAGGTAAAAGGCAAGGAAAGTGTCATCTCGAACTGGCTCCGAGGTCAGAGCATCGTCACAATGTAATCTGTCGTTCTCGGATTGGAATGCGACCTCCGGTTTTAGGGTGGAGTACATTGTTTGGGACTCTTTTTCTGCAAAACAGGCACAGTGACTGAAATTACGCTGCACGGTATGATGTGGAACACGGCTTTGTGCATTTTCCCTGTAGTCCGGTGTGCTTCATGTTCCGTGTAAACGTGAAACTTGCCCTGTTTCAAGCAATGGGTGAAATCATTTAGATTAGATTAGATTAGATTAGATTACTTACAGTGTGGAAACAGGCCCTTCGGCCCAACAAGTCCACACCGCCCCACCGAAGCGTAACCCACCCATACCCCTACCCCTACCCCTACCCCGACATCTACATCTACCCCTTACCTAACACTACGGGCAATTTAGCATGGCCAATTCACCTGACCTGCACATCTTTGGACTGTGGGAGGAAACCGGAGCACCCGGAGGAAACCCACGCAGACACGGGGAGAACCTGCAAACTCCACACAGTCAGTCGCCTCAGGCGGGAATTTAGAAAAGCAAGAATCGAAATTGCAGTAATGTCAAGCAGCTCGTGGTTATTTGACCAAATCATAACCGAACATATATTCTCACAGATACATTTGGAGCTGAAAGGAGTCTGAGAAGATAGACTCAGCTTACCATTGAGTTTTGTCTGGATTGATGGGCTCTCATTATCTGCTGCGAAATTGATATTGTAGACGGGCACATCCCAGCAGCTGTGCGAGTCGGAGAGGGATCATGGAACCATTTTCATGTGACTTGGCATCTGTTGTTATGCAGGAGAGCACAGTTGGAAACGCAAGAAAATGGTGCGCGCGGCCGGCTGGTAGTGTGGCCGAGCGGTCTAAGGCGCTGGATCCAGGTTCCAGTCGCGAAAGGGGCGTGGGTTCGGATCCCACCACTGCCATTTCTGCAGATCAACTCCAACGCTGCAGCTTGTTAAAATGCTGTTTCTGTCCCCACTGTATTGATGTTGAAAACAAAAGTAAAATGGCTTTGCTTCCCGGGGAATTAACTGTGGTGTGGGATAGTGCCGAATATTTCAAAGTGTCTCTGTCTGTCATGATCGTGTTCGCCTCCCGCGCAGAAAATCGCAAGCAGCTGTGCTGTTCCAGGCAAGTTGAGCTTGTACTGGAACCGAATGGAGACCGGTATTTCATCGCTGTTGTGAAACAAAGTCCCTGGGTGACTCGACTCGTCGTTATTTGGTTTTTCGGCCAATGGGAAAATCGTTCCAACGAATTTCGATGTGATATGTTGTTGAATTTCTCCCATTTGTGAGATTACTTTATAAATCATGCCCTCGGACTGTCCCACATTTAGCATTCATGCATCTCTGTGTCTGAAAATGCATTAGGTATGCCAGCTTTGTTTGTGTTCCGTGTTAAATGCTTTCTGTTTTGCGATTCGCTCAATACTTTACGAGTTAACAGCGTTTCTGAGGAAACTTCCAGCTGCAAAAGTCCTTAACTGAGGATCTGGGAAAATTTCACAGAGTATGGTCAGTCGGAGCAAAAGTAAGGAAGTCGTTCCTTTCTGCAGTGTTTCGCAATACTACCTTTCCCGTGAGCATCGAACACAGTAAAGGATTGTGCCACAGACTGCGACGGCAAGCTCCGCTAAAAAGTAATCCTTTAAAGCAGGTGTAAGCAACACAACGTTTTTGGGGGACACCGCGTGGAAACAGATCCTTCGGTGTATCTCGTCCATGCTCAGCACATAGCCAAATATAAACAAGTCCGGTTCCCCAGTATTTGGCCCCAAACCCTCTCAACCCATCCTATCCAGAAACTCATGCAATTTTCTGAGCCTCCTCCGCTTCCTCTGGTAGCTCATTCCATACACGCACAACCTTCTGTGTGGGAAATGTGCCTCAGGTCCTTTGTCAATTTCAGCCCACTCACCTTAAACCTATGCTCTCGAGTTTTCAACTCACCCCAACTTGGGTAAAACACGTAAATACTCAGTTTCCAACCCTTCCATTAGATCATGTCGCAGTCGTTACGCTGCAGGGAAAGTCGTCCCAGCCTAGTCCACCTCGCCCTACGGTCCAAACATTGACCACATCCTTGTCTATGTTTTATCATCAATTTCACGTGTCTTTTTTTTAATGTTTTGAAGATGTCAATTACGCTGGACAACAACGAGCTATTGGAAACAGAAAGGTGAAACGAAGAATGGCTTCAACTTTCAGTGCTGGATGCCCCTGAGCTGCCGGACGGGCGGCTGCGGCTTGTTTCTGTAGTGTAGTGGTCATCACGTTCGCCTCACACGCGAAAGGTCCCCAGTTCGAAACTGGGCAGAAACTGCTTTGTTCTTCAACGGCAGCCTTTTACATGGGCAAGAACGGTGCTTTCTTGCTTGCTTTCCCATCTGCAAACCTGCCTTCGAAGTTGCTTGAACAAATCTGCTCGCGTAGTGAAATGTAATGCAATTCCATTTAATGACTGTGCAAAGAAATGTAAAGTTTTTATCCAAACTGGTTCTGATCATATGCAATTCTGTTTGAGAGTGTAGTTACCCCCTTCTGATTCTTCTACGAAAAGCAGTACCGCATTTGCATTCCTTGCGCAGGCGGCTCGGTTCAAAGACAGGGAAGAAGCGGATGCGCTGGTGTCACAGTGCACCACGGATTCCTGAACTTGTCTGTCTGTTAAATGTCCCCCAAAGGCGTCTCTGAAAGGCCTCGTTTGGAAGCTGTCTGTCGTTATTCAACGTACGAGAATTGGCACCAGAGGTCCTGAATCATGTTTTGGAGCAGTTCGCACTTGAGTGGCTGTTTCAATCAGCAACAGCAATGAAAGACATTACACTCTCAGAGGAAACTCTGGACCTGTGCTTTCATGGTGTCGCTAGTATTAAGGTGCGCCAGAGACCTAAGCCACGTTGGAACTGAAACGGAGGAATCGACAGAGAGGTTACAGAATGACATCGCATCCATTTGGTATTCTTGAAATCACTGAGGAGCAGGAAAATGTAAACGGGGAAGTCGAGTGGGGAAGTCAGGCAGTTGCAGCTCTGGAGTAACTCCTTCTTTGTGACTCACTCAGCAACCAGACACGTGAAGGTGACTCAGAGGCGTGAGAGCTCTTCACATCGAGAACAAAAAGCAATCAAGGGCAGTTAGCACCTCTTCCGGAGTGGGGGTGGGGTGAGGTAATTACCTTTTGACTTTGTTACTATGTTGAGAAACTGCCTTTTAGATTGTAGTGAACAGAAACTGCATTTCTAATAAGCACCATGGAATTGAGCAAAATTTATTGAGTCGCTTCTCGTCGATTCCCACACAGGTTTCCAACTCAGTTGCTATCCATGTGGCTGATGTCCAGGAGTGAACATCTCTGCAGCAAATTGCACGGTTAGGGTAAAAGGCACGGAAAGTGTCATCTCGAACAGGCTCCGAGGTCAGAGCATCCTCACAATGTAATCTGTCGTTCTCGGATTGGAATGCGACCTCCGGTTTTAGGGTGGAGAACATTGTTTGGGACTCTTTTTCTGCAAAACAGGCACAGTGACTGAAATTACGCTGCACGATATGATGTGGAACACGGCTTTGTGCATTTTCCCTGTAGTCCGGTGTGCTTCATGTTCCGTGTAAACGTGAAACTTGCCCTGTTTCAAGCAATGGGTGAAATCATTTAGCAAAGCAAGAATCGAAATTGCAGTAATGTCAAGCAGCTCGTGGTTATTTGACCAAATCATAACCGAACATATATTCTCACAGATACATTTGGAGCTGAAAGGAGTCTGAGAAGATAGACTCAGCTTACCATTGAGTTTTGTCTGGATTGATGGGCTCTCATTATCTGCTGCGAAATTGATATTGTAGACGGGCACATCCCAGCAGCTGTGCGAGTCGGAGAGGGATCATGGAACCATTTTCATGTGACTTGGCATCTGTTGTTATGCAGGAGAGCACAGTTGGAAACGCAAGAAAATGGTGCGCGCGGCCGGCTGGTAGTGTGGCCGAGCGGTCTAAGGCGCTGGATCCAGGTTCCAGTCTCGAAAGGGGCGTGGGTTCGGATCCCACCACTGCCATTTCTGCAGATCAACTCCAACGCTGCAGCTTGTTAAAATGCTGTTTCTGTCCCCACTGTATTGATGTTGAAAACAAAAGTAAAATGGCTTTGCTTCCCGGGGAATTAACTGTGGTGTGGGATAGTGCCGAATATTTCAAAGTGTCTCTGTCTGTCATGATCGTGTTCGCCTCCCGCGCAGAAAATCGCAAGCAGCTGTGCTGTTCCAGGCAAGTTGAGCTTGTACTGGAACCGAATGGAGACCGGTATTTCATCGCTGTTGTGAAACAAAGTCCCTGGGTGACTCGACTCGTCGTTATTTGGTTTTTCGGCCAATGGGAAAATCGTTCCAACGAATTTCGATGTGATATGTTGTTGAATTTCTCCCATTTGTGAGATTACTTTATAAATCATGCCCTCGGACTGTCTCACATTTAGCATTCATGCATCTCTGTGTCTGAAAATGCATTAGGTATGCCAGCTTTGTTTGTGTTCCGTGTTAAATGCTTTCTGTTTTGCGATTCGCTCAATACTTTACGAGTTAACAGCGTTTCTGAGGAAACTTCCAGCTGCAAAAGTCCTTAACTGAGGATCTGGGAAAATTTCACAGAGTATGGTCAGTCGGAGCAAAAGTAAGGAAGTCGTTCCTTTCTGCAGTGTTTCGCAATACTACCTTTCCCGTGAGCATCGAACACAGTAAAGGATTGTGCCACAGACTGCGACGGCAAGCTCCGCTAAAAAGTAATCCTTTAAAGCAGGTGTAAGCAACACAACGTTTTTGGGGGACACCGCGTGGAAACAGATCCTTCGGTGTATCTCGTCCATGCTCAGCACATAGCCAAATATAAACAAGTCCGGTTCCCCAGTATTTGGCCCCAAACCCTCTCAACCCATCCTATCCAGAAACTCATGCAATTTTCTGAGCCTCCTCCGCTTCCTCTGGTAGCTCATTCGATACACGCACAACATTCTGTGTGGGAAATGTGCCTCAGGTCCTTTGTCAATTTCAGCCCACTCACCTTAAACCTATGCTCTCGAGTTTTCAACTCACCCCAACTTGGGTAAAACACGTAAATACTCAGTTTCCAACCCTTCCATTAGATCATGTCGCAGTCGTTACGCTGCAGGGAAAGTCGTCCCAGCCTAGTCCACCTCGCCCTACGGTCCAAACATTGACCACATCCTTGTCTATGTTTTATCATCAATTTCACGTGTCTTTTTTTAAATGTTTTGAAGATGTCAATTACGCTGGACAACAACGAGCTATTGGAAACAGAAAGGTGAAACGAAGAATGGCTTCAACTTTCAGTGCTGGATGCCCCTGAGCTGCCAGACGGGCGGTTGCGGCTTGTTTCTGTAGTGTAGTGGTCATCACGTTCGCCTCGCTCGCGAAAGGTCCCCAGTTCGAAACTGGGCAGAAACTGCTTTGTTCTTCAACGGCAGCCTTTTACATGGGCAAGAACGGTGCTTTCTTGCTTGCTTTCCCATCTGCAAACCTGCCTTCGAAGTTGCTTGAACAAATCTGCTCGCGTAGTGAAATGTAATGCAATTCCATTTAATGACTGTGCAAAGAAATGTAAAGTTTTTATCCAAACTGGTTCTGATCATATGCAATTCTGTTTGAGAGTGTAGTTACCCCCTTCTGATTCTTCTACGAAAAGCAGTACCGCATTTGCATTCCTTGCGCAGGCGGCTCGGTTCAAAGACAGGGAAGAAGCTGATGCGCTGGTGTCACAGTGCACCACGGATTCCTGAACTTGTCTGTCTGTCAAATGTCCCCCAAAGGCGTCTCTGAAAGACCTCATTTGGAAGCTGCCTGTCGTTATTCAACGTACGAGAATTGGCACCAGAGGTCCTGAATCATGTTTTGGAGCAGTTCGCACTTGAGTGGCTCTTTCAATCAGCAACAGCAATGAAAGAAATTACACTCTCAGAGGAACCTCTGGACCTGTGATTTCATGGTGTCGCTCGTATTAAGGTGCGCCCCGAGACCTAAGCCACGTTGGAACTGAAACGGAGGAATCGACAGAGAGGTTACAGAATGACATCGCATCCATTTGGTATTCTTGAAATCACTGAGGAGCAGGAAAATGTAAACGGGGAAGTCGAGTGGGGAAGTCAGGCAGTTGCAGCTCTGGAGAAACTCCTTCTTTGTGACTCACTCAGCAACCAGACACGTGAAGGTGACTCAGAGGCGTGAGAGCTCTTCACATCGAGAACAAAAAGCAATCAAGGGCAGTTAGCACCTCTTCCGGAGTGGGGGTGGGGTGAGGTAATTACCTTTTGACTTTGTTACTATGTTGAGAAACTGCCTTTTAGATTGAAGTGAACAGAAACTGCATTTCTAATAAGCACCATGGAATTGAGCAAAATTTATTGAGTCGCTTCTCGTCGATTCCCACATAGGTTTCCAACTCAGTTGCTATCCATGTGGCTGATGTCCAGGAGTGAACATCTCTGCAGCAAATTGCACGGTTAGGGTAAAAGGCAAGGAAAGTGGCATCTAGAACTGGCTCCGAGGTCAGAGCATCGTCACAATGCGATCTGTCGCTCTCGGATTGGAATGCGAACTCCGGTTTTAGGGTGGAGAACATTGTTTGGGACTCTTTTTCTGCAAAACAGACACAGTGACTGAAATTACGCTGCACGGTATGATGTGGAACACGGCTTTGTGCATTTTCCCTGTAGTCCGGTGTGCTTCATGTTCCGTGTAAACGTGAAACTTGCCCTGTTTCAAGCAATGGGTGAAATCATTTAGCAAAGCAAGAATCGAAATTGCAGTAATGTCAAGCAGCTCGTGGTTATTTGACCAAATCATAACCGAACATATATTCTCACAGATACATTTGGAGCTGAAAGGAGTCTGAGAAGATAGACTCAGCTTACCATTGAGTTTTGTCTGGATTGATGGGCTCTCATTATCTGCTGCGAAATTGATATTGTAGACGGGCACATCCCAGCAGCTGTGCGAGTCGGAGAGGGATCATGGAACCATTTTCATGTGACTTGGCATCTGTTGTTATGCAGGAGAGCACAGTTGGAAACGCAAGAAAATGGTGCGCGCGGCCGGCTGGTAGTGTGGCCGAGCGGTCTAAGGCGCTGGATCCAGGTTCCAGTCTCGAAAGGGGCGTGGGTTCGGATCCCACCACTGCCATTTCTGCAGATCAACTCCAACGCTGCAGCTTGTTAAAATGCTGTTTCTGTCCCCACTGTATTGATGTTGAAAACAAAAGTAAAATGGCTTTGCTTCCCGGGGAATTAACTGTGGTGTGGGATAGTGCCGAATATTTCAAAGTGTCTCTGTCTGTCATGATCGTGTTCGCCTCCCGCGCAGAAAATCGCAAGCAGCTGTGCTGTTCCAGGCAAGTTGAGCTTGTACTGGAACCGAATGGAGACCGGTATTTCATCGCTGTTGTGAAACAAAGTCCCTGGGTGACTCGACTCGTCGTTATTTGGTTTTTCGGCCAATGGGAAAATCGTTCCAACGAATTTCGATGTGATATGTTGTTGAATTTCTCCCATTTGTGAGATTACTTTATAAATCATGCCCTCGGACTGTCTCACATTTAGCATTCATGCATCTCTGTGTCTGAAAATGCATTAGGTATGCCAGCTTTGTTTGTGTTCCGTGTTAAATGCTTTCTGTTTTGCGATTCGCTCAATACTTTACGAGTTAACAGCGTTTCTGAGGAAACTTCCAGCTGCAAAAGTCCTTAACTGAGGATCTGGGAAAATTTCACAGAGTATGGTCAGTCGGAGCAAAAGTAAGGAAGTCGTTCCTTTCTGCAGTGTTTCGCAATACTACCTTTCCCGTGAGCATCGAACACAGTAAAGGATTGTGCCACAGACTGCGACGGCAAGCTCCGCTAAAAAGTAATCCTTTAAAGCAGGTGTAAGCAACACAACGTTTTTGGGGGACACCGCGTGGAAACAGATCCTTCGGTGTATCTCGTCCATGCTCAGCACATAGCCAAATATAAACAAGTCCGGTTCCCCAGTATTTGGCCCCAAACCCTCTCAACCCATCCTATCCAGAAACTCATGCAATTTTCTGAGCCTCCTCCGCTTCCTCTGGTAGCTCATTCCATACACGCACAACCTTCTGTGTGGGAAATGTGCCTCAGGTCCTTTGTCAATTTCAGCCCACTCACCTTAAACCTATGCTCTCGAGTTTTCAACTCACCCCAACTTGGGTAAAACACGTAAATACTCAGTTTCCAACCCTTCCATTAGATCATGTCGCAGTCGTTACGCTGCAGGGAAAGTCGTCCCAGCCTAGTCCACCTCGCCCTACGGTCCAAACATTGACCACATCCTTGTCTATGTTTTATCATCAATTTCACGTGTCTTTTTTTTAATGTTTTGAAGATGTCAATTACGCTGGACAACAACGAGCTATTGGAAACAGAAAGGTGAAACGAAGAATGGCTTCAACTTTCAGTGCTGGATGCCCCTGAGCTGCCGGACGGGCGGCTGCGGCTTGTTTCTGTAGTGTAGTGGTCATCACGTTCGCCTCACACGCGAAAGGTCCCCAGTTCGAAACTGGGCAGAAACTGCTTTGTTCTTCAACGGCAGCCTTTTACATGGGCAAGAACGGTGCTTTCTTGCTTGCTTTCCCATCTGCAAACCTGCCTTCGAAGTTGCTTGAACAAATCTGCTCGCGTAGTGAAATGTAATGCAATTCCATTTAATGACTGTGCAAAGAAATGTAAAGTTTTTATCCAAACTGGTTCTGATCATATGCAATTCTGTTTGAGAGTGTAGTTACCCCCTTCTGATTCTTCTACGAAAAGCAGTACCGCATTTGCATTCCTTGCGCAGGCGGCTCGGTTCAAAGACAGGGAAGAAGCGGATGCGCTGGTGTCACAGTGCACCACGGATTCCTGAACTTGTCTGTCTGTTAAATGTCCCCCAAAGGCGTCTCTGAAAGGCCTCGTTTGGAAGCTGTCTGTCGTTATTCAACGTACGAGAATTGGCACCAGAGGTCCTGAATCATGTTTTGGAGCAGTTCGCACTTGAGTGGCTGTTTCAATCAGCAACAGCAATGAAAGACATTACACTCTCAGAGGAAACTCTGGACCTGTGCTTTCATGGTGTCGCTAGTATTAAGGTGCGCCAGAGACCTAAGCCACGTTGGAACTGAAACGGAGGAATCGACAGAGAGGTTACAGAATGACATCGCATCCATTTGGTATTCTTGAAATCACTGAGGAGCAGGAAAATGTAAACGGGGAAGTCGAGTGGGGAAGTCAGGCAGTTGCAGCTCTGGAGTAACTCCTTCTTTGTGACTCACTCAGCAACCAGACACGTGAAGGTGACTCAGAGGCGTGAGAGCTCTTCACATCGAGAACAAAAAGCAATCAAGGGCAGTTAGCACCTCTTCCGGAGTGGGGGTGGGGTGAGGTAATTACCTTTTGACTTTGTTACTATGTTGAGAAACTGCCTTTTAGATTGTAGTGAACAGAAACTGCATTTCTAATAAGCACCATGGAATTGAGCAAAATTTTTTGAGTCGCTTCTCGTCGATTCCCACACATGTTTCCAACTCAGTTGCTATCCATGTGGCTGATGTCCAGGAGTGAACATCTCTGCAGCAAATTGCACGGTTAGGGTAAAAGGCACGGAAAGTGTCATCTCGAACAGGCTCCGAGGTCAGAGCATCCTCACAATGTAATCTGTCGTTCTCGGATTGGAATGCGACCTCCGGTTTTAGGGTGGAGAACATTGTTTGGGACTCTTTTTCTGCAAAACAGGCACAGTGACTGAAATTACGCTGCACGATATGATGTGGAACACGGCTTTGTGCATTTTCCCTGTAGTCCGGTGTGCTTCATGTTCCGTGTAAACGTGAAACTTGCCCTGTTTCAAGCAATGGGTGAAATCATTTAGCAAAGCAAGAATCGAAATTGCAGTAATGTCAAGCAGCTCGTGGTTATTTGACCAAATCATAACCGAACATATATTCTCACAGATACATTTGGAGCTGAAAGGAGTCTGAGAAGATAGACTCAGCTTACCATTGAGTTTTGTCTGGATTGATGGGCTCTCATTATCTGCTGCGAAATTGATATTGTAGACGGGCACATCCCAGCAGCTGTGCGAGTCGGAGAGGGATCATGGAACCATTTTCATGTGACTTGGCATCTGTTGTTATGCAGGAGAGCACAGTTGGAAACGCAAGAAAATGGTGCGCGCGGCCGGCTGGTAGTGTGGCCGAGCGGTCTAAGGCGCTGGATCCAGGTTCCAGTCTCGAAAGGGGCGTGGGTTCGGATCCCACCACTGCCATTTCTGCAGATCAACTCCAACGCTGCAGCTTGTTAAAATGCTGTTTCTGTCCCCACTGTATTGATGTTGAAAACAAAAGTAAAATGGCTTTGCTTCCCGGGGAATTAACTGTGGTGTGGGATAGTGCCGAATATTTCAAAGTGTCTCTGTCTGTCATGATCGTGTTCGCCTCCCGCGCAGAAAATCGCAAGCAGCTGTGCTGTTCCAGGCAAGTTGAGCTTGTACTGGAACCGAATGGAGACCGGTATTTCATCGCTGTTGTGAAACAAAGTCCCTGGGTGACTCGACTCGTCGTTATTTGGTTTTTCGGCCAATGGGAAAATCGTTCCAACGAATTTCGATGTGATATGTTGTTGAATTTCTCCCATTTGTGAGATTACTTTATAAATCATGCCCTCGGACTGTCTCACATTTAGCATTCATGCATCTCTGTGTCTGAAAATGCATTAGGTATGCCAGCTTTGTTTGTGTTCCGTGTTAAATGCTTTCTGTTTTGCGATTCGCTCAATACTTTACGAGTTAACAGCGTTTCTGAGGAAACTTCCAGCTGCAAAAGTCCTTAACTGAGGATCTGGGAAAATTTCACAGAGTATGGTCAGTCGGAGCAAAAGTAAGGAAGTCGTTCCTTTCTGCAGTGTTTCGCAATACTACCTTTCCCGTGAGCATCGAACACAGTAAAGGATTGTGCCACAGACTGCGACGGCAAGCTCCGCTAAAAAGTAATCCTTTAAAGCAGGTGTAAGCAACACAACGTTTTTGGGGGACACCGCGTGGAAACAGATCCTTCGGTGTATCTCGTCCATGCTCAGCACATAGCCAAATATAAACAAGTCCGGTTCCCCAGTATTTGGCCCCAAACCCTCTCAACCCATCCTATCCAGAAACTCATGCAATTTTCTGAGCCTCCTCCGCTTCCTCTGGTAGCTCATTCGATACACGCACAACATTCTGTGTGGGAAATGTGCCTCAGGTCCTTTGTCAATTTCAGCCCACTCACCTTAAACCTATGCTCTCGAGTTTTCAACTCACCCCAACTTGGGTAAAACACGTAAATACTCAGTTTCCAACCCTTCCATTAGATCATGTCGCAGTCGTTACGCTGCAGGGAAAGTCGTCCCAGCCTAGTCCACCTCGCCCTACGGTCCAAACATTGACCACATCCTTGTCTATGTTTTATCATCAATTTCACGTGTCTTTTTTTAAATGTTTTGAAGATGTCAATTACGCTGGACAACAACGAGCTATTGGAAACAGAAAGGTGAAACGAAGAATGGCTTCAACTTTCAGTGCTGGATGCCCCTGAGCTGCCAGACGGGCGGTTGCGGCTTGTTTCTGTAGTGTAGTGGTCATCACGTTCGCCTCGCTCGCGAAAGGTCCCCAGTTCGAAACTGGGCAGAAACTGCTTTGTTCTTCAACGGCAGCCTTTTACATGGGCAAGAACGGTGCTTTCTTGCTTGCTTTCCCATCTGCAAACCTGCCTTCGAAGTTGCTTGAACAAATCTGCTCGCGTAGTGAAATGTAATGCAATTCCATTTAATGACTGTGCAAAGAAATGTAAAGTTTTTATCCAAACTGGTTCTGATCATATGCAATTCTGTTTGAGAGTGTAGTTACCCCCTTCTGATTCTTCTACGAAAAGCAGTACCGCATTTGCATTCCTTGCGCAGGCGGCTCGCTTCAAAGACAGGGAAGAAGCTGATGCGCTGGTGTCACAGTGCACCACGGATTCCTGAACTTGTCTGTCTGTCAAATGTCCCCCAAAGGCGTCTCTGAAAGACCTCATTTGGAAGCTGCCTGTCGTTATTCAACGTACGAGAATTGGCACCAGAGGTCCTGAATCATGTTTTGGAGCAGTTCGCACTTGAGTGGCTCTTTCAATCAGCAACAGCAATGAAAGAAATTACACTCTCAGAGGAACCTCTGGACCTGTGATTTCATGGTGTCGCTCGTATTAAGGTGCGCCCCGAGACCTAAGCCACGTTGGAACTGAAACGGAGGAATCGACAGAGAGGTTACAGAATGACATCGCATCCATTTGGTATTCTTGAAATCACTGAGGAGCAGGAAAATGTAAACGGGGAAGTCGAGTGGGGAAGTCAGGCAGTTGCAGCTCTGGAGAAACTCCTTCTTTGTGACTCACTCAGCAACCAGACACGTGAAGGTGACTCAGAGGCGTGAGAGCTCTTCACATCGAGAACAAAAAGCAATCAAGGGCAGTTAGCACCTCTTCCGGAGTGGGGGTGGGGTGAGGTAATTACCTTTTGACTTTGTTACTATGTTGAGAAACTGCCTTTTAGATTGAAGTGAACAGAAACTGCATTTCTAATAAGCACCATGGAATTGAGCAAAATTTATTGAGTCGCTTCTCGTCGATTCCCACATAGGTTTCCAACTCAGTTGCTATCCATGTGGCTGATGTCCAGGAGTGAACATCTCTGCAGCAAATTGCACGGTTAGGGTAAAAGGCAAGGAAAGTGGCATCTAGAACTGGCTCCGAGGTCAGAGCATCGTCACAATGCGATCTGTCGCTCTCGGATTGGAATGCGACCTCCGGTTTTAGGGTGGAGAACATTGTTTGGGACTCTTTTTCTGCAAAACAGACACAGTGACTGAAATTACGCTGCACGGTATGATGTGGAACACGGCTTTGTGCATTTTCCCTGTAGTCCGGTGTGCTTCATGTTCCGTGTAAACGTGAAACTTGCCCTGTTTCAAGCAATGGGTGAAATCATTTAGCAAAGCAAGAATCGAAATTGCAGTAATGTCAAGCAGCTCGTGGTTATTTGACCAAATCATAACCGAACATATATTCTCACAGATACATTTGGAGCTGAAAGGAGTCTGAGAAGATAGACTCAGCTTACCATTGAGTTTTGTCTGGATTGATGGGCTCTCATTATCTGCTGCGAAATTGATATTGTAGACGGGCACATCCCAGCAGCTGTGCGAGTCGGAGAGGGATCATGGAACCATTTTCATGTGACTTGGCATCTGTTGTTATGCAGGAGAGCACAGTTGGAAACGCAAGAAAATGGTGCGCGCGGCCGGCTGGTAGTGTGGCCGAGCGGTCTAAGGCGCTGGATCCAGGTTCCAGTCTCGAAAGGGGCGTGGGTTCGGATCCCACCACTGCCATTTCTGCAGATCAACTCCAACGCTGCAGCTTGTTAAAATGCTGTTTCTGTCCCCACTGTATTGATGTTGAAAACAAAAGTAAAATGGCTTTGCTTCCCGGGGAATTAACTGTGGTGTGGGATAGTGCCGAATATTTCAAAGTGTCTCTGTCTGTCATGATCGTGTTCGCCTCCCGCGCAGAAAATCGCAAGCAGCTGTGCTGTTCCAGGCAAGTTGAGCTTGTACTGGAACCGAATGGAGACCGGTATTTCATCGCTGTTGTGAAACAAAGTCCCTGGGTGACTCGACTCGTCGTTATTTGGTTTTTCGGCCAATGGGAAAATCGTTCCAACGAATTTCGATGTGATATGTTGTTGAATTTCTCCCATTTGTGAGATTACTTTATAAATCATGCCCTCGGACTGTCTCACATTTAGCATTCATGCATCTCTGTGTCTGAAAATGCATTAGGTATGCCAGCTTTGTTTGTGTTCCGTGTTAAATGCTTTCTGTTTTGCGATTCGCTCAATACTTTACGAGTTAACAGCGTTTCTGAGGAAACTTCCAGCTGCAAAAGTCCTTAACTGAGGATCTGGGAAAATTTCACAGAGTATGGTCAGTCGGAGCAAAAGTAAGGAAGTCGTTCCTTTCTGCAGTGTTTCGCAATACTACCTTTCCCGTGAGCATCGAACACAGTAAAGGATTGTGCCACAGACTGCGACGGCAAGCTCCGCTAAAAAGTAATCCTTTAAAGCAGGTGTAAGCAACACAACGTTTTTGGGGGACACCGCGTGGAAACAGATCCTTCGGTGTATCTCGTCCATGCTCAGCACATAGCCAAATATAAACAAGTCCGGTTCCCCAGTATTTGGCCCCAAACCCTCTCAACCCATCCTATCCAGAAACTCATGCAATTTTCTGAGCCTCCTCCGCTTCCTCTGGTAGCTCATTCGATACACGCACAACATTCTGTGTGGGAAATGTGCCTCAGGTCCTTTGTCAATTTCAGCCCACTCACCTTAAACCTATGCTCTCGAGTTTTCAACTCACCCCAACTTGGGTAAAACACGTAAATACTCAGTTTCCAACCCTTCCATTAGATCATGTCGCAGTCGTTACGCTGCAGGGAAAGTCGTCCCAGCCTAGTCGACCTCGCCCTACGGTCCAAACATTGACCACATCCTTGTCTATATTTTATCATCAATTTCACGTGTCTTTTTTTTATGTTTTGAAGATGTCAATTACGCTGGACAACAACGAGCTATTGGAAACAGAAAGGTGAAACGAAGAATGGCTTCAACTTTCAGTGCTGGTTGCGCCTGAGCTGCCGGACGGGCGGCTGCGGCTTGTTTCTGTAGTGTAGTGGTCATCACGTTCGCCTCACACGCGAAAGGTCCCCAGTTCGAAACTGGGCAGAAACTGCTTTGTTCTTCATCGGCAACCTTTTACATGGACAAGAACGGTGCTTTCTTGCTTGCTTTCCCATCTGCAAACCTGCCTCCGAAGTTGCTTGAACAAATCTGCTCGCGTAGTGAAATGTAATGCAATTCCATTTAATGACTGTGCAAAGAATTGTAAAGTTTTTATCCAAACTGGTTCTGATCATATGCAATTCTGTTTGAGAGTGTAGTTACCCCCTTCTGATTCTTCTACGAAAAGCAGTACCGCATTTGCATTCCTTGCGCAGGCGGCTCGGTTCAAAGACAGGGAAGAAGCTGATGCGCTGGTGTCACAGTGCACCACGGATTCCTGAACTTGTCTGTCTGTTAAATGTACCCCAAAGGCGTCTCTGAAAGGCCTCGTTTGGAAGCTGTCTGTCGTTATTCAACGTACGAGAATTGGCACCAGAGGTCCTGAATCATGTTTTGGAGCAGTTCGCACTTGAGTGGCTGTTTCAATCAGCAACAGCAATGAAAGACATTACACTCTCAGAGGAACCTCTGGACCTGTGCTTTCATGGTGTCGCTAGTATTAAGGTGCGCCCCGAGACCTAAGCCACGTTGGAACTGAAACGGAGGAATCGACAGAGAGGTTACAGAATGACATCGCATCCATTTGGTTTTCTTGAAATCACTGAGGAGCAGGAAAATGTAAACGGCGAAGTCGAGTGGGGAAGTCAGGCAGTTGCAGCTCTGGAGAAACTCCTTCTTTGTGACTCACTCAGCAACCAGACACGTGAAGGTGACTCAGAGGCGTGAGAGCTCTTCACATCGAGAACAAAAAGCAATCAAGGGCAGTTAGCACCTCTTCCGGAGTGGGGGTGGGGTGAGGTAATTACCTTTTGACTTTGTTACTATGTTGAGAAACTGCCTTTTAGATTGAGGTGAACAGAAAATGCATTTCTAATAAGCACCATGGAATTGAGCAAAATTTATTGAGTCGCTTCTCATCGATTCCCACACAGGTTTCCAACTCAGTTGCTATCCATGTGGCTGATGTCCAGGAGTGAACATCTCTGCAGCAAATTGCACGGTTAAGGTAAAAGGCAATGAAAGTGTCATCTCGAACTGGCCCCGAGGTCAGAGCGTTCTCACAATGTGATCTGTCGCTCTCGAATAGGAATGCGACCTCCGGTTTTAGGGTGGAGAACATTGTTTGGGACTCTTATTCCGCAAAACAGACACAGTGACTGAAATTATGCTGCACGGTATGATGTGGAACACGGCTTTGTGCATTTTCCCTGTAGTCCGGTGTGCTTCATGTTCCGTGTAAACGTGAAACTTGTCCTGTTTCAAGCAATGGGTGAAATCATTTAGCAAAGCAAGAATCGAAATTGCAGTAATGTCAAGCAGCTCGTGGTTATTTGACCAAATCATAACCGAACATATATTCTCACAGATACATTTGGAGCTGAAAAGAGTCTGAGAAGATAGACTCAGCTTACCATTGATTTTTGTCTGGATTGATGGGCTCTCATTATCTGCTGCGAAATTGATATTGTAGACGGGCACATCGCAGCAGCTGTGCGAGTCGGAGAGGGATCATGGAACCCTTTTCGTGTGACTTGGCATCTGTTGTTATGCAGGAGAGCACAGTTTGAAATGCAAGAAAATGGCGCGCGCGCTCGGCTGGTAGTGTGGCCGAGCGGTCTAAGGCGCTGAATCCAGATTCCTGTCTCGAAAGGGGCGTGGGTTCAAATCCCACCACTGCCATTTCTGCAGATCAACTCCAACGCTGCAGCATGTTAAAATGCTGTTTCTGTCCCCACTGTATTGATGTTGAAAACAAAAGTAAAATGGCTTTGCTTCCCGTGGAATTAACTGTGGTGTGGGATAGTGCCGAATGTTTAAAAGTGTCTCTGTCTGTCATGATCGTGTTCGCCTCCCGCGCAGAAAATCGCAAGCAGCTGTGCTGTTCCAGGCAAGTTGAGCTCGTACTGGAACCGAATGGAGACCGTTATTTCATCGCTGTTGTGAAACCAAGTCCTGGGGTGACTCGACTCGTCGTTCTTTGGTTTTTTGGCCAATGGGAAAATCGTTCCAACGAATTTCGATGTGATATGTTGTTGAATTTCTCCCATTTCCTTAGTTTCCGTCCTGGTGACATCGGAAGGGAAAGGTAATCTAATCGAGACTGTGATTGGTGAAATTCACTTTTTATGGCGCATTCTTATTAGGTTCTTTCTTTCTCTCTTTTCAGTATTGTCTGGGAAGTGGTGGTTCCCTAAGGCTGCAGTATGTTTGAAAGAGTAGTTTGGAATTGTCCTGTTGTTAGTTGTGAGATTACTTTATAAATCATGCCCTCGGACTGTCTCACATTTAGCATTCATGCATCTCTGTGTCTGAAAATGCATTAGGTATGCCAGCTTTGTTTGTGTTCCGTGTTAAATGCTTTCTGTTTTGCGATTCGCTCAATACTTTACGAGTTAACAGGGTTTCTGAGGAAACTTCCAGCTGCAAAAGTCCTTAACTGAGGATCTGGGAAAATTTCACAGAGTATGGTCAGTCGGAGCAAAAGTAAGGAAGTCGTTCCTTTCTGCAGTGTTTCGCAATACTACCTTTCCCGTGAGCAGTCGAACACAGTAAAGGATTGTGACACACACTGCGACGGCAAGCTCCGCTAAAAACTAGTCCTTTAAAGCACGTATAAGCAACACAACGTTCTTGGGGGACATCGCGTGGAAACAGATACTTCGGTGTATCTCGTCCATGCTCACCACATCACATCAATACAGTGGGGACAGAAGCAGCATTTTAACATGCTGCAGCGCTGGAGTTGATCTGCACAAATGGCAGTGGTGGGATTCGAACCCACGCCCTGTTCAAGAGTGGAATTTGTATCCAGCGCCTGAGACCGCTCGGCCACACAACCAGCGGGCCGCGTGCGCCATTTTCTTGCATTTCCAACTGTGCTCTCCTGCATAACAACAGATGCCAAGTCACATGAAAAGGGTTCCATGATCACTCTCCGACTCGCACAGCTGCTGGGATGTGCCCGTCGGCAATATCAATTTCGCAGCAGATAATGAGAGCCCATCAATCCAGACAAAAATCAATAGTAAGCTAAGTCTATCATCTCAGACTCTTTTCAGCTCCAAATGTATCTGTGAGAATTAACCATACAACCAGAAAGACACAAGGATACCTGCACCATGGGAAACACTATGAAAACGGGATTGTTGTCAAGGAGTTCATTCTCGATCATGGATTGTAATCCATTTGCATTGTCACGTCGTTTCCAGCACCGTGGGGAAATAGTGAGAATATGATGAATGTAATGTATTTTTCTGTTATGAAACGGCAAAAAGTGCAGAACAATTTGCAAGAATGTTGCCAGAGCTTAGGGGTCTGAGTTATAGGGTGAGGTTGGACAAGTGAGGATTTTACGTTTAGAGCAGAGGAAACTGAGTGGATTCTTTTCTGGAAGTGTATAAGACCATGAGAGGCATGGATAAGGTGAATGCACTCAGTCCTTTTCGCAGGATCTCAAGGATTGGACGGCTTGATTAGATCAGTTTAAGGTTAGAGGAGAAAGAATAAAAGGGAAGCTGAGGGGCAACTGTTTTACACAG
The DNA here is from genome assembly GCF_047496795.1 of Chiloscyllium punctatum. NCBI lineage: Eukaryota > Metazoa > Chordata > Chondrichthyes > Orectolobiformes > Hemiscylliidae > Chiloscyllium > Chiloscyllium punctatum. The sequence continues at coordinate 40,656,086 of NC_092759.1, read as the reverse complement.
AGGGTGGTATGTATATGGAATGAGCTGCCAGTGGAAGTGGTTCAGGCAGGAACACTCACAACAGGTAAAAGACATTTGGACAAATACATGGATAGGAAAGGGTCAGAAGCAAATGGGCAAGTGCAGGGAAATGGCGTTAGCGTGGATGGACATTCTGGTCGGCATGGGCCAGTTTGGGCCAACGGGCCTATCTCTGCTGTAAGATTCTACAATTCTAAGTGCATTTGCTATTTCTCCCACTAACTCTGTTGGTATCCTGGGATGTATTCCATCAGGGCAATGAGACTTGTGTCCCTTTAGCTCCATTAACTTACCCAGCTCTAACTCTTTCACGATAATTGTTATTATCTCGGTCCTCACCTTCCTTAGTCTCCTTATCAATTACTGCCATGTTCTTCGTATACTCCACTGTGAAGGCTGACTGCTGTGTTCTCATATTCCTGAACCCTGCTGGATAGGAATAACTCGGCACAGAACTGTGAGAGGTCTACTTTGAGTCTTTATTGATGAGACATGGCAGATACCTGGATAGTGTACATACAAAATACCTCCAGACAGCATCAGGTAACTCCCCGCCTGTCTGATGTACAGCTCCCATTCTTATACCTTTGTGGTTTGGGACGTTGAATAGAGACTGTCTCTCAGTATTATCTCCATGGCAACGGCAGTTAGAAAGTCTAGTTCAGTTCAGCACTTTGTGGGTAAACCACACACCCTTCCCCCACACCCCTGTGACTCCCTCAAGTATCTGACAGGCGCTTCAGTTTCAGTGGGGTATCTCTCAGGATTCTGATGTCGAGGAGCCGGTGGTGGGGTGGACAAAGTTAAAAACCACACATCACCAAGTTGTAATCCAACAGGATTATTTGGAAGTACAAGCCTTTGGAGTGTGCTGTGATTTTTAACTTGATCAAGATTATCTCAAATGTAACAGTTAAGTACTTCAGCAATTACAGAGGCCAGATATTCCACACACAATAGGTTCCCCTCTAGCAGTGTAAACTGCTATTCCAGCCCAAGGGACAGGTATTAATCACTTTTCTCCGCCAATTCCATCTCGCTTTCTGTTGATCTTTAAAGTTTTTCTAATCTCCTTGGTCTTTGCCAATATTTATGCATTTTATTTCATTTTGATAGACTCCCTTATTTCCTGAGCCACCCACGGCAGATTATTCCTTTTCCTACAGTCCTTCCTTTTCCCTGATATATACTTTTGCTGAGCACTTCGAAAAATTGCTTTGATATTCTGGCACTGTCCGTCAACTTTCCCACCATAAAGTCTTTGTTTCCAGTCTCCATTAGCCAACTCCTGCCTCATCCTATTGTAGTCTCCTTTTGTTTAAGCACTGGATCTTGGTAGTGGATCTAATCTTCCAGCTTTCCATCTGTGTTCTAAGTTCAACCAGACTTCTCAGAATTCTTTTATCAGATTACGAGGGGAGGCGATGTTTCCTGGGTGTTTTGGTTTTCATTGCCAGAGACCTTGGCTTTGTAATAAAGTACAGGATAGGTAATCACAACAGAGTATTCTGGACGGTGTGAATGTACCACACAGTCTAAAACCATAAATCACTGTCTTCCCTGAGTTTAAAATTGCAAAATCATTATCTCCTACACACTTCCTCACTATCTAAGCTTGGTATGTAAATGCACTTGACTATCTGTCATTTTCCGAAAATCTCCTTTGGTGAAAGTTGTGAGTTTTGGATTCAGCTTTCCAGTTATTACCGTAAGAAAATAAGCACTGGGCACTGGAGAACCAGCCCCACCATTAAATACGGTGATAATTGAGCTCACATCGGTCTCAGCTGGATTTTCCAGCCTGCTCTCTCACCCTTCATCTCATTGCAAATTAAACATCTGTATCTCTTCATTTAATTGGCTCATTGTCCTAGCATCCACCGCATTTTGAATAGGGAATTCCACAGATCCACAACACATTGAAATAAGTACATTCTACCTCATGAGAAGAGAATAGAGTCCCTGTTGTGGTTCTGTTCGCCGAGCTGGGAATTTGTCTTGCAAACGTTTCGTCTCGGTGACATCCTCAGTGCTTGGGAGCCTCCTGTGACGCGCTTCTGTGCTGTTTCTTCCGGCATTTATAGTGGCCTGTCTCTGCCGCTTCCAGTTGTCAGTTCGAGCTGTCCACTTTATTGTCCGGTATATTGCAGTGATCACAGTGTGTCTGAGTTTTGCGTTTATTTTGGGTGAGGGTAGTCTGTGTCTGAGACGAGCGCTTAACACCCAGACAACGGGAATGGTATCAGACAGCGAAGTTAGGGCGGGCTGAAGTGAAGTGGAAAATTCTGCCAGAAGGTGGGTCAATACAAATGCATCACATCACCCAGACTGTAAAAGATACGCAGAAGGAGCAAAGCAACTTCAATGCAGGCACAATAACAGGTAAATTAGAAAGAAGACATCGCTTCACAGTGTATCTTTCACTGCTTCCTGCCTCACGTAAATACTTGAAACATGATCCAATCCCCAGTGTTTCCGCTTTAACCCATATTTTGTAACTCCCGAGCTGACACAGGTACGAGTGACCAATTGGCCTTTTCGAGCACTCTCACTCTGTATGATCTGAATGATAAAATGTACTGTATATGATCCACAGGACACACTGCAGAAATTAACCCGTCCCAGCGGACTGAGCTGCCTCCAGTGATCGAGCTGTTTCCATTGGTAGAGTATCACACAGTAACAGCGAACGTCTTTTGATGTCATCCGCGAAGGTACTTGCTACAAAAAAGCGGAAGACGGCTGGAAACTGCTGTCGTCAGTGCGATATACAGAGGCCCAGCGGGATCCTAGCTAGATTACTGTGTGCAGTTCTGCAATTCAGACTACTCTATCTTTTATGATTTTTAACCCATGAGAAGTTTGTTACCACTTCGATGACAGCCATAATGCTCTGACCACTTTGACGGAGCCAGTGCAAGTCAGTTCGAATAGTTATCAATAGATTGAATCTAAACAGGATGCCCCACAACAGGAAGTGCTCTGGCACTCAATGCCTGTAAGCCAAGGTCATTTTCCTAAAACCACTCACGTCTGGCAATACCATTGAAGATATTTTATACAGTAACCTTTCAGTGTCAGTTGTCAGTTCCAGTCCATGAAGCAGCCAGTAACATGCACCAGTGAATTGAATTCTAACAGCAGCATTGCCCTGGCAGGAGAGATTGAGGAGCTTGAAGCTGTCTTCTCTGGAGTATCTAAACATGAAACCCTTCAAAGGAACAAAAATCTTCAAGAGCTCCAGAGGATAGATACAGGAAGGATGTGCTCCTAGGCTGGTGTGCCTGGAATAAAATAATCGCTAACTACAGTATCTTTACCCAGCATCCCCTTTAGCTGCGTTACTGTTTAAGATTTATTTGCTGCTCTAATTAGAGTCCCAGTTTTAACTGCTGTAATGTTGATAACTATGCAAATGTATAAAATATAATTTAATCTATCCCAAAACCTCTCCGTACCTGTGTCTCACTTGTGCTCACTGAGACACTCATTCAATCTGACCTCTTTACAAACCCTGCCCTGATATTTCCTTAGATGGCTCAGAATGAAATATTCACAGAAATGTTACTGTGCAAAAGGAGGCTGATTGGCTCATCAGCTCACCAAAGGATCACCTCACTGAATGCTATTCTTCTGCCTTTACCCCATAAACCTTCCCATTCATCCTCTTCCAAGAACACCGGAGAGTTCCCAAGTAACCACAGCTATTGGATTTGTTTTGTTTGTTCGTGGGATCATGGCATCACGTGCTGGGGCAGCATTTGTCATCCATTCTATCTGCCCAAGAGATGGTTCAGAGTCAACCACGTTATTCAATGTCTGGATTAACTTGTAGGCTGGACCAGGTCAGAATTAACATTTTCTCAGACCCAATGACATGAAGAGTTGATTTCTGGCCTATTATCTTATTTCTGAAATGATAATGAATAATTTTTGCAGTTGAATTAAAAGTGAAAGACCAAAATGGGTTTTATTCTGATTGAGCATGTCCTCCTATTTTCTCAGTTGTTATTGACAATCTCATTCCCCTCGCACCAGAACCTGTTCCAGAGAGTGTTACAAAAAAGGCAGAATGGTCAGCTGCAGCTGGTCCCCTGACCGGTCGCTGGACCCAATGGTTCACTCTCCACAGGTGCTACCAGATCTGCTGAATTCTTTCCAGCAATTTCTGTTTTTGTTCATGATTTCCCAGCATTTGCAGATGTTTCGTTTTTGAATATTGATCTTGTCTGTTGCAGAGGAGTTTATTGATGAGTTTGGAGAGTTTTGAACATTTCAACTTAGGCCACAAATCAGCCATGATCTATTGAATGGCAGATCAGGGTTGAAGGGCTGAATGGCCTCCTCCTGTTCCAATGAAAGTTATCCATCTGCAGCTTGTGGTAACATTTCCCTTCAATGCTCACTTCACATCCATGTCTAACACACTGTTACTGACTGAACAAACCTCCTGTGTTTGAACTAAACCTGCTCATGAACAGTGGCTCCCTCCACTGCCACCCAGATTTAACTCTCATCATGGAATGCTGTCTCGTGTTACTGCAGGAATGCCCACAAGGACTAATCCTGGAGTCTGTCTCCCGTGGGATCCAAAAATCCCGTTTATTTCCTTCTTCCTATTTAATTCTGGCATTGCACTCTCGGTTTCAATCCATTCTCCTGTCATGCTCTTCAACATGCCCATGTGGGTGGACTAGAGGCAGCTGGCACCTGAGATTGTGGGGGGAGGCAGATTCAATCAGGGATTTGGGAAAACACTCAGACAATGACCTATCCATCTGATTGTTGACTCAGACAGATAGGCAGAAAGAAAGATGCACATTTAGACAGCACCTTTGATGACCTGGGGCAATGAAACAAGCTTCAACCCAATGATTTCAATCTCAAATCTCTGAAAACACAGACACAAAGCTTCCTACTTGTACCAGGTTGTCTCTCAGCCTCCTCTTTTCTTGAGAGTTTTAAGCTATTAAGCCTTTCCTGGTGATTATAACCTCTGTGTTTCTGTCAGATTTGTGACTGAACCTTTATTATCCTGTTGTGAGTGATGCTAGTAGCAGAAACAGTTCCTGACCTATGTGGGTTTCGGTTGGAGTATTTATATTTACACATTCATTCCCACCCTCACATACAGTGTGAAATTGATTTAAAACATAAGGAAAGGATTGAGTGAGCACCCACAGAAACACAAAAGGCAGCATGTGTACCTGATTAAATGAACCTGGCATTAGGAAAATGTGACGACAATCACAACTAGTTAGAATTACAGAATCCCTTAGGCGCACAAAGAGACTATTTGATCCATTGAGTCTGCAATGACCTGCTGTCCCACCCTACCTCCATAACCCCACATTTAGCATGGCTAACCCAACCCACCTAACCTACACACTGCAGGCCATGTTACCACGGCCAAACCATCAAACCTGCACATCTGTGGGAGGGTCACATATTATGTCTAAGTGCTCAGGATTGTGGATGAAGGCTCACAAATACTTGACTCTGACGCAAATCCTCTTTTTTTCAAAATAGAATCTGGGGGAAACTGCAGCCAGAAAGATTTCGAATTATCGCATGAGGAATAGAATTCAAAACTCGTGCTACTGACCCAGGGGGCGCTGTGAAGTCACAGAGATCTGGGAACCATCAGAAATGTAACAGGTTGTGAGCAAGGTGGGACTGAGACAAGGACAAAAAGACAGTCTGTCACACGGGCGTAGGCAGGAGAGATTAAGTAGCAGAAATGGTAGTCCCTCAGGACCATGGGGAATGGAGTTAGGACTGGGTAAGAAACCAGGAAACAAGGTGAGCAGCTGTCAAAGAAATACATTGAAAAAAACAGATTAAAACAACATAGAGAGCAGAGTATGCAGTCTGAAATTGTTGCTCTCATTGGTGAGTACAGAATGCTGTAAATCCTGGGTCGTTCTATTACAGCGAACACATGCAGGATAAGCCAAGTGGCCTCGATCTGTGCTGGAACTTTCTGTCAAATTTATTCAGACATTTGGAATTCAGGTCGGATGATATTCATAAATTTTTAATTGGACTTTAGTTTAATATTCTGGAGAAATGTCAAATAAATCGCAATGATCCCATTCAGCAAACTTCAGTCCATAGCCCTACATGTTCCAGCATTTCAGTTACATCCATCTCCTTTTATTCTAATGTGATGCTGGTTACTGCCTCTTTCACCCCATCAATGAGTTCCTGCTCCCCACCATCTCCGAGTGAAATAAGTTCTCCCCTCCCCTTCTTTCTGAGAATTAGTTTCAATCGAAAGCCTTCAGTTTTTGACCACTCTGTTATGAATAGCTCATTCCTATCCTCTCGATGTGGATTCCTCAGCATCTTATCACTTCAATTAAATCTCAGCTCATCCTCCTTGGAAATTATCCCCAATCTATCCAACCTTTCCTCAGAGCAGACATTCTCCAATCATGGATACACTGTGCTCAATATCATTTGTACCCTCTCTGATGAGAACACATCAATGTGTGGACTAGGAATGAGTGCAGTACTTTAACTGTGGATTAACTAGTGTTCCTGACATTTCCCGTGTCACCTCTGTGTTCTTGTGGTTGTCGCTGATACAAGAAGTGTCCTGATTTTCCCACATGGAATTGGATGTGCACTCCATGGGGCTGGGATTCCCTACCATGTGTTTATTTGTTCACTAATCCTAAATTAACTTCAGATTAAAACAACATTATCAGCTACCCACCAATCAACTTCTTCCATTATTCTCAAATCACCTTACTTTTTAAAACCTGTTTAAAATTATTACTATCTAAACACAACAGGCTTTAATTTGCTGATCAAGTATTCAGATGTCTCCACTGTTACAATCACTTGAAGATTATCATTACCTTCAGCTACATTTGGTGAATTGAACACTGATTGTAAATATATGAATATCAAATGGATTTGAGTTTAATGATAATTAATCTAGTCTGACATTCTTGTTGATTAATATTAATATAAACAGCAATGTGGTTGACTCTTACCTGCCCTCTGGGCAATTAGGGATGGGCAGTAAATGCTGCCGGGCCAGCGACATCCTCATCCTGTGAATGAACAAAGGAAAATGAAAATCTCTACCCAGTATGAATCTATACATATTCAGCAATGTGGTGAACATTTCCAAAACTAAGTTCTCTATGTGCAAAACTTTATGAACTGCCAAAACCATTGTTCATTACTTGGTGTTAACAAGAAAAAAAAATCATCCAAATGTGGTTATGAGTAAATTCACTGGTGACTCAGCAGGTTGGATGCCTGAGTCAATCCCTCCCCCCACCAGCCCCCGCACCCCCACCTACCCCCCCCCCCCCCCCACACACACACACACACATACACACACACACACACACAGAGCAGGTGAACAGCTTCTCCCCAGTCTGGCTGGTTTGGCCAGTTTCCAGGTGGGATGGGTAAAGTATTCCCTTCTGGCATTCCCCACATTTCCAGAGTCTGTCCATAGTGTGGCTGCGCTAGTGTTTTGCCATTTCAGATAAATACTGGCAGACTGTTACACACACCGTTACCCCCAGAACACAGTATAAAGCAGTAAACATTATCACCTGCTGTGGAGGGACAGCCTTGTATTGGTCTGTGTAGGAACACTGAGCAGATTTACCTCAATGACAATTTAATTGGTGACCAGAGCAAGTTAGGTAAGTCCAAACAAAATGCTTTATAGCACAGAAAGAGGCCCATCAAATCCAAGCTGGCGCTCTGTAGCAGAATCCAACATTCTCATTCCCCATATGTCCCCCAAACTCTGCAATTTTATTTCCCTCAGATCTGATATAATTATTTTTTATCAATCATTCATCTTCTCTGCTTGCAACACCATAATAGGCAGCATGTTCTGCATATTTCCAGCCAATACAGTCAGCAGAAACACTTACTCATCTCCCACTGTCTCAAAATCTCATATCTGATCTTAATTCTTGTGCTGTCACCTATCGAATACAGATATTTTTGTCTGTTATATCTAGGTCTGTTATAATTTTATACACCTCAATCAAAAATATATTCAACTTGCTTACTTCAAAGAAAATACAAATTTCTTCAAATCAATTCAGTGACTGCATTTTTTTCATCAGTGAACCACTCCAGTAAGTCTGTACTCCACACTCTGAAAATCACTCATATCCTTCCTTGTTGATGCCCATTTTGTTCGACAAATCCAGATGACGCAAGTTTTCTGCACAACAGCAGTCGCCATATTATTGGACAGCCGGCGAGAGTTTCAAAGCGTCTCTAAGTCGCCGAGTGTCGACTTGCAGAGACTCTTCTTCACGAATCTCTGCCTTACCCACAGGGACAGTATATTTAATAGGAATTAGACAAAGGCATATCAGTCACATGGGTGATTGTCATTACATAGTTTGAAGCAGGTAATTATGAATTTACAAAGCTTGATGAATGGCGATGTCCTGTGATAACCTGTGAATGAATTAAAGTAACTGATTATCACATTGTTCATGATTATGTGTTGATGGGAAGAGATTAAGGCAGAAAGGTTCTTCCTTCAGTAATTGGGGGATTCACTTACCTATGCTCACATGGGGGGAGGTAAGACAATGGGAGTGGGAGGCAGTTTAACAGGGTTGTACCAGGGGTCTCAGTCTTGTCTGGAAAGGGCAAATTTCTCTGTCTGGAGTTACCCGTATGTATGGCTCAAATAGGTTCTATTATCTAAGCTCCAGTCAGCCTCTCCCCTTCTAAGCTGTTCTGTTTGTATTGTAAGGCTACATGCCTTCATTTGATACTGCATTTTGGCCGGGTAATGGTTAGATTACTTACAGTGTTGAAACAGGCCCTTAGGCCCAACAAGCCCACACCGACCCGCCGAAGGGCAACCCACCCAAACCTATTCCCCTACATTTACTCCTTCACCTCACACTATGGGCAATTTAGCATGGCCATTTCACTTACCCTGGACTGTGGGAGGAAACCAGAGCACCCGGCGGAAGCCCACGCAGACATGGGGAGAATGTGCAAACTCCACACAGACGACTCCCTGGGGTGGGAATTGAACACGGATCTCTGGCGCTGTGAGGCAGCAGTGCTCACCACTGTGCTACCGTGCCACCCGTAAACCTTGAGTCCTGAAAGAGAAGCAAAGCATGGAACTGGCCCCTCGGTGGTATTTTAACTCCCTCATCCTGATCAGGAATCTGTTGACCAGAATTGAATGCAATGATTGAATGTTACCCAATGAGAGCTTTGTCAAGGGTCAGCATCTTTTCCATTCATGAATTCCATGAATTCCCCCTATTAATGAAACCCAGCATCCCATATGTTTTCCACAAAATACTTCGTGTTCTCTCTCCTTTAATGATTTGTACACATTGTCCCCCATTCCCACTGTCCTGCTCTTTGTGTCTGTGCCATTCAAATATATATTCCCTTTCTACATTGCTTTTCTCAAAATTCATCAACTTACTGTGTGTTATAAAGAAGAGACATATTCCACTCAAAATATGAACTCCCGAATCAGACATTCTACCAACTGGAAAACAGAACAAGACATCACCGGAATAATCGGTCCACCATGTCTGTGCGTATCATTATGATATTCCAAACTAATTCCATTTGCCTTTACATGATCCATATCCCTGCCAACCCATGCCTGCTTATCTGTCAGCCCAAATGTCTCAAAAACATTGTGAGCAATTGTTTCTGCTTTTACCATCTCTTAGGCAAGTACATTCTAGTCACTGAACACCTCCTGCATAAGAAACTTGCCTGATACAACTCCCTTTAAACTTGCACATGTTGTTGGAAATGCTCAGCAGATCATGCAGCATCTGTGAAGAAAAATCAGTTCATGATTCATGTCTGGTCACCCTTCCTCAGAAACGTTAACTCTGATTTCTCTTCACAGATGCTGCTCGAACTGCTGAGCTTTTCCAGAAGCTTCTGTTTTTCTTTCTGGTTTACAGCATCTGCAGTTGTTTTGGTTTTCATTTCCTTTAAACTTGCCCCCTCTCCCTTTAAATCTATAGCCTCTAGAATTTATCATTTCCACCTTGAAAAAGACTCAGATTATTCACTTTGTCTGTGCCTTTCGGTTTACCCCGCAGCCAATGCCTTTCCAGTGACAACAATCCAAGTCTTTCCAACCTTTCCCAATTCAGGCAACGTCGTGGTAAACCTGTTTTCAACCTCTCGAAAGCCTCCACATCCTCCTTATGCGGTGCTCAAAACAGCACACAATCCACCAAAGGTGGTCTAATTCCCGTTTTGTATTCACTCCCCTGACAGAAGAAGCCAAGCCTGCCATCCATCTCCTTCACCACATTCAGGGAGCTGTGAACTTGCACCTGAAGATCCCTCTGTATATCAATACTGCTCAGGAACCTTCCGTTTAGTATATACATTCCTCTTGCAATGTGCCTCCCAAAATGCATCACCACACATTTGTCCAAATCAAATCTATCTGTAATTTCTCCACGTAACCTTCTGACTGATCTTTCTTGCTGTGTCCTTTGACAACATTCTTCACAATTCACAACTTCATCAATTGCACCATCTACAAACTTGCGAATTAAATCTTTGCATTTTCATGCAATCCTTGTGGAACAGCAAAGGCCACAGACCTCCAGCCAGCAACATGCACCTGCACAACTGTTGCTGGGAGAAATGTCAAAGAGAAGCCTGTGTTTAGCAGCACGAGTGACCTGTATTCAGCGCTCCTTACTGAGGCATGATGGGATAGTTCCATCTCGAGAACTCTCTGGCTTCCCGAGCCAAGTACAGCTGGGTTTCCTTCATGCGTTCCAGTAATATTTTCCCCTGACCCGATCTCCTAGGTTTGGAATGTCAGCCTGGATGTTTCTGTGCTCCCTTTCCCAGTTGCTGATTCTCTGTCCCTCTGCAACTTCCCCACTCAGCTCATGCAGTTGCTTTACCAGTTCTTTCAAGAATTGTTTAACCCTATCCTTGCCATTGCAAATCTCGGGCACTCCCAATACCATACCCTGTGGCATCTGCGTAATCCGTCTGGTCACTAATTCAAAGGGGGACTGCCCCGTTGCCTTTGTTGGGGTTGACGTCAGTTTCATTAGGATGGTGGGGAATACTCGAACCCATCCCGGCCTGTCTCTGTCAGGGCCTTAGTCAGACTAGCTTTCAGTGTATGCTTCATTCCTTCTACTGTATCTGAGCTCTAAGGATTGTATGGGAGATGGGATTTCTATTCAGTACCTAATAGACCACAGAGCTGTTTAACTACGTTCCGTGTAATATGTGTCCCTTGGTCAGCATCTGCAGGGGAATGCTTCCACCCACTGCATCAACCTGTTTATTAAGACCCAGCAGGATTTCCATCCCTGGCATTGGGATGGGGGTGTATGTAAAATCCATCTGTTATTGTTCCCATGGGCTCCTGGGTCCCTGCATGCTCCCTCCATTTTGTCCTGTTTGCTTTCCCTGGCTCACACTGTGTACAGACTACATCCCTTCGACAAAACCTTGCTATATCTCTCCCTATTCCAGGCCACCCTTGTAGTGGATCATCTGATATTGCATTGTGTTCTGCCCAATATGGGCCAGCCCATGATATGATTTTAATAATGTTTGTCTTACACAGTGTATTGGCACAGCTGGATCATCCAGAATCTGTCTTGTCCTATTACTGCTCCACCCTTTTCCCATTCTAATTCTCCTGTTGTGGGACTGTTTCTGGGAATATCTTTAAACCTTCCTCTCTCACTTATGTAGCTATGGCCACTGCCATCTCCTCAAATGTCTGCACTGTTTCAGTCAGTACTTCACGTATAAGATTATTAAAGGATTTGACACTCTGGAGGCAGGAAGCATGTTTCCGCTGATGGGTGAGTCCCGAACCAGAGGACTTAATTTAAAAATAAAGGGTAGGCCACTTAGAACAGAGTTGAGGAGAAACCACTTCACCCAGAGGTTGGTGTGTGTGTGGAATGCTCTGCCCCAGAAGGCAGTGGAGGCCCAGTCTCTGGATACTTTCAAGAAAGAGTTGGATAGTGCTCTTAAGGATAGTGGAATCAAGGATTATGGAGATAAGGCAGGAACAGGATACTGATTGAGGATGGATTAGTGGTGCAGGAAGAGCACAGCAGTTCAGGCAGCATCCAAGGAGAAGCGAAATCGACGTTTCGGGCAAAAGCCCTTATCAGCCATGATCATAATAAATGGTGGTGCTGGCTCGAAGGGCAGAATGGCTTACTCCTACACCTATTGTCTATTGTCTATTCCCCTGCCTTACCCACATACTTACTGTCCCGTTGGTGTGGGTTTTCTACTTTCCTGTAAGCCCTAATCTTCATTATTGCTGCTTCACTGGGAAAGTTAGCTGCTTCCAAAACTCTCTGACCTGTCCTTCATACTCTATGTGCCCCCAGACAGGGTGATGTCCCCTCACCGAGCCCAGGACATGGTCATGAACTATACCAAAGGCATGCTGTCTGACTGTGTCAATGTTGACTCCCTGACTCCTGCCTAAGGTCAGTTCTTCTATTAGGGCTTGTGATGGTTCTGCCATTTCTGGATAATTCTCCACAAAATTCCCACAGTAATTAACCAATCTTAAAGTTTGCCTTAGAACCTTCATGGTGTGCGGGTGAATAGTTTTAAAATCATGGTCTTTCGTTCCACTGGGATTTTCCCCTCTCCCTTACTGATTTGTTCTCCCTGATGTGATGTCCCAGGTACATCACTCCTTACCTTCCCACTCTCTGTGGGTTAATTTTAAGTCCAGCCTGCCTGACCTGACCTTATAGTCTGTTTAATATCCAGATTTGTTCTTTCTCTCCAACTGAGATAATGAGGTGTTGGTAAGATTAAATCGACGAACTCCATCAGCCATATAATGGTGGGATACAGTGGAATATTGTGGGATCGCTGAGGTAACTGAATCCAGGAGTACTGTTTTCCTCAGACAGTAAACACCAGCTTATTCTGGGATTCCAGGTCCACAGGTATGGATCAGACCCCATTCACAATATCAAGGGTTGAGACTGTATCCTGTTGCAATTTTAATCCATTAAATACTGCAGCAGGTTTCGCTATTGTAGGATACTCTTTAGTGGCGGATTTACTGAGGGAGGTATACTCAATAGTGAGGTGGGATGAGCCGCCCGGCTTCTATGAGGTAGTCTGGGATAGTCGGTCTGACTATTCCCTGCTTCTCTCAATCTGTTACTGTCACAATTATTGCCTCCTCAGCCCCAGCTTAAATGGGATCCTGTTTGTGTGGGGAGTGAGACGGCCCTCGATCTTTACAGGATCCACAGATAATAACCCACATTCCTGTTTGAGTTACCCACACTGCTGTTTGGGTCCTAGCTATAAATCCCCAGATTCCCTGACTGTTCCAGTCTCCCTGCAAGGTAACTACCCTGGAGATGTTGACTCTCTTTTGCTTCCTGTCCCGGGCCTGTCCAGGTTGTTCCCTTATTAGAGTTTGTTTCTCTACATCAATAGTTGCTCCAAACTGTTCTAAAAGGGTAACTCCCAGAATGGTCCCTTTCTCAGTTTCACACTCCCATATCTGAATATATTTTGCCATATCCATAATCTGCATTGGGACAGGTTCATTACATCCAGCTTCCTCGATTCTCTCTCCAACTGCTCTCATTTTAGTAATTGAGGGGTGAGGTGCAAATCCGTATCGGTAACTGATATAGATGTTAATATTATATTCTGCTGGTTCCCAAACACAGCATCAATGAATATTCATGTGCCTACGTGAACACAGGTACACGCACAATGTGAACATCTATCTCCCTCTCTCTGTGTACGTTCCTTGGCTATGTGCCCTTTCCTGCTTCATTTGTAACATTGTGGGTCAGGTTCCCCTGCCTGTACTGCAGCTATTCCCCTGTGTTTCTGAGTTTGCCTCAGCACTCATGGTCCAATTCAGAGCGTGGTTAGAAGTATCTCCCACTGGGAGTCCCATGTTTATAATTACACTTAAATAGGGTCCCACGTCATCTTTAAAATACTTCAAACCTATTTCATCATCACAGATTGGGGTTTGGTAATCCCACGTGGTCCGTACACACCTCAGACTTCCTCTCTGTATGATCCTCGTTATTACCCTTGGGTCCCTGAATCACCAAGGTTATTTTAGCCCATTCAGCCTGTCCCCTCCCCAGTGTGTCTCTGTAATATCTGTAAATGCCTGGAGGCACTGATCGGCTGTACTCTGGGGGGAACCGGCTCACACCCTCACCCTCTCATTGCAGGGACATGTTCTGCTGTACACTTCAGGGGAGTTTGGCCTGAAAGATCTTGGCCTGACCCCATCTTCGGTGAGACTGTGTACCTCTACTAATTCATCCACATTGTCCCAATAAGGTCCATTATTACCATTTCTCTATCAGGCTGGGTGTTCATTCACCAACATCTGTCGTTCAGCAGGTGAACGGTTCAGGTTTGGTTTCTGTCAGTTCCCTTTGTTGCTCCTTACTGTCTGTCCAAATTGAGCTTTGATGCCCAGTGGTGCAATGGACACGTCCTTCTGGGTGTTACAGGACAGTGGGTGATCCCTCTGTCCATACGTGGGTGCTTTGTCATCTAACCTGTTCCAGTCAATGTCACCATCCTCACTGCCTTCTGAGGAGAGTGGGGCACTAGGTACCTCCCCCACTGTAACTACCACCTGGCCCTTTGGCTTTAAGGCCTCACGTCTGACAGCCACAACCTTCACTTGTTCCTGTTTCTCATAATCATGTAACATGTTCCGTCATTCCTGGAAGAAAACAGAACAAAATGTAAATTTGGTTTAACTTGAAACATTAATAATTTGACATTCACTTTACATATCTATGGAGGTGAGAATTGTACTGTGACTATTTAAGTGAATTTAACGTGATCATACAGTGAAAGTAACTGATAATCAACGACAATGAATGAACTGAATAATATGTGATTATTTGTAACAGTTCTTGCACTGAAAATTCAATTTTATTTAATGTTTGTCACTCATTACACCATGCATTGCTATTAAGGAATAAAGTAATGGAAGGATATCAGAGAAAATAAATAGACTTTAATTTTAGCTTCACTGCAATAATGAGCCAAAACAATATTTGGAATTATGGTTAAACTACATAATAAAGTTTCCAGTGTCATTATTGACATGAAAACTATTTTAGTTTGCAAATTGTTTTGGACTAAAAATAATTGGAAATGAATTGTGATTATGAATTGACCATTTAAAATATAATTTGAAGAGAATAATCAGATATAGTTTTTGGAGGAAATTAGCAAAATAAATAAATATGTATACATTGGTATTAATAGTTTAAAAATGTTTGGAAGTTGACTGGGATTATTTGATTGAGAGAGGCTACATGATTATAAAGACTAATTCGCCTTTTTCATTGCATTGCTGGTTTCACTAGAATTTGTTGTGGTCTAAGCTCTTGTTGTGTGCAATGGACTGTCACTAATAGCTTAAATAACCTGCGAGTCTCAGATCAGGTTTCCTTTGTCTGTAAGTCAGTCTGTAAGTGCGCGACACACCTGCTTTTCTGAGGGGAAACAGAAATTCTTTTCAAAAGGAAATAAGTGGCAGTTCTCACTGAGAATGGTTTCTACCACACACCTTAAGCAGGGAAGTGATTTTTTCTAAAGAATTCCAATATCTATCTATAAATCCGATGGTATCTGTGTTTGTCAGTTTGTGGAGGATTCAGACCCGTTTTTTTTGAGCTGTCTTTTTACAAGCAGTTGGTTCATTATGTCTTTGCCAAGAATTATATCTTTACTTCCCCCTTTTACTGTGATTCTGCAGGTTAGAATATTATTTGAGTCAATAATGTCCATAACTGAACATTGAATGATTTTGACACGAACAGAGCAGTTGCCTTGTTTTCAGCTAATTATTCACTTTCCATTTTATGGTTGTGTTGAATGTTACAGAAACAGGCTCTGAGCAATGTTTCCATTCACTTGTGTTGGAGTCACTGACAGCCACGTGGTCAGTCAGTTTCAGGCTGATGGATCAGTTTCTCTGTCCTATTAGATGGTTGTAACTTGCTCAGTTTCCGATTGCTCATCTGAGCGTCAGTCCATCAGCTGCTGAAACCCTGCAACCAGCATTTGTTCCCTCTCACCGTGACTACTCCAATACAGTCCCAGCTTGTCTCCCACATTCACCTCCATATCCTCATGATCACCTCAGATTCTACTGTCTGTGTCCTTGCAGCAAGTTGTGTAAGACACCTACTTCAGTTTTAACCTGATCTATATTATGTTCAGGAAGATATTTCAAAATTTGGTTCACTGCTTTTAAACCTACCCGTGACTTCACCCTGTCCTCCCTGCGTCGTTCCACACCTCCCTGAGTTATCTGCACTTATCCAGCTGTGTGAGAGTTTCTTCTTTTATTCTCCTCCCTCTTGATGATTTAAGTTTTAGCTGCCTTGAACCTAAACTTGGTCAGTCTCTTCCCCAATTCCCTTCAATTCTCCTCCATTCTATCAGCTCTCCTTAATTTCTACCTGTTTGATCAAGGTTTTGGTTTCCACTCTTAAAACTGTCCCTTTGTAGCTCGGTAACAGCCCCGTGGTATCGTTGCTGAACTGTTAATTCAGAGACCCAGGTAATATTCTGCGGACCCTGATACGAATCCCATCACGGCAGATGTGGAAGTTGAATTCAATACAAATGTAGAATTATAAGCCTATTGAAGAAATTATTCTCAATTGAAAGGAAAAACCCATCTGAGTCACTGTTGCCCATTACGGAAGGAAACTGCCATCCTTACCTGGTCTGGCCTACATGTAACTCCTGACCCACAGCAATATGGTTGAATCTTATCTGCCCTCTGGGTAATAAATGCTGCCCATAGCCAGTGGCACCTAATCCCAGTGAATGAATTTTAAACAAAGCTATCATTCCTTAGATCATGGGCGGCATGATTCCTTATGGGCGGCACGGTGGCACAGTGGTTAGCACTGCTGCCTCACAGCGCCTGAGACCCGGGTTCAATTCCCACCTCAGGCGACTGACTGTGTGGAGTTTGCACGTTCTCCCCGTGTCTGCGTGGGTTTCCTCCGGGTGCTCCGGTTTCCTCCCACAGTCCAAAGACGTGCAGGCCAGGTGAATTGGCCATGCTAAATTGCCCATAGTGTTAGGTAAGGGGTATGGGTGGGTTACGCTTCGGCGGGGCGGTGTGGACTTGTTGGGCCGAAGGGCCTGTTTCCACACTGTAAGTAATCTAATCTAATGTGGGAAAGAATCAGATGACCATTCGGCTCTTCAAGCCTGCCCCACCATTCAATAATACCAGCCCTCATCTGTTAGTGATTTGTGTTCCATCTTCCCCCAATGTCCCTAAACAAGAATCTGTCAACCTATGTCTTAAAAATATTCAGTAAATCCACCTTCTGGGGCAGAGAGTTCCAAAGTTGCACAGCCTTCTGAAAGGAAACAAATCTCATCGTATCTGCCCTGAAAGGGTGACCTCAATTTTAAAGCAGTTCCCTCTAGTTCAGGAATGGCTCACAGGAGGAAACAAACTTTCCACATCCTCCTTATCAAACCATTCAGGATCTTAGACACTTCAGTCATATCACCCCTCACTCTCCCAAATTCTAGCTGAAGCAAACCCAGCCTGTCTAACCGATCCACATTTTATTTCTGTCACGCCAGGTGTGAGTGGGATTGAAATGTTGTGTTGTGTTTATTATGCAGTGAATGTGTTGTTCCACTGTGTGGGTCTAAGAGTCAACATGAGCCATACTAGCTTTCCTGTCTCACTGTATTACATATATCTTACATCACTGACGTATTTCCATCCCTCCCTACCTCATTAACCAAAAGGACAGAGAGAGACCGAGAAAAGTTGTTAGAAAATTTGTTGTTGCCTAAAAGGTACTAGGTCAGTTTGTGGAGATTGCATTGTAATTGTAGTAAACTGTTAATTAAAAGCTACTGACAAAATATTTTAAGAGGAGCTGTTATTGGTGGTGGAAATACTGCTGGTTGATATCAGAGAGGGCTGGGGTGAATACTGTACTCAGTTTTGATGAGAAAGTTGAGCAATGTAAGATTCTTTCATCTTTGTCAATAAGAAGAGGCAGAGATTGCAGCTAGGGCAGTGTGGAGCTGTTTTGACATTGCAGACATTCTTTTTAATATTTATTTGATGTGATGTGGGTGTCCATGGCTGGGCCCAGCATTTATTGCCTATTGCTAGTTGCCCTTGAGAAATTGGCGGTGTGCTGTCATCTTGATCCGCTGCAGTCTACCTGCTGTGGGTTGACCCACGATACCATTGGGATGAGGATTCAGGATTTTGACCCCGCGACAGTGAAAGAACGGCGATATAATTCCAAATCAGGATGGTTAGTACCTTGAAGGGGAACTTGAAGTTAGTTGTCTTTCCAGTTAACTGCTGCCCTAGTCCTCCTAGATGGAAGTGGCCATGAGTTTGGAAGGTGCTGGTTGGTGAATTCCTGCAGTTCATCTTGTAGATATTACACACTGCTACTACTGAGCATCAGTGGTGGTGGGGGGTGGATGCTTGTGGATGCCGTGCCAATCAAGTGGGCTGCTTTATTCCAGATGGTATCAAGTTTCTTGAGTGTTGTTAGGGCTTCACTCATCCAGGCAAGTGGGAGTATTCCATCACACTCCTGACTTGTGTCTGGTATCAGTTGCTAAAAATGTGTTGCTGGAAAAGTGCAGTAGGTCAGTCAGCATCCAAGGAGCAGGTGAATCGATGTTTCGGGCCTGAAACGTCGAATCTCCTGCTCCTTCGATGCTGCGCTTTTCTAGTAACACTTTCAGCTCTGATCTCCAGCATCTGCAGTCCTCACTTTCTTCTGGTACCTGTTGGACAGGATTTCAGGAGCCAGGAGTTGAATTACTCTTGTAGCCACTGTGTTTATGTGGTGAGACCAATTCAGTTTCTGATCAATGATAATCCACAGGATAATGTTGATAGTGGGTGTTCAGTGATGGTAACATCATCGAATGTCAAGGGATGGTGGTTAGGTTATTTCTTATACGTGATGGTCATAGCCTGCATTTGTGTGGCATGTATGTTACTTGCCTCTTGGTAATCCCAAGCCTGGATATTGTCCAGATCTTGTTGTACTTGGACTTGGACTGCTTCAGTACCTCAGGAGTTAATTATTTATTAATATTAAATAGTCATGACATTATGTAAATTCCTTTTTCGATCAAATGTTATGGAGTGTATCTTGTGGTCACTCTGACATTCACATTCATTATCTTTTTATTTACTTCCTAATTCAGACACAAATGTTTGAACATCGATCAGAATAAAATTACATAAATTAAAAGCACATGTTTCTACAAGTAAACTAATTGAATGAAATACATTACTTCTGTATTGTCTGCATTTTGAGAAAAAATAATTTATTTTCAATAATTACCGAATGGCTCATTTATTGTCCTCAATCCATCAATCTAGGTATTATATTTCAGTCTTCAGTTTACTGATCTTAATGTACGTCTAATCAACATCAGCACAAAGTGCTTTTAAAATATTAAGTCAATGTATTTGTACAGAATGCAACATCTATTCTGAATTCATTGTCCTTATAATAATTGCAGAATAATTTGTTTGTCTTTCTAACGTGTATAGTCAGACCCATATATTAATTTAATCCAAATTTTAATTTAATCCATTGCAACAATGCTATTGGTTTCAGGTCAACTATCCCACAGTGGAACCAATGATTTTGCATCAAACACGCTTTGCAAACTGACTTTTGCTCATTTGAATAATCACAGTAATCTCAGCCTTATAAATTTGGAGAACTGTAATTACTTTTCACTGCAATAATTCCTGTTCATGTCTGCACATTGCACAGTCATGTAGCAAAATTAAATTTCTGCTTCTTCTAAGTGTACTGATAGATTTTCGAAAATTAAAGTGTTGCTAATATCTAATTATTGTTCAGTTCAGTAGGGGGTATAAATGTGTAATAATGGCTCAGTGCATGAAGTAATGTGAAGATATTGCAATGCACAAACTCACAATCATTGTGAATGTCAATTTTTATTTTAACCATGGAAACACAGTTGAATTCATTTAATTATATTTGACTTCAATGCTCACATTCATTGTATTCCTAATCACAATAAGAGTGAACTATTTCACGTGACGAAATTATTTAAAATTCATGCCACTTTTTTATGGACACGAAATAGAATTAACACCCGTTTGTTCTTTCCTTTACCAATCACAGTGAAGTTTGAATTGTAGAAGGCTCGATCGATACAGCACAGAAACAGGCCATTCAGCCTAACTTGGCATTTTGGCCAGGTTTCCTAAACTAAACTAGTCCCATTTCACTGTGTTTGTCCCATATCCCTCTGGATGTTTTCTATCCAATAAACTGTCCAAAAGTCTTTTAGATGTTTTAACTGTACGTGCCACTGCCCTTCCTCTCCCAATATGTGAAACACACTGTGTGGAAAAGTTGCCCCTCAGTTGCCCCTTTTCCCCTCACCTTAAATATTATTTACACCATAGAATCTTTAAGACTGCAAAGTTATTAAAAGTTGAGAGGTATTTAGAAGCATCGTAATAACATTCATACTTTAATCATGATGTGAAGCAAATACATTCCAAAATGTTGTGATGATTATAATGAACAACAGATACAAGTTGAGACAATGTGGTCGAAAAGTAATTCACTAGACACTTAGATATTTTCGAATCAACTCTGAGGTGTTTTTACACATCTCTGTTGAAGGTGGGATTGGAACCCATGGCTCCTGGTCTAGTAGAACAGACATTATTCGAACCCTCCATAATATTCACATGCAGGAAGGGCAGGACTATAATCATATACTTACTGTGTTTATTCACAGGGAAAACTGCTCAGATATTTATTGTTATAATTGGACTAAGATTGTATTAGACAGTTCCAGTGTTTAATGGACCGATAAAAAGAATTAGTAATTTCTAATAATGATGGAACGGAGCAACAATGATCTTAAATAAACATAAATCTCATGATAATCAAGGAAGTCAATATGTTTGAAGCAGTTACTCGTCTGCATAAATTAAAATTAACCTGCTTTGTAATGCATATGAATTGGAAATAAATCATTAGTCATTCAATGTGACTACTCAGCGAAAGACACCTTCCCTCAGTTTCAAACAATTGCGATTTCTAAGAATTCAAGATTTATTGTAAAAGCATAGAACAAACATTTGTTAATTCTGGTTTATTTACACATGTACCATGTGAAATTTAAATAATGCTGAACATGAAATATACTTAGCTCTTATTGTAACAATCAGAAATACAGATATGTTAGAATTGAAGTGAAATACAATTAATACAAGAACACAAACTACTATGGATGCTGGAACTCAGAAACAAAATCAGTAGTTGCTGGAAAACAATTCAGCAGGTCTGGCAGCATCTGCGGGGAGCATTCGGTGTTATTACTTTTGGTCCAGTGACCTTTCCTCAGAATGTATTTTTGATCACAGCCAATTCAATCCAACTAAGCTTCCACACTTCCAATTATTTTTGCTAAGATTAAGAGATTGTAGAGTGCAATATTGTTTGTGTCAGTTGATGTAATGAGCCATAATTCCACATCTAAAGCTGGAGATATGGATTTCAACAATGATTACCGGTTTGATAATTGCAATAATTAGTTTTAAAATGGCTGATAACAAATTTAAGAATAATGAGCAAACCCTTATTGCAATGTAATTGTGCAATATGTTGGAAAAAAATGAAGTATTTATGTGAAAAATAGTTAGCCATCTCTTAATTGATAAGACTGATTAATGATCCTTCCATTAATATGAGAATTGAAATGAAAGAGAATGAGAGAGTTAGAATGATTGTTGGGTGAAACAACTTTGGTTGATTGCAGACGTTGACCTGAAAAGAATGTTAATATTTCATTATGATAATGGCTGTAATAATGGATTGAACTAAAATGTAAATCACATATTGGAGTGATAATTGAAATAACAATTAAATAATTGTTAATGTTAGAACTCAACACTTAAAATGATTCAATATTATCAAAGCAGTTTGTACTGGATTTTCATTAAGATCAGTAAACTGAGAATTAAAATATTGAGTTAAGTTAAAAACAAAAATCACACCTTAGAAGATTATTCATCAGAATTGTTCTGTCATTGAAAAAACCTAATTTCTTCAAGAATTCTGCATTTCCTTTACTTTCTGTCTTTTTTCCACAGGTATCTGTACTGGAACCGTTCTGTTTGCGATACAACTATATAGAAATGACATGGATTAAAATCTAATTGGGTGAGTTAATAAGTTTGCAGATGATGTAGCATTCACTGCAGTTGGGGACAATGTAGAGGGTTGTCAAATAGTGCAGCAGGAAAAAGTTAAATCGCAGATATGGGCAGAGAAATTAAAGGGGAAGTTTAATCCATACAAGTGTGATGTGTTTTACTTTGGAAGCTCAAATGTTAAGGAAAAGTAGATAGTTAATGGCAGGACCCTAACAGCTTTATTATTCAAAGGGATCTTGGCATTCAAGACCATGGCTCCCTCAAAGTTACTATGCAAGTAATTACGTGTTTAGGAAGGCAAATGGTATGCTTGCCTTTATTGGTCGGGGAACTAGTTACAAGAGTCAGGAAGTCATGTTGTAACTTTATAAGACTTTGGTTAAGGCAGACTTAAAGTATTGTTTTCACTTCTGTTCGCCACATTACAGGAAAGGTATGGAAGTTTTGGAGAGGGTACAGAGGGCGTTTACCAGGATTCTGCCTGGATTTGGAGAGGCAATAAAAACTCAGATTGCTTTCTTGTGGAGTGGTGGAGACTGGGGGAAGACTTGATGGAAGTCTGTACAATCATAAGATACGTAGATAGGGTTGACGGTCAGAAAGTCTTTTCCCAGAGTTGAAGCGTCAAAAACTATCTGACATACGTTTAAGGTTAGGGGGGAAAGTTCAAGGGGCATGTAAGGGGCAATTTGTTTTTTTACACAGGGAGTGGTGGGTGTCTGGAATGAACTTCCAGGGTTGGTGGTGGAGGCATATACATTAAGGCTCTTTACTGTTCATTCCGATAATTTGGAAGGATATGGACCAAGGGGAGGCAGAAGGGATGAGTTTCTTTTGCATTACGTTCAGCACAATGTTATAGGCCAAAGGACCCATTCCTGTGCTGCACAGATCTGTGAGAGAAAACTAACGTCTAACTCATGTGACATTTAATCTAATTAATATTTAGCCACTGGTGTCAGAAATAGGAAGGAAATTAGTAGAAAACAAACTTGACTACAATCTAAAAATAAAATCAATTAAATTTACAGAGGTTTTTTAAAATATTTGTTCTGAATTATCAGATTAAGAAATTTGATGGAGATGTTTTGAAAATGTTTGCTTTTACTGATGTTCTAATCCAAAATTACCCTTGTTAAACTGAAGATTGGACCAGAAATATGTTAGAAAACTTGAAAATATTCAGTAAGGTGAGATGCACTTCATAATTTAATCCATTATTTCTTACTGCCTATACTACAATAACAAAATCTTTCAGATCTACACCAAAAAGCATTGTTTTCCATCCAATGATGATTGTCAATAAATGAATGCTACTCGTTTCAATAAACAAAATAATCACAGCCTCATTGATTAAGAGATATCTAAGACATTTCACTAATAATTACTGTTTGTTTCGACAAATTGCTCATTCAAACAGCAATGTGAGATTTCTCATTAATATTCAGTTCACTGATAGCATATTAATAATTAAGTTATTGCTAATATTTAATAATTGATCATTCCAGTAAGGGGTATAACAATGGAATTATGGCTCAGTACATTAACTGATGGAAAGGTATTGTTGTGTTCACTCTCCCAATTATTGTGAATATCGATGTGTATTTTGATTTGATTTGATTTGATTTTTCTTCAACGTGATGATTTATTGTATTTCTGATCACAGTAATAGTTAAATATTTTAAAGCTGAAAAAATTCAAATTTGTGACTTTTTGTCAACAAGAAAAAAGAATTTACACGCTTTATCAGAGTAAATTTTGAATTGTTGGAAGATATACATGTGTGTAAGGAATGGGAGCTGCCTGCAGCAGAATAGTCACATTGAACGATTTTTTTTGCTGTTACATCCTGCTGCAAAGCATTGTAGCTATCTTTCCATTATAAGAAAAACTGGTTTAAACACATTCTGCAGTCATATTTTTCATGAATTTACAATAAGCGCATGATATGTGTATTTATCTTTCTTTCAATTGTCATGATTTTAATTTTTAAGTAAGAGCACATGTGCTTAATACCATCATTATTGTGAATTACTATTTCATTCTCAGTCCATTACACACAGAAACAGTCTAATTAATTCCTAGCCCAATTATTTCAATGAACACAGATTTGTTTTCATCTGAGTAATCACAATTGATTATAATCCCACCCTTCCTTGTTAGGAACATAATGAAAAACACTTGTGGAGCTCTCATAATGTCTCTCCTATGAGACTAGGGGGTGTGGGTTCAGTTACCTTCTCCAACAGAGATACACCAGAGCAGCTTAGAATGGTGATTATAAAATATCTAGGCAGAGTTTGAATTGATTTTCAATCCAGTTTTGGATCTGCTTCAGTCTGTTGTTCATTCCATTAATCTCTCAAACTGCAATTTATTATCTTCAGGTCACTAATAACATTATGTATCATATGACATTATATCTAAATTTTAGATTTGAGGACACTGCAGTTTTTAAAATTTTAAAGAGTCTAAGAAATGAAATTCATTTTATTTAATCAAAATACATTCGGGTATTATTCATATGGTGGGCAACAGGATTTTACTTCCAGTCAGCTCATGAATGCTCAAATTTTGTTTATTCTGTGAACTTAATTCTGCAGAAGAGTTTCAATAAACATTTAACACATCATTATTGTGCATTTCAACACCTCACATACACCAATCCTCATTCTCTAGTCCGAGCAGATGAAGAGATGCAGATCGCCTGATGAAGAGGCAGCACCTTGAAAGTTAGTGCTTCCCAATAAACCTGTTCGACTAACACCTAGTGTCATGTGATTTTTAACTTTGCTCACCCCAGTCCAACTCCAGCATCTCTAAATCATTGTTTTACAAAGGAATTCTCATACTTTTAAAAAAAGAAAATATGACTTTAATTAAGAACTTTACACACGATTATTACTCCCTTCCAATATTAGTAAATATCTCAATGTAAGTGAAATCAATGTTCACGCAACAGGGCACATACAGCCACACAAATGTCTTCCTGGTCATCTTATTACTGCTCAGGAGAAAAACCGGAGTAAGTCTCTTATTGTTCCTGGGAACAAGCGCCACAATAAACATTTGGTGACCAGTTCCATCCAATAAATGCATTTGATTTCTTACATTTTGGTTCAGTAATTGCACACAAAATGTTTAGCTAAAACCAATGACCATGCTTTATTACAAATGACCGAGGATGCTAACATCAACATATGTAGCAGCTTGTCAATCAGGGTTCCAGTTGAAGTATCGCAAAATAAAATAATTTAATTTCGGCTTAGTGCAACTGTAGGTGAAAACATGTTGATTTTGCGCATTAATAACCTTTATCTGCTTATTCAGAGAAAATACTGAAAGGTGGCACTGTACATTTAATTTATTTTGAGTTTCTTTCACGAAAACAATCATGTGAATTGCTTCTCATTTTCTTCCTAGTTCTGATACACATGTCAAAATATTTACTATATTAACTCTTTATGCATAATGAAAGAGTTTTCTCTGCAAGAACGACATGAAGATGTTCAAGGTCCTCTAATTACTTTGAGCAGAATACTCTTCATAAGGGTCTTATTATCTTAAACCGATGCTTATTATGACCTTGATTTTATTTTTGACTGATGTTTTGGTGACTGATGTGTTTTCAAACCATGCGCAACGCATAAGGATTTCTTCCAAGTTGTTATAAGAAAAAAAACTGCTTTGAACATGTTGATTTCTAATTACGTTTTTGCTCCCAAGATATTTATCGATGTACAATAATCACAAAATTATGGAAGTTCTCTGTATCCTATGTTCACTGCAATATGCACTTTCACTGTCTACGTATTTACTTCCTACGTCTGACATGAATGTCTAAACATTGGTCATGAACAAAAAGTTGTAAATTAAAGCTACATCTCAATAAGCAAACCAATGGATGGAAACATATAATTCTTGTAATCCTGCATTTTTGTGCCAAAAGCAATTCTGCTGAATAATCACTGAATGGCTCATTTTTGTGAATCCATAAAGCTAGCTGCCATATTGTATTTCTCAGTTTACCGATTTCAATGAATATCCAAACATCATCACAGCAAAGTGAGTTTAAAATATTGAATCGATTTATTTTTTTTTAGATTACAACGTAATTTTCCAATCACTGCAATGACAATAATCGCACAATTATTGAACTTAGTCTTTCTAACAAATATAGTGCTATTCACATTTTAATTGCATCAAGTGTTTCTTTTTACGTACACTACAATATATAAATAAATTTATTGTTCAGGTGAACGATCCCATAATGAAACAAATGACTTCCCATTCGATGCCTCATTGTAAAGATCTGATGATTGCTCATTTGAATGATCGCGGTAATCTCAGCCTGAAGGAATCAGAGAACTGTAGTTATTTTCATCAGAACAATTCCTGGTCGTTTCTCCACATTGTTCAGTTAAATAATCAACTGAGATTTCTCAGTATTCTTAAATTAAATGATATAATTTTGACAATCCAATTGTTGCTATTATCATTGCTCAATATAGTTCAGGGTATGACTACGAAATTATGGCTCATAAATTGAATAATGTCAAGATTTTGCAGAGGGCATTGTGAATATCTATTTTTGTTCTAACCGTGGAAACAATTGAATTGATTTAATTATGTTTAATTTCAATGTTAACATCTATTGTATTTATAAACACAATATAAGTTAATCATTTTTCATGGAACAAAATCATTTAAAATTCTTGTGACTGTTTGAAGTACAACAAAAGAACAACTATATCTTTATTGTTTTTTTGAAATAGTCACAGTACGTTTTGAACTTTGGGAAGTTGAACATTTCTGGAAAGAAGGGAAGTTGTCTTCAGATGAATAGTCGCATTGAGTGACTAATTCATTTATTTTCCTCATCATTTATGTTGCAAATGCATATTATTTTTTTCATTCTGCGACAAACT
The DNA here is from genome assembly GCF_047496795.1 of Chiloscyllium punctatum. Lineage (NCBI taxonomy): Eukaryota > Metazoa > Chordata > Chondrichthyes > Orectolobiformes > Hemiscylliidae > Chiloscyllium > Chiloscyllium punctatum. Next base: position 40,628,867 of record NC_092759.1, on the reverse strand, counting down.
GCATTGAACATATGGAACTATTTGATTGATTGAGTTTCGTTCATTAGTGTACACTGATGAAATGATTAGGTTTTTTCTTATCATGAATAATCACGAGATTCATATTTAATTAAAGTCATTATCGCTTTGTTACATCATTACTGTAAATTACTAATTCGTTTTGTCAGTTCATTACGCGCAGGAAATACGTAATTAATTCCCAACCAAATAATTACAAGGAACATCTGATTAATTTTCATTTGAGTTGCTGCCTTAAGCATGTGATTATACACCCGCCCTTCCCGGATGGTAACATTATGACGGGTCCCTGTGGAACTCTGACAGTGTCTCTACAACAAGATCAAGAGGAATGATTTCAATTCCCACCTTCAGCAGAGATGTGTCAAAGCAGGTCGGAAATTTCATTAGAAAATATCTGAGTATAGATTGAACTGCTTTTCAAAACAACATTTGATATTCTTCAATCTGTTCTGCATTTCAATCATCACCATATCTCCCACTTATTTTCTTCAGTTCACTCATAAAATGTTACATCTAATTCTGCTGGTTCTACATTCCTTGGAAAAATATTTGACGATGTTGCAATCATAAAGTTGGAAGAGCCTAAGAAATGATACACATGATTTATTTTACTGTTTAAATGAACATAGTTCAAACATTTCGAGCACATAAATCCTTATTCTCTGGTATTATAAAGATGAAAATATTATCAGTCGAAATTCCTCTTCAGCAAAATAACCAAATGCAACTTCATGTTATTCATTGGTCAGCTGATCACCTACATTTGTAACTAAATATTTCAATTCGTCTTCATAATGGTGTGTAATTTGATCAAATTAAATTTCTAATTATTAGTCATTCATGAATTGTCAGGAATTTGTTTTTATTTTCCATTCAAATTTTCATATTGAATGTAAGATTGATATGCTGTGAAATTATTGGCGTGTTTTCATTTGAACATTTAATTTGTTTCTCGCTCTCACTTATCTCACTTCATGAATGACGGCTTCAATACACTTTGCTAAAGTTAAATATTTTGTCGACTTTAAGTGGTATCTTTAGCATTCACTTATCAATCTATTCCAAAATCATAGAATCATAGAGTCATAGAATCCCTACAGTGTTGAAACAGGCCATTTGGCCCAACAGTCCAGGCTGACCATCCAAACAGTAACCCACCCAGACACTCCGTTGCTCTGTTACTCGACATTTTCCCTGACTAATGCACCTAACCTTGGTAAAAACAATGACAGCAGACACTGGAAACCAGAGTTTAGATAAGAGTGGTGCTGGAAAAGCACAGCAGTTCAGGCATCATCCAAGGAGCAGTAAAATCGACGTTCGGGAAAAAGCCCTTCATCAGGAATACAGGCTGTATTCCTAATGAAGGGCTTTTGCCCGAAATGTCGATTTCACTGCTCCTCGGATACTGCCTGAACTGCTGTGCTTTTCCAGTACCACTCTAACAAAAACTAATGCACCTAACCTAAACATCCATGAATATTATGGGCAATTTAGCATAGCCAACTCACCTCAGCTGCACACTTGTATACTATCACATTGTTATTGTAATCAATGCTCACACAAATCACGATACAGAAAGCCACACAATGGTCCTCATGACCATCTAATTACTGTTCAGGAAATAATCTGAGTAATTGTCTTATTGTTCCTGAGATTAATCAACACAGTAAGCATCTGGTCAGCATTCCCTCCAATAAATACAATGGGTATCCTCTGAAATTTCTGTTCAGTAATTATCCGTGATACTTGTTGCTCAAAGCAGTGTCTATTCTTCATTACGAGTGGCCAATGATTCTAATAACCATTGATCTTGATCTTATTATTACTGAGTGCAATAACCACAGTAACCATCTGGTTATCATTCTTGCCAATAAATACAAGAGCTATCCTCTTACTTTTCAGTTCAGTAATTATACATGATGCTTGTTGCTGAAAGTGGTTTTTATTCTTAATGACAATTGGCCAAGGACACTGACAGCAAGACATATTAATAGTCCTGATTTGTTCATATTTTAAAACAGGTTTTCAGGCCATGAACTTAAAAAAAAGTATTTTGACTTAGCTCAAATTTAAAAGTAAACATTTTCACATATTTTCCACTCAAAGTGTTTACTTGCTTATTCAGGTAAAACTTGAATCATGCCTCTGTAAATTGACTTTATTGTGCTTTCCATTCATGGAAGTACTCATTAATTGGTCCTCATTTTCATCTTAAATCTGATGGAAATTTGAAATACTGGCTACAATTAAAATTGTATGAATTATACATGAGTGGTCTTTGAAAGATAATCACGGAAGGCTGGATAGAATTCTGGAACAGCCTGTATATTTGAATAAAAGAAAACATTCCTTCCAAAAAACAAAATCATAAATCACCCAACACCAGGCTATAGTCCAACATGTTTATTTGGAAGCACTAGCTTTCGGAATGCTGCTCCTTCAACCACCTGATGAAGGAGCAGCGCTCTGAAAGCTAGTTATTCATAATAAACATGTTGGTTAATAACGTGGTGGTGTTTGATTTATAATTTTGTACAGCCCAGTCCAAAACTGGCGCCTCTAAATTCATTCCAAAACAAATCTCTTAAATCTGTGGTTTAACAATTCAACAATCCAGCAACTAGATTATAATTCTCAGTTTATCTATCTTAATAAATATCTAATCAATGTCAGTGTAAATTTCTGGAAAACATCAAATCGTTTTGTTTGTTAAAAGGCAAACTTTAATTGAAAATTCATTGTTATCACAATATGTGAATTATATTTTAGCTCTTCAGTGATGTGGTGACCCTTGGACAGAAATTGGACGTTCTAACTTCACCTACAGGCTGAGAAATTGGGGCAAATACAAAATTAACCAAACTAAGTCAAACAGTAACTAGAATCAATCAGCTCCAGGATGAATCAGCTTTTCTTACACCATGACTTCCAGCCAGTGCCTGAGCATTATACACCTCGCTTACAAATGTCAACAATGAAGGGTTTTCACACCAACACATTGGAATCTTTAAATCCAGCTCATGCCCACATGTGGCCATTTGTCACAAAATTATTAATCATTTTACAAATCAAGGAAAACAGCTTAAAGCTCTTGAAATAAAAGTAATCAATGCAAATAAAGTCACACGATAGTATTCAAGGCCACCTAACTTCTGTTCAGTGCAAAACCTTTTGGCAGTATTGTATTGTTCTCAAGATGAATAACCACAGCAAACATAACGCTTTCACACCTTCCCAAATATATGCAAGAGATACCTTCTTATAATTTATACACTACATCTTTCACACACCAATAATCACACTTCATTATTTACGACTAAGGATGCTGATCGTAACATGTTTTGAGATAAAGGATTCCTGAATATAGGCGAGTTTTCTGATAGAATCCCCCCAGTCATCATGATAAAAATGTAATTGCGGTTCAGTACATTGTAACAGATCCCCATTAAACTTTTTCATGTATTTACTCAGAGACAATGTTTAAAAAATTCCTCTATAAATGCGGTTGACTGTTTTTTGCTGTGATACCCATGTTCCTTGTCGAATTATTTTCTTTGTAATGCTGACACAAATGTCTGAATATTGATGACATGAAAAGTTGCATGGCTTCTATATTGCATTTCCACAGAAGAAAATTGAGACAGCAAGTAAAGATTGCAGGAGTATCTGAGAATGTTGAATGATCAATAATGACTGCATATCGAATGTATTTTCCAAAACATCATGCCAGCATTCTAATGCTCAGTTCATTGATACTAATTAGTATGTAATCAATATCACAGCAAACCAGTTTGGAAATATTGGATCACTTAATGTGTCAGTGTTCGTAAATAGATTACCAATTCATTGTTTGTCCAACAATCACACAGTAATTCAGTTTAGGTTTTGTAACAAATATCGTGAGATTCACATTTAAATTTAAATCACTTATTTCTTAGTGCCGATTTTACAAAGAAAAATGAATCTTTTATTCTAAGTCAACACAACTACAAACCAAACAATGATTCCGATCCAACAATGACAGGAAATATCTGATATCTTCTCATTTGAATGTTCACGGAAATCATTGGTTTAATATTCGGCCATACAAATGAAGATATGTCTGATTGTTTTAGACTCCAATAATTAACGTTCAATTCTACATGTTACGGATAGCAATATGACATTTCTAATCATTTTAAGTTTACAGTGACCAGTTTTAACACTAATTGTTACTGATATCTAAGATTTAATCATTGATCTAATCCAGTATAGTCGGCTTTAAGTGTGGAATTAAGTCTCAATGACGTAAGCATGTAGCATGGTACTGTTTCCCAATGGTAGCGAATGCTGATTTTTATTTTAGTGCTGAAATTCTTGTTGATTTTCTGCTGTAGGGATGCCCTGAGCAGCCTGCCTTGCAACTAAAACACAAATGGTGGAGGGGAGATAAATAGGACTAACAGTCTGTTTCAGTCTTAAGTATAAAAAAGAACATTTTGTACAATCCTACTCCAAATCCGTAAGTATGCCATTACAGACAGTCATATTCCAGACAGTGATAAGACAATGTCAGCATACAGAAAAATGACCAACCATGACTTTCATTAATAAAAGACTAATTGTCCCAGTGAATGAATAAAATCCAGCTGCAGGACAGGGCCCAGCTAACTTCCACAGATGCTATCAGGGAAACAGACAGGGTTTTGTTCATAATAATATTTACTTTCCCGGCCTAATTATTTACTTCCTAATTCTGACATTTGTCTAAACATTTATCATGATAAAAGTTACATTAATAAAATAGACATGAACCAACCAAAAAAATGTTGAACTGTGTTCAATTGTTGCTGAGTTTTTACAATTATTAAAGCCACATTTTATATATTAATTTTGAGTTCATTAATCTTAATGTGTATACATTCGACATCAGAGCAAAGTGCATTCAAAATATTAAGTCAATTTATCTATCAGTATTTTAGAAGCAATTTTCAATTGCAATAATTACACAATACTTTAACTTAGGCATTATAACAAGCACAATATGCCTTTAATATCTTCCATATTTCTTAGTGTGAGTGCTACAATATTAATACCTGTTTGATAAGACCAATACACCCACAAAAGACAAATAATTGCCATTGCAACGTCATTTGTAAATGTCAGAATTTTGCTCATTTGAAAGATCACAGTCTTCTCATCCATTGAAATTCAGAGAACACAAGTTACTTTACACTGCAATATTTCTCTACATTTCTGAACATTACTCAGTTGAATAGTAAGTGGAGATGCCTCATTATTCTTAAATTCATTAATCAAAGTTTTCAAATCGATTTGTCGCCAATACCTATTAATTGTTCAATTCGGTTAGGGGTGTACATGTGGACCTATGTTTTCATATAATAACTAATGCAAGGACATTGCAATGTACAATCTCTCAATCATTCTGAATATTGCTTTTCATTTTAAACTTGGAAACACTTTTGAATTGATTTGATTGGAAATCACTTCAATGTTAACATTTATTGTGTTTTTAATCACAATAACAGTTGAATATTTTTCATGTGCAAAATCATTTAAATCCCCATGAATTTTTTGAAGCACAAAAAAAGGGTTAACATCTCTCTTATTTCATGAAACAATCACAGGAAATGGTAACGTCTTAGAATTCTTAGAAATTTTCAGAAAGAATGAAAGTTGTCTTCAGCTGATTAGGCACATTGATTGACCAAGTCATCATTTTGTTCCAATTTACGTGTAGATCAAAAACATTTTAATTTGCATTTCAGAAAATGAGAAACTTATGAACATATAGAATAATTGTATTCATTTTTATTTATAATGCACAGTAATCACACAATTCTGTCAAGTTGTCGTTCCACAAGTTATCATAAAAATCATAGAACATAGAACATAGAACAATACAGCACAGAACAGGCCCTTCGGCCCACGATGTTGTGCCGAACTTCTGTCCTAGATTAAGCACCCATCCATGTACCTATCCAAATGCCGCTTAAAGGTCGCCATTGATTCTGACTCTACCACTCCCACGGGCAGGGCATTCCATGCCCCCACCACTCTCTGGGTAAAGAACCCACCCCTGACATCTTCCCTAAATCTTCCACCCTTCACCTTAAATTTATGTCCCCTTGTAACACTCTGTTGTACCCGGGGAAAAAGTTTCTGACTGTCTACTCTATCTACTCCTCTGATCATCTTATAAACCTCTATCAAGTCACCCCTCATCCTTCGCTGTTCCAACGAGAAAAGGCCGAGAACTCTCAACCTATCCTTGTATGACCTATTCTCCATTCCAGGCAACATCCTGGTAAATCTTCTCTGCACCCTCTCCAAAGTTTCCACATCTTTCCTAAAGTGAGGCGACCAGAACTGCACACAGTACTCCAACAGTGGCCTAACCAAAGTCCTGAACAGCTGCAACATCACTTCACGACTCTTGAATTCAATCCCTCTGCTAATGAACGATAATACACCATAGGCCTTCTTACAAACTCTATCCACCTGAGTGGCAACTTTCAAAGATCTATGTACATAGACCCCAAGTTCCCTCTGTTCCTCCACCTGACTAAGAACCCTACCATTAAATCTGTATTCCGCATTCTTATTTGTTCTTCCAAAATGGACAACCTCACACTTGGCAGGGTTGAACTCCATCTGCAACTCCTCAGCCCAGCTCTGCATCATATCTAAGTCCCTTTGCAAACGACAAATGCCCTCCTCACTGTCCACAACTCCACCTATCTTCGTATCATCTGCAAATTTACTGACCCACACTCCGACTCCCTCATCCAAGTCTCTAATAAAAATTACAAACAGCAGAGGACCCAGAACTGATCCCTGCGGAACTCCGCTTGTAACTGGGCTCCAGGCTGAATATTTACGATCTACCACCACTTTCGGACTTCGACCGGTTAGCCAGTTTTCTATCCAATTGGCCAAATTTCCCTCTATCCCATGCCTCCTGACTTTCTGCATAAGCCTACCATTGGGAACCTTATCAAATGCCTCACTAAAATCCATGTACACTACATCCACTGCTCTACCCTCATCCACATGCTTGGTCACCTCCTCGAAGAATTCAATAAGACTTGTAAGGCAAGACCTACCCTTCACAAATCCGTGCTGGCTGTCCCTAATCAAGCAGTGTCTTTCCAGATACTCATAAATCCTATCCCTCAGTACCCTTTCCATTACTTTGCCTACCACAGAAGTAAGACTAACTGGCCTGTAATTCCCGGGGTTATCCCTATTCCCTTTTTTGAACAGGGGCACAACATTCGCTACTCTCCAGTCCCCTGGTACCACCCCCGTTGACAGTGAAGACGAGAAGATCATTGCCAACGGTACTGCAATTTCCTCTCGTGCTTCCCATATAATCCTAGGATACATCCCGTCAGGCCCGGGGGACTTATCTATCCTCAAGTTGTTCAAAATGTCCAACACATCTTCCTTCCTAACAAGTATCTCTTCTAGCTTACCAGTCCGTTTCACACTTTCCTCTTCAACAATACGGTCCCTCTCGTTCGTAAATACTGAAGAGAAGTACTTGTTCAAGACCTCGCCTATCTCTTCCGACTCAATACACAGTCTCCCACGACTGTCCTTGATCGGACCTACCCTCGTTCTCGTCATTCTCAGGTTTCCCACATACGCATAAAATGCCTTGGGGTTATCCTTGATCCTATCCGCCAAGGATTTTTTATGCCCTCTCTTAGCTCTCCTAATCCCTTTCTTCAGGTCCCTTCTGGCTATCCTGTATCCCTCCAGTGCTCTGTCTGAACCCTGTTTCCTCAACCTTACGTAAGCCTCCTTCTTCCTCTTTACTAGACATTCAACCTCCCTCGTCAACCAAGACTCCCTCACACGACCATTTCTTTCCTGCCTGATAAGTACATACATATCAAGGACAAGTCGTATCTGCTCCTTGATAACGTTCCACATTTCCACCACATCCTTTCCTGACAGCCTATGCTCCCAACGTATGCTCCTCAAATCCTGTCTTACAGCATCGTAATTTCCCTTCCCCCAATTGTAAAATCTACGTTGTTGTGCGCACCTATCTCTCTCCATAACCAAGGTGAAAGTCACAGAATTGTGGTCACCATCACCAAAATGTTCACCCACTAACAAGCCCACCACTTGTCCCGGTTCATTACCGAGTACCAAATCCAATATGGCCTCCCCTCTGGTTGGACAATCTACATACTGCGTTAGAAAAGCTTCCTGGACACACTGCACAAACACCGCCCCATCCAATCTACGTGATCTAAAGAGCTTCCAATCAATATTTGGGAATTTGAAGTCGCCCATGACTATGACCCTGTGGCTTCTGCACCTTTCCAAAATCTGTTTCCCAATCTGTTTCTCCATATCTCTGCTGCTATTGGATGATTTCGCTGCTCATTGGATGCTGCCTGAACTGCTGTGCTCTTCCAGCACCACTAATCCAGTATTTGGTTTTCAGCATCTGCAGTCATTGTTTTTACCTTGCTATTGGGGGGCCTATAGTAAACACCCAACAAGGTGACTGCACCTTTCCTATTTCTGACTTCAGCCCATACTACCTCCAAAGGCAGATCCCCCTCAAACTTCCTTTCTGCAGCCCTTATACCATTTCTAATTAGCAATGCCACACACCCCCTTTTTTACCACCCTCCCTAATCTTACTGAAACATCATGTTTAATTTAGACATTTGTTAACTCCCATCATTATTGTAAACTACTACTGAATTTTCAGTCGATTACACAGAGTATCCAACCATTTAATTCCATTCCAATTATCATAATAAACATCTGATTAGTTTTTAGCCCTGCCCAGCCTAGTTGGTAATGTTATGAAGGAATTTTGTGCAACTCTGGTAGTGTCTCTGTTACCAGACCAATGGGTACAATTTCAATTCCCAACTTGCAGATGGCTGTGCCAGAGCAGCTCTGAATATCGATTAGAAAATATCTAAGAATCAAATAAATTGCCTTTCAATTCAACATTAGATATGCTTCCATTTGCTGTTCATTCCAATCATCAAAGTATCTGCTATGGATTTTCTTCAGTTCGCTAATAACAAAATGTATCTAATTCCACTCAATCAATATTCTTTGCAAAATATTTGATAATGTTGCACTCACAAAGATGAAATATGCAAAGTAAAGATATTTTTTGATTTTCTTTTGTTCTGAAGAGCTGAGTTCAGACTGCACATAGAACTTGACGCTTCAAAGGTATAAATATGAGAAAAAAATCAAATTCTTCTTCAGTAAAATAAACAAGTGCCACTTCCTGCTACATATCAATTTTTAGTTATTGATCTGTTTATGAATTGCTTGAAATTTGTTTTTAGTTTTCCACTCACCTATTTATATCGAAAGTAAGATTGAAATGCTGTGAAAATATCCGAAAGCATTCATTTGAAAATTGAATTTGCATATTTCTCTCTAATCTCATTTATTGCATGATGTTTTAACCGTGTTTTGTTCAGCAAATCTAGTGAATGCTAAAAATGTACTAATCTTAAATAAGATCTTTCACACCCAGTTATCAGTCTGTTGTCATTCATGTAAATATCTATATTTATTGAAATCAATGTTCACAAAAAAACAGGGCACATAAAGCGACACAAAGATATTCATGATCAGCTGTTTACTATTCAGTGGAATAACCTGAGTAAGTATCTTATTGTTCCTGGGACAAATGACAATAGTAAGCATTTATTTACTGTTCTATGCAGTTAATGCAATTGATGTGATATATTTCATTCAGTCGTTAATGTTGATTTATATTGTTTAATCCAATAATTCTACTTTATCACGGATATTGACTGTGTTACAATAACATTGGGAAGCAAAGTTTTGTCATTCTAACAATCTTTAAGCTCCTTTTTTGTTGTGTATATACAAGAGGCAATTCAAATTATAACCATTTTTATAACAAATTGAACAAACACTACTTTTCAAATTTGTGAAATTCCTACATTTTTGCAAAAGGTTTAGTCTTCACTGTATATGTCACATTAAAAAACTGCTATTTCAAATCATGCGTGCTACAAAATGATTATTGTTTTCATTTCAAGGTAAGAAAAGAACTGCTTTGACCATGTTGATGATTTTTGTCATTTCTATTCCAACATTATTCATCATTGTACAATGACAATATTATTAAAATCGCTTATGCACCACGTCATTGACTACATTGTTCAGTTTCAAGCTCACTTTCATGATCTACTAATTGTCTTCCTAATTCTGACACAAATCTTGAAACATTGATCATAATATTAATCATATAAATCGATGTGACATATCTCTCCAAGAAATCCAGAAGATGGAAATTCACAATTCTTGTATTACGTACATTTTTGACTTTAAAAAAGAAGAATTTTGATCAATAATCATTGAATGGCTCACTTTTCTTCAATCCATAAAGCTAGGTACTATGTTTTATTCCTGAGTTTACTGATCTTAATAAATATCCAAACAACATCACAGCAAAGTGCTTTTGAAATATTGAATCATGTTAATTCTTCAAAAGACAGCATTAATTACCAAGTCATTGCCATAACAATAATGGCGCAATTATTTGAACGAGTATAGTGTTATTCACTTTTAGATTTAATCCATTATTTCTGAGTACTAATAGCACAGTATGAAAATGCATTTATTTTTCAGGTCATCTATCCCACAAAGGAACCAATGATCACGGTAATCTCAGCCTTAAAATTCAGGAAAATGTAATTACTTTTTCACTGAATTAATTCCAGTTCATTTCCAGACATTGCTAAACAACTTCCAAAAAATGATTTTTCATTATTCCTTAATGCTTTGACAGACTTTGATAATTCATTTGCTGCTGAATTAAAATAATATATAATAGTTATTCAATCCAGTAGGTTGCGCAAATGTGGAATTACGGCACAATACATGAACTACTGTAAAGATATTGCAGTGCACAATCTCTCAATCATTGTAAATACCAATTTTTATTTTACCTGTTGAAACATAATTGAATTCAAGTAATCATATTTGACTTCAATGCTCACATTTATTGTGCTTGTAATCATAATACAACTCACGGATTTTTCATGCAACAAAATCAAATGAAAAATAATTAGCATCTCTTTATTCTTTCATTCAACAATGGCAATAAATTTTGATTTTTTTCAAATATTGAACATTTTTGGAAAGAAGGGATGTTGTCTTCAGTTGAATGCTTGCATTGACTTACTAATTCACAGTGTCCGCTACTTATTCTCTTTGGGTTCCTATGAAAAGTAATTAACTAGTTCTGCTGGTTGTAAATTCCTGGAAAATATTTGAGAATGTTGTGGTCTTAAAGGTGACAAGGCTAAGTGATCGTAAGTCATCAGTTATTTTGTTAGAAAGAGCTTGATTCAAACATCTCAAACACACACACACACACTCACAAACACACACATTGTTATACTGCTGTGTGACAAGGGGAAAAACAAGTCGCTTTCTTTGCCGTTAAGTAAATATATACCACTTCCAATTATTCATTAGTCAGCTAATTACCAACATTTGTTATTAAAAATTGCAATTCCTCTAAATATTGTTATGACCTTTGATTAAATTAAATTTCTAATTATTGTTCATTTATGAATTGCCGGGAATTTGTTCTTTTTTTGTTTTCTATACACCTATTCGTATTGAATGTAAGATTGACATGCTTTGACAATATTGGAGAGTGTTTATTTGAAACTTGCCGTTTCGTATCATTCACTGATTTTACTTATTACATAAGATTACACTGTACCTCAGTGGTTAGCAATGCTGCCTCACAGTGCCAGGGACCTCGGTTTGATTCCCTCCTCGGGTAACTGTCTGCGTGGACTTTGCACGTTCTCCACAAGTCTATGTAACTTTGCTGTGGTGACCTCCCCCAATCCAAAGATGTGCAGGTCAGGTGAGGTGGCCATGCTAAATTGCACATTGTGTTCAGGGATGTGTGTATTAGTTAGCAGTAAATTTGAAAAGATATGATCGGGAAAAGTGTTTGGGTGGGTTACTCTTTAGAGGGTCATTTTTCTCAAGTAACTGGCCTGTTACGACAGGGATTTTACAATCGTTTAATTGTGTTTCTTTAAGCAATTGTCACATTTTTACTTGTTGACTTTGATTAATATCTTTAACGTTCGATTATCAATGTGTTCCTAAATCTTGTAAACTATGTTATTGATATTAATGCTCACATAAAACACTATACATGAGGCCACACAAAGATCTTCATGAACATCTAATCATTGTTCAATGCAATAATCACAGTAACTATCTTATTGTTCCTGAGATCAGTCACTACTATCACAGTAAGGATCTGATTAAAATTCCCTCCAATAAATGCAGTAGTTGTCCTCTGGTATTTCAGTTCAGTAATTCCACACGATACTGATTGGTCAAAGCTGTGGTTATTCTTTATTATGACAATAGACAATAGGAGCAGGAGTAGGCCATTCTGCCCTTTGAGCCTACACCACCATTCAATATGATCATAGCTGATCATCCTTAATCAGTATCCTGTTCCTACCTTATGTCCATAACTCTTGATTCCACAATCCTTGAGAGCTATATCCAACTCTTTCTTAAATGAATCCAGAGGCTGGGCCTTCACTGCCCTTGGGGCAGAGCATTCCACACAGCCACCACTTTCTGGGTGAAGACGTTTTTCCTCATCTCTGTCCTAAATGGTCTACCCCGTATTTTTATCTGTGTCCTCTGGTTCGGCACTCACCCATCAGTGGAAACATTATGAACGGACAAAGATTTTAATGGAAGAGATGTTGATCTGTCCTGATGTGTTGCATGGTCACAGACAGGTTTTCAGTCCAAATATTGCAAAAAAAGTGTAAATTTGGTTTCGTTCAATTGCTGATGTTAACATGTTCGGTTGTTGGCCATGGAAAATATTTTGAGAGAGTGAGGAATGCAGATGATGGAGATCAGAGTCAGGACAGTGCCGCTGGAATAGCACAGAAGGCCAGGAAGCATCTGAGAATCAGGAGAATCAACGTTTTGGGCATAAGCCTTCATTGGGAATCTTTCCTGATGAAGGGCGTATTCCCAAAACATCGACTGCCTGGCTTCATGGATGCTGCCTGACCTGCTGCGCTTTTCCAGCACAACACTGTCGACATTAAAAATCTATGTCTGCTTATTTGGAGCAAATACTGAAAGTTTCTCTGTAATTTAAATTTACTGTGCTTTCTATTCACTCAAGTTCTCACATTAATTGCTCCTCCTTTTCTTATCTCTGATACAAATCTCAAAATTCTGGGCTCAATAAAAAGGGTATGAATTATGAATAATCATCCAGATAAGAGAACCAATGAACAGCTACATCATCTTCTTGAACAGCCTATATATTTGAATTAAAAAGCAATTCTTTGCAAAAAAGTTCCCTGCGTGTTCGTATCGTTTTGAAATTAAATAATCCTGTAAATAGCTTATAATTGTCATTTGATCTCATTGAATGTGTATCTCATCAATGTCATTGTAAACTGCTAAAAAATATTGAATCGTTTTATTTGTAAAATGTAAAGATTAATTATCAATTCATTGTTATAACAATAAGTAAACCACATTTTATCTATCCACTGAGTTCAAGTGACCTCTGGCCCATAATTGAACATTCTATATATTCCTACAGATGGAGAAATCGGAGCTACAGAAAAGTTCAAACTAACGGAAACAATAGACAGAGTCAATTAGCTCCAGAAAACAGTGGAAAGCCAGGATAAGGAGGTCACAAAGGTTCGGGAGATCCATTACAACCAACCCGAGAGTTATGTTCTGGAGAGGTTGAAGCACACTTCCTGGCCCCTTGACTTCCAGCCAGTGCCTGAGCATTATACACCTCGGTTGAGAATGACAACAAGTGAAGGGTGTGTGCACGGAACCCATTGGATGTGAAGAATCCAGAATTTTGGCAAAATGTTGTGAAACATTTCCCAGGTCAAGGAAATCAGGTCAACATTATTGAAATCAAAGTACCCGCAATAGTCTACGAGGACACCTAATTACTGTTCAGGAAAAAAAAAACTCTTTATGTGTACCTTCTTGTTCTATGGATGAATGACCACAGCAAACATCAAATTCTCACCAGAGCCAAAGATCTTAAATGACACCATCTGATAATTTACAGACTACATCTTTCCGAGACCAATAATGACACTTTATTATTTATGGCTGAGGATGCTAATCGTAACATTTATCAAGATGAAGGAAATCCTGAACATAGGCAAGTTTTCTGATAGGTTTCCCAGTCCAAATCTATGATAAAAATATAATTGTGATTCATTACATTATGAACATATCCCCCTTAAACATATTCATCTGTGTATTCAGAGACAATATTGAAACAAAAACTTCGATAAATGCCATTGACTGTATTTTTCCGTGAAAAGATAAGTTCCTTATTGACTTATTTTCTTTGTAATGCTGACTCAAATGTCTAATTATTGATGATATGAAAAAATGGATGAAGTAAATATAATAAATAACTTGTTCTTCTTATATATTATATTTATCCAAAAGAAAAGCAGAGATACCAAGTATAATTTTTTTGAAGATCTGAGAATTATGAATGACAAACCATTTCCAATCAATGTTGCCAAAAAATCTAATGTCATTTCCAAACCCTCATGCCAGCTCTGTAGTTCTTATTTGACTGTTGTTAAGAAATACCTCGTCAACATCAGAGCAAACCTATTTGGAAATATTGAATCATTTACTTTGCCAAAGTTCTAAAATTAATTATCAATTCTTTCTCATTCAAACAATCACACAATAATTCTGCTTAGGTTTTGTAACAAACATCGTCAAATTCACATTTTAATTTAATCCATTACTTCGTCGTGCCAATATTACAAAGAATAATCGATTTTTTATTCCAGATGAACAACCACAAAATAACCAATCATTCCCCATCCAACACTCACAGTAAACAGAAAGCATTGGATTAATATTCAGCCTTACAAATTAAGTTCTACACTCCAATAATAACTGTTCATTTCTTCATATCACATACAGCTATATGAGATTTCTAATCAATTTTACGTTTGTTAAAAATGTTTTTAAGATTAAATATTGTTTATATCTAAGATTTAATAATTGATCAAATCCAGTGTGGCATTATGGCTCAGTGACGTAAACGTATTGTGCTGTACAGATATCAATGGTAGCGAATGCTGATTTTGATTTTAATACTGGAATCCTTATTGATTTGCTGTTGTAGAGATGTCTTGCTCCTATCTGGAACAGAATGGTCCATGTTGGATCATAAAAAAATGCCTGACAAACAAAATGAAGCACCTGTCAGAGGGGAGATAAACAATAATAACAGTCTGGCCCATCCTTTAATTTAAAAAAAACACTTTCAATAGACCTACTCCAATGCTAGGTGTACAGCATTCCAGAAAATTCCAGCCGACATGCAGACAAACTACAAACCCTGATCTTCATTAATGAAAGGATAAATGTCCCAGTAAATGAATAAACAGCAGCTTCAGGAGGTAGCCCAATTAGCTCACTAAGCAGCTATTAGGACAACAGACAGGGGTCGTTTGTCAGGAATAGCTATTATTTTAAAGTTACTTAGAGCACTAAACAAAAGTTCTAATTACAGATTCCTGAATATCATAGGGATAATTTGCAATATGAGTTAGATACATGTAACAAGTGCCTATTAAAAAAAGCATTATAGAAAAGCATTTAGACCGAGATGTGAAGATAGCTAGTTTTAGGAACGAACTTCAAGATATGATGTTCACTGCCCATTAATTATAAAGTCCTGACAGTAAGAGTGGTTACATAATTTTACACTGTATATCTAACTTTATAATACAAGTCATATTACTAATTTTATAGCAAGTAAGTTAAAACTAACTCAATGTGTATTTTTTGTACAGATTTAGATTAGATTAGATTAGATTAGATTAGATTAGATTAGATTAGATGATTAGATTACTTACAGTGTGGAAACAGGCCCTTCGGCCCAACAAGTCCACACCGCCCCGCCGAAGCGTAACCCACCCATACCCCTACATCTACATTCACCCCTTACCTAACACTATGGGCAATTTAGCATGGCCAATTCACCTGGCCTGCACATCTTACTGTCAGGACTTTATAATTAATTAGGAACAATATGAGGATTAACTGACTTTAATAAAATAGCATACAATGAATAGCAGAATTCAAAATGCCCCTACAGATAAAGCATCCTGAGAGGCACGAAGGAGTGTAGCAAATAACTTTGGAATCCGAGTGAACAAGATGCTTGGAAAATCCCAAGGCCTGAAGATTATTGTTACCGTGAAACAACATGAGATCATAAGAACCTGGGGCTGTTCATTAGAATGCCCATCTGAGATTATGTGTTTGGATTGGGTGTTTGGATGTGGAGGGAAGGGCTGTAACCACATTGCATGTGACC
This sequence comes from Chiloscyllium punctatum, assembly GCF_047496795.1. Classification (NCBI taxonomy): domain Eukaryota; kingdom Metazoa; phylum Chordata; class Chondrichthyes; order Orectolobiformes; family Hemiscylliidae; genus Chiloscyllium; species Chiloscyllium punctatum. The sequence goes on along the minus strand of NC_092759.1, from coordinate 40,612,405 downwards.
ATTGTAATTCAGCAAGTGCAGAAAAATGCTCCTTTTTACTGTACACGTTACAGTGTGCCATGGATCTCCCTTCCCAGATTGGCCTCGGGGGATGATACCTGCATCAACTGGTTGCAGGACGAGTAAACATCGACCACTTGCCTGAGGTCTGCCTGCCTCCTGAGTCTTTACTCACTGTCGAGGAAAACACTCACGCAGCTATGATGAAATTTCAATTCAATACAAGCATTTATTGCGTGTGAAATGATTACATTCAGAGTGATGTCATTATCATTAAAAAATTGCTATACATTTTCCTTTTTATTTGGTGTATGAGAAAACAATGGTGGTATATCCATTTGGTTTTCAGTTCAACCAACACTATGTTTTAAATTATTTAAAATACTACAATGGGGGAAACGGGAATGAGTCTACAGCTGAAATGTCACATTAAATGCTTGTTTCCTTTTTTCAAATCATGTGCCCTCCAAAATGATTTTTGTTTAATTTTCATTTCATTATAAGAAAAAACAACTTGGAAATGTTGACAATTTTCCTTTTCCTTCCAACACTAGTTGTCAATGCACAATAATTACACATTCATGAGAATTCCTTTCTGTACCAAATGTCATTGACTCTATCTTTTGTTCACAATAATAGTCACTTTCATGGCTTAATTATTATCCTCATACTTCTGAAAAAAATGTCGAAACATTTATCATAATGAAAATTAAATTAATAAAATTGACTTGACTCTTCAAGAAAGCTAAAGGAAGAAAACAAATTGTTTCCAAAATATTAAGTATATTAATGTATCCATCTGGATTTTGGAAACAACTGTCAATTTCAATAAATGCACAGCACTTTAACTTAGACGTTTTAACAAATGCAATGTCTTTTTTTGATTTCATTCATTATTTCTTATTGTTAATGCGACAATATTAAAACATATTTGTTCAGAACATTGCAAACACAAAAAGACCAATAATATCCCTTGCAAAATTCTTCCTCATTTGAAAAATCACAGTAATCTCAGCCATTGAAATTCAGAAAATTCCAGTAACTTTTCACTGCAATATTTCTCTTCATTTGTGCACATTACTCAGTCTTATATCAAGATGAGATATCTCTCCCCCCCTCCCCCCCCCCCCCCCCCCCAGGATTACTTCATAAATATGGTGCACTGCAAAATTAAACAGTTTTAATGGACGTGGTGGCCCTTTTCAAATTATATTGAAACTGACATATCCACAGTCATAGTCAGGGCATTGGTATAGCCGTGGGAACTTTTATGGGTGCCCGTGGGACCCCACCAGGAGGAGACTGGAAGGAAATGAATATGGATACTGAAGGGGCTCCCCCCAGGGATGAGAGCCTCAGTGGCAGTGAGATAAGTAAGACCCAATAAAATAATAGGACATTATCTAATTTAAGTCACTTGAATGTAACTTCAGCTAGTATTTATTCAATATGTTTGTAGTTTAGTTTCAGTTGAGTGGATAGGATTTTTTTCAATAAAATATTGATTAAAAAATGAGGTATCTCATTATTCACAAATTCACGAATATAATTTTTAAATCCATTTGTTGCTCATATCTTATATCTAATAATTGTTCAATCCTGTAAGGGGTATAAATGTGGAATTATGCTTCCATACAATAAATAACGAAAGGACGTTGCAATCTACAATCTCTCAATCCTTGCGAATATTCTATTAATTTTAACCTTGGAAACATTTTTGATTTGAGTTGATTATAATTTACTTTGATGGTAACATTATTGTGTCTCCAATCACAATATCAGTAGATTCTTTGAGGTATCATTGTTCATTCCAATAATTATTTTATCTGCTACATAATTTCTTCGAGTCACTAATAGAAAGATGTATCTAACTCCACTCAATCAATATCCCTCAGAATGAATTTGAGAATATTGCAGTCACAAAGCTGAAATATACGAAGTAGTGATAGTCACTAATTTTCTCTTGTTCTGAAGAGCTTAGTTCAAACAACAAATAGAACGTTATAATTAGATTAGATTACTGATAGTGTGGAAACAGGCCCTTCAGCTCAACAAGTCTGCACCACCGCGCCGAAGCGCAACCCACCCATACCCCTACATCTACCCCTTACCTAACACTACGGGCAATTTAACACAGCAAATTCACCTGACCTGCACATCTTTGGAGTGTGGGAGGAAACCGGAGCACCCGGAGGAAACCCAAGCAGACACGGGGAGAATGTGCAAACTCCACACAGAGAGTCGCCTGAGGCAGGAATTGAACCGGGGTCTCTGGCGCTGTGAGGCAGCAGTGCTAACCACTGTGCCACTGTGCCACCATGCCGCCCACATTATGATCCAATGCTATAAATATGAGAAAAGATCAATTATTTATTCAGTAAAGTAAACAAATGCCACTTGTAATTATTTATCAATTTCTAATTATTTATCTGTTTAAGAATTGTGTGGGATTTGTTTTTCGCATTCCAGTTACCTATTCATATTGAATGTGACATTGAAATGGTCTGAAAATATCAGGGTGTGTTCATTTGAAAGTTGACATTGCATATCTCTCACTTTTCCCATTTATCGCATGACAGTTTAAGAACAATTTACTCAGCAATCCTGGTAAATATCAAAAATTATCTGATTTTAAATAAGATCGTTCATACCCAGTTATCAGTCTTTCCTCATTCATGTAAATATCCCAATTTGATAGAAGTCAATGTTCACACTAAACAGTGCATATAAAGCAACACAAAGGTCTTGAAGACCACCTGATTACTGTTCAGTAGAATAACCTGAGCAAGTACCTTATTGCTACTGAAACCAGTGACAACACTAAGCATTTATTTACTGTTACATGCAACAAGTGCAATTGATATCTTTTATTTCAGTTCAGTAGTTAAAGATGAATTTTGTTATTTAAAACAAGAACTCTACTTTATCATGGATATTGACTGTAATACAACCACACAAACAACTAAACTTTTGTCATTCTAAAAATCATTAAGTTTACTTATTTTAAATTTGTGTGCAATAGAAATTTCAAATCACAATCATTTTGTTGTATATTCAAAAACTTAAATTTCAAATTTGTGGATTCCTGCATTTTTGCGAAAAGAAATGTAGTCTTCAGTTTATATAACACATTAAATGACTGCTTTTTAAATCATGGGCACTGCAAAATGATTATTGGTTTCATTTCATTGTAAGAAAAGAACTGCTTTGAACATGTTGATTTTCCTGTTGCTTCTAGTCCAACATTATTCATCATTGTACACTGATGACACAGTTATGAAAACGGCTTTATGTCTGAACACTGATCACAATATTAACCATATGAATCAAACTACCATGTCTTTATGAAGGAACCATGAGAGGGAAATTCATAATTCTTTTATTACCTATATTTTTGTGGAAAAAGAAAGCATTTTGTTCTATAATGACTGAATGTATTTTTTTCTTCAATCCATAAAGCTAGCTGCTATATTTTATTCCTCAGTTTACCGGTCTTAATAAATATCCAATCAACATCACAGCAAAGTGGTTTTGAAATATTGAATCATCTTAATAGCTCATATTATAACATGATTTATCAAGTCATTGCCATGACAATAATTACAATTATTTAAGAAAGTCTTTTGAACAAGTATAGTAATCAGTTGTTTATGAGTACAAATGCTGCAGAATGAAACTGCATCTTCGTTTCAGATCAACTATCCCACAATGGATCCAATGATTTCCATCCAGTATTCATTGTAAATATCTGATGTTTGCTAATTTAAATGATCACCGGAATTACAGGCTTTAAATTCACGGAGCTGCAATTACTTTTCACTGCAATAATTTCTGTTCATTTCCACATAATCCTCAGTCACATCGCAAAATGAGATTTTTCTTTATTTCTAAATGCATTGATTGAATTTTACAGTTCAGTTGTTGCTCATACCTAATGATTATTCATTCCAGTATGTGCTGGAATTGTGGAATTACGGCTGTTTACATGAATAACTAGAAATATATTGTCATATACAATCTCTCAATCATTGTTAATATCAATTCTTACTTTACCCATCTTTGAATTCATTTAAATATATTTCACTTTGTTGCGGATATTTATTGTGGTTGCACTCACAATAAGATTTAAGTATTTTCATGCAATAAAATCATGTAAAATTCATGCATTTTGTTAAGTTAAATGAAAAAGAATTAACATCTCTGTATCGTTTCATTAAACAATGACACAGAATTTTTAGAAGTTTAAAATTTTTGCAAAGAAGAGTCGTTGTCTTCAGCTGAATACATGCATTGAATGACAAATTCACAGAATCTGCTGTTTATTCTCTTTGAGTTCCCAATAAAACAAATTAACTCATTCTGTTGGTTCTAAATTCCTGGAAAGTATTTGAGAATGTTGCTGTCGTAAAGATGAAGAAGTCTAAGTGATCGTATTGATATTTACTTTTTTTTATTGGAAAGAGCTTCATTCAAATATTTCGGGCACATAACTCGATTCTGCACTGTTACAAAGATGAAAAACAAGTCAATTTTAATGTCAGCAAAATAAACAAATGTCACTTCCTGTTATACGTTAGTCAGTTATTTCCCAAATTTGTTATTAAAGAATGCAATTCATCTTAATATTGTTGTCTCCCATGATCAAGTTAATTTTCTAATTATTGTTCATCCATGATTTGTCAGAAAACTGTTTTGATTTCCATTCACCTTTCCATATTGAATATAAGATTGATATGCTTTTACAATATCGGAGAGTGTTCAGTTGAAATTTGACTTTGTGCGTCTCTCACTTATCTCACTTCTTGCATGGGGCTGGGCGTCAAGAACAGTGATGTGCACTACTCCCTCGCAGTGCTATGCACTGGGGTTCGATTCCATTGTCAGCAGCCTGCCTGTGTGGAGTTTGCATGATCCCTCGTATCTAAGTTATTTTCCTCTGGTTTCCTTCAACAATTCAAAAATGTACAGGTTAGGTGAATTGGACATGCTAAATTGCATGTTCTGTTCAGGGATGGGTAGTTTAGGTACATTTGTCAGGGGTAAATGTTGAGTAATCTGGTAGCATAATGGATGTGAGTGGCATATTGTTTGGAAGGTCAATGTGGACTTGTTGGGCCAAATAGCCTGTTTCCACACAGAAACCATCCCATAATCTTACAATCGTGTTTTGCAAAACAAAATCAACAAGATTTTTTTTAAACTGTTGCCTTTGTCAAACTTCTAAAATATTGCAATGTTACTGAAATCAATATTGAAACAAACACTGCAAATACAGTCTCACAAAGATCTTCATGACCATCTAATCATTGTTCAATGCAATAATCACAGTAACTATCTTTTTGTTTCTGAGATCAATCACTACTATCACAGTAAACATCTGATTATCATTCCCTTCAATAAATACAATAGTTGTCCTCTGATATTTCAGTTCAGGAATATACATGATACTAGTTAGTCAATGCAATGGTTATTCTTTATTATAAATTGCCAAGGATTCTACCGGCAAGAGATATTTATAGCTCTGATTTGCTGCATGTTCACAAATAGGTTTTCCCTCTAAATATTGTATAAAAAAGTGTCAATATGGTCTTGTTCAGCAGCCAATAATAACATTGACAGTTTAGGTTCATTAAAGATATTTGGAGAAAGTGGGGAAAGCAGATGCTGGAGATTAGATTCAGGAGTGTGTCACTGGAAAAACACAGCAGGATAGGCACATCCAAACAGCAGGAGAATTGACATTTTAGGCATGGGGCTGTCATCAGAAAAGATGCCTGATGAATGACTTATGTCCAAAATGTTGTATCTGCTTCTCCTTGAATGCTGCCTTATGCTTGTACAGCACCACGCTCTTGACATTAGGAATATTTGTCTACTTATTCAGAACAAATATTGAAAGTTGCCTCTGCAAATTTATTTTTTCTGTGCTTTCTCTTTACTAATGTTCTCATGTTAATTACTCTTCTTTTTCTTCTCAAATCTGACACAATTCTGAAATACAACACACAACAAAATGTAATTGAATTATAAATCAGCATTCTTTACAAGAACACCAATGAAAGGCTTTATAAATTTCTTGAACAGCCTACGTATTTGAATGGAAAAGCAATTCCATGTGAAAAACATCTGCATGTCTACATCTTTTTTCAATTCAATAATCCTGTATCGAGATTATAATTGTTAGTTGATCTGTCTTAATGATTATCTCATCAATGTCACTGTAAACTGTTGAAAATATTGACTCGCTTTATTTGTTAAAATGCAAACATTAACTATCAATTAGCTGTTATAACAAAAAGTGAACCATATTTTATCTGTCCACTGAGGTCAACTGACCTTCTATCCTTAAGTGAACATTCAAGATATTCCTAAAGCTGGAGAAATCGGTGCTCAAGTAAAATGTCAACAGTAGCCAGAGTCATTCAGCTCCAGAAAACAGAGGGATGCCAGGTCAAAAGGGTCAGGAAGGTTCGGGAGATCCATTACAACCAGCCCAAAAGCTGTGTTTTGAAGAGGTTGAAGAAGACTGCCTGGCACCTTGACTTGCAGCCAGTGCCTGAGCAGTATACACCTCTTGTGCGAATGACAAGAAATGAGGAGTGTTTGCACAAAACCTATTGAATGCTTAGAATCCATTACTTTTTCAAAACGTTGACAAATGTTTTCCAAATCATGGCAAAGAAGCTCATTTCTATTGAAATCAAAGTACTTGTAATGATTTTCAAGGCCACCTCATCACTGTTCAGTGAAAAACTCTTTGTACGTACCTTATTGTTGTCTGGATGAATAACCACAGCAAACATCTGGCTGTCTGCACTCAAAGATATGCAAGAGATACTTTCTTATATTTTACACACTACATCTTTCCGCGACCAATACTCACACTTTATTACTTATTACTGAGGATGCTAATAGCAACATGCATCAAAACTGAAGAAAGTCCTGAATATAGGCAAGTTTTTGAGCAGGTTTCCAGTCCAATCCTCATGTGTAATTGTAGCTCAATACGTGTGGAGCTGCAGATATTTCAATCAGATCCCCATGTAAATTTATTCATCTGTTTTTTCAGAGACAATATTGAAAACACTTCCTCTATTCATGGTGTTGACTGTATTTTTCTATGCTCCCCATGTTCTTTGTCTACTTAATTTCTTCAAGATCCTGAATGAAAGGTGGAAATATTGATGACATCAAAAAGATATGAATTATATATTATATTTCCCTCCAGAAAAGTGAAGGCAGGAAGTACAGAATTCTTGAATAGCTGAGAATTTTGCATGAGAAAATAATTATAATCAATGATCACAGATTGTCTGACTTTGTTTTGCAACTCATCATGCCAACATTTTAACTCTCAGTTCACTGATCTTAATAAATATCTAAACAACATCGTTTGGAAATATTGAATCATTTACTTTGTCAGAGTTCTAAAATTAATTGCCAATTCATTGTCATTCTAACAGTCATACGGTAATTTAGCTTAGGTTTTGTAACGCATTTCATGAGCGATTTTTGAGAAGATTTTAAAGTCTTGTTGATGGCAAGTATGTAAGTTAGCTCTCTGAGCAGGACGGTTTGTTTTCAGATTCCTCGTCACCACGACTAGGTAATATAATCAGTGAGAGTCTCCAGTAAAGCTCTGGTGGCATGTAAAATAAAAAGAGCTGGAAATGACAACAAAGACCTAAAGAAAATAAGACATCGAAATAGAGAGGTGGACATACCACCAGCACTTCGCTGGAGACTCTCACTGACGATGTTGTCTAGTCATGGTGACGAAATGTCTGAAAACAAACCTTCCAGCTCAACGAACTCACTTACATAGAAATATTGTCAGATTCTCATTTTAATTTCATCCATTATTTCATTGTGATATTATTACTGATTGTTTTACACTTCAATAATTACTGTTCAATTCTACATATTGCGGACAGCAATGTGATATTTCTAATCATTTTCAAGCTTGTTATGAACTGATTAGGATTAATTATTTTATATCTAATATTTAATAATTGATCAAATCCCGTATATAAAGTTTTAGGTATGGAATTATGGCTCAGTGATGTAAATGTATCGCACAGTATAGCTTCCCAACAGCAGCAAATCCTGATTTTGACTGTAATACTGGAATCCGAATTGATGTGTTGTCGTAAGGTGGCCTGTCCCCATCTGGAACAGAATGGTCCATGTTAGCTCATACAAAATGACCGACAAGGAGGAAGCCGACCTTAGAATTAAAAACCAGGTGGCAGAGGGGAGTTAAACAAGACTGTCTGTCCCAGCCTTTAATTTAAAGAATAACGTTTTGAACGGACCCACTCCAAAGTCAGGAACACAGCATTCCAAAGAGTTTTTGATATGAGCATGTAGGCATACAAACAAGCGATCAACCCTGGCCTTCAGTAAAGAAAGGTTAATTGCCTCAGTGAATGAGGGATATAGCCCAGTTAACTTCCTTACCAGTTATCAGGACAACAGAGAGGGATTGTTTGTCAGAAATAATTATGCGATTAAAGTTTCTCAAAACATTAAAATGGATGAGGTGGGACAGGCTATAACCACATTGCATCTGGCCATTGGAATACAGCAAGTGTATAAAATACTGCTTTACACTGCACACTTTACACTGTACCATGGCTCTCCCTTCAGAGATTGGCTTTGGGGGATGATCCCTGCATTAACTCTTTGCCACATGAATAAATATCTTCCAATTGCCTGAGTTCTTCCTCCCTCTTGAATCATCATTCAGTGTCAGGGGAAAACATTCCTACAGCTATGATGACATTCCATTCAATACAAACATTTATTGTGGACGAAATGATTACATTCAGAACAATAACATTTTCATTTTAAAACAGTTTTTCATTTTAAAACTGTTTTACATTATCTTTCTTATGTGCAAAACAAACAATTGAGGTACATCAATTTGCTCTTTAGTTCAAATAACACTAACATTTTAATTTATTGCATTATGGCTTAGGTGTGTTTAATTTAGCAATCATCGTAAATATCAATTTTTTTATGATTTAAATAAGATCTTTCATACTCAGTTATCAATCTGCTCCTAATTCATGTAAATATCTAATTTTATTGAAAATCAATGTTCACGCTTGACAGCGCACATAAAGCAACACAAAGTTCTCTATCACCACCTGATTATTGTTCAGTTGAATAACCTGAGTAAGTTCCTTATTATTGCTGAGACCAATGATAAAATCAGCATTCACTTACTATTCCAAACAGCATGTGAATTTGACACTTATGTTTCAGTTGAAGGCGATTTATGTTGTTTAAACCATTAAGTCGACTTTATCACGGATATCGACTGTAATAAAATGACACTAACAACGAAATTTTTGTCATTCTTTCTTCGTGTGTGAGTGCATGAGACAATCCAAATTGCAACCATTTTTTGTTGTATAATTGAACAAACCTTACATTTCGAATTTGTGAAAGTCCTACATTTTGGCAAAAAGGAAAGTAGTCTCAGTAGATATATCATATTAAATAACTGCTATCTCAATCGTGCACACTGCAAAAATGATTATTGCTTTCCTTTCATTACAACGAAAACACTCTTTTGAACATGTTGAATTGTTTTATCATTTCTATTCCAACATTATTCATCAATGGACAATAATAACACAATTATTAAAATTGCTTTTTGTAACAAATGTCATTGACTGCATCGTTTGTTCACTTTCATTATGTAGTAATTGCCTTCCAAATTCTATCACAAATGTCACTGATCATAATATTAAACATAAATTAAAATAATATCTTTACAAGGAAACAATTTCATAGAAATTCATAATTCTTGTATTACCAGTATTTTTGGGTTAAAATAAAAGAAGAATTATGTTTGATAATCACTGAATGGTTCATGTTTTCATCAAGGCATAAAGCTAGCTACTCATATTTTATTGCTCAGCTTACTGATCTTCATAAATATCCAATCGACACCACACCAAAGTGCTTTTGAAATACTGAATCATTTGAACTGTTCATATGACAACGTTATTTACCAAGTCGTTGTCATTACAATAATTACACAATTATTTAGGAAAGTCTTTTGAACAAGCTTAGTGAGATTCATATTTTAATTTACTCCATTGTTTCTTAGTCATAATACTACAGTTGAAAACTGTGGTTTTATTTCAGGTCAAGTAGCCCAAAATGGAACCAAAAACTACACATCTAACATTCATTGTAAATATCTTATGTTTGTTTATTTGAATGATCACCATAAAATTGAGGCCACTTTAATTGCTTTTCACTGCAATAATTGCAGTGCGTTTCCACACATTCCTCGATCACATAGCAAAATGAGATTTCACATGATTCCTAAATTCATTGATAGAATTTGAGAATTCAATTGCTGCTGATATCTAATAATCATTTAATCCAATATGGGGTATAAAAGTGGAATTACGACTCAGTACATGAAGTACTTAAAAATATTGCAGTGAACAATTGCTCAATCATTGTTAAATCATTTCTTATTTCACCTGTGGAAACGTAGCTGAATTTATTGAATCACATTTCACTTCAATGCAAACATCCATTATGTTTATAGTCACAAAAAGAGTTAAGTACTTTTCATGCAACATAATCTTGTGAAATTTATGCGTTTTTTTGAAGTCAAACGAAAAAGAATTTACATCTATTAACAATGATGGTAAATTTTGCATTTTTTGAAGTTGAGCATATTTGCAAAGAAGGGATGTTGTCTTTAGCTGAATACCCACATTGAATGAATAATTCACAGTATCTGCTGTTTATTCTCTTCATGTTCCTAAGAAAAGAAATTAATTAGTTCTGTTGGTTCTAAATTCCTGGAAAATATTTTAAAATGTAGTCGCTTGAAAGATGAAACGCCTGATGTTTGCATGATTGTTTTTGCTTTAAACAGCTTAATTCAAACATTTCAGACACTAAAATCATTATTCTGCAATGTTACAAAAAAAACAAGTCAATTTCTTCTTCAGTTAATAGCAAACAAATGCCACTTCCTATTATTCATTAGTCAGCTAATTACCTACATTTGTAGCAAAAAATTGTAATTAATCTAACTATTGTAATGACCTTTGATCAAATTAAATGAATAATTATTGTTCATTCGTGAATTGTCAGGAATTTGTTTTGTTGTTTTCCATTCAACTATTCACATTGAATGAAAGATTGATGTGCTTTTACAATATTGCAGAGTGCTCATTTGAAATTTGATTTTATTAGATTTCCTACAGTATGGAAACAGGCCCTTCGGCCCAACAAGTCCACACCAACCCTCTGCAGAGTAACCCACGCAGACCCACTTCCCTCTAACTAATGCACCTAACACTATGGGCAATTAAGCATGGCCAATTCACCTGACCTACATATCTTTGGACTGTGGGAGGAAACCGGGGAGACACGGGGAGAACATCCAAACTCCACACAGACAGACGTTCGTGGCTGGAATTGAACCTGGGACCCTGGTGTTGTGAGGCAGCACGGTGGCATATCTCTCATTTCTTGTGCATGGTGGCTCTGTGGCTAGCAGTGCTGCATCACAGTGCCAGGAGCTTGAGTGCAATTCCATACTAGGGCGACTGTCTGTGTGGAGTTTACCTGATGACCCTGTTTGCATCTTTCCTGAAGACGTGTTTCTGCCCAACACGTTGATTCTTTGACTTCTTGGATGCTGCCTGGACTGCTGTGCTTTTTCAGCACCATGAACTTAACCTTAAAATATTTCTCTGCTTATTTGACTGAAATTTTCCTTTGTACTATTGATCTACTGTGCTTTCTATTCATTCAAATTCTCCTGTCAATTGCTTCTCATTTCCTTCTTAACTTTGATGCACATCTCGAAATTCTTTTCACAATAAATGCGATATGAATTATAGATTAGCATCTCAACAAGAGAACCAAACGACGGCTGCATAGAATTCTCGAACAACCTTTATATTTGAATGATAAACCAATTCATTTCAAAAAATCTCTGCACGCCTGTATCTTTTTCTTTCAAGGCAATAATCCTGCAAATAGTTACAATTGTCAGTTTATCTCTCTGAATGAGTATCTAATCAATGACACTGCAAACTGCTGAAAAATATTGAATCGTTTGATTTGTAAAATGCAAAGATTTATTATTAATTCGTTGTTACAACAATAAGTAAACCACATTTTCTCTCACCAATAAGGTTAAGTGACCTGTGGCCAATAGTCGAACATTCTATATAATCATACAACTGGAGAAATTGGAGCGAAAGAAGGTCAAACTAAGTGAAACTGCAGACATAGTCAATAAGCTCCAGAAAACGTTGGAACACAGGTCAAAGAAGTCAGAAAGATTCAGGAGATACAGTTTAAACCAACCCGAAACTTGTGTTTTGGAGACGTTGAGGCAGACTTCCTGGCACCTTGACTTCCAGCCAGCGCCTGAGAATTATACACCGCTCTTTGGAATGACAACAAGTGAAAGGAATGTGCACGAAACCCATTGTATGCTTAGAATTCACAATTTTGCCAAAATGTTGCGAAACATTTTCCAAATCATGCAAATAATGGCAACATTATTGAAATCAAATTACTCGTAATGGTCTTCAAGGCCACCTAATTATTGTTCGGTGAAAATCTCTTTGCAGTATCTTATTGTTATCAGGATGAATAACCACAGCAAACATAACGTCCTCACCAGATCCATTGATATGCAAGTAATACCTTCTTATAATTTACGCACTACATATTTCCCAGACCAACTTTCAGACCCTATTACTCATGGCTGAGGATGCTAATCGTAACATGTATCGCGATGAAGCAAGTCCTGAATATAGGCAAGTTTTCTGATAGGTTTCCAGTCCAAAAATTACAATAAAAATGCAATTGTGTCTCAGTACATTGTGAACAAATCCCCATTAAACTTATTCATCCGTTCAGTCAGAGGCAATATTGAAAACAAAAATCCATAAATGCTGATGACTGTATTTTTCTATGAAAAAAATGTCCTTATTGACTTATTTTCTTTGTATTGCTGATTCAAATGTCTAAATATTGATGATAAGAAACATTGCATGAATTAAATGCATCATTTACTTTAATTACATATTATGTTTCTCCAGAAGAAAAGCAGAGACACCAAGTATAGAATTCTTGAAGACCTGAGAATTATGAATGACAAACCAATACTGATCAATGTTCATTGAATGTCTGATGTCTTTTTCCAAAACATTTTAATTCAGAGTTGACGGATTTTAATAAATACCTAATCAACTTCCGAGCAAACCTGATTGGAAATATTGAATCATTTACTTTGCAGTGTTATAAACTTAATTATGAATTCATTTTCATTCCAATAATCACACAATAATTCAGTTTAGGTTTTGTAACAAACCTCGTCAAATTCACATTTTAATTTAATCCATAATTTCTTAGTACCAACATTACAAAGAATAATAGATATTTTATTCCAGGTAAACAAAATCACAAACCAACTAATGATTCTCCATCCAACACTCACAGTTAATTTCTGCTCCTTTTTCAGTTGAATGTTCACAGAAATCTTTGGATTAATATACGACCTTAGATTTTAAGATATGTTGGATTGTTTTGCACTCCAATGATTACGGTTCATTTCTTCACATTATGAATAGCCAAATGAGGTTTCTAATCATTGTTACGTTTGCTACAAAATATTTTAAAGTTTGATTGTTGCCTTTTCCTAATATTTAATAATTGATCAAATCTAGTACATCCAATTGAAGTATGGAATTACGGCTCAGAGACAAAGACCTATCGTACCGTACAGACACCTATGGTAGCGAATGCTGATTTTTATTTTAATACTGGAATGCTAGTTGATTTGCAGTTGTAAGGGGTGGCCTGCCCCCATCTGGATCATGTTGGCCCATACAAAATGCCCGACAAACAAAAAGGGGCAGCCTGCCTTAGAATTAAAACACATCGTGTCACAGTGGAGATAAACAAGGTTATCATTCTTTTCAGCCTTCACTTAAGAAAAAACAAGAAGATTTTGAACAGACCTACTCCAACAACAGGACTACAGCATTCTGGACAGTTTTTGTGAAGAGCATGCCGGCATGCAGACAGATGACCAACACTGATCTTCATTAATGAAATAATAATTGCCTCAGTGAATGACTGAATACCAGCTATAGGATGCAGCCCAGTTAATCCCAGTTAAGCACCAAAGCAGCTATCAGGACAACAGACAGATGTCATTTGTCAGAAATAGTTACTATTTTAAAGTTACTCAGAACATTTTTTAATGTTCTAATTACAGATTCTCGGGAAGCACAGGATTAATCTGCAACATAAGTTAGATACATGTAACCAACCCTTAATAAAAGTTTTATGGAAAAGCATTTATTCCGAGATGTGAAGTTATCTAGCTTGCGGAAATAACTTCATGATATAATGTTCACTGCCCATTAATTACAGAGTTCTGACTATGAGAGTGGATGTATAATTTTACACTGTATAGCTCACCTTATAACACAGTCTATATTTCTAAGCTTTGAGCAAGCAAGTGGAAACTGACTGTCTTTTGTATTTCTTTGTGCATATATAATTAGGACAGAGGTTAATATGAGTAGAAATTGCCTTTGATAAAATAGAATGCAATGAATAACAGAATTCACAATGTCCCTACAGATAAGGCATCCTGAGAGGCCCGAAGCAGTGTAGCAATTAGCATTGGAATCTGAATGAATGAGATGTGTGGAATGATCCCAAGTCTTGGAGAATAAAAAACCTGTTAAACCAGATGAGATGGTAGGAACCAGGGACTGTCTCCTAGAATGCCCATCTGGAATTATGCATTTGGATTGGGTGCCTGGATGAGGAGGGGAGGGATGTAACCACATCGCATGTGACCATTTTAATACAAAAAGTGCATAAAAATGTAACTTTTTGCCATACACTTTACAGTGTGTCTTGGATCTCCCTTCCGAGATTGGCTTCAGGGAATGATCCATTCATTGATTGATTGCTGCATGATTGAATATCTTCCACGTGCCTGAGATCAACCTCCCTCATGAGTCTTCATTCCCTGTGGGGAAAACAATCCGAGAGCCAAGATGGAATTTCAATTCATGACAAATATTTATTGTGTGTGAAATGATTACATTCAGAGCAATACCATTTTCATTATATTTTTTTTTACATTTGCTTTTTTGTGTGTGCAAGAAAACAATGTAGGTGCATTCATTTGTTCTTTCATTCAAGTAACACTAAATTTTAAATTATTGAAAAGGTTACAGTGGTGGTGGGGGGTGGGGTGGGGGAATGGAAGTAGGCTTTGCCTCAAATGTCACATTAAATGACTGTTTCATTTTTTCAAATTACGTGTCCTATAAACTGATTTTTATTTTAATTTCTTTATAAGAAAAAATATTACTTGCATATGTTGACAATTTTCTTTTTTCCTCCAAACATTAGTTGTCAATGAATAATAATCACAGAATTAAGAGCATTCCTTTCTGTACCAAGTGTCATTGCTCTAACTTTTCTGCACAATATTAGTCACGTTCATGGCCGAGTCATTTTCCTTCTAATTCTGACGTAAGTGTTGCAACATTTATCATGATAAAAATTGCATTTATAAAATTGTAATGACTCTACAAGAAAACTACAGAAAGAAAGCTCTTTCATTGCCTGCATGTTTGAACAAAAACAAATTTGTTCAATGGTTGCTGAATTTTTTTTCAAATCATAAAAATACCTTTACTATTTTAATTTTCAGCTGATCGATCTTAATGAATATCGAATACCATCAGTGCAAAGTGCTTTCAAAATATTAAGTCAATTTATCCGTCAGGATTCTGGAAACTTTGATCAATTACAAGAATTACACAGCACTTTAAATTTGACTTTGTAACAAATGTAATGTAGTTTTTTTTATTATTTCAATCATTATTTGTTATTGTCAATGCTACAATATGAATACCTATTTGTACAAGCGAATGCAAACACAAAAAGACCAAACATATCCCTGGGAACATTATTTGTAAATATCTGAGTTTTGCTTGTTTGAAAAATCACAGTCATCTCAATCTTTGAAAATCAGTGAATTCCACTTAAAATTCCCTGCAATAGTAATCTTCATTTCTAAACATTACTCAGTCTAATATCAAGATGAGATACTCCTTATTCTTAACTTGACTAATAGAATTTTAAGAATCAATTTGTTACTAATATCTAACAATTGTTGAATTGGAGGTATGTATATGTCGAATTATATTTCTATAGAATAGCTAATGCCGGGACATTGCAATATTCAATCACTCAATAATTGTGAGCATTGTATTTATTTTAAACATGGATACATTTTTGGTTTGATTTGATTATAAATTATTTCAATGCTGATGTTTGCAGTGTTTCTAATCACACTGTCATTCGACTACATTTCATGTGCAAAATCAATTTAATTTACATTTTATTGGAAGTACACAGGAACAGATTGACATCTGTCTTGTTTCATTCAACAATCACAATAAATGTTGAGTTCTTAGAATTCGCACGTTTCTGGAAAACATGAAAGTTGTCTTCAGCTAAAGTCACATTGATTGACTAATTCATCATTTTGTTTCAATTTACATGCAGAGCAAAAACATTTTAATTTTCATTTCATAAAATGAGAAACAGTTATGAATATGTAGAATGATTTTATTTATTTTTTATTTGTGAAAAGACTGTAATCACACAATTTTGTCAATTTATCTTCCACAAGTTATCATTTTTTTCATATTTAATTGAGACATTTGTTGACTCATTACGTCATTATAGTAAATTACTATTTCATTCTCTGTCCATTGCACAGGGAATCCATTTAATTAATTCCAATCTAATTAGCACAGTAACAATCTGATTAGTTTTCACTTGAATAACCACAGTGAACATGTGATTACAGCCCTGCACGTCCTGGGTGGGAACACTATGAAGGGATCTTGTGCAGCTCTGGTCGTGTCTCGCCAACTAGAATAAGGGTCACGGTTACAATTTCCACCTTGCACAGAGCTGAATCTCTGAAACTTAGAGCTACCATTTCTGAATTTGGATTAGAAAATATCTAAGAATTGATTGAACTACCTTTCAATTGACGTTGAATAGGCTTCTATTTGTTGTGCATTCCAATCATCACAGCATCTGTTATATATTTTCGTCGGGCCACTAATAACATGATGTATCTAATTCCACTCAATCAATATTCCTTGGAAAGTATTTGAGAATATTGCAGTCTTAAAGATGAAATATACGAATTAATGATCTTCAGTAATTTTATTTTCTTCTGAAGAGCATAGTTCAAGCAGCACATAGAACTTTATGCTCCAGTGCTATAAATATGCGAAAAATCAATTAATCTTCATGAAAACAAAAAAAGCCACTTGTTATTATTTATCAATTTATAATTATTTATAAGTGTATGAATTGCGTGAAATTTGTCTTGTGTTTTCCACTCACCAATTTATATTGAATATGAGATTCAAATGCTGTGAAAATATCAGGGTGTGTTCATTTGAAAGCTGACTTTGCATATTTCTCACTTATAATATTAATTGCATGATGGTCTAAGAACATTTCACTCAGCAATCCTAGTAAATATCAACAATTGTCTGATTTTAAAAAGATCATTCACACCTAATTATCAATCTGTTCCTAATGTTTGAAAGTATCTCAATTTTATTGAAATCAATGTTCACGCTAAACAGTGCACATAGAGCAACACAAAGGTCTTCATCAGCACCTGATTATTGTTCAGTAGAATATCCTGATTTCGTACCTTATTATTCCTGAGACCAATGATAACAGTAAGCATTTGTTTACTATTCCATGCAATATGTGCAACTGATATCCTATATTTCTGTTCACTAATTAAAGACGAGTTATGTTTTTTAAACAATAATTCTAACTTATTGCATATATTGTCTGCAATGTAATGACACTAAAATGAATTTTTTGTCATTCTATAAACCTTTAAGTTTCCTTTCTTTTTGTACATGCCAGAGAAAATTCAAATTCCAACAATTTATGTTGTATAGTTCAAAAAACCCTAAATTTTGATTTTTTGAAAGTCCTCCATTTTTGCAAAAACAGAAGTAGTCTCAGTGGATATGTCACATTAAATGACTGCTATTTCAAATCGTGTGCAATGCAAAATGACTATTGCTTTGATTTCATTGTAATAAAAGAACTCCTTTGAACATGTTGATTTTTTTGTCGTTTCACTTCCAACATTATTCATCATTGTACAATAATGACACAATTATTAAAATCGTTTTATATACCAAATGTCACTGACTGCATCATTTGTTGACTTTCATTATCTATTAGTTTACTTCCTAATTCTGACGCAAATGTGGAAACATCCGTCATAATATTAATCATTTAAATTAAAGTATCATGGAGATGAACAGATGGAAATTCATAATTATTGCATTACTTGAATTTTTGCGTTAGAAAAGGAAAATAGTTGTTTAGTAATCACTGAATGGCTCATGTTTTCTTCAATCCATAAAGCCAGTTAGTATATTTAATTCCTCAGATTGCTGATCTTCATAAATATCCATCGACACCACCGCAAAGTGCTTTTCAAACATTAAATCATTTCAATTGTTATAATGACAATAAACATTACCAAGTCATTCTAATGACAATAATTGCACAATTATTTAAGAAAATCTGTTGAAAAAGCATAGTGAGATTCACATTTTGATTTAATCCATTGTTCCATAGTACCAATACCACAGTATGAAACTGAGGTGTTTTTTTTTCACATCAAGTATTCCACACTGGAACCAACGACATCCCATCTAACATTCATTGTAAATATCTGATGTTTGTTCATTTGAAAGATCACCATAATCACAGACTTAAAATTCACAGAACTGTAATTATTTTTCACTGCAATAATTCATGTTCGTTTCCACACATTCCTCAGTCACACAGCAAAATTAGGTCTCTCATTAATCCTAAATTGATTGATAGAATTTGAGAATTCAATTGCTGCTGATACTGAAAAAATATTCAATCCAGTATGTGGTTTAAATGTAGAATGACGGCTCTGTCCGTGAACTACTGTAAGTATATTGCAGTGCACAATCTCTCAATCATTGTTAATATCAATTCGCATTTTACTCGTGGTAAGAGAGTTGAATTCTTTTAATTATTTCACTTCAGTGTTAACATTTACGCATGTATAATCACAGTAAGAGTTAAGAATTTTCCATGCAACAAAATCATGTAAAATTCATCTGTATTTTTAAAAAAACTTAAATGAAGAAGAATTAACATCTCTTTATTGATTCATTAGACAATGACAATAAATCTTGAATTTTCAGAAGTTGCGAAGGAGGGATATTATCTTCAGCTTAACTCTCGCATTGAATGACTAATTTGCAGTAAATGCTATTTATTCTCTTTGGGTTCCAAAGAAAATAAATTAACCAGTTCTGCTGGTTCTAAATTCCTGGAAAATATTTGAGAATGTTCTGGTCTTAAAGATGGAGAAGGTGAAGTGATCGTACCTTTTTTCTTGGAAAGTGGTTACTTCAAACATTTCAAACACATGAGTTGTTATTCTGCAGGTTAAAAAAAAGATGAAAAGCAATTTCCTCATCAGTAAAATCAACAAATCCTGTTATTCATTCGTCATTTTTATTAATTTTAATTTTTTTTATTAAACATTGCAATTCATTTAATATTCTTATGTCCTTCGAACAAATTAAATTTCTAATTATCGGTCATTCGTGATTTGTCAGGAATTTGTTTTTTCTTGTTTTTCATTCACCTATACATACAGAATGTAAGATTGAATGCTTTGCCAGTATCGGAGTGTTTATTTGAAATTTGACTTTGCATGTCTATCAATTATTTGACTTCTTCCATGCCAGGGAGAACAGTGGATCAGTGGTTATCAGTAGTGCCTCACAGCACCAGGAACTTGGTTCTGCATGGAGTTTCCATGTTCTCCCTGTGTCTACGTGGCTTTGATCTGGTTTGCTCCCACAATCTAAAGATGTGCAGGTGTGATGAAGTGGCCATGCTAAATGGCCCATTGTGTTCAGGGATGTGGAGGTTAGTTGTATTGGTCGGGGTAAATGTCGAGTAATAGGGGAGGGGAATGGGTCTAAGTGGGTTATTCTTTAGAGGGTCAGTGTGGCCTTGTTGGACCAATTGGCGTGTTTCCACACAGTAGTGATTCTTTTATCGTATAATTGTTTCGCACAACAAAGCTAACATTTTTTTGAAAATTTTGACTTTAAAAAAATCTTTAACACACGATTATCATCATGCTCCTAAATCTTGTAAAATATCTGCGTGTTTTCGAAAGCAATGTGAACACAAAACACTGAACATAAAGCCACAAAAAATCTTCATGACCATCTAATTACGATCAGTGGAATAATCAGAATAACTATCTGATTGTTCCTGAGATCAATCCCCACTACCACAGTAAGGATCTGGTTATCATTCCCTCCAATAAATGCAGTAGTTGTCCCTCTGGTATTTCAGTTCAGTAATTACACACGATACTGGTTGGTCAAAGCTGTGGTTACCCTTTATTCTGAATGTCCAAGGATTTTAATGGAAAGTGCTTTTGTTGGTTCTGATTTGTTGCATGTTCCAAACAGGTTTTCACTCTAAACATTGCAAAGAATTGTTTATTTGGTTTTATTCAACTGCCATTGCTAAGATTTTCAGTTCATGTTCATTAAAAATATTAGGAGAAAGTGAGGAAAGCAGCTCCTAGAGATCAGAGTTCTGAGTGCGGATCTGGAAAGGCACAACTGGTCAGGCAGCATCTGAGGAGCCGAAGAATTAACGTTTCGCGCTTGAGTCTGTCATCAGAAAAGATTCCCGATAAAAGGCTTATGCCTGCAACATCGATTCTCCTGTTCCTCGGATGCTGCCAGAGCTGCTGTTTTATCGCAACACCGCACTGTCAACATTAAAATATTTTTTTTTCTGCTTTTTCCGAGCAAATGCTGAAAGCTGCCTCTGTAAATTAAATTTACTGTGCTTTCTATTCACTGAATTTCTCATGTTAATTTATCCTTATTTCCTTCTTAAATCTGATACATATCTCGAAATGCTGAACACAGTAAAAGTTATATATACTGTAAATTAGCATTCTCGACACGAAAGCCAATGGAATAAGCAATTCATTCAAAAAAAAACTCTGCGCGTCTGCATCTCTTTAAATTCAATTATCGTGCAAATAGATTATAATTGTCAATTGATTTCTCTTAATGAGTACCTCATAAAAATCACTGTAAACAGCTGAAAAATGTTGAATCGTTTTATTCGTTAAAAATGCATACATTAATCATTAATTCATTCTTACAACAATAAGTGAACCATATTTTAGATATCCACTGAGGTCGTGTCCAGTGGCCTTAAATTGAACATTCTTACTATTCCTCGAGCTGGAGAAATCAGCGCTAGGTCGAACTAAAGCAAACAGTAGCGAAAGTAAACTAGGAGAAAGTGAGGAAGCAGATGCTGGAGATCAGAGCTGAAAAATGTGTTGCTGGAAAAGCGCAGCACGTCAGGAAGTATTAAAGGAGCAGGAGAATCGTCGTTTCGGGCATAAGCCCTTCTTGAAGAAACGTCGATTCTCCTGCTCCTTTTATACTGCCTGACCTGCTGCGCTTTCCCAGAAACACATTTTTCAGCGAAAATAAAACTCCTCCAGAAAGTAGTGAAAACCTAGGTCAAAGAGGTCAGAAAGGTTCAGGAGATCCAGTAACAACCAGCCGGAGAGTTGTGGATTGGAGAATTTGAAGCAGACTTCCTGGCACCTTGAATTCCAACCAAGGTGGAATTATGAGCATTATGCACCTCGCTTGGGAATGACAACAGGTGGAGGGTGTTTGCACTGAACCTACTGGATGCTTAGTATCCAGAACCTTTGCAAAATGTTGTTAAACATGGTCCAAAATCATGGAAGAATCTCAACACTATTGAAATCTAAGTATTCGTGTTGGTCTTCAAGGCTACCTAATTACTGTTCATTAAAAACCTATTTGTAATTATCCTATTATTCTCAGGATGAATAACCACAGCAAACATCACACTGTCACCAGATCCAAAGATATGCAAGAGAAACCTTCTTATAATTTACCCATTATATCTTTCCCAGACCAATAATCATATTAAATTATTATGACTGAGGATGCTAATAGTAACATGTATCGAGAGGAAGAAAGTCCTGAATATTGACAAGTTTCTTGCAGGTTTCCAGTCCAATAAGAACGACAAAATTGGAATCAGAGCTCAGTACATTCGAAACTGCAAATATTTCAATCAGATCCCTATGCAATGTATTCATCTGCTTTTTCAGAGATAACATTGAAAACACATCCTCTGATCATTCTGTTGACGTTATTTTTCGATGATTCACATATTCTTTATCTATATATTTTCTTCATAATTCCGACTGAAATGTGTAAATATGGATGACATGAAAATGACATGAATTATATATTATATTTCTCCAGAAAAAAAGGAGATGCAGGAAGTACAGAAATCTTGAATATCCGAGAATTTCGAATGATAATACAATTCTAATCAATGATGGCTAATGTTTCATATTTTCTCTAACTCATCATGACAGCATTTTGATTCTCAGTTCACTGATGTTAATAAATATGTAATCAACATCAGAGCAAGCATGTTCGCAAATATTGAATCATTTAATTTGCCAGACTTCTAAACTTAACTATCAATTCATTGCCATTCGAACACTTGTACAGTCAGTCACTTTATGTTTTGTAACTAATATTGTGAGATTCACATTTTAATTTAATCCATTATTTCATAGTGCCAATATTCCAATGAAAACGCATTTTTTATTCAAGATCAACGCATCCACAAACTAACCAATGACTTTCCATCGAACGTTCACAGCATATATCTAATCATTTCTCATTTGAATGTTCACAGAAATCATTGGATTAATATTCGGCCTGATAAATTAAGGCACTTCGGATTGCTTTGCATTCCAATAATTACTGTTCATTTCTGTAAATTACGGACAGAAATATGATCTTTCTAAACATTTTTAAAGATTGCTATGAACTGTTTTACAGACTAATAGTTACTTAAATCTAATATTTAGTCATTGTCTAAACCCAATATATCTAGCTTATGTGTGGTATTCTGGCTCAGTGATGTTACCATTTTGCACTGTACTATTTCCCACAGCTGGCGAATGCTGATTTCTTACCCACTTGATATGTTTTGATTAAATTTTAATTCAGGACAAACATTTATCGTGATTCAAATGATCATATCAAAAGTGAAGTCTTTTCCATGTGAAAACTGTTTTATATTTGCTTTTTCTTGTGTGCAAGGATAACTGGAGGTATATCAATTTGATGTTGACTTAAATTAACACGAAATTCTGAATTTTTGGTGATGCTACAATTTGCGAAAATTTTAAATTAAAGATTGCTTTGACTTTACAAATCATGTGCATTCCAATTTTTTTTAATTTTCAGTTCATTACATGAAAAAATTGCTTTGAAGATGAGATTTTTTTTATTTCTATTCCATTAGTTGACAATGAACAATAATCACACTATTATCCAAATTCCCTTTTCAATCAAATGTCATTGACTGCATCGTTTATGAACTGAAATTCTCACTTTCACTGTCTTATTTTCTCCCCAATACTGACATTGATCATGACAAAAATTACATCAATTAAATATATATGTTTCGACATGAAATCCAGATCAAGGAAATGTATAACTGCTCTGTTGCCTGCCCTTTTGAGCAGAAACAATTTTGTTCAATGATCACTGAATGGATTTTTTCAATTCATCAAGTTACCTTCTGTATTTTGTTTATCAGTTTATCAATCTGAATGAATATCATATCAATGTCAGAGCAAAGTGCATTCAATATGTTGAGGCAATTTATCCATCGGGATTCCTGCACCAATTACAGATTTATCGGCATTACAGTAATTACAAAATTTTAACTTATTCTTTGTAACAAGTGACATTTTTTTAACTTATTCTATGAACTATTGGAGTCAAAGCAAAAATATAAATATTCCTTTTTAATGCCAACATACCCACAAAAGTACCAATGAATTTCGTTCCAAACCTCAATAAAAAATATGATTTTTAGTCTTTTGAAAGATCACCGTAATCTCAGCCTTATAGATTCAGAGAAAAATACTCTTCGTTTCTACATGTTGCTCAGTCACGTAGCAACTTCATTCGTCTTATTTTCACTAATATATTTGTTGCTAATATCTAATTTACAATAATTGTTCAATCCAGTAAGGGGTATTAATGTGGAATTATGGCTCCGTACAATAATTAATATGAAGAAATTGCAGTGCACAATTTCTCAATCATTGTGAATATTGATTTTTATTTTAATAGTGGAATTATTGTTGAATTGAATTGTTTATATTTTACGTCAAAGTTAACTTCTATTATGTCTTTAAACACAATAGGATATATATTTATCTCATTTGATATATAATTTAAATGATTGCCAATTTTTTAAAGTATGCAAACAAATAATCTACATCTCAATTGTTTCACTTAACAATGCCAGTAAATTTACAATTTTTGGAAATCTTGGAATTTTTGGGAAGAACGAAAGTTGTTCTCAGCTGAGGAGTCACAATGAATGACTCCTTCATTATTTGTTTCAGTTCACATGTATTGCAAAAGCGTTTTAATTTTCATTTCATCAAATGACAAAGTGCTTTAACATATGGAAGTATTTCATTGATTATTATTTATCAGTGTACAGTAGTAACAGAATTGTGTCAAATTCGCTTTTCACAAATTGTCTCGTCTTTCGTAAGTTATCATTACCTTCATTAATTCTTTCCAACATTACGGTGAATTACTGATTCATTTTCAGTCCATTCCATACAGAAGTTATCTAATTAATTCTCAACACAATTATCATGCTAAACATCAGATTAGTTATAACATGAGGAATCGCAGTAAACATTTGATCATTTTCCTGTCCTTCCTACGTGAGAACATTATGAAGGATTCCTGTGGAGCTCTGGCAGTGTTTCTACTACTCAACCAGGAGGCATGTTTTCAATTCCAGTCTTCAACAGAGGTTTTTCAGAGCAGCTCTGAATGTGGACTGGAAAATATCTAAGAATAGAGTGAACTGCTTTTCAATTCAACACGGGATATGGTCCCACCTATTGTTCATTCCAATAATCACAATATATACTGTTTATTTTCTATAGGTTTCGAAATAATGCATGCATTCATTTCTGCTTATTCTGAATTGCTTGGAAAATATTTGAGAATGTTGCTGTCTTAAAGATGAAAGAGTTTAAGTAATGATATTCATGACTTTATTTGATCCAAAGAGCATAGTTGAAACAATTTCAACACATAAAATCTTATGCTGCAATGTTATAAACCTGAAAAAATGAAATCAATTTCTTCTTCCGCGAAATAACCAAATTCCTCTTCCCATTATTCATTAAATATCTGATTTCCTATATTCATAACTATTTTTTAAAAAAATTGTCTAATATTTTGTACCGTTTGATCAAAGAATAATTAACTATTGTTCAGTTCAAGAATTGTCTGAAATTTGTTTTGAGTTTTCTGTTCACCTATTGATATTGAAATTCAGTTTGAAACGCTTTCAAAATGTTGGAGTGTGCTCATTTACAACCCGTCTTTGCATATCTCGCACCAAACTCACTTATTGAATGATGCGTTTCACACAGAAATCTTGGTAAATATCAAGAATTGCTTAAGTTTAAATCTTTGACACTCAATTATCAATCTGTTTCTAATTCACATAAGATATCTCAATATGATTGAAATAAATGCTCTCACAAAACACAGCATATTGAGCATCAAAGATCTTCATGAACATCTAATGACTGTTCAGTAGAATGACCTCAGATTCTTATTGTTCTTCAACGAAATCCGCACTGGCTTTGCATATCTCTCACCAATCTAATTTATTGCATGATGGTTAACGAGCATTTTACATAGCAATCCACTCCTAATTCACATAAAATATCTCATTGTTATTCAAATCAATGCCCACACCAAACATTGCAAGTAAAATGACACAACTGTATTCATGACCATCTAATTACTTTCCATAGAAAAATCTGAGTAGCTATTTTGTTGTTCCTGACTGCAACCACTGCAGCAAACACTTGGATATCATTCTACCAATAAATGTAATAATCATCCTCTATTATTTAAGTTCAGGAATTATACATGATGCTTGTTGCTCAAAGCAATTTTTATTCTTTAGTTAGAATGGGCAAGGATGCTAACAGCAAGAGGTGATGATAGTCCTGAGATGTTACATTTTTCCAAACAGGTTTTCAATCAAAATATTGTAAAGGAAGGGAAACATTTGGCTTATTTCAACTGTGGATGCAAACCTTTTAGGTTCATGCTCATTAACAATATTTATCTGCTTATTCAAGGCAAATACTGAAAGTTGCCTCTGTAAATTTAATTTACTGTGCTTTCCATTCACTGAAGTTCTGATGTAAAATGCTGTTCGTTTTCTTCTTAAATCTCGAAATACAGATCACAATTCAAGTCAAATAAATGTTTTCGACAAGAAAACCAATGGAAGGCAACATAGATTTCTAAATCAGCCTATATATTTGTATGAAAAATCAATTCCTTTCAAATGCCGCTGTGATCTATATCTTCTTATAATTCACAATCTTGCAGTAAGATTTTCATTCTCAGCTTATCTGTCTTAATGTACATCGAATCAATGTCAGTGTTAACTGTTGGAAAATGTATCATTTTACTTGTTTAAATGCAAACTTTAATAATAGTAATAAATGTTTTAACTATCCACTGAGGTCATGTCACTAGTAACCCAAAATTGAGTTTCTGCATTAACCTTCAGCCAGAGAAATCGGGCGCAACATAAATTTGATCAAACTAAATCAATCAGCAGACAGAATCAATCAGGTCCAGAAAATATTGGAACTCAACTCTAAGCAATCACAAAGGTTTGGGAAATGCAGTTACAACCAACTCGAGAGCTGTGGACTGGAGAGGTTGAAGCTGTCTCCCTGGCACCTTGCCTTGCAGCCAGTGCCTGAGCATTATATACCTCTCTTGGAAAAAACAACAGTGAAGGGTGTGTGAGCCAACACATTGGATGATTGGAATCCAGATCATGATCATATTCAGAACTTTGTCATATGATTTATTAATCATTTTCCAAATCATGTAAAACAGCTGAAAGTTATTGAAATCAAATTACTCGTAATTACTGCACATAAAACCGCACAATGGTCTTCAAGGCCAACTAATTAGTGTTCAGTGAAAACCACTTTGTAAGTATCTTGTTTTCCTCTGGATGAATAACCACAGCCAATATCACGCTATCACCAGATCGAAAGATATGCAAGAAATACCTAATAAAATTTGCACACAACATATTTCCCAGACCAAAAATCACGCTTTATTACTTATGGCTGAGGATACTGATCATAACATGTTTGAGATGTAGAAAGTCTTGAATGTAGGCAAGTTTTCTGATGGGTTTCCAGTCCAAAAAGCACAATAGAAACGTAATTGTGGCTGACTATATTGTGAACACTTCCTCATTAAACTCATTCATCTCTTTATCCAGAGACAATATTGAAAACAAATTCTTCTAAAAATGTTGTTGACAGTACTTTTCTCTGATACCTACTTTCCTTATTGACTTATTTTCTTTGCAATGATGACTCAAAAGTTTAAAAGCTGATGATATGAAAAAATACATGAATCAAATATACATTACATAATTTGTTCTAAATGCGCATGTTCCACCAGAAGTAAGGCCAAGACATCAAGTATAGAACTCTTGACTATCTTAGGAGTTTGAATGATAAGACAATCCTGTTCAATGTTGACTCAATGTCTGATGTCTTTTCCAAACTATCAGGCCAGCATTTTAATTCTCAGTTCACTAATCTTAATAAATTCCTAATCAAAATGAGAGCAAACCTGTTTGGAAACGTGAATCAATCACTTTGACAGAGATCTAAAATTAATTATTAATTCATTGTCATTCACAAATCACACAATAATTCAGTTTATGTTTTGTAACAAACATTGTCAAATTCACAGTTTAATTTATTCAATTTTTTTCTTCGAGCCAAAATTACATGGAATAAAATGGATCTTCATTCCAGGTCCACACAACCACAATCCAAACAATGATTCCGCATCCAACAGTCACAGTAAATATCTGTTTATTTCTCACTTGAATGTTCAAGGAAATCGTTAGATTAATATTCGGCCTTAAAAATTAAGACATGTCTGATTGTTAAAGACTCCAATAATTACCGTTCATTCCTACACATTATGTACAGCAATGTGAGATTTCTAATCATTTTAAAGTGTGCTATGAACTGTTTTTAAGATTAATTATTGCTAAAATCTAATATTTAATAATTGATCAATCCAGTATATCCAGCTTCAAGCGTGGAATTATGGCTCAGTAATGCAAACGCATGAAATCGTACAGTTTACAAATTACAGCAATTGCTGATTTTTATTACAAGACTGGAATCCTTAATGATTTGCTGTTGTAGGGGTGGCCTGCCCCCATCTGGGGCAGAATGCCCATGTTGGCACATACAAAATGTCTGACAAACAAAGGGAGGCAGCCAACCTGAGAATTAATACACAAGATAGTTGAAGGGAGATAAACAAGAACAACATTCTGTTCCGGCCTTTAATTAAAAAAGAAAACAATAACATTTTGAACGGACCTACTCCAAGGCCATGAATATAGTATTCCAGACAATTTTTGGAAAGAACATTCGCCACCATTTGCAGGCTCACAGACAAACGACCAACTCTGACCTTCATCAATGAAAGAATAATTGCCCCAGTGAATGAATAAACAACAGCTTCAGGATACAACCCTAAGTAGCTGTCAGGGAAACAGACCAGGGTTCGTTTGTCAGAAATTGTTATTATTTTCAAGTTACTCAAAACATAAAAAAAGTTCAAATTACTACTCATTTAGTATGGGGTTCAGTTGCTACATAAAATGGATGCATATAACCAAAGCTTAATAAAAGTTTTATCTAAAAACATTTAGACCATGATATGAAGTTAACTAGCTTTTGGAAAAAAACTTCAAGATAGGTAATCAACTGCCTATTAATTCCAGAGTCCTGACAGTAAGAGTGGCTGTATAACTTTATGCTGTATCACTAAGTTTATAATACAACCATATTACGAATCCGATATCATCTAACTTTCTTTTGTATTTCTTTGCACATATATAATTCGGACAGTGGAAAATATGAGGAATAATTTACTTTGACGAAAATTACAATGAATAACAGAATCCAAAATGTCCCCACAGGTACGACAGCCTGAGAGTTCCGAAGGAGTGTCACAATTGAATGTTAAAGCTAAATAAATATGATGCATGGAAAGATCCGAAAGCCTGGTGATTATAGCAACTGTTAAACAACATGAGACGACAGGAAACTGGGACCATCCATTAGGAGGCCTACCTGAGATTAGGTGTTTTACAGGATTGTGTGTCTGTACGAGGAGTGACAGGCTGTACCCACATTGCATGTGACTGATGTAACACAGAAAGTTTGGAAGAAAGGCTGTTTTTTTTCTGTACACATTTCAGTTTGTCATGAATCTCCCTTCCGAGGTTGGCGTCGGGGAGAGGGGATGATCCTTGCATTAAGTGGTTGAGGCATGAGTAAACATCTTCCACTTGCCTGAGCTCTGCCTGCCTCCTGAGTCTTCATTCCCTGTCAGGGGAAACTACTCCAACAGTTACCATGAAGTTTCAGGTCAATACAAACAATTAAAATGTGTCAAAGAATTACATGCAGAGTGAAATAAGTTTCATGATGAAATTGTTCTAGATTTGCTTTTTTGAGTGCAAAAAGATAAAAGGGGTACGTCCATTTGTTCTTTAATATAACACATTATGAATTTTAAATTATTGAAAAGACTCCAAAGGTGGTGGCGGTGGAGGAGGGGGGGAACGAAACGAGTTTTCAGCTCAAATGTCACATTAAATGTTTTTTTTTTCTTTTTTCAAATCATGTGCCGTCTAAAATGACTTTTATTTTAATTTCATTATAAGAAAAAAGCTGCATTGAAAATGTTGACAGTTTTCCTATTTCCTCCAAAATTTGTTGTCAATGAACAATAATCACACATTTAGGAGAATTCCTTTCTGTAGCAAATGTCATTGACTCTATGTTTTGAGCGTAATAATAGTCACATTCATGGTCTAATTATTTTCCTCGTAATTCTATCAGAACAATAAGACTAAACACTTATCATGACATAAATTAAGTTAAACTGTAATGACTCAACAAGAAAACTATTGGAAGAAAGCATATCACTCTTGAATTACCTGCATTTTTGAACAAAAACTATTTTTTTCAATTGTTGCTGAATTCTTTTTTAGTTCATAAAGCTAGCTTTCATATTTTAATTTTCAGTGCATCAATCTCAGTGAATATCAATCAACATCAGAGCTAAGTGTTTGCAAAATATTAACTCAGTTTATCTGTCAGGATTCTGGAATAAATTATTAATTGTAATAACTGCACATCACTTTTACTTAGACTTTGTAACAAGCACAATTTTGTTTTAAATTTCATTCATTATTTCTTGGTGCCAATGTTACAGTGTAATAATCTGCTTGTTTAGGCCAATACATCGACAAAACGCCAACAATTTCCCTTTTAACTTCCTTTGCAAATATCTGATTTTTACTCGTTTGAAAGATCACAGTAACCTCAACCTATGAAATTCAGAGAAGTCCAAATAATTTTCATGCAATATTACTCTTCATTTCTGCACATTGCTCAGTCCAAAGCAAGATGATATATCTCATGATTCATAAATTCACGAAGAATAGTTTTAAAATCATTTTTTTGCGAATATCTAATATTTAATAATTGTTCAATCCAGTAAGAGGTGTATATGTGGAATCATGGTTGCATACAATAACTAATGCATAGGTATTGAAATATACAATCCCTCAATCATTGTGAATATTTTAAACTTCAAAATATTTTGGAATTGATTTGATTATTATTCATTTCAATGCTAACATTTATTCTGTTTCTAATCAAAATAGCAGTTGAATATTTTGCATGTGCAAATGATTTAAATTCACTTGTATTTTTAAGTGCACAAAAAAGAATTGACATCTCTCTTGTTTCATTAAACAATTACAGTCAATGGTGACTTCATAGAAATTATACATTTTTGGAAAGAATGAAAGTTGTCTTCAGCTGATTAGTTAGATTGACAGACTAAATCATCATTCTGTTCACATTACGTGCAGTGCAAAACATAAAATGAGAAACTTATGAACCGATGGAATGATTGCATTAATTTATATTTATTATTGTATGGTAATCACATAATGGTGTCGATTTGTCGTTCCACAATTTATCATGGATTTCATATTTGATTAAGATATCTGTTGACTCATTCCACCATTATTGTAAATTTTGTCATTTTCTGTCAATTACATACATTAATCGTCTCATTAATTTCAATCCAATTATCACATTAAACACCTATTTAGTTTTCACTTCAGTAACCACAGTGAGCGTGTTATTATAGCCCTGCCCCTTTTGGGTGGGAACATTATGCAACTCTGGCAGTGGTTCTGCTGAAAGACAAGGAGCCACGGGTTCAATTCCCACCTTGCACGGAGTTGTGCCAGAACATCTCTGAATATTGATTAGAAAATATCGAATAATAGATTGAATTTCCTTTCAATTCAAAATGAAATATATTTCCATCTGTTATTCGTTCCAATAATCACAGTATCTGCCACATATGTTTTTCAGGTCACTCATAGCAACATGTACCTAATTTCTGTCAATCAATATTCCTTGGAAAATATTTGAGAATTTTCAGTCATAAAGCTGGAATATAGGAAGTAATGATAGCCATTAATTTATTTTTTTCTGAAGAGCTGAGTTCAAACAGTGCATGCAACTTTATGCTCCGGTGTTATAAGTATGAGTATATTTGTTATTTTACTTCTTCAGTAAAATAACAAATACCACTTGCTATTATTAATCAAATTATAATTATTCATTAGTTATGAATTGTGTGAAACTTGTGTTGAATTTTCCACTCAACTGTTTATATTGAATATGAGATTGAAATGCTATGAAAATATGAGTGTGTGTTCATTTGAAAGTTGACTTTGGATATCTATCACTTATCTTATTTATTGCTTAATGGTTTAAGAACGTTTCACTCTGAAATCCTCGTAGATATCAAAATTGTCGGAATTTTAAAAAGATCAGAGACAACCAATTATCAATCTGTACCTAATTGATGAGAATAACTCCATTTTATTGAAATTAATTTTGACACAAAACAGTGCACATTAAGACACACAAAGGTCTTCATGATCATCTGATTAACATTCAGTAGAATAACTGAGTAAGTATTTTATTGTTCCTGAGACTAATGACGACAGTAGGTCAGGCGGCATCCAAGGAGCAGGAGAATCAACGTTTCGGGCATGAGCCCTTCTTCAGGAATGAGCAGAGTGTGCCAAGCAGGCTAAGATAAAAGGTAGGGAGGAGGGACTTGTGGGAGGGGCATTGGAAATGCAATAGGTAGAAGGAGGTTAAGGTGAGGGCGATAGGCCGGAGTGTGAGGGGGTGGGTAGGGACTGAGAGGTCAGGAAGAAGATTGCAGGTTAGGAAGGTGGCGCTGAGTTCGAGGGATGGGACTGAGACAAGGTGGTGGGAGAGAAAGTGAGGAAACTGGAGAAATCTGAGTTCTTCCCTTGTGATTGTGGGTTTCTTAGTTGGAAGATGAGGAAGTCTTCCTCCAGCCGTCGTGTTGTTATGGTCTGGCGATGGAGGTGTCCAAGGAACTGTATGTCTTTGGTGGAGTGGGAGGGGGAGTTGAAGTTTTGAGCCACGGGATGGTTGTGTTTGTTGGTCTGGGTGTCCCAGAGGTGTTCTCTGAAACGTTCCACAAGTAAGCGGCCTTTTTCCCCAATATAGAGGAGGCCACATTGGGTGCAACAGATGCAGTAAATGGTGTGTGTGGAGGTGCAGGTGAAGTTGTGGCGGATATGGTAGGATCCCTCCGGTCTTGGAGGGAGGTAAGAGGGGAGGTGTTGGCGCAAGTTTTGCATTTCTTGCGGTTGCAGGGGAAGGTGCCAGGAGTGGAGGTTGGGTTGGTGGTGAGTGTTGACCTGACAAGGGAGTCACGGAGGGATTTGGTCTTTTCGGAACGCTGATAGGGGAGGGGAGGGAAATATATCCTTGGTGTCGGGGTCTGTTTGGAGGTGGCGGAAATGCCGACGGATGATATGATGTATATGGAGGTTGGTGGGGTGGTAGGTGAAGACCAGTGGGGTTCTGTCCTGATGGCAATTGGAGGAGCGGGGTTCAAGGGCGGAGGAGCGGGAAGTGGAGGAGATGTGGTGGAGACCATCGTCGATCACGTTTGGGAGAAATTGCGGTCTTTGAAGAAGGAGGCCATCTGGGTTGTTTGGTATTGGAACTGGTCCTCCTGGGAGCAGATGCGGTGGAGACGAAGGAATTGGGAATATGGGATGGCGTTTTTACAGGGGGCAGGGTGGGAGGAGGTGTAGTCTCGGTAGCTGTGGGAGTCGGTTGGCTTATAGTAAATGTCCGTGTTGATTAGGTCGCCCGAGATGGAAATGGGGAGATCAAGGAAGGGGAGGGAGGAGTCTGAGTAGGTCCAGGTAAACTTGGAGTCGGGGTGGTAGGTGTAGGTAAAGTGGATGAACTGTTCAACCTCCTCGTTGGAGCACGAGGCAGCACCGATACAGTCATCGAAGTAGCAGAGGAAAAGGTCGGGTGTGGTGCCAGTGTAGCAGTGGAAGATGGACTGTTCCACATATCCTACGAAGAGGCAGGCATAGCTGGGGCCCATGCGGGTGTCCATGGCTAATCCTTTGGTTTGGAGGAAGTGGGAGGATTGGAAAGACAACTTCTTCAGAATGAGGACCAGTTTAGTCAGTCGAAGGAGGGTGTCAGTGGAATGGTCCAGGTTGGTACGGCCGGAAAGGAAGAAGCAGAGGGCTTTGAGTACAGTGGGAGGTATGTCAGGCCATGATGGTTACTGTGCAGTGGGAGGTATTCGGTCCGTGACGGTTACTGTGCAGTGGGAGGTCTGTCAGGCTCTGATGTTTACTGTACAGTGGGAGGTATGCCGGGCCGTGATGGTTACTGTACAGTGGGAGATATGTCAGACTGTGTCAGTTACTGTACAGTGGGAGGTATGTCAGTCCAAATGGTTAATGTACAGTGGGAGCTAGGTCGGGACTTGATGTTTACTGTACAGTGAGAGGTATGCGGGTCGCGATGATTCCTGTACAGTGGGGGGTATGTCATGGTTTGATGTTAACTGAACAGTGGGAAGCATGTCGGGCCATGATGGTTACTCTACAGTGGGAGGTATGTCGGGCCGTAACAGTTACTGTACAGTGGGAGGAATGTACGGCCGTGATGGTTACTGTACAGTGAGAGGTATGTCGGGCCGTGACAGTTTCTGTACAGTGGGAGATATGTCGGACCGTGACGGTTTTTGTACAGTGGGAGGTATGTCGGGGTGTGATGGTTACTGTACAGTGGGAGGTATGTCGGGCTGTGATGGTTACTGTACAATGGGAGGTATGTCGGGCCGTGATGGTTACTGTACAGTGGGAGGTATGTCAGGCTGTGATGGTTACTGTACTGTGGGAGGTAAGTCAGGCCGTGATGGTTACTGTACAGTGTGAGGTATATCGGTGTGTGATGGTTACTATACAGTGGGAGGTATGTCGAGCGTTGACGGTTACTGTACAGTGGGAGGTATGTCGTGCCGTGACGGTTACTGTAAAGTGGGAGGTATGTCAGGCGGTGATGATTACTGTACAGTGGGAGGTATGTCAATCCGTGATGTTTACTGTACAGTAGGAGGTGCGTCGGATCGTGACACTTATTGTACAGTGGGAGGTATGTCGGGGATGTGATGGTTACTGTGCAGTGGGTGGTATATCCGGCCATGACAATTACTGTACAGTCGGAGGTATTTCGGGTCGTAACGGTATCTGTGCAGTGAGAGATATGTTGGTCCGTGAAGTTTATTGTACAGTGGGAGGTATGTCGGTCCGTGATGGTTACTGTACAGTGGGAGGTATGTCGGTCCGTGACAGTTACTCTACACAGGGAGGTACATTGGGCCGTGATGTTTACTGTACAGTAAGAGGTGCGTCGGGCCGTTAAGGTTTTTGAACAGTGGCAGGTATGTCGTTGTGTGGTGGTTACTGTACAGTGGGCGGCATGACTGGCCATGACGGTTGCTGTACAGTGGGAGGTATGAACGGGCCTTGATATTTACTGTACAGTGGGAGGTATGTCGGACCGTGATGGTACCTGTACAGTGGGAGGTATGTCGGGCCTTGTTGGTAAATGGACAGTGGGAGGTATGTCGGGCCGTGATGGTTACTGTACAGTGGGAGATATGTCGGGATGTGTCGGTTACTGTACATTGGGTGGTATGTCCGGCCGTGACAGTTACTGTACAGTCGGAGGTATTTTGGGCTTTGGTGATTAGTGTACAGTGGGACTTATATCGGGCCGTGATGGTTACTGTACAGTGGGATGTATGAGGTGCTGTGATGATTACAGTACAATGGGAGATATGTCGGGCTGCGATCGTTACTGTAGAGTGGGAGATGTGTTGGGCCGTGAAGTTTATTGTACAGTGGGAGGTACTTTGGGCGGTGATGGTGACTGTAGAGTGGGATGTATGTGGGGCTCTAATGGTTATAGTACTGTGTAAGGTATATCAGGCCATGACGGTTACTGTACCGTGGGAGGTATTTCAGGCCGTGATGGTTACTGTACAGTGGGAGGTATGTCAGACCATGACGGCTACTGTACAGTGGGAAGTATGTCGTGCTGTGACAGTTACTGGACAGTGGGAGGTATGTCGGTTTGTGATGGTTACTCTACAGTGGGAGCTACGTTGGGAGGTGATGTTTACTGTACAGGAAGAGGTGCGTCAGGCTGTTACGGTTATTGTACAGTGGGCGACATGCCTGGCCATGACGGTTACTGTACAGTTGGAGGTATATCGGGCCGTGACGGTTACTGTACAGTGGGATGTATGTCAGTCCACGATGGGTAATGTACAGTGGATGGTAGGTCGGGATGTAATGTTTACTGTTCAGTGGGAGGTATGCAGGCCGTGATGGTACCTGTAGAATGGGGTGTATGTCAGGCTTTGATCTTTACTGTAGAGAGGAAGATATGTCGGGCCATGATGGTTACTGTACAGAAGGAGGTATGTGGGGCCGTGATGGTGACTGTAAGTATGAGGTATGTCGGGCCGTGACGGTTACTGTACAGTGGGAGGTATGTCGGGCTGTGACGGTTACTGTACAGTGGCAGGTATGTTGGGCTGTGACGGTTACTGTACAGTGGGAGATAGGATGATCTGTGATGGTTACTGTACAGTAGAAGGTACGTTGGGCCGTGATGGTGACTGTGTAGTGGGAGGTATATCGGACTGTGACGATTACTGTATATTGGGAGGTATGTCGGTGTGTGATGGTTACTGTACTTTGGGAGGTCTGTCGAGCCGGGATGTTTACTGTACAGTAAGAGGTGCTTCGGGCCTTGACAGTTATTGTACAGTGGGATGTATGTCGGGATGTGATGGTTACTGTACAGTGGGGGGTATGTCGGGCCGTGATGGTTACTGTACAGTGGGAGGTATGTCGGGCCGTGATGGTTACTGTTCAGTGGGAGGTATGTTGGGCGGTTAAAGGTACTGTACAGTGGGAGGTTCTGGGAGGGTTACTGTACAATAGAAGGTATGTCGGGCCGTTAAGATTACTGAACACTGGGAGGTATGTCGGACCCTGAGGGTTACTGTACAGAGGGAGGTGCATCGGGAGGTGACACGTATTGTACAGTGGGAGGTATTTCGGGCCGTGACGGTTCCTATACAGTGGGAGGTATATCTGTCGGTGACGGTTAATGTACAATGCGAGGTATGTTGACCCGTGATGGTTACTGTGCAGTGGGAGGTATGTCGGGGTTTGTCGGTTACTGTACGGTAGGAGGTATGTGAGTCCACGATGGTTAATGTACAGTGGATGGCAGGTCGGGACGTGATGTTTACTGTACAGTGGGAGGTATGCGGGCCGTGATGGTACCTGTACAATGGGGTGTATGTCAGGTTTTGATCTTTACTGTAGATAGGAAGATATGTCGGGCCATGCTGGTTACTGTACAGAGGGAGGTATGTGGGGGCGTGATGGTGACTGTAAGTATGAGGTATGTCGGACCGTGACGGATACTGTACAGTGGGAGATATGTCGGGGTGTGATGGTTACTGTACAGTGGGAGGTAAGTCGGGCTGTGATGGTTACTGTATAGTGGGAGGTATGTCGGGCCGTGATGGTTACTGTACAGTGAGAGGTAAGTCGGAGAGTGATGGTTACTGTGCAGTGGGAGGTATCTCGGGGTGTGATGTTTACTGTACCGTGGGAGGTATGTCGGGGTGTGATGTTAACTGTACAGTGGGAGGTATGTCGGGGTGTGATGGATACTGTACAGTGGGAGGTATGTCGGGGTGTGATGTTTACTGTACAGTGGGAGGTATGTCGGGCCGTGCTGGTTACTGTACAGAGGGAGGTATGTCGGGCCGTGATGGTTACTGTACAGTGGGAGGTATGTCAGACTGTGATGGTTACAGTACAGTGGGAGGGTTGTGGAACCGTGATGGTTACTGTACAGTGGGAGGTATGTCGGGCCGTGATGGTTACTGTACAGTGGAAGTTATGTCAGCCTGTGACAGTTACTGTACAGTGGGAGGGATGTCGATCCATGATGGTTACTGTACAGTGGGAGGTATGTCGGGCCGGGATGGTTACTTTTCAGTGGGAGGTATGTCGGGCCGTGACGGTTACTGTACAGTGGGAGGTATGTCGGACCGTGATGGTTACTGAACAGTGGGAGGTATGTCGGGCCGTGATAGTTACTGAACAGTGGGAGGTATTTCAGGCCGTCATGGTTACTGTACAGAGGGAGGAATGTCGGGCTTAGAAAGTTGCTGTACAGTGGGAGGTATGTCGGTGTGATGTTTACTGTACAGTGGGAAGTATGTCGGGATGTGATGTTTACTGGAATGTGGGAAGTATGTCGGGGTGTGATGTTTACTGTACTGTGGAAGGTATGTCCGGCCGTGACTGTTATTGTACAGTGGGAGGTATGTCGGGCCGTGATGGTTACTGTACAGTGTGTGTTATGTCAGACCGTGATGGTTCCTGAACAGTGGGAGGTATGCCGTGCCATTCCAGTTACTGTACAATGGGAGCTCTGTTGAACAGTGTCGCTTACCGTACAGTGGGAGGTATGTCAGTCCACGATGGTTAATGTACAGTGGGAGGTGCATCAGGCCGTCACGGTTACTGTACGGTAGGAGCTATGCCGTGCTGTGATGGTATCTGTACAGTGGGAGATATGTCGGTCCGTGATGGTTACTGTACAGAGGGAGGTATGTCTGGCGGTGATGGTTACTGTACAGTGGGAGGTATGTCGGGCCGTGATGGTTCATGTACAGAAGGAGGTATGTCGGTGTGTGATCGTTCCTGTACAGTGGGAGGTATGTTGAGCATTTACAGTTACTGTGCAGTGGGAGGTAATGTGGACTGTGATGCTTACTGTACATTGTGAGACATGTCGGGCCCTGATGGTTACTGTACAGTGGGAGGTATGTCGGGCCGTGATGGTTACTGTACAGTGGGAGGTATGTCAGGCCGTGATGGTTACTGTACAGTGGGAGGTATGTGTGTCCCAACGGTTACTCTACAGTGGGAGGTATGTCGGGCCATGACGGTTACTGTACAGTGGGAAGTATGTCGGGGTATGAACTTTACTATTCAGTGGGTGGTATGTCGGGATGTTCTGGTTACTGTACAGTGGGAGGTATGTCGGGCTTAGAAAGTTGCTGTACAGTGGGAGGCATGACGGGCCGCGATGGTTACTGTACAGTAGGAGGTATGTCGGGCTTAGAAAGTTGCTGTATAGTGGGAGGTATGTCGGGATGTGATGTTTACTGTACTGTGGGAAGTATGTCCGGCCGTGACTGTTACTGTACAGTGGGAGGTATTTCGGTCTGTGATGATTGCTGTACAGTGGGATGTATGTCGGGCCGCGATGGTTACTGTACAGAGGGAGGTATGTCGGGCTTAGAATGTTGCTGTACAGTGGGATGTATGTCGGGCCGCGATGGTTACTGGACAGAGGGAGGTATGTCGGGCTTAGAATGTTGCTGTACAGTGGGATGTATGACGGGGTGTGATGGTTACTGTACAGAGGGAGGTATATCTGTCGGTGGCGGTTAATGTACAATGCGAGGTATGTTGACCCGTGATGGTTACTGTGCAATGGGAGGTATGTCGGGCCGTGATGGTTACTGTACAGTGGGAGGTAAGTCGGGCCGTGATAGTTACTGTACAGTGGGAGGTATGTCGGGCCGTGATAGTTACTGTACAGTGGGAGGTATGTCGAACCGTGATGGTTACTGTACAGTGGGAGGTATGTCGGGCCGTGATAGTTACTGTACAGTGGGAGGTATGTCGGGGTGTGATGGTTACTGTACAGTGGGAGGTATGTCGATCCGTGATGGTTACTGTACAGTGGGAGGGATGTCGATCCGTGATATTTACTGTACAGTGGGAGGTATGCCGGGCCACGATGGTTACTGTACAGTGGGAGGTATGTCGAGCCGTGATGGTTACTGTACAGTGGGAGGCATGTCGATCCGTGATGGTTACTGTACAGTGGGAGGGATGTCGATCCGTGATGGTTTCTGTACAGTGGGAGGAGTGTCAGACCGTGATGGTTACTGTACTTTGGGAGGGTTGTGGATCCGTGATGGTTACTGTACTGTGGGATGTATCTCGGGCCGTGATGGTTACTGTACAGTGGGAGGTATGTTAGCCTGTGACAGTTACTGTACAGTGGGAGGGATGTCGATCCGTGATGGTTACTGTACAGTGGGAGGTATGTCTGGCCGGGATGGTTACTGTACAGTGGGAGGTATGTCGGGGTGTGATGGTTACTGTACAGTGGGAGGTATGTCGGGCCGGGATGCTTACTTTTCAGTTGGAGGCATGTCGGGCCGTGACGGTTACTGTACAGTGGGAGGAATGTCGGGCTTAGAAAGTTGCTGTACAGTGTGAGGTATGTCGGTGTGATGTTTACTGTACAGTGGGAAGTATATCGGGATGTGATGTTTACTGGAATGTGGGAAGTATGTCGGGGTGTGATGTTTACTGTACTGTGGAAGGTATGTCCGGCCGTGACTGTTATTGTACAGTGGGAGGTATGTCGGACCGTGATGGTTACTGTACAGTGTGTGTTATGTCAGACCGTGATGGTTCCTGAACAGTGGGAGGTATGCCGGGCCGTTCCAGTTACTGTACAATGGGAGCTCTGTTGAACAGTGTCGCTTACCGTACAGTGGGAGGTATGTCAGTCCACGATGGTTAATGTACAGTGGGAGGTGCATCAGGCCGTCACGGTTACTGTACGGTAGGAGCTATGCCGTGCTGTAATGGTATCTGTACAGTGGGAGATATGTCGGTCCGTGATGGTTACTGTACAGAGGGAGGTATGTCTGGCGGTGATGGTTACTGTACAGTGGGAGGTATGACGGGCCGTGATGGTTCATGTACAGAAGGAGGTATGTCGGTGTGTGATCGTTACTGTACAGTGGGAGGTATGTTGAGCATTTACGGTTACTGTGCAGTGGGAGGTAATGTGGACTGTGATGCTTACTGTACATTGTGAGACATGTCGGGCCCTGATGGTTACTGTACAGTGGGAGGTATGTCGGGCCGTGATGGTTACTGTACAGTGGGAGGTATGTCAGGCCGTGATGGTTACTGTACAGTGGGAGGTATGTGTGTCCCAACGGTTACTCTACAGTGGGAGGTATGTCGGGCCATGACGGTTACTGTACAGTGGGAAGTATGTCGGGGTATGAACTTTACTATTCAGTAGGAAGTATGTCGGGATGTTCTGGTTACTGTACAGTGGGAGGTATGTCGGGCTTAGAATGTTGCTGTACAGTGGGAGGCATGACAGGCCGCGATGGTTACTGTACAGTGGGAGGTATGTCGGGCCGTGATGGTTACTGTACAGAGGGAGGTATGTCGGTGTGTGATCGTTACTGTACAGTGGGAGGTATGTTGAGCATTTACGGTTACTGTGTAGTGGGAGATAATGTGGACTGTGACGCTTACTGTACATTGTGAGACATGTCGGGCCCTGATGGTTACTGTACAGTGGGAGGTATGTCGGGCCGTGATGGTTACTGTAAAGTGGGAGGTATGTCAGGCCGTGATCGTTACTGTACAGTGGGAGGTATGTGTGGCCCAACGGTTACTCTACAGTGGGAGGTATGTCGGGCCATGACGGTTACTGTACAGTGGGAAGTATGTCGGGGTATGATGTTTACTATTCAGTGGGAGGTATGTCGGGATGTTCTGGTTACTGTACAGTGGGAGGTATGTCGGGCTTAGAAAGTTGCTGTACAGTGGGAGGTATGTCGGGGTGTGATGGTTACTGTACAGTGGGAGGTATGTCGGGCTTAGAATGTTGCTGTATAGTGGGAGGTATGTCGGGATGTGATGTTTACTGTACTGTGGGAGGTATGTCGGGCCGTGATGGTTACTGTACAGTGGAGGTATGTCGGGTTGTGATGGTACCTGTGCAGTGGGAGGTATGTCGGGCCATGATGGTTCCTGTACAGTGGGAGGTATGTTGGTTCTTGATGGTTACTGTACAGTGGGAGGTGCGTCGGGCCCTTACGGTGATTGTATAGCGGGAGGTATATCAGGCCGTGGTGGTTACTGTACAGTGGGAGGTATGTTGAGCATTTATGGTTACTGTGCACTGGGAGGTAATGTGGACTGTGACGTTTACTGTACATTGTGAGACATGTCGGGCCGTGATGGTTACTGTACAGTTGGAGGTATGTCGGGCCGTGACAGTTACTGTACAGTGGGAGGTATGTCGGACTGTGATGTTTACTGTACAGTGGAAGGTATGTCGGGGTGTGATGTTTACTGTTCAGTGGGAGCTATGTCGTGATGTTCTGGTTACTGTACAGAGGGAGATATTTTGCGTAATGATGGTTACTGTACATTGGGAGGTCTTTCGAGCTGTACAGTAAGAGGTGCGTCGGGCCTTGACAGTTATTGAACAGTGGGAGGTATTTCGGGCTGCGTTGGTTACTGTACAGTGGGAGGTATGTCGTGCTAAGAATGTTGCTGTACAGTGGGAAGTATTTCGGGCCGTGATGGTTACTGTACTGTGGGAGGTATGTCGGGCCGTGATGGTTACTGTACACTGGGAGATAGGTGGGGCCATGATGGCTACTGCACAGTAGGAGGAACTTTGAGCCATGACAGTTACTGCACAGTCGAAGGTATGTCGGGCCATGATGATTACTGTACAGTGTGTGTTATGTCAGAGCGTGATGGTTCCTGAACAGTCGGAGGTGTGTGATGGTTACTGTACAGTGGACGGTATGTTGAGCGTTGACGGTTACTGTGCAGTGGGAGGTATGTCGGGCTGTGATGGTTACTGTACAGTGGGAGATATGTGGGGCCATGATGGTTCCTGCACAGTAGGAGGTACTTTGAGCTGTGACAGTTACTGCACAGTCGAAGGTATGTCGGGCCGTGACGGTTACTGTACAGTGTGTGTTATAGAACATAGAACATAGAACATAGAACAATACAGCACAGAACAGGCCCTTCGGCCCACGATGTTGTGCCGAA
Source organism: Chiloscyllium punctatum (assembly GCF_047496795.1). Classification (NCBI taxonomy): domain Eukaryota; kingdom Metazoa; phylum Chordata; class Chondrichthyes; order Orectolobiformes; family Hemiscylliidae; genus Chiloscyllium; species Chiloscyllium punctatum. The sequence continues at coordinate 40,569,559 of NC_092759.1, read as the reverse complement.
CTTCTATCCTAGATTAAGCACCCATCCATGTACCTATCCAAATGCCGCTTAAAGGTCGCCAATGAATCTGACTCTACCACTCCCACGGGCAGCGCATTCCATGCCCCCACCACTCTCTGGGTGAAGAACCCACCCCTGACATCTCCCCTATACCTTCCACCCTTCACCTTAAATTTATGTCCCCTTGTAACACTCTGTTGTACCCGGGGAAAAAGTTTCTGACTGTCTACTCTATCTATTCCTCTGATCATCTTATAAACCTCTATCAAGTCACCCCTCATCCTTCGCCGTTCCAACGAGAAAAGGCCGAGAACTCTCAACCTATCCTCGTACGACCTACTCTCCACTCCAGGCAACATCCTGGTAAATCTTCTCTGCACCCTCTCCAAAGCTTCCACATCTTTCCTAAAGTGAGGCGACCAGAACTGCACACAGTACTCCAAATGTGGCCTAACCAAAGTCCTGTACAGCTGCAACATCACCTCACGACTCTTGAATTCAATCCCTCTGCTAATGAACGATAATACTCCATAGGCCTTCTTACAAACTCTATCCACCTGAGTGGCAACCTTCAAAGATCTATGTACATAGACCCCAAGATCCCTCTGTTCCTCCACCTGACCAAGAACCCTACCATTAACCCTGTATTCCGCATTCTTATTTGTTCTTCCAAAATGGACAACTTCACACTTGGCAGGGTTGAACTCCATCTGCCACTCCTCAGCCCAGCTCTGCATCATATCTAAGTCCCTCTGCAGCCGACAACAGCCCTCCTCACTGTCCACAACTCCACCTATCTTTGTATCATCTGCAAATTTACTGACCCACCCTTCGACTCCCTCATCTAAGTCATTAATAAAAATTACAAACAGCAGAGGACACAGAACTGATCCCTGCGGAACTCCACTTGTAACTGGACTCCATGCTGAATATTTACCATCTACTACCACTCTCTGACTTCGACCGGTTAGCCAGTTTTCTATCCAATTGGCCAAATTTCCCTCTATCCCATGCCTCCTGACTTTCCGCATAAGCCTACCATGGGGAACCTTATCAAATGCCTTACTAAAATCCATGTACACTACATCCACTGCTCTACCCTCATCCACATGCTTGGTCACCTCCTCGAAGAGCGTGATGGTTCCTGAACAGTCGGAGGTATGTCAGGCCGTGATGGTTACTGTACAGTGCGAGGTATGCTGGGCTGTTCCGGTTACTGTACAATAGGAGGTCTGTCGTGCCGTCATGTTAACTGTACAGTGGGAGGTATGTCGAACTGTGTCGGTTACCGTACAGTGCGAGGTACGTCAGGCCATGACAGTTAATGTACGGTAGGACCTATGCCAGGCCTTGATGGTATCTGTACAGTGGGGGGTATTTCGGGCCTTGACAGTTATTGTACAGTTGTAGGTATGTCGGGCCGCGATGCTTACTCTATAGTGGTAGGTGTGCCAGGTTGTGATGGTACCTGTACAGTGGGATGTATGTCAGGCCATGATGGTTTCTGTAACGTGGGACTTACGTCGGGCCGTGGCGGTTACTGTACAGTGGGAGGTATGTTGGGCCGTGATGGTTACTGTACAGTGGGAGGTATGTCGGGCCATGATGGTTACTGTACAGTGGGAGTTATGTCGGACCGTGATGGTTACTGTACAGTGGGAGGTATGTCGGGCCATGATGATTACTGCACAGTGGGAGGTATGTCGGGGTGTGATGGTTACTGTACAGTGGGAGGTATGTCGGGCTGTGATGGTTACTGTACAGTGGGAGGCATGTCGGGGTGTGATGGTTACTGTACATTGGAAGGTATGTCGGACCGTGATGGTTACTGTACAGTGGGAGGGATGTCGGGCCGTGAGAGTTACTGTACAGTGGGAGGTATGTCGGACCGTGATGGTTACTGTACAGTGGGAGGTATGTACGGCCGTGATGGTTACTGTACAGTGGGAGGTATGTCGGGCCGTGACAGTTACTGTACATTGGGAGGTATGTCGGACCGTGATGGTTACTGTACAGTGGGAGGTATGTCGGGGTGTGTTAGTTACTGTACAGTGGGAGGTATGTCTGGCTGTGATGGTTACTGTACAGTGGGAGGCATGTCGGGGTGTGATGGTTACTGTACAGTGGGCGGTATGTCGGACCGTGATATTTACTGTACAGTTGGAGGTATGTACGGCCGTGATGGTTACTGTACAGTGGGAGGTATGTCGGACTGTGATGGTTACTGTACAGTTGGAGGTATGTACGGCCGTGATGGTTACTGTACAGTGGGAGGTATGTCGGGCCGTGACAGTTACTGTACATTGGGAGGTATGTCGGACCGTAATGGTTACTGTACAGTGGGAGGTATGTTGGGCCGTGATGGTTACTGTACAGTGGGTGGTATATTGGGCCGTGATGGTTACTGTACAGAGGGAGGTATGTTGGGCTGTGACAGTTACTGTACAATGGGAGGTCTGTGTGGCCCAATGGTTACTCTACAGTGGGAGCTATGTCGGGCTGTGATGGTTCCTGTACAGTGCGAGGTATGTCGGGCTATAATAGTTACATGTACAGTGGGAGATATGTTGGGCCGTGATGGTTACTGTACAGAGGGAGGTATGTTGGGCTGTGAGATTGAAGACTCTATAAGTTGTGTGGAATATAATTCTTCTGCTGCCAGTACCCCCTTGCACCTCATGAATGCATCGTCATTTGTTCCTCAATTTGTTTAAAGTCTGTCATATCCATTACTTACGAGGGTACACATCATGGTGAGGAGGGTCTGCAAAATGTGAAGATAGCCATTGCTCCCCATAAGGACTGTGCACTGACCATTCTTTCCCGTCTGTGTAATGTAGTCATGTATCAGAAGCAGGCATTTCGGTGACGATGTGGTCAATCATACTTTTCCCTTTTATTAATTCCCTCATAACCTGCAGCAGGGCCATCTAGCAGCCACAGGATATAGCATCAATGCTGAGCACTGTATTGACTGTATGCCAAGGAGCTGCTCCCCTCTGCCTTGCTGTGTCCTTTCAGTTGGACAGAATCTACCAGAGAGGAGGTGATGCTGCCTGGGCCATAGTCCTGTTTACAGAATCCTGCTTGACAGACAATATCTGACTGTTGCTTGATAAGTCCGTGGGTATATACAACAGATCACTTTTACGTTTTGTATAATGAAGAGTTAATATCACTTTGTTTCTTACACATCTTAAAATAAATCAAACATATTTTTTTCAGTTTAAAACAATTCAAGTTCACAATAATTTAATTACCAGAGCGCACACCGAACTCTGTAATTCTGCCCCTTTGACCTGATCCTGAATGAAGGTGTTATAAAGGTGATGGTCTCCTGCAGCACATGGCATCTTACGTTGAATCCCTCATTAACCATATCCAGTGTATGTTAGCCCCACAATGTCAGTATCCAAACAGATTTGTACAGCTCCATTGATGGCCAGCGTGATCCCAGCCCAACGACCTTGTGTGTGACTTGAGCTGGAAATCTCTGTGGAAATGCTTGCAGCATTGTTCTAACCGTTAAACGCAAAGTCTCTTTACTGAAAGTCCGACATCCTTTCATAATACCAATTTTTAGATTGATCAATAATCACAAAATCCATCAATTTGTTAGTTCGCTTTTATAACAACAATACAATAAAAACAGTGCTCATTGCATATGAAGGAGCATTGAAATGATGAGTCTCATTACACACCCAAGACCAAATTATTATTAAGTAAAAAGACTTTGAAAATATAAAATTATTTCCCTTGTATTAATATTGTGAACTAATAGTCGACTCTCCTGCGCCTCAGATGCTGCCTGAACGGCTGTGCTTTTTTACAACCATTCTTCTTGACTCTGATCTCGAACATCTGCAGTCTTCATTTTCCCCCTGGTAATATTCAGTTATAATTATTTTTGTGGTAACAATATCACTGTGTGTTTAAACATGTTGCAGTCAGGTAGGAGTACATTTTGAATTTCTTCTGCCCATCTCAGAGCTCAGTAATGTGGGATGTAGATGTCAGTGTCTGTGTGATGCTAGGTTTATGGATGTGCCTCTGAGAAACTGACAGATTGTTTCAAAGAGCATATCCCTTCAGCTGTTTGCAACAAACAGGTTACTGCCTGGACCCAACCAGCCTGAGCTCACAAAACCCAAAGCACAGTGTCCAGCATTGGGCATGTCTGGACAATATTGTTCATGTTAATTTATTCATGGAATGTGATTGGGCCAGTATTTATTGCCTGTCTCTTGTTGACCTTCAGATGGTAGGGGTGAGCTGCGTCATTGAACAGCTCCATTCCATGTGTTATAATTAGACTTACAATACCATTAGGGAGGGACCTTGAAACTGTGACACCGAAGTGACAGCAGTATATTTCCAAATCGGGATTGTGGGTGGCTTGAAAGGAACGCGAACATGGTTGTGATCCCATGTATCTGCTTCCCTTGTCCTTCTTGATGGTCAGGGGTTCAGAGGTACGTTGTAAGAAGCCTTGATAAATTTCAGCAGAGCACCGTGTAGATGGCAGACTTTGCTGCTACTGAGTGTCAGTGGATGAGGGGTGAAGCTGCACTCATACAGGCAAATGGGAGGGGGTGGTGGTATTTCATCACACACACGTTCAACATGTGTCTTATAGATAGGGGACAGGCTTTCAGAAATCATGAGGTAAGTTATTCTGCAGGATTCCTAGCTCCTGAATTATTATTGTAGCCAATGAATTTATATGCGTCTGACAGTGTGGCGCTGGAAAAGCATAGCAGGTCAGGCAGCATCTGAGGTACAGGAGAGTCGACGTTCGAGGATAAGCTTTACACAGGAATGGGTAATGAAGTCCAGTTCTGGTTATCGGTAAGCCCGGGATATTGCTAGATGGGTGTTCAGTGATAGTGATGACATTGAACGTTAGAGCATACGGTTCAGTTCTGTGTTGTTAGAGGTAATCGTTGTCTGGCACACGTTAAATGGAAATGGTACTTGTCACTGTTAAGCATTCACCTGCATATTTCCAGGTCCTATTGCATTTGGATAAGGACTGCTTCAGTATCTGAGTAAATCACGAATGGTGATGAACATTTTCCAATCATTGGCAAAGAGTCCCACTTGTGACTTTACAGTGTAGGGGTGGTCATTTATGATTGGGCCGAGGGCAGAGAGCACTCTTATAGCTCACTGATGCTGTCCCTCTGTCTGAGTTAGGAATCTTGCTTCTAGTTCCACCTGCTCCAGAGGAGTTTAACAACACATCAGAACAGAATAATGCTACACTATCTTCCCCAACGAGCTAAGTGAGGACTTGGTTAGCTCAATCAGGTGGACGGCTAGTTGTTAATGCCAATAGTATGGGTTGAATTCCTGCACTGACTGGGGTGGCTAAAGGATTGTCCAACTCAACCTCTCCCTTATTTGAGGCATGATGACTGTTAAACTACCGCCAGCTGTCTCTGTCTAACGAGAGAGCAGCCCTATCATCCTGTAGGAATATGGTGCCCTACCTTTCCATTTCTGATCTACATACTTACTCAGAAACCCCTCCCCTGGGGAACTGCTGCAGAGCTGTTCTGGAGCTGAGATGGTTGATCTCCCCCAACCCCAGCCATCTTCCTTTGTACCAGATGTAACTTCAGCCAGTGCAGACGATTCTTAATTGTTCCAGTTGTACCGTTAATCCTGGATATGACACTTGGTCAAATGCAGTTATGATGATTTTAAATGCAGTCACTTTTGCCTCACCTCTAGAATTCAGCTGCGTGGTCTCTTGTTGTACATCGTTGAACCAAGGCTTCAGTGAGACAAAGGGATGAGAGCCCAAAACTGAGCTTCAGTGAGCAGGTTGGTGCTGAGGAAGTGCTGCTTGATTCCACTGTAGATGACATCTTCCATCACTTTATTGATGATAGGGATTACACCAATGGGGCAGTCATTGATTGTCTGATGTTTTGTCTGTGTATCTACAGTACAGACCCGGACGGTTTCCCACATTGTCAGGTAGATGCCAGTGCTGTATCCCAGCAGTAACAGCTTGAATGGAATGTTATCAAGACCCACAGCCTTTGCATTTCCCATCCCTCCAGCCGTTCGTAGATACCACATACAGTGAATTGACTTAGCTGAAGACTGCCATCTGGAGGAGACTAAAATAGATCATCCCATCGATACTTCTGTCTGAACATTGTTGTGGACATTTCAGCATTAGCTTTTCAATTGTTGTGCTGGGCCCTTCCATCATTGAGGAAGGTGATAAGTGGGGATCATCCTCCTCCATTGAGTTGTTTGATTGACACCACCATTCACCCTGACTGAATGTGACAGGATTGCAGATATTAGGTCTGATTTGTTCGTTAGATTTGTCTGTCACTGGCTGTTCATGCTGTTTGGTGAGTAAGTGGTCCTGATTGGTAACTTCAACTCGTGCTGAGGTGTACCTGGTGCTGCTCTTGGCAGGCCCTCCTCTATTCTCCATTGAACAAGAGTTTATCCCCTGGCCTGATGGTCAGGATAAAGTGGAGCATATGCCAGGCAGTGACAGTGAAAATTATGCTGGATTACAATTGTACTGCTGGTGACCCGAATCACCTCACACAGGCCAGTGCTGAGTTCTAGATCTCTTTGAAATCTGTCCCATTTAGCACGGTGAAAGTGTATCTCACATGTACGCTTATGATGTGTACACACACACACACACACAGAGTAAAAGAGGGACTTTGTCCCCAGAAATACTGCATGCGGTATTCACTGTTCCTAATGTGGTCATCGATGAATCTCTTTGCAGCTGGTAGGTTGGTAAGGAAGAGGTCAAGTATGTTTCTCCCTGTCAGCCGCTCCCTCCCCACCCGGTGAAGAACCAGTCTCGCAGCTATGTTTTTTTGGACTCGACCATCTCGAAAAGCAATGCTGCTGCTGTGCCCCTCTGGGTGGTAGTTTTGAAATGGCCCACCCCGTATATATTCTCCAGCTCAGTCACTCTGTCAGTGCGTCCTCCAAGTGTTGTTCAATGTAGAGGGACACTAATTCATCAGCTGAGGGAATGGAGTCAGCAGGAGGTTTCCGTGTCCGTGTTTGATCTGACACAATGAGGCTTCGTTATGCACATTGTTGCTTGAGGAGTCTGTAGGACGTCTCTCCTACATCTACCCTTCAAACCAAGACGTTAGGAAAGAGGGATTTCCAGTGTCTGCAGGGCTTTTAATTGTTTTGTCACTATCAATCGAAGGGCCTCTTCTGTGCTGTATGACACTCACTCTATGATGCTTGTGATTTGACAGCCCAACATCTCACTCCTTCAGTCCCTCCAAGTGCCTCGTCTATTCCACAGATTTCTACAACATTTTCTTGATTAAGACATTGCACAATTCCGTTTTTAAACTTACCATATTTATCTCCACCTTTCCCTATCATCTCCTGGAGCCGCTACATCCATTTGTATCTCAGTAATCTTCCATATCACTACAATATTTATCTCATACTCCAGCCCCATCTACCACTGTAAATTCCATCAGCCCCGACACCCCTCCCCATCTTTCTAACCTCCAGATGCTTAACCTTTCTCCATATCCTGTGAATTAATTTAAAAATATCTCACTAACCTATCCTAGCGTGAATAGGCTACACTCTCTCTTTAATATCCCTAGCTTTGCTTTCTCGTCTCCGTGACATCTCCAGCATTGCTTTCTTGTCTCTGAAACATCTCCAGCCTTGCTTCTCTATCTCTGTACCGTCTCCAGCCATGCTTTCCTATCTCTGTAACATCTCCAGCCTTGCTTTCCTGTCTCTGTAATATCACCAGCCATGCTTTCCTATGACTGTAATATCTCCAGCTTTGCTTTCCTATCTCTGTACCATCGCCAGTCTTGCTTTCCTATCTCTATGACATCACCAGACTGGCTTTCCTTTCTCTGTAACATCTCCGGCCTTGCTTTCCTTCACACCTCAGTGAATTGTTTTTTACACACCTCAGTGAATTGTTTTTTACACACCTCAGTGAATTGGTTATATATATGCTCCTGTATTTTCATCTTTCTGGGGCTCTATAAACTATCTCCAGCAGTGTATCAATCATCGTTTGGACACTAGCCTCGACCCACAAAGCCTCATTAGTAAACATATCAAGATATCTTCCCTCCTTACTGCAGTAACTGTTCCTTAATTAATAATGCAACACTACCTCCTCTTTAACACCCTCTCCTGCCCTGCCTATAGCTCCAGTTCAAGATACTATTGAGCTTTAGCCCTGACCGCTCTCAAGCACGTCTCTGAGATGGCAAAATGTTCCACCTCCACATGTCACCTCATGCCATTATCACATCAGTCTGTCTGATAATACTGCCAGTATTAATATAAGCTGGAATATAACAACTGGAATACTCTGTACCTCGGAGTTCTTCAATCATTCACTATTTGTCATCAGACTGCCTAAATCATGAACCAAAATTGTAACTCTTTGACTGAATGAACATTTGTTGAATTGTAATTTCTTTTTAAAAAAATGTATTCATCGAGTGCAAATTTCCAGAACTGAGCTGTCAGCACCACATACAATGAGTTTCTGATGGTTAATTGCCCCCACCACCCCCCCGCCCCTCAGTGTGCAGAGGGGACAGCCCTCAGTAAGGAAGAAAGTGAGGACTGCACTTGATGGAGAGCAGAGTCGAAAAGTATGGTGCTGGAAAAGCACTGCAGAATTGGCAGCATCCAACGAGCAGGAAAGTCGATAGTTCGGGCATATGCTCTTTATCAGGAAGGTATTGGTGCATTCTTTTTTTGGAATCTGTGATTCGCAGGACGTTGGGATCTGTACTTACTCAGGAAGGCAGCACTGCATATAGCACTGAGAATGAAAGCTACCGATCAATTTGTTGGACAGGGTGTACACAAGTTGAGGGGAAGTACAGACTGATTGAAGTACAAACATAAGGATAGATAAATCCCCTGGGCTAGATGGGGTATATACGAGGTTAATCCAGGAAGTGATGAAAGAGATTGATGTGCCTTTAGTGATGATCTTTGTGTCTTCTCTGTCCACTGGAGTATTACAGATGATTGGAGGGTGGCAAATGTTATTCCCTTGTTCAGGGAAGGGAATAGTGATACCCTGGGAATGATAGAACAGTCAGTCTTACATCAGTGGATGGCAAAGTATTGGAGACGATTCTGAGAGGCAGGATTTACAATTACTTAGAAAACCATAGTTCGATTAGAGGTAGTCAGCATGGCTTTGAGAGGAACAGGTCATCCCTCACAAAACTTATTGAATTATTTGATGGTGCGAAAAAAACATGTTGATGAAGGTAGACCAGTAGATTGGTGAACACGAATTTCAGAAAGGTGTTTGATAAGTTTCCCCATTGTAGGCTCATTCAGAAGGCAAGGAAGCATGGGATTCAGGGAAATGTGGCTGTCTGGATATGGACTTGGCTGGCCCATAGAAGACAGAAGATGGTAGCAGATAGAAAGCATTCAAACTGGAGCTCAGTGACCAGCGGTGTTTCACGGGGATTGGTTGTGGGGCCTGTGCTCTTTGCGATTTTTATCAATGACTTTGATGAGGAAGGAGAATGATGGGTTAGTAAGTTTGCCATTGACAAGAAGTTTGGTGGAGTTGTGGATAGTGTGGAGGGCTGTTGTAGGTTGCTGTAGGACATTGACAGGATGCAGAGCTGGACTGATAATTGGCAGATAGAGTTCAACCTTTAAAAGTGTGAAGTGATTTATTTTGGAATTTTGTGTTTGCATACAGAATATAGGGTTAAAGGCAGTATTCTTGGCAATGGGGAGGAACAGAGGGAAATTAGGGTCCATGTCCATAGATCCCGCAAAGGTGCCACCCAAGTTGATAGGGTTGTTAAGATGGTGTATGGTATGTTGGCTTACATTATCAGGGGGATTGAGTTTAAGAATACCGAGGTTAATGCTTATCTCTATAAAGCTTTGGTTCAACAATGCTTGGAATGTTGTGTTCAATTCTGGCTGCCTCATTACAGGAAACATGTGGAAACCTCAGAGAGTGTGCAGAGGAGATTTACCAGGATGCTGCCTGGATTGAAGGACATTTCTTAGTAAGAAAATTTGATTGAGCTCGGGCTTGTCTCCCCGCAGTGAAGAAGAATGACAGCTGACTTGATAGAGTTGTACAAGATGTTGAGAGACAAAGATTGGATAGTCAGAGTCTTTTCAACAAGGGGAATAATTTTAAAATGTTTGGAGGACGGTTTAGGGGAGATGTCAGAGGTAGGTTCTTTACGCAGAGTTTTAGGAGCAGAATGCACCGCCACTGGTGGTAGTAGAGTCAGATACATGAGGGATATTTAAGAAGACTATTGCATAGGCACATGGAAGTTAGTACATTGAAGGTGATGTAGATTAGTCTGATCTTAGAGTAGGATAAAAGGCCGGCAAAACATTGAGGGCTTAAGGGCTCTGACTGTGCTGCACTGTACTATGTTCCAGGTTTCATCCACCTTGTATATTCTCATCAACTGGGGAATGTATGAGGAATGAGGAGTGTGAGGGAGTGAGGAGTTTGAGGCAGTGAGGTGTGTGAGGTCAGGAAGTTGGGAGGGGCGTTAGGCCAAGAATTTCAGTTATAGTGTGTATGGTTGTCACCTGAGTGTCAGCACAATATGTGTGGTTACCTCGACCAACAAAATCCACAAAATTCAGTTACTAACATGATTTTTGACTTTCTGTTTGCTCGTGGTTGCTTCAGATACATTCTGTTGGGTGACCCATATATTAATATCTGACCATCCACAGACATGTACAATTTTATTTTGATACTGGCGAATGTGAAGGTACATTTATTGGATAAAGTTTCAGAGGGTCAATGTGAGACACAAGATGCTGCAGAAGACAGTCAAAGTGTGAATGTTTTCACCCAGTGTCTGGTCTAGGGTGCAGGTGTATCGTGTCCTGGGGGCATGCCAGATTTCATCACCACAAGTAACTTGTGCAGTGTGAGTCTGACACTCCATGAACATACATCTGCTCCATAGGCCAGGCTCTGACTGAAGATGAATTTGTAAGACCTGGCTCCTGTTCAGTCATTGTTAGCTAATTGAGACAACATTTGTACCAGCAGTGACAGCAGTGATAGCCTGTTGGCTAGTTTCCTCCTGCCCAAGGTGGATTCCCAATGATTTTCTGTGAAGGAATGTTTGAACAACCCAGGTTGGAAATTCTCTGGACAGATTCAGGAGCAGGTCAGTGTCTCAATGAGTGCTACAGGCAGCTGTGAGGTCCAGTCGCACTGTATTCGAATTCAGTCCTATTGGAATCCACTTTTAATGTCGGCCATGATGCAAAGTGATGGGTTTACTTACCTGAACAATGATCAGGAGTTTGCCATGTTTGTGAATTGGGCAATAAGAAGATATGAGCTACAATGATTCAACTGGACAATAACTGCATCATCTCTGAAAACAATGGATTCGATATTTATGGAAGTAAAATATAAACACCGAAGAACCTTTGATGATACAAAAATAAAGAATGCACATTTTGTTTTGTACCGAAAAACAACATGTTTTTGTACTGTTTTGCTGATCACAATTCCACATTGAACCTCAGTATTCAAATGCATACATTGTCGCTCTATCATTTGCAAAATGGTTGACGTCTGACTGATTGACTATTCAGAGTGAGCAAATGATTGAACAATCAAATAGACTTATAACCCTTACACATTTAAATATAATCAATCAATTTAATTTCTCACTTGAAATGTGTGAGCTTCTGCTATTTGCCAACAATTCTATTAGTTTTAAAATAATGATGGAAAAGGATAGACTAGATCAAAAAGTTGATGTTCTAAATTGGAGAAAGGCCAATTTTCACGGTATTAGGCAAGAACTTTCAAAAACTGATCTGGAGCACATGTTCGCAGGTAAAGGGATCGCTGGAAAATGGAAAGCCTTCAGAAGTCAGACAGCCAGAGAGCAGAGAGAGTATATTCTTGTTAGGGTGAAAGGAAAGGCTGGTAGATATAGAGAGTGCTGAACGACTAAAGAAATTGAGAGTCTGGTTAAGAAAAAGAAGGAAGCATATGACAGGTACGATTTGGAGATGCCAGTGTTGGACTGGGTTGTAAAAAGTTAAAAATCACACAACACCAAGTTTTCGTCCAACAGGTTTAATTGGAAGCACACTAGCTTTCGGAGCGACAGTCCTTCATCAGGTGAGAATGGAGGGCTCGATCGTAAAAAAGAATTTATAGCAAAAATTTACAGTGTGATGTAACTGGAATTATACATTGAAACATTAATTGTCTATTAAGCCTTTCATCTGTTAGAATACAGTGATAGTTCCACGTCTTTCATGTGTAAATCACAAAACCTTATTTTTTGAAGTTGCATTCTTGGGTTAGCTTTTAACAATGGTGATAGCTAGACAATATGTTGAAGTTGTTGGCCCCCTGTGTTCTCGATCTATGACCTGATATTTTGATTGATTCTAACCGAAAAAGTAAGGTAACGGAGTTTTACATCAATTCATGCCGTTTCTGAGCTCAGAATTCTAGAGGAATGCATGCAGTTTTTTGAGCAAAGTACATTGTAACCCTACAAGTACAAATTCATCCCACAAAATATATATGTGCCTGTGTGTCTTTGTCTGTCTGTGTGTGTCTGTCTGGGATGGGAGTTGTGAGTGTGAGAAAGTGTATGTGCGTGTGTTTAGTGAGTACAGAGTGTCTTAAGTCTGTGAGTGGGTGCATGTGTGAGTGTTGGGAGTGTGTGTGTCTATAAGGGATTGTGTAGGTGTCTGTGTGCGCGTCTGTGTGTACCTGTGTCCGTGTATATGTGAGAGTGTGTGTGTGTAGGAATATCTGTGTGTGTGTGTCTAGTGCAATGGTGATCACCTGTAATGTGACATGAAACCAAGGTCCCAGTTGAGGCCCTCCCTATGGGTACTAAACTTAGCTATCAGCCTCTGCTGCCTGTCCCGAAGTCCATCTTGGAGGATGGTCACCCGAAAGTCCGAGGCTGAATGTCCTGGACCGCTGAAATGTTCCCCAACTGGGAGGGAACCCTCCTGTCTGTTAATTGTTGTGCGGTGCCCATTCATCCGTTGTTGTAGCCTTTGCTCGGTTTCCCCAATTGACCATGCCTCCGGGCATCCTTGCCTGCTACGTATAAGATAGACAACGTTGGTTGACAGGCACAGGTACAGGAAGGATAGATCGAGTGAATACTTAGAAGAGTATAAAGGCAGTATGAGTACACTAAAGATGGAAATCTGGAGGGCAAAAAGGGGACATGAGATAGCTTGGCAAATAGAATGATGGAGAATCCAAAAGGATTATACAGATACATTGAGGACAAACTGCTAAACAGGGAGAGAACATAACCCTCAAAGATCAGCAAGGCAGCCTTTGTGTGGAGCCACAGGAGATGGGGAGATACTAAAAGAGTATTTTTTTATCAGTGTTTATTCAGGAGAAGGACATGGGAGATGTAGGTATACAGAGAAATCGATGGTGACATCTTGAAAAATGTCCATATTACAGAGGAGGAAATGCTGGATGTCTTGAAATGCATAAAAGTGGGTAAATCCCCATGACCTGATCGATCAGGTGTACACTAGAATTCTGTGGGAAGCTAGTGAAGTGATTACTGGGCCATTGATGGCCATACTGGGCCATACTTGTGCCATTGATAGTCACAGTTGAGGTGCCAGAAGACTGGAGGTTGGCGAACATGGTGCCACCGTTTAAGAAAGGTGTAAAAGACAAGCCAGGGAACTATAGACCAGTGAGCCTGACGTCACTGGAGGACATGTTGTTGCAGGGAATCCTGAGGGACAGGATGTACGTGTATTTGGAAAGGTAAGAACTGATTAGGGAGTGTCAACATGGCTTCGTGCGTGAGAAATCATGTCTCATAAACTTGATTGAGATTTTTGCAGAAGTAACAAAGAGGATTGATGAGGGCAGAGCGGTGGACGTGATCCATATGGACCTCAGTAAGGTGTTCGATAAGGTTCCCAATGGGAGACTGGTTAGCAAGGTTGGATCTCATGGAATACAGGGAGAACTAGCCATTTGGATACAGAACGGGCTAATGTTAGAAGATAGGCAGTTGTGGTGGAGGGTTGTTTTTCAGATTGGAGGCATATGATCAATGCTGGGTCCGCTACATTTTGTCATTTATATAAATGATTTGCATGTGAGTATAAGAGGTTTAGTTAGTAAATTTGCTGATCACACCAATATTTGAGGTGTAGTGGACAGCGAAGAAGATTACCTCAGATTACCACAGGATCCTGATCGGGAGGGCCAATGGGCTGAGAAGGGGCAGATGAAGTTTAATTTAGGTAAATGCGAGATGCTGCATTTTGGGAAAACAAGTCTTAGCAGGAATTATACTGTTAATGATGAGCTCCAAGGGAGTGTTGCTGAACAAAGAGACCTTGGAGTGCAAGTTCATTTTTCCTTAAAAGTGGAGCCACAGGAAGATAAGTTATTAAAGAAGGCATTTGGTATGCTTTCCTTTATTGGTCAGAGCATTGAGTACAGGAGTTGGAAGGTTGTATTGCAGCTGCAGGGGACATTTGTTTAGCCACTTTTGGAATATCATGCGTAATTCTGATCTCCTACCTATCAGTAGGGTGTTGTAAAACATGAAAAAGTTCTGAAAAGATTTACAAACATGTGGCCAGATTTGTAGGGTTTGAAACATTAGCTGAAGGTTAAATAGGCTGGGGCTATTTTCCCTGGAACGTTGGAGACTGAGCGGTGACCTTATAGTGGTTTATAAAATCATGAGGTGCATGGATGGGGAAATACACAAGGTCTTTTTCTTGGTGCAGGGGAGTCTAGAATTAGAGGGCGTAGGTCTAGGTTGGGAAGGGAAAAATATAAGAGAGATGTAAGGGGCACCTTTTTCACACAGAGGGTGGTACGTGTATGGAATGAGCTGCCAGAGGAAGTGGTGGAGGCTGGTACAGTTGCAACATTTAGAAGGCGTCTGGATGGGTATATGAATAGAAAGGGTTTGGAGGGATATGGGCTGAGTGCTGGCCGTTGGGGCTAGATTGGGTTGGGATATCTGGTCAGCATGAACACATCAGACCGAAGGGTCTGTTTCCATGCTGTACATCTCTTTGACCCTGTGACTGTAACTTAGTGCATGTCAAATTATTTTCATTTCTATCAAATAAATAAATCGTTTATGTTATTTACTTGTAGCATACAGTAAGTTGAAAACTTGCTATTTTTAGAATGAATGATAAAGAACAAAGAACATTAAACACATGAACAGAACCTTCGGCCCCCCTTGCCTGTGCTAATCCAGATCCTTGTATTTTCTAAACCTGCCACCCATTTTCTGAGGGTCTGTATCCCTCTGCTCCATGCCCATTCATGTATCTCTCAGGTATATCTTAGATGACGCTATCGTTCCTGCCCCTACCACCCCTGCTGGTAACACGTTCCAGGCTTCTGCCACCCACTGCATAAAGAACTTCCCACATATATCTGCCCTAAACGTTTCCCCTCTCACTTAGAACTCATGACCCCTAGTAATTGAGTTCTACAATCTGGGAAAAAGCCTCCTGCTATCCACCCTGTCTGAAGCTCTCTGGATTTTGTAGACCTCAATCAGGCCCCCCCTCAACCATCAACTTTATTATGAAAATAGTCCTAATCTACTCAACCTTTCTTCATAACCAGTACCCTCCATCCCAGGCAACATTGTGGTGAGCCAACTCTGCACTCTATTCAAAGCATCCACATCCTTCAGTTAATGTGGTGACCAGAACTGTATCAGTATTCAAAATGCGGCCAATCCAACTGTAACATGAGCTGCCACCGCTTGTACTCAACACTTGATCCAATGAAGGAAAACATGCCACATTCCACCTTGACCACTTTACTGACCTGCATTGCCACATTCAGGAAACAATGGAACTGAACACTCAGATCTCGCTGTACGTTCAATTTTCCCCCAGACGTTTCCGTTTACTGTATAGTTTGCTCTTGAATTAGATCTTCCAAAATGCATTACCTCGCATTTGCGCGTATTGAACTCCATCTGCCATTTCTGTGCCCATCTCTCCAATCTATCTATTTTATGCTGTATTCTCTGACAGTCCCCTTCACTATCTGCTATTCCAACAAACTTGATGTTATGTGCAAACTTGCTAATCAGGCAACTGATACTTTCTTCCAAATCATTGATATATATCACAACGAACAGTGGTTCCAGCACAAATTGCTGTTGCACACCACTGGTCAGAGGTCTCCATTCTGAGAAATCCCCTTCCACTACTAATCTCTATCTTCTGTTGCCCAGCCAGTTCTCTATCCATCTAGATAAAACACCCTGGAACACATGCAATATCAGGCAACCATGGGAAACCTAATAAAACGCCTTATTCAAGTCCCTCAGTATCTTCTCCAGCAGCTTCCCTACCACTGATGTCAGGCTCACCAGTCTATAATTACCTGTATTATCACCGCTATCCTTCTAACCACGGTGGCACAGTGGTTAGCACTGCTGCCTCACAGCGCCAGAGATCTGGGTTCAATTCCCGACTCAGGCGACTGACTGTGTGGAGTTTGCACATTCTCCCCGTGTCAGCGTGGGTTTTCTCCGGGTGCTCCGGTTTCCTCCCACAGTCCAAAGATGTGCAGGGTCAAGTGAATTGGCCACGCTAAATTGCCCGTAGTGTTAGGTAAGGGGTAAATGTAGGGGTATGGTTGGGTTGCGCTTCGGCGGGGCGGTGTGGACTTGTTGGGCCGAAGGGCCTGTTTCCACACTGTAAGTAATCTAAACAAGGGGACAACATTAGCAATTCTCCGGTCCTCTGGGACCTCACCCATGTTCAAGGATCATGCAAATATGTATGTTAAAGCCCCACTTATTTCCTCACTCACATCCCTTCGTAACCTGTTGTAGATCCCATTCAGATCTGGGAGCTTGTCTACATTTATACCTTTCAGAATATCCAAACCTTCCTCCCTCTTTATGTCGACTTTACCCAGAGTACGCAAAGATGTATCCCTAACCTCAACATCCGTCACACCCTTCTCCTTGGTGATTACTGCTGCAACGTACTCGTTAAGAATCTCACCCATTTTATCTGACTCCATGTATAACTTTCTTCCTTTGTCCTTTTGTGGCCAAACATTTCTCTAGTTACCCTCTTGCTCCTTATATATGAAAAAAAATTATTTGGGATTTTCCTCAACCCTGTTTGCTAACGATATCTCATGACCACGTTTGGCCCTCTTAAATCCTCGATATTTACTGTGAAATGTGGTTAGTGAAAAGAAAATAAACATTTGTTCGTGCGAGTGGGAACTCAGACCTTTTCAAAGTGTTTTGTGCCAAACAATATTTGAAATTCGCCTCAGTGCAAATAAAAAGCAAGAGAAGAAACCTCTTGGGAAGAGGAATTATCAGGCAGGGCCCCCAAAAAGTACTTCTGAGGTAGGGAAGAGTGAGGTTTGTAGCTAGGGCACAACAGTTACTATGGATGGTTTAAACATACAAATTGACTGAATTAATCAACTTGACAGGGATGTCCTCGAATGTAGTGTATGAGAAATTACTTCTGAGAGCAGGATGTTATGGAACTAACCCGAGAATGGGCTAACTTTGATTTCGTATTATGTAACAAGGAAGGATTGGTGAATGAGCTTTGCCTTGGAAAGAGTAACCACAACTTGCTGAATTTTCACATTCAGATTGAAAGAGGGAAAATTATGTCATACATGAGAGTTTTAGGATTGGGCAATCATAATTATATTGGCCTAAGGAAGGATTTGGCCTGGGTGGACTGGGCGGAGAAAAGAACAGGCAACGGCAGGGCAGCTGAAGAAATTTGGCAAATAATTAGGCAGATACTAAAGAAGGAACAGGAGTTGCATAACGGAGAGAAATCATTCATGTCTTGATAAGGAAGTCAAGGATAATATAAAGGCAAATCCCTGGGCATATCATACTGCACAAGTTAGTCAACTTGTGGAGGAATGGGCAAGTCAGTGGCCTCGTGGTGTTATCGCTGAATTCTTAAGTGATAAACCCATGTAATGTTCTGCTGACCTGGCTTTGAATCCTGCCACAGCAAATGGCGGAGCTTGACTTTACATCTGGAATTAAGAGACTGATGGTGATCATGAATCGATTTCCAAGTAAAACTCACGTGGTTTACGAATGCCCTTTATGGAAGGAAACTGTCATTCACCGCTCTCAGGCTGATGGTATTTCTCCTTATCTCCGTTCTAAAACATCTTCTATTGATCTCAGAATATGTCCTTGACTCCTTTCCCTCCTAATAGTGGAAGCATCTTCCCAACATCTGCTCTGACCAGGCAACCAGTATTCTGTATGCTCTAATTAGATCCCCGTTCATTCTTATAAACTCCAGCGAGTATAGACCAATAGATTTCATATATGTTAAGCCTTTCATTCCTAGGAGCATTCTTGTGAAGCTCCTCTGAACACGCTCTGTGGCAGTACATCCTTCCTGAGTTATGGGGCCCAAAACGGTACACAATACTCCACTATGGTCTGATCAGGGTCTTACCAAGCCTCAGAAATCCATCCCTGCTTTAATATTCAAGTCCTCTCAAAATAAATGCCATCACTGTCTTTGCCTTTCTGACTGGGCGGGCCACCTGAAAGAATAATCTTATAATGGGCAATTATAAATTTATCATGGAGTTACAAAAATGAACAAATATTAATGCATGCTGAAAAATGGATCCCAACCTTGACTAAAGTCTCTGTGTTAATCCACATGCTGCAGAATCCAGACAGGCTGCAGCTCCCTACAGATGGTTTGCAAACAAACCTGACAGCTCCAGGTCCTCTAATACTCACCTGAAGTTGGACTGAATGGTACAATGGAATGTTGCCCTTGAGCCAACCCATGTTTGAGCCTTATTGATTAGGGTAAATGAACCTGATCATTCCATTGACAGATTCTCCTTACCTTCCCAAAAGGGCGTGAAGTCTTGGAAGGATAAGAATCACTACAAAACCCCACACAGTGCAGTAACAGGAGAATAACCAGTGAAGAAGAAGACACCTCCAAGACCATCAGAAGAACAAGAAGACATCAACAAGTCGAGCCCGATCAACTTCTAGTGCGGTGATTTGTGATCATCCAATGTTAAGTTAAAGCATAAGATAATTTGTAGCATTTATCATTGCGTTATAATACGTTTTTATTGTTCTAATATTAATTGTGTTCAATAAACAAATATTGTTTGTAAAGTTAACTCAGTTCTTTTGCTGAATATAAGATTTCAAACATACTGTGCGCCAGATACGACACCTTCCTAATTGCTGACAAAACCTGTAAGTTTACCTTGAGACAATACTAGATTGGAACTCGCAACTCTCTTTGCAATTCAGACTTCTGATTTGTCTCTCTACTTATGAAGTAATCCATGTCTGTCTTCTTCCTACTAATGTACATCACCTCGCACCTTCCCAAGTTGTACTCCATCTGCCACTTCTTTGCTCACTCTTTTAATAGTTATTCAGTTGCTCATCTATTATTTTGTCGACACGACTATCTCTCCAGCGTCATTTTCCAGTGCCCCAATATCCAATTCTGCTTTTATTTTGCTCTTTTTATGTCTAAAGCAACGCTTATTTTGAAAGAGTTAGCCATTCCCAACAGCTTCCGCCCTCCATAGAGAACATCAGTCTACCTTCTCAGAGATGGAAGATGCCGCCTTGAGACTTCACATGAAACATTTGTCTTCCCTCTTCACCGTCACAATACCACGTTAATTTATCAATTGTGTACCATGAGCAATGGAGTCAGAAGGAACACCGTGGAGCAGTCTATCCGTGCAGTCTATACTTCATTGGTTTGTCATGTTGGAGTGCAGACAACATCCTCCAACTTCTGTACAAGAGACGTGACTGCCTGAATGGCCGCCTCGTGGTGTGATGGGATAAGCTCAAGGGCAATTGGGCAATCCCTGGTTCCTGTTTAACAGCTCAATGTGTTTGACTGGGCTCCTTAATTTCCCGTGTAATAGGCAGGAGGGGATGAATAGGCTATCCTATTCTTATCCAATAGTGTTAACGGGCTGAATGACCTAATCACATTCTTGCGACGTGAGCTTGAGGTGCTGGATAAGCTCCTCCTTTTATTGTGGCAATGCACAGTGTTATAGGAATGTTCCCAACACTCGAACAACAAAAGCCAGAATGGTGTCTGGGTCTTGCTGCACATGGACACAGACTGCTTCAGGACCTGAGGGACGACACATTATTCTGAACATTGTGTGATCTTCATTGACCTTTCCCACTTCTGAGCTTATGATGGGGGGAGACATTGAGGAGCAACTGAAGATGTTTGTGCTGTGGATCTCCCGCAGAGTTGTCCCGGGACTGAGTTGGGGGTGGTTGTCCAAGAACCACAGCCAACTTCTTTGTGCTGAATCACTCCAACCACTGGGGAGATTCCTTAAGTTCCATTTTCTTCAGGTTCCTTCATACCATCATCAGTCAAATAATGCCTTGTTATCAGGGCCAGTCATTCTTACCTGGTGTTCGCATATTTTGTTGATGTCAATGGTCACGCTGTATGTGTGCAGTGTGTTTCCTTCTCACAGCGGGGAGTGACCGTCGGGACCTCTCTATCACAGAGATGTACGGGAGAGAGATTACTGAGATAGTTGGAAGACAGAGATGGATGGATGTTTGACACGTCAGTGACTGTGGAGTTGGGGCTTAGAGCAGATCAGCCATGATCCGCTTGAAGGGAAAGGCACGCTGTAGGAGCTGAATGCTCTATTCCTGCTTCGAATGTTCTTGCATTCTGTTATTGCAAAGTTCATCCTTGTTATTTTCCTAGAAGTCCTGTGAAGGATTGTTGTAGTCAAAGAGACGAGATGATTTTGTGAGCAATATTTGTGTACAGTATGGGAGCTTTAATCACTGTGAATCTAGGTCTACAACATGACTAATAAATGGAGACAGGGGAACGTCTGTAAAGAGAGTGGAAGGGATTGTTTCACAGCCGCTCTTTTCCCAAGAACGTTTTCCAATCCACACCAAATCATGTTTAACTGTATTCAGGGGCTGAATGGTCACCTCAGTTTCTGTGCACCAGGTAATAGGAACAAGTGGTCTCCAACTGCTCCTGTGTACCAAATTGAGGGGGTGAATGGAATGGAGCAAAGTAGGACTGAGGAATAGGAGTGGGTCACTGACCCCCATTCCCCCCCACCTCCCGGCACTAAGATTATGTCTGATTAAATTGTAGTCTCAGCCCCACATTCCTTTCTGCAGTTCATTATCCTTGAGTCACTTTCCCGTCAAATATTTAACTAACACACCTTTGAATAAATGAAAACACACACGTACCAAACATCTGTGGGGCAGATAATTCCCACTCAAATGGCCTTTTGAGAATTTTTCCTTATCCCTGTTCCTACCGAGGTTAGAGATTCATTGTTTCTTTTTATCGTCCCACTCCTCAAGATGTCACGACAAATTGTCAGTGTCACTAAGTGTGTGATATGGTAACTGATATCCGTCTCAGACTGGGTCAGGTTCAATGTTAGGAACAGGTTACACAGGTTTCTTTAATTTGAAAAGTTAACTAATCTTAAACCAAAGCAAAGTTACTCAAATTACGATGGATACATAAATGATATACAGTTTGGACATTGACACTATGTACATCAATATTTATTTTTCTATAAATCTGAGACGCAGAAACATGCACACAAAGACATACACATCTGAAAGCAAACAGAAAAAAAGAAAGAGCTTTGTCCAAATAAGAGTTAATTCCATGACAAAAGCAAAATTGATAATGTTTCAATTGTTATTCTGCTTTTGAAGTTATTCTGCCACACAGAAGCTGCTGGCACTGGGATTTCTTCCTGGAACAGTTGGATTTGGATGATTTCCCATTTCTGCAGGAAGTGGAGAGATTCCAATGAATCCTTAACAGGATCCCTCAAAGAGTGCTGAAGATGGCTGATTGGTTTTCAGCTCGCATATGTTGCTGTAGAGAAGTTCAAGTAGAGATAGAGCAATGACCGTTTGCTTCTGTGACAGGTTACATTTTCTCCCGTGCCTGATCTGAAACATGCACTAATGCGACCCTAATACCATATATAAGGTCTGGTTGAACATTCCCCTGATTGCATGACTCCATTGCTGTTATCTGCTCCATTTTGGAATGATTTGTAATTTAAAATTTGAAGCTTTGTTTATATGAGTCTACATAATTTTTATACAATAAATTCGTGACTTCATAGTACTTGTGTTAAAATGAATATGTTGTTTTCTAAAACTGAATGCTTAGTTTTATTCGTTCATCCATTAGCTACGCCCCAATAAACTCTCCTCACGAGCTTATATGGCTCAATATGAACATCTCTCATTCTGAGGATTGAAGTACTCTGACCTTGTAGAGGCCATGGATGCGAGGAACAACCAAGGTTATTTTCCAAGGCTGGAGGTGTCCAAACCATAAGGTAGTGATTTAAGGTGAGAGGGAAAAGATTAAGAAGATACCTGAAGTGTAACTTTTTTTTTATGCAGAGGGTGTTGCGTGTATGGAACGAGCTGGCAGTGAAACTGTTGAAGGCTGATACAATTACAACATTTAAGAGATAATGGATGGGTATATGTAAAGAAGGGTTTAGATGGTTATGGGTCTAATGCTGGTAAATGGTACTACATCAGATTGGAGTACCTGGTTGGTGCAGATGAGCAGGACTGAAGGGTCTGTTTCCGTGCTGTATGGCACTATGATTCCATCAGGCCTTCATTCTGTCAAGGTGTAAAGTGAAATACGTGTGAAAGCTTCTGAAACAATTGCATGTTTTTTTTTCAGTTTAGTGGTTCATTATTCCACAGAAGATATCCGATGTTGTCTCAGCGTTGTCATGTCATCCCAATGTTTATACCCAAGAGCGTTTGCATGAAACAGCATCATTCGATTCACTTTCCTAACCACTTGCTTAATCTGCTGAATAAGTTTATGTGACTCATGTACCGCGACCCACACATCCCTCTGTACCAATGTGTTCATCGATGTTTCTCCAGTAAAGTAGGTTACTTTTATTTTTTTCTGTTCAACACAACACTGATTTCCCTTAACCCACATTATGCTATTTTCTGCTAATGTGTTGCTCACTAACTTCCCGTGTCTGTTTCCCATTGCAGAGTCTCCATGTCCAGTTAAATTACTATCTTGGTGAATGAGCTAACTGAGCTCCGCTCCAATCAGTCCCCTCATCCAAATCATTGGTATAGATTGTAAGTAGTTGATAATCTCGCACTGATCCCTGAAGCACTCCATCACGTTACAACTTTTCAACCTGAAAATAAACATTTATCCCAAATGTTTATTCCCTGATAGTTAGCCGGGTTTCGCCTGTTGCTGGGCAGCATGCTGGAAAGGTTGGATGGCCTCATCTTATGATGTGAAATATACTTAGTGGGCTGAATGATATCAATCTATTCCTGCATAAATCCTTAGAGAACGGAATGGTATCCTCCTGTCTCATTATAATGATGCTGACTGACTGAATGGGATCTTCCTTTCCCTCTGTAACATTACCGATTGCTTGAGAGAACAACACATGGGATAGGCCCAGCAGCTGGGTATTCAGCGCCTCGCACCTGCTGCACCATTCATAACGTGCATTGTGAAACTAAACATCCCTTTCCTGTTGGTTCCCAATAAACATGGATTCTTTTGCTCATCAAACTTCTACGGAACTCCACTTTGAGTGTTTTCAGGAACCCAGTCTTCACTGCTCCTTGGCCATGAGAACACCACAGATAAAACAACCCTAAAGAGAAACGATCATCCCTGTCTCAGGCAGAAGTGGGAATGCCCTTATTCTCAAAATGTGTTCTCCTCAAACCAATCCCCACTCTTTTGATATATAAGGAGTCGACAATTAGAAACAGATATCGCCCACTCAGCACCTCAACCCTGTCCACATTCACATTAACTCTCCTAAACCAAATACTTACCAAATTCAACCTCCACTGACCTCGTGGAAAGTCAATTTGCGGCACCACAAGATCATATGAGCAATGAACACTGGATTAGAATGAGGCCATTCAGCCCATTTTTGCTGCCATGACATTTGATCACGGCTAAAATATTTCTGAATCCCATTCTACTGCATTTTCCGAATGATCATTGATAGATTGTTAATAAAAAAAATATATATCTCTGTGTTAGAGACAGTGTGTGACGTTATGTTGGTTTTGTCCGTGTGTAAATGTCCATATCTACGTGCATATCTCTGCGTGCATCTGTTTTGTGCGTTCGTGTCAGGATCTCAGTTTGTGTAACTCTGTCTGCGTCGCTGTGCAAATTTGTTGTTGAAGTAAATAGATTGGAACTCTCTCTCTGTCTGTCCCTGTTGTTCATTATAGAATTCATAGAATTGCTACAGTGTGTGAACAGGCCCTTCGATACACACTGACCCTTCGAAGATTAACCCACCGAGACCTGTTCAAACGATGCCCTACGTTGACCCCTGACCAATGCCCCTAACCTACACATCCCTCAGCACTATGGACAATTTAGCATGCCCACTTCACCTAACATCAACATCGTTGGAATGTGGGTGGAAACCAGAGACCCGGTGGAAACCCAGGCAGATACAGAGAGAATGTCAAACCTCACACAGACTGTAGCCACAATAGACAATAGACAATAAACAATATGTGCAGGATTAGGCCATTCAGCCCCTCGAGCCTGCACTGCCATTCAATATGATCATGGCTGATCATTCCTAATCCATATCCTCTTCCTGCTTTATCTCCATAACCCTTGATTCCACTATCTTTGAGAGCTCTATCCATTTCTTTCTTTAATGAATCCAGAGACGGGGCCTCCAGTGCCCTCTGGGGCAGAGCATTCCACACAGCCACCACACTCTGGGTGAAGAAGTTTCTCCTCATCTCTGTCCTAAATGGTCTACCCCATTTCGACAGGGAGGAATCGAGCCCGGGTACCTGGCGCTGTGAGGCATCAGTGCAAACAGTTGGGTTTTATGAATAGATTCATACAATATCTCCCTCTGCTGGCCACGCCACACCACTGCATCAGTGGAACAGTCTTTTCATCTGAGAAGATAGCGAATCCTTTGCTGTCAATCTCTCAAATTGCACAACCATTCGATTTTTGAAATAGTATCTTTGGACGCAAAGAACAGTTTTGTCTGATACTAAGCAATGTTGTTCCCGCGTCATTACCAATACTAGTGCACCTTTTTGGGTCTTTTCAATACTTTCTCACATAATTTTTAAGCATTGCAATTCACAGAATGAGAAATCAATTAATCTCATCTCCTGACAAAATGATTCACTTGGACGTGAGCATTTCAATTCTGACAGGCCCAAGTATATATGCAACCGTCCACCGACCAGTATTGTGTGTGTGTGTGTTTGGGGGGGGCTGCTGTGCGGGGGAGGTATATGTGTTGATGGTGCTGTCATTTTGGATGGTTCTCTGAGCTGCTGCCCTCTCTCCCACCCAGACTGAATCCTCGAGGGTTATCACCCTCTGCCACTGTCACTGCAGTAGCGTGTGGAGGCCAGCTGAGGGAGAGATTGTGTCATTTTAAACACCACAGATAGTGTCAGACCTGCACCCACGTATAGATACTCACAGAATCAAATAAAGACACAGAGGTAAAGGGGGTGGGGGAAGATGGATATTTGGAACTCCACCACCCGGCTTCGCTCTTTCTATCCTATTCTGAGCAGTTTCACCCGGATCGGAGAATGGGAAGGATGGACTCAGGGTGGGAGTGGGTGATTCTGCTGTTAGTGCTGATGTAGGTTGGAGTGGTGGGAGATGGTGATGTGTCCAGTGGGAGTCAGTCAACAGTGTTGTATTCATGCAGTGCGATAAGTGAGGGAGATATAGTAGATGGGAAAGAGAGAATAAGAGAGAGTTGGGAAGGTGCTGCATGCTGGGTGGTGAGCTGAGACCATGCTTGCTGGGTCCGGTGGTATGGCCTCTTCTGGGAAGAGAATGGTCCCCCTCTGTACCAGGCCATCCACCAGGATCTCCGTACCCCTGTAGTCAAATTGTGGTGTAATTGCCCCTTATCTGCCATGCTCAAAATAAACTGTGCATGGCAGCTCCAAGCTGAGAAAAAATAACCATGTGCCCATTGGCCTTTTAAAGATGGCACCAATGTTGAAAATGTGTTGCTGGAAAGGTGCAGCAGTTCAGGCAGCATCCAAGGAGCAGGAGGATCGACGTTTCGGGCATGATCCCTTCTTCAGGAATGAAGGATGGCACCAGTGCCAAGGATCACGGAATACCAAGCGGCATGCGGGTGATGGTGAGTACCTCCAACTTTGATGGGTGGGAGAATCGGGCTGTTATTGAATGAGAGCGAGAACATGGGTTGGGGTGGGTAGCTAATGAGGTGAGTCCGATAAAATAGCACCAGGATACTAGCTCAGCCTCGTGCAGACAATCCCTCCGTCGCACTCAATAAAAATGTCACTGAGACAAATTATTGTTCGATTCAAACCAATGAGTCGAAGACTCTGCTGACCTCAATCCCAGTTGCAATGCTGCAGCTCCTTGATAAATGCTCTCCATCACCGAGAAGGAGCTAAACGTCACATTGCCCTTGGGAATTAAGGCAATGGGGAGAGGGTGGTTAAGGTATCAGTGGAGGAGTACTTTATGGCAAGTCATTATAATTATATTAGTTTTAAATTAAAGATGGAAAAGGATGAAAAAGGGCTAAAATTTAAAGTTCTAAATTGTTGAAAATCAATTTTTATGATATTAACTAAGCATTTTCCAAAGTCGATTGGGACAGATATTCGCAGAGAAGGGGGGTCAGTTGAAAAGTGGGAAGCCTTCAAAAGTGAGATGTCAGGAGTACAAAGACATTATGTCCCTGTTAGGGTGAAGGGTAAGGCTGGTATGTGTAGGTGCGCTGGAGGATGGAGAATTTGAGGTTTCGGTCACAGGCAAAAGGGAAGGACATGTCAGGTATAGACAGCAGGAATTGAGGGGTTTTTAAAAATTCATTCACGGGATGAGGGCATCCCTGGCTAGGCAAGCATCTATTACCCATTCCAAATTGGTCATCGGGCAGTTTGCAGTCAACCACGTTGCTGCGGGTCTGGAGTCACTTGAAGGTCAGACGAGGTAAGAATGACAGTTCGTTTCCTTAAAGGGTGTCAGTGAATCAGATGGGTTTTTCTGACAATCGAAATGGTCATCATTAGCCTCTTAAGTACTGATTTAAAGTGAATCACTAGAAGAATCTGAAAGCAATAAGAGTACACTTAAGAGGGAACTTGGGAGCATAAAATGGGACATGTGATAGCTTCGGCAAATAGAGTTAAGGAGAATCCAAATGAATTCTACAAATACGTCAAGGACAAAAGAGCAACCGTGGAGTTGGTCCCTAAATCAACGTTTGCCTTCTGGGAGGGCTTGAGAAGAATGTGAAAGATCTTAAAATATATACCTGTGTATAAGATTTAGTGGCATAGGCCAGAAGCAGCAGGTAAAGAGGTAACAGCATTAAGAGGTACAGAAACATGTAAATCCTTTAAGCTGAGACATGATGAGATATGTCTTGAGAAAGACTATGATAGAGACGAGACGTGCACCATTATGTAACGAGTGGGTGGAGTGTCCGGTGACACCATCAATAGTAAAATATTTCACAATTGGGAAAGTGGCCTTGAGCTTGGTGTTGACATTACAACATTTCAGCATTTGAGTTGCCAATAGCATGTGAAGAGAAAAATATAAATTGATTATAACTCCTGAACGTTTATGGACAAATTAAGGGAGAAAACTCGGGGCACCAGTCTGTTCAGATAGAGGTATTATTGTTGCCATTTAGTTTAGACGTTATACCGGTGACAGGACGAGAATCCGTACTTGCTGATAAGTTGTCGAGAATTAAATGAAGAAAAACAGAAGTGTTCTATGGCAGAAGTAAACTGACTGAAATAGAATAGAGTTGTGAATGTTTGCATGCTTAGTGACAACGTAATTTGTATGTATTGCAATCTACTGAAACAGTAAGAATAAAGGGTTTAAAATAAGGACATCTTTGAATATTGTTTTTTTTTCACTTTGAAAAGGTTATTTTCTCTTCTTTTTTTTAAGAGTCGTCTCAAAAGGCAGAGATGCCGAACTGCCACCTGAAAACAGCTGAAGTAAATAACTGAGAAGGCGTTTCGGTTTTATGAAACGTTGGTAACAATGGAAGGGCAGTGGCCAGCTCTTCCAGACCAGGTGTTCTCATTTTGTTTTAAGCTGCAGCATTCAGAAGCTGCTTGCGATCCCAGAAGGGTTGAACGTTTCGATAGATGATTCCCAGATGCTATTCTCTCTGAAAACTCTCTTAAAGTTATTTCCTCCTGGATTGGAGAACTGCACATAACATTCTGTGTTTGAATTTATCTTTTTGCCAAGGGGTGTGTTTATGGGATGTTCCTGTATTAGCGGAGTTAATTAGTAGAAGGCACTGTATCTAATAGTAGCATAGGTGTTCCAGTAGGGAAGCTATCCCAAATTGTTCTTCTCTTTGATTGTGTCTTAATTGGAGCTTTTGACTGGATTGCATTTTGTTTAACGCTGAGTGGGTTGACCAGTTGCAACACATCTGTAACATACAGCTAACATCTACATTTAAAATAAGGAAAAGTTGGGGTCTCGGTTGCCTCCATAAAATATTTTGACCGAGTCTGGTCAGGTCCATAACACTTGTAGCTGAGGGGAATCTGATTGTCTCCTGATATTGAAAGTTTAATGGAGGTTCTGGGGATGGTTTCCTGGAGGTTGTGCTGTCACCTGCCTCAGACATTCATGGAGACCTGAGTATTTGGAGACCTGGCTCTGGATGGAGCATGAGGACTGCAGTTACAGCATCTGGATCTGTAACATGAACAACAAATGGAGAAGAGGCTGCATGGAGGGGAAACTCTGAAACCATGGAGTGAGTGTGTCTGCTGGATCAACCATGGGTTTTCCAGGAACAGCTTTCCATGCTCCACTTATCCCAGGATCAGAGTGTGAAGGATCCCTGACTGAACAAGGAGCTGGTCACAGAGCGGTGCCACCACCTTCAACATGACATGCTGCTTCACACCAGGGGGAGGACGGAGCTGCTAGAGGGTGTTAGGGTCACAGTTTCATTCAGCTACAATGATCCGGAACTCTCCAGGACAGAGTGGGTGATATATATGCATCATCTCTCAATATCTCAACATCAATGTCACCATTTGGTGATGGAAGATATAGCGAATGAGGTGAATGTTTTCTCTCTCAGCAGAGAACTGCGGGGTATATCCGATGATTTACATGGTTCTGTGGGGTTCCCGTGTTAATAGAAGAGCTCAAGGAAATGAAGGAACTCTCACTCCATTAATGTTACAGTTTGCCCATGCACAGGACATCATGTTGGTGAATACTCACTGTACCGGCAGCAGCCACCGCATCTTCATTCAGAAGCAGTCAATCATTCCCATCATCTTTGGATCTCCATTCAGAAAGAAAGAATAGCCTCTCGGCTAAAGGCAGTCCCCTTGATACAAGGCTCAAAACACCCGCCCCCCCCCCCCCCCATCATTCCCCACGACCAAACAACCACATCAAAATATCCCGTGTGTACTGAGAGCAACAGGACCACTGGGAATGCCAGGGAGCAGACCATCAGGGAGATGGAGCAACTCTTCCCATGTCTGAATGGGTTAGAGTGAATGCTCGAGAATACACTGTCACTATGTCGTATAATCCCTCTCTATTTCATTAACATACTGCCTACCATTCTTCCTGAAAAATCTGGCAGGCTTTGCATTCCGTTATATTCCACTTGGCAAAGTATTTATCATTTACTTTACCTGTCCATATCAATTTGCACACTCTCTCCAAATTCTGTTGATAATTCAATGCCTTGCTTACCTTAGTGTCATCACCAAACTTAGTAGCACTAAATCTGTTCTCTCGTCCTGATCACTAAAATCGATTGCAAACAGTTGAGGACCCAGCACTGGTCACTATGTTACTCCACTTATTACATTTTGTCAAACTGATTAAGACTGATTTATCCATAATGCCTGCTTCCTGTTTGATAACCAGTCCTCCCCCGTTCCTGTCGAAGGGTTGAATACGAACGAGGAACAATCCAACCCCTCGAGCCTGTTCCGCCATTGCATACAATCATGACTGATGTCATCGCCGGCTCAGTTCCATTTCCCTCTCTGGTCTCCATGTCCCTTCATTTACTCAATGTCCCAGCATACACTGCACACTGGGGTAGTGAATTAAACAGATTCACAGCCCATTGAGAAAAGTAAGTTCTCCTCACCCCTGTTTTAAATCTGCTCTGCCTAATCCTAAAAACATGATCTCTTGTTCTAGTTTGCCCAAGATGAGGAAATATCCATTCCATACCGACATTGTCAATCACCTTTAACATCCTCCAGACCTCAATGAGGTCTCCTCTCATTCTTCTAAACCCAGAGTGCGTCGGCCTGAACTACTCAAACTCGCTTCAAAAGACAAATTCATCTCTGGAAACAATCTAATGAACTTGTTCTGAACTGCCTTTGTTGAAACAAAATCACTCCTGCAGTCAGGACAACAAACCTGAACACATTACGTAAGTTACCGTCTCACTAATACCTTGCAGAGTTACAGTAATTCTTCCCTCCCTTAATACTCTGTTCCTTTACAAGTAAATGCAGAAATTGCACTTGCCTTTCTCATTCCTGCTGTACCTGCATGTGAGTTTTCTGTGGTATGCACATGGATACCCAGATGCCTCTGCACGAAAGCACTGTGACGTTGCTCTCACTTTCCATAACATGTTGAATTCCTCTAATCAAAATGGTTCATCCCATATTATCCACGTTACATTTTAGCTGCCAGATGTTGGCACATTCAGCTAAATTGTTCATGTCCATTTGTATTTTTTCTACATTTTCATTACATCAACCTACTTTTCCACTTGCTTAGGTGTCAGCTGAAAATGTAGATGTAGTGTTTTCTCTCCTCTCATCCAACTAATACATTGGTTGGTACATTGTCGGGTCATGTGGTCTGAACTCGATGGAACCCCAAAAGTTGTCAACCACTAACGAAACAACTATTCCATCTCTCTGAATTTTGTTGGTTCACCAGCCCTCTATCCAGCCGAATGACCTCCTCCCAAACCCATGTCCGCTTATTTTACAGCTTAAGGTTTTGTGCAGCGTTTAGTCAATGCCTTTAGAAAGTCCAGGTACTTTACTTTTGTAGGATCCCTATTGTCTACTTTGCTTGTCACATCTTTAAAGAATTCGAGCAAACAAATTCTTAAAAAACTCATGCTGATTCAGATCTATTCAGATTTTACTTTGCAAATCCCCTGTTAATTAAATAATAACGGATTCTTACAATTTCCCTTAATTCCCAAAAGTTTGCTCACAACCTTTTAGCGACAAGTAAAGATGAATATCCGAGTTCCTAACTTTTTGCAACCTCTACATTCCCTTTCCGGTGTTCCCCTTTAACAGGCACAAAGCTTTAAAGGATCTGCTCCGATCGCTGTGTAAGAGGCATCAGTGTCTGTATGGATTCACTCAGTTCCTGGTTTATACGCTCAATGGGCTGTATGTCCCCATGGTGTTCCTACATTATAGTCTCGATGGCCGGAATGTCCTGATTTACAGATTCAAAATCTGCTTCTTCTCCTCCTGATAATGCATCAGAAGCCTGAGGGATTGTGGAATCTTCCTGTTGCTGTACCACATTTTCAGGGGCTGAAAGGTCTCTTCATCTTCCTTCACAACAGGCTCGTGGTACTGAACAATCACCTCCTGCATCCCTGAAATGGGATCGAAGGAGTGATTTGTCTTTAGTGAATTACCTCCATGAGTGAATTACCTCCACCTTTCCGTAACAAGTCTCAAAATAATTTTATCTCCTTCTTTAGTTTCGTGCTGAATGGCCTCCTGTTATTCTAGTGTACCAATCTCTTCCAGTTCCTGTGTTAGATATTTGAGGAGACTGAATGGACTAATCCTGTTGCTGCATAACAGGTTACTGGTGCCACGTGACCTACTCTGTGTGCAGCGTTAGAGACTCGAGGAGCTGAGTGAGCTCCTCCTGTAACTGTATAGCAGGCACTAGGGGCTGAATGACCTCGTCTTGTTCTATTGTAACATGGTGAAGGCCAGAATATCCTTCTGCTGTTCCTGTGTAACATGCTGGAGAAGTGGAATTAGCTGTGTAATTGGCTTCTATTGCTGACTTTTTCCGGTGTTCTATGTAAACATAAGATCATCTTTTATTTTTGTAAACTAATGCGTATTAGATCAACCTGATCATCCTTTTCTTATAAGGCAACACCTTCATTGCAGGAATTAGTTGAATGTACAATTTCTGAGCTGCTTCCAATATCACAATATCCTTTCTTCAGTGAGGTGACTAAATCTGTAAACACTACTCCAGGTGTGATATGATTAAGATCCTGAACAGCATCAGCAACACTTTACAAGCCTGATGTAAAGTTCCCACCCAGGTTAGAGAAGTCTCAGCTGTCTGGGGGAATGCATAGTATTGTTGAAAAATCATCGTCCTTCTCTGCAAATATTGTCACAAGCTCTCAGATATTAGGAGGGAGGTCTCTGCAGGGCCGACAGGCCTGTGTTTTTCGTCCCCTTTTCCAATACTGAGATTGGTGCCGGGTGTTCTGTCTGGGTTTATCCTTTAAGACCTAGGAGCAGTTGATACAATTGAGTGCCTTGCTTGGCATTTCAAGAGACCATTGAAGAGTTGATCACATGTCTTTGTGTCTGGAGTCACTTTTGCTCTCGTTGCAGCCTTATCCCATGTTCCCCTTACCTGACCTGACCTAAGCTGTCCATCTTCCCATTCGCATATCTGATGCACCCTTCCCACTGACCAATCATAATATCCCCTTACTTGCATCACTTATCACCATCCCACCTACCCTTCCTCCAACCCTACGCCCCTCCTTCTATTTACTCCCCAGTTCCCCTTTCCCCGCTCCAATCATGATGACGTCTTTCAGCCTGAAATGTTGACATTCCTGTTCCGTGGATGCTGTCTGACCTGTTGTGCTTTTTCGGCTTCATAAGTATTGGCTACATAGCTGCATGTTGAGACCTCCGCAGCAACAGATTTTATTGTGTTTTTTATACATTTTGTTTAGTCTGTATACTGACAAGTTTATCTCAACATTCTCACTTCAGGATCAAGGAATCAGTCTCTTTGTCACGTATGTACCTATCTGCTTCTAACTAATTTCTTTTGTTTCAACCGTATTTTCAAGTCTGCTGTTCATAATAGCATTGAAAATGTAAATCTTGTTATGCTGTAGTTTAATCACACCATGTCCAATATACGTCACCTCTTCCTTGTTTTGATATTCCACACATTTGTTCATGAACCCAAGGATCCATTAAGTCTTTCTATACAACAGTTTCAACTTGCCTGGCCATTTATAATTTCCTGTCTTCTGTGTCCCTCTCTCCTTAAACGGGGAGGTAACATTTACCAATCCTCCCTCAGTCCAAAGATTCCTGAAAGCTCACCAGCAATGCCTGCACAATCACCTTCGATATCTCTTCAGAACGTCGGGTGTTGTCCGACTGGTCTCGGTGATTGATCCACCTTCAAATTCCCCAGCACCTTCTCCTTACTGGTGGTCACTATACTCACCTCTATCCCCTGAACGTCTTGAAGTTCTGGCATTTTGCTGGTGTCCTCCACCGTGAATACTGATGCGAAGTATCTGTTCAATTCCTCTGCCATTCCATTGCTTCCTATATCTATTCAAGCTTCATTTTCCAACAGTTCCTTGTTTGTTCTTTACTCCCTGCCTTCCTTGTTAGATATAAAAAGTATTTCAATGTTCTTTTCCATGATTAACAGGCGTAATATCAGATTTCACCGTCTCCTTCCATTTGCTGTTCTTAGTTTTCCGTGCTGGAATTTATAGGCTTCGTAATCATCTCGATTCACAATAATCTTCACCACATTTTGCGCATTTTCTTTTACTTTTATGAAGTCCCTGAGTTCGTTATCACTCGCGGGGCTGCCTTGTCTTCCCCTGAATATCTTTCTTACTTGGCATGGATTCCTGATGTGTTGCTGAATTATCTCCAGAGACTTCTGTCATTGCTGCTTCACCAAATTCCTGTGCTCAGCTCCCCTTCCAACTAACTCTGGCCAACTCCTCCGTCATGTCTTTTTAGTTACAGTACTCAATTATAAGCCATCTCATCCAATAGTGAGCAGCAGATGTAAACTGAAGGAGGGAGGTTTGAGACAGAGGACACGAAGAACGATGGGAGGATTTATTAACTCGATCAAAAGAGAGAGTGAGAGAGACAGAGAGAGTGAATATAGTCGTGGGGATGTCAAAAGAGAGAAGTCTACATGATTGATAGAAATTGATGTACTTCTGTATTTGGTTTGACAATTCCTGTGTGCTGTGATCCTTTGTACAGTGTATGTGCAATAGATTAATATGTTGAAATGCTGGCTCTGATGCCAGAACTTTTATCTCTATCAATATGACAGGTATCGACTGTCCACAGAACCCAGCAGGACAATGTATATGTTTCCCGGTAGAAAATGAATTAACTTAAATAAATTGGTACACCAGAAGCAGGAATGTATAACATCCATCCCGATAAGGATGAGATATGCGGTCTGCGAATTCAAGAAAGGGCAGGAGGCAGAGGGTACGTTGAGTGAAGGGGAACATAACATCTCAACTGAAGATTAAAAAACATATTAATGTTTTATAAATTTTGTACATCACATGCATCATTTATGTTAAATATGTCTCTCCTGTTCAGTCTGAATATGGTGTACACATATGAACAATCTTATCAATCTGCACACACACACACACACACAGACACACACACAGACACACTCTCACACACACAGAAACACAGACATACTCACACAGACACATACAGGCGCACACACACAGACACACACACACACACCCAGATACTTACACACTCACACACACAGACACACACAAAGACACAGAAAGACATACACTCACATACACACAGACACAGACACATAGACAGTCAGACACAGACACACAGACACAGACACTGACACACTCACTAACAATCACAGACACACAGACACACAAAGACACACACACACTCACTCATGCACACTCAGACGCACACAGACACACAGACACACAGATACACACACACTCACAGACACGCACACAGAGAGACACACGCACACTCACACACACCCACTCACACACACGCTCACACACTGACACACACAGACACTTACACACATACACACTCTCACGCAAACACACACTCACACACACACATTCACTCACACAGACACACACACACTCTCACACACACACAGACACAGACACAGACACACAGACACATACACACGCACACACTCACACACACACATAGAGACACACGCACAGTCAGACACAGGCACACACACAGGCACTCACACACACAGACACACACACAGACATACACACAAACACAAACACAGACACTCACACACAGACACAGACACAGACACACACAGACACACACACAGAAAAAGATAAACACATACAGACACAATCACTCACACACACACAGACACGCACACTTATTCACACACACGCATATACACAGACAGACACACACAGACACATGCACACAAGCATGAAGAGTTGCCAAAGTTGATTGATGAGGGAAGGGATATAGATGTCATATAGATGGACTTTTGTCAGGCGTTTGATAAATTTCCCTATGGTAGGCTGATAAAGAAGGCGAAGTCTCATGGGTGTTCTGGCTAGATGGATAGAAAACTAGTTAGACAACAGGAGACAGAGAGTAATAATGGAAGGGAGCTTCGCAAAATGGAGATCTGTGACTAGTGGTGTCCCACATGGAACCAGTGATGGGACCATTGTTCTTTGTGATATACGTAAATGATTTGGAGGAAGGTGTAAGTTGTTTCATTAACAAATTTGCAAGTGACACAAACATTGGTGGAGTAGCAGACAGTAAAGGGGACTGTCTGAGAAGAGAGCAGAGTATAGATTTATTGGAGAGATTGGCAGAGAAATGGCAGATGGAGTTCAATCTGGACAAATGCGAGATGATGCATTTTGGAAGATCCAATTCAAGAGCAAACTATACAGTAAATAGAAACGTCCTGGGGAAAATTGATGTACAAAGAAATCTAGGTGTTCAGGTTCATTGTTCCCTGAAGGTAGCAAGCCAGATCAGCAGAGTGGTCAAGAAGGCATATGGCATGCTTTCTCTCATTGGACGGGGTATTGAATCTAAGAGTTGTCAGGTCATGTTACAGTTGTATAAGACTTTAGTTCAGCCACATTTGGAATACTGCATGCAGTCTGATCGCCACACGAGCAAAATGATGTGGATGCTTTGGAGAGGGTGCAGAGGAGGTTCACCATGGTATTGCCTGGTATGGAGGGTGACAGCCATGAAGAGAGATTAAACAAATTAGGATTATTTTCATTAAAAACACGGTGGTTGAGGGGCGGGGAGGGGGTGTTGATCCTTGGATGGCGAGGGATATTGAGGCTCTGGTAACGAAAATAAAGAAGGCCTACACTGGGTTTAAGATATTGGGCTCAAGTCAATCCTTACATGAGTATGCAAAGTGTAGAAGCACCCTTAAGAAGGGAATCAGAAGCCCAGAAAAAGGGTATGAGATGTATCTCTCAGAAAAGATTAAAGATAATCCCAAGAGGTTCTCTAACTATATTAAGAGTTGAAGCGTGGCTAGGGAGAGAATAAGTCTCCTTAACGATCAGCAGGGCCGTCCTTGTGTGGGATCACCAGGAGGTGGGGGGAATTGTTTAATGGATATTTCTCCTCCATGTTTACTAAAGAGCAAGTAATTGCATACTAAGGAAATAAGCGAAACAATTGGGAATGTTTTGGACCGCATAAATATTACCAGAGTGGATGTATTTGCTAGCTTAAAGGGCAATAAGTGAATAAATCCCCCGGGCAAGAACATGTCCATCCTCAGATGTTAAGGGAGACTAGGGAAGAAATTGAAAACGCTCTTGCAGTGATTTTTGCTTCATCTTTTGCCACTGGAGTGATTCCATTGTTTAAGAAAGGTAGGAAAGACAAGCCAGGGAGTTCTTGGTCCGTGAGTGGAATATCAGTGGTAGGTAAGTTGTTGGAGAGGATAATGAGAGACAGGATGACCCAACGTTTGGAAATTCAAGGTCTGATGAGAAATATTTAGCATGGATTTGTATGCGGGAAATCATGTCTGACAAATCTTTTAAATTGCTTCAAAGAGGTAACCACGAATATAGATAAGGGTAGGACAATGGATGATCTGTATATGGACTTTAGTAAGACGATTGACAAGGTCCCATACGGCAGGTTAGTCAGTGAAGTTCGGTGACATGGGATGCAGGGAGAGCTAGCTAATTGGATTCAAGTTGTCTCCATGGGAGGAAACAGAGGGTGATGGTTGAAGATTATTTCTCAGACTGGAAGCGTATAACTCATGGTCTGCCACAGGTGCCTCTGCTGAGACCTTTGTTATTTGGTATTTGCATGAATGATCGGGGGTGTGAATGTACAAGACATGATGAGCACCATAAAGCATAGGAGCAGAAATTAAAATATTCAGCCCATCGAGTCCGCTCCAGCATTCAGTCGTGGCTGATAAGTTTCTCAACCCCATTCTTCCGCTTTCTCGCCATAACCCTTGACCCCTTGACAATCTAGAACCTGTCCATCTCGGTCTAACATATATACTCAGTACCCTGGATTCCACTGCCTTCTGTGGCATTGAATTCCATGGATTCACCACTCTCTGGCTGAAGAAGTTTCTCCTTATCTCCGTTCTAAAAGCTGTTCCTTACATTCTAAAAGCTGTCCCCTCGGGTCATAGTCTATCTTCCCAATGGAAACATCTTCGCAACATCTATTGTGCCCAAACTATTCAGTACTCGGTATGTTTTAATTAGATCTTCTACAATCCATTGAGTATAGATCCAGACTCCTCAAAGGTTCCTCATAGGTTAAGCTTTTCATTCCTGGCACCATTCTCGTGAAACCCGTCTAAACAACATACTCCAAATGGTTCCAAGAAGGAGACTTCATTTCTGGATGATACAAAATTAGGAGGTATCGTTGATAGCAATGAATGTTATCTGAAATTATAGAGGGATTTTAATCTGATGGGGAACTGAGCTGAGGATTGGCAAATGCAATTAAATAGAAATAAGTGCGAGGTGTTACACTTTGGAGAATAAAACAAAGATAGGACTTATACAGTAAATGGTTAGGTTCTGAGGAGTGTTGTGGAACAGAGGGACCTCGGATCACAAGTCCATATTTCTTCAAAATGGCATCACGGGTAGACAGGGCGGTAAAGAAGGCAATTAGTATGTTGGCCTTCATCGTTCAAAGCATTGAATGTAGGAGTTGAGACATTATGCTACCATTCTGTAAGTCGTTGGTAAGGCCACACTTGGAGTATTGTGTACAGTTTTGATCACCCTGTTAACCTGAAAAGAGTGCAAAGAAGTTTGACAAGAATGTTGTCAGGACTAATAAGCTCGAGTTATAGGTAAGGGGTTGGCCAGGTTCGGATATCATCCCTTGGAATGAAGGAGAATGAGGGGTGAACTTATGGAGATGCTTTATATCATGAGGGCCACAGATAGGATGAATGCATATAGTCATTTTCACAGAGATGAGGGATTGAAAGCACCAGAGCACAGGTTTAAGTTGAGATGGGAAAGGTTTAAGAAGGACCTGAGGGGCAACTTCATTATGCAGAGAGTGTTTTTCAAATGGAGTGGGTTGCCAGAAAAAGTGGTTGAGTCAGGGACAATAGAAACGTGTAAAAAAAAATCAATAGGTACATAGACGGGAAGGGTTGAGAGCGATATGTTTCAAATGTGGGCAATTGGAATTACTTGAGTGGGCAGCATGGTCAGCAAGGACCAGTTTGGGCCGAAGGGCCATCTCCCATGCTCGATCACTCTATGACTCAACGACACTCCATTTAGGTCAGTGACACAGTGACACTGCGGGTTACACCAGCCCTCACAATGTCACTGTCAGCGGGACACTCCGGTCTACACCAGCCCACACCATATCACTGTCAGGGGGACACTCTGTTCTACACCAGCCCACACCATATCACTGTCAAAGGAACACTCTGGACTATACCATCCACACCATGTCACTGTCCGGGGAACACTCTGGGCCATATCATCCACACCACGTCACTGTGAGGAGGACACTCCGGGCTATACCATCCCACAACATATTGCTCACAGGGGGACACTCGTGGATACAGCAGCCCACATCATCTCACCATGCAGTGGATTCTATCATTTGATTGTCGAACGTGCAGATGTTAGCTTCCTGCTTGGTAATGTTCTCTATGAGGTCAGTAATCCCCATCATACACTTGTCCTTTATTATGGAACAAACCCGACCCTCTTGGCGTGTAGGTAGTCCCAGGCATACCGGTTTTGCTGGGAAGATAGATGTAATTCTGACAGCAGGTCCTTACCTCCTGCTACGTTCAAGCAGTCTACTTGCCCAAGCGGGTTAGAGCACAAATAAGTTAGTTTCAATTTTGATGGCTAATAATTCCTGCAGATCCTCCTCATGAAAAGGTACTGGGAAATGTGTAAGCCAGATACTGGGCTTTACTGTTATCCAAAGCCTTACCACTCCTCCGATGCGCGCAGAATAAAGGAGAAACTGAACGTTTGGTGGCGAAACCCCAACCACATTCCCTGGTAGTTGGATAAAGACCAGTAGTTATCAAAACTGCCCCTACAACGACAGCACAGGGATGACCTGTTTCATTAGCAACAATGAAGTTAGTTGCTTTGTCTTGGCTGAAAAAAATAATATCCGGGTTTAGTTTAGATAGTGGAGGGGGCTCTCCAATAAGAAACAGGTCTGTCTTTGTGACTACCCAGAAAGGGTGGGTCGTCCATAGATGCAAAATATGGATGCACTGGGCTCTTGGGGTGAAAGCTGCTCAATTAAAAGTGGTGGGTTGTTCAGTCAGAGATGAGATTTTTGTCCCAGACTAGTTCCTTCCATCCCACGATTGAGAAGATGGAGGTGCTATTAGCGGTCTCATAGAAAAGTATGAGCCACTACCAAAATCACAGAGAACCTGAATACCAACAATAACAGAGACACACTCTCCAGTAGGCATATGCATGAGATGCGAGGCGCCACAGGGAAGCAGTCGCGGTTGGTACATTTGACAAAGTCATAAGGAATAGACAGAGTCACATTCACGTAAGGGCATCCCCGTTCCATACAGTTGTAACAAATTGGGTAGGCTTCCCGGACTTATGAGAGGAATTCCACAGGCATCTAGCAGTAAAAGTAAAGACAAATAGGTGCTGACTATCTTCATGAAGAGGCAGAGAGAGAACAAAACATGTTGCAGACCGACAACAGTGAAACATTTAGCGTCTGATGGCACCAAGGCCAGAATATGAGCTGGTTTTGGCACCAAGGCATGATCAAACCGTGCAATACCATTGATAGCTCTATAATCTTAAACCAGTGCATACTGGTCTGGAGTACCAGACTTTTGGACAACTCCCTGGAGTCCCCGACTCCTTTTTTTCATTTCACAATGTATTCTTATCAGGACATTTTCGGGCTGAACTTGGACGATAGAGAGCGAGGGGTCGAGGCAACTACGTTTGAAAGTGAGGAAAACCAAACGGAGAAAATACTCACATCTGGCCGGCCAATTTCTCTCCACTCATTAGTGGAGGACTGAAAGCTTTTATACCGTTGTCTGCAATCCGTCCATACTGAATCCGAATCAACACACCAGATGAAGGTATGGAACCCTGGCAACAACTCTCGGTTCCACGATCGGTCAATAAACAATCGCAATTGGACTGGCTGTTAAGACTTCATTCTTTATTTTTCATATCGCCGAATCCAGAACGTGCAGAAACACAGATGCTATACACTTTTGTGTGCCTTGGAGAAACTGTGAACAAAGCTTAAACCAAGGACATGATCAAATATTACATTCAGACAATTACCAATCAATACACGATATTAATTTATGTGAAAGTTCCTTGGTCCAATCATATTTCCTGGAACCAACTTTATTTTCCAACAATCCGGTCAACTTTACCTCACGAGCAGAGCCATTGCACCTGCACCTAAAGGCTGACTAAAACTGTCTTATCTAGCTGAGTTATTTCTATGTTTTGAAGGGAACATTTTCTGCTAAACACTACTGAAGCAGACTGTTGTTAGTCACTTATACAGAATTAGTAGTTAGTAAATTAAAAGCCATTTTCTGCGGCTTTAGCTGAATTGTCAATTTGAAGCCTAGAAGCCATTTTGTCAGGTTACTTGCACTGAGAAACCATCTTTTTGCCACATAGGTTATGAAGAGCAGCTGTTAAGTGATTGCCCCTGACTACACCGGTCACCTCAGACTGAACTCAGGTATCAATTCCATAGCTGTCCGTCTGTAACAGGCTCGAGAGGCTCACTGGCCTCCACCTATCCCTGTGTAACAGACTGCACAGGCTGACTGGCCTTCTCCTATCCCTGTGTAACAGACTGCACAGGCTGAATGGCCTCCTCCTATCCTTGTGTAACAGACTAGAGAGGCTGAATGGCCTCGTCCTATCCCTCTATAACACATTCACGAGGATGAATAGCCTCCTCATGTCCCTCTGTAACAGTCCCGAGACATTAAATGACACAGCAATCGATGGATTATGAGAGGTCGGTAAACCATTTTGAATGAAGGTCCCTCCATTCTCAGTTAAAGAGACATAAATAACACAATTTATTCGAGGCGCACCCACAGTCACACATCATTCAGCTGCAGTAACACTTATCTCTGTTTTGAATAGCTCCCTTGCATCTTTCTATTTCTTCAAGTGGAAATATGCTAATGTGGGCTGAATGGTCTCCTTCTATCCCTCTGTAACAGGCGCATTGGGAGAGAATTGTTTTCCCCGTTCCTGAGTCGCCAATCCAATGCTTTGTCAAAGTTATGAACGGGTTTGATAACTGAGCACTTCTACCCAGGAGTAGCCCCACACAAAGTCATTTGGCAATAAGTATTGTACCTTGGGTTAAAGTCTCCAGAAATTTCCCCTCCAGTCAATGTTTGTAGCTGCTAAGATATTTTATTCCTGTGTCCATTTATAAACAGGGTGGGACTTATACAACCCTGCAGTGTTCCGGCAATACTCCCACATACAAGGAAAAATGATTAAATTTATTGAAAGATTTATGGTCCATCCGTCAGTAACTCTCATCCATTCCATCCAGACTGAGTAAATGCTGACTTTTATTTTGATATGAAAAGGGATTTAACAAAGGGGTTAGCTGAGTCTATTTGTTCGGTGACTGTGATTAATGTCAGTCTTCATGGATTCTAATTATCCCAGTGGAGACATCCCATCTTTTAATGATAAATAGGCTCTGTTCAATCTGTTATCCCACAGTATGAGCAAGATAATCACCGACAGCACGAACCGGGAACAGCAGCTCCACAGAGAAGGGGAGGAGAGATCAGAATCTGGGAACGTTAGACTGGAATGTTCCAACAATGG
The DNA here is from genome assembly GCF_047496795.1 of Chiloscyllium punctatum. Taxonomy (NCBI): domain Eukaryota; kingdom Metazoa; phylum Chordata; class Chondrichthyes; order Orectolobiformes; family Hemiscylliidae; genus Chiloscyllium; species Chiloscyllium punctatum. Next base: position 40,526,964 of record NC_092759.1, on the reverse strand, counting down.
ACAGGAGTTTATACTCTGATTTTTCTTTTCTTTCTACATATTATGATGGGTTGCCATTATTATGGCGGATCTATTATGCTCTTCGCATTATTCAAAACTTTTATTATCCTCTCCTGTCTATCGTTGGCCTCCCTGGTAAGTCTCACTCTCCAGCTATATATTTTTTTTATAAACCAGTTATGACTGCATTACTGTTCTTTCATAAAGTCTACATGTCTTGCTACTGTTATTGTTCCTGTTGAGACTCTGAATCCAAATCGTCTCTCCACAGACTAGAACTAACTGCATCAATGAACTTGTTCAATCACTGCCTTCCTCCTTGCCTCTGGCAGTGTTGCTCATAGGTCTCTATGTTAAGCTACTCAGCAGTGAACCATTATCTCACTGACCTTGCGATTTAAATATAGGGAGCATGGGCGTCATTGCCTTCTGTAACGGTGACAAACTCCGTTTCCTTCATCTGATTCCATACCATGCTTATCCAAGAGCTTTTTAAAATACATTTGTGGGACTTTGTCATTGCTGGCTGGCCAGCATTGATATCACATCCGACTTTGACTTTGAGGAGGGGGTGGTGAGCTGTCTTCTTCAATCGCTGCAGTCCACTCGCTGTTGGTTGACCAATGGCAATATTTCAGTAGGAAGGGAATTTCAGGATATTGACCCAACGACTGTGAGAGAATGGAGGTAGTACCAGAAGACTGGAGGAGAGCAAATGTTGTCCCCTTGTTCAACAAGGGGAGTAGATACAACCCTGGAAATTATACACCAGTGAGCCTTACTTCAGTTGTGGGTAGAGTATTGGGCAAGGTTACAAGAGAAAGTCCTGATAAAAGTCTCGACAGATATAAGTTGATTCGGGATAGTCAACACGGTTTTGTGAACTGTAGGTTGTGCCTCACAAACCGTGTTGAGTTCTTTCAGAAGGGGACTAAACAGGTGATTGAGGGTAAAATGGCTGATGTGGTGTATATGGATTTCAGTACAGTATTTGATAAGGTTCCCCATGGTGGGCTATTGTACAAAATGCAGAGGCATGGGATTGGGGGCGGTTTAGCGGTTTGGATCAGAAATTGGCTAGTTAAACGAAGACAGAGGGTGGAGGTTGATGGGAAATGAGCATCCTGGTGTTCAGTTACTCGTGGGGAACAGCAAGGATCTGATTTGAGGTCACTGTTGTTTGCCATTTTTCTATGTGACATACATTATGGCGGAGGAGGGTGGCTTAGTAAATTTGCAGATGGCACTAAGGTTGTTTGAGTTGTGGATAGTGCCGAAAGATGTTGCGGGTTACATCGGGACATAGATAAGCTGCACAGCTTGGCTGAGAGGTCGCAAATGGAGTTTAATGCGTAAAGGTGTGAGGTGATGCACTTCAGAAAGAGCAACAGGAATAAAGAGTCCTAGGCTAATGTGAAACTTCATTGTCATGAGGATGAGCAGAGAGATCTCGGTGTCTATATGCATAGATCCCTCAAAACTGCCAGCCAGTTTGATAGAGTTAAGAAGGCATATGGTGGGCTGGTGGGCTGGTGGGCTGGTGGGCGGGGGGGCGGGGGGAGATTCAAGATGGTGGCAATTCCGTAGGTCTGCCTTGCTGAAATCTGCACCAGAACCCAGGCAAAATGGGACACTCACTCTCCCTTTATTATCAATTGTGGTCGCCATCATTAGTTTTAGATGACCTGAATTGCTGTGTGTGAGTTTAAAATTGTTTTAAAAATGACTAAAGGGAATGGACTGCGAAGAGTGGAACAAGCAGGGAGGGACACATCTGCGGCCTCAGCGAGCACTCCCGGAGCGCTGTGGAGCAGGGCCTGGCCTTGGAGTTTGTGACACTCTGAGAGAAGATCGATTCAGCGATGGAGGACACCCGGGCGAGGCTTGAACCGATCTCAGCCACGCTGCAGAAGCATGGCCAGGAGATCCAGCTCCTCAGGCAGCACACCATGAAGGTGGAGCAATGGTCTGCAGCCTCTGAAACCGCGTGAGACTCCTTGACATGTTAGGTCCAGTCCCTGGAACAGCAGTTACGGGCTTTGGAAGAGCAGATCGATGAGCTCGAAAATAAAGACTATCGAAGAACACTGGCCTGGTCAGGCTGCAGGAACAGGAAGAGGGATGCCAGCTGGTCAGCTTCTTGGAGCAATGGCTCCCGCAGTTATTGAAGCTGGGAGAAGGGTCGGGCCGTGTCCCCGTGAGTGGGCCCACTGGTCACAGTGCACAGGACCGAAATGGACCAGCGCCCCCACCCGGTCTTAGTGTGGCACCAGCAGTTACACAGAGAAGCAAACGATGCTGGAAGAAGCCATAACCTCTGGTAAACAAAGGATTGCGAATTATGCTTTTCCAAGACTTTTCTGCGATCGTGATTCGCAAAAGAAAGGCATTTGATGAGTTAAAAAGGCAGCTGAGGGACTTGAATATTCAGTACTCTGTCAGATACGACATTTCAGACGTGGACCATCCGTGCTAAATTTTGACTCACCATAAAAAGCAAAGGACTTCCTGGAAACCTTATAAACGACTGGCTGACTCGAATAATATGGACAATAATGTTTAGTTTATTTTTTTCTCTGCGGTTTACCTGTTCATCCTTTATATATATATATATATATATATATGATATATACATATTTGTGGGTGTGCTACTTTTGTTTTTTCTCTATTCTCCCTTCTCTCGTTATCCTTTGTTTTTATTTTTATCTTTTCCTTTTCATTTCTCTCCCTAAATATGGGATGGGGATGTGGTTGGGGAAGCAGGGGTGTTTTGTTTTGTTTTATTTTTAACCAGAAGTACCGAGGATTAAAGCATGGATAGGACAGGTTGAGTGCACACTTTTAAGTTTCTTGTTATAAGATGCTGTCTGGCTTTGGATCACAGCTTCAGCTGGAAAGAGCCATGAAGGTGTTAGTTGGTAGTATGAGCGCTCCCTGTGGGCAAGGGGGCAAAGGTTCCTTTCATTTGTCTTAGATGTTGGTCCGTTGTAGACGTAGATGTTAGAAGTTTTGATCTGGTAGATTTGGAAGTTGCATTTTCAACTTTATGCAAACTGCTTGCTGTTTTCTCTCGGCAAGCTATGAGTGGGGTTCATCCTCCCAGGGGGGTCATGTACTATTTCAGACGGGTATGGCTAACCGTTCAGTTAAATGGTGCACCTGGAGTGTTAAGGGGAGTCATTCGCCAAGTAAGAGTAAAATGATGCTTTCAAGCCAGAGAAAAAAGAGGGTTGATGTCGCCTTGCTGCAAGAAACATATCTAACCAGTAAGGAGCGCTTCCATTTACAACAGGGAGTACAATGAAGAACAAAGAACAAAGAAAATTTACAGCTCAGGGACATGCCCTTCGGTCCTTTAAGCCTGATCCGATCCAAATGTACTTTCTGAACCTGTTGGTCAATTCCTAAGCTTCTGTATCCCTCTGCTCCCCACTTACTCATGCATCTGTCTAGACGCATCTTAAATGTATCAAGCGTGCCTGCCTCTACCAGCTCAGCTGGCAACGCGTTCCAAACCTCACCACCCTCTGTGTGAAGTATTTGCCACGTGTATCCCAGATGATACGTTGGTCAGAGAGCAAAGCAAAGCAGATAGGTGGTAGAACAGATGTGATACTCCAAACACAGGGCATCAACATCAATTTAACCAGTCTCGAATTCTCTCCTCTCCCAACCTCATCCCAGATTCCACCCTTCAACTTAGCATCGCCCACTTCATCTCTCCTGACTGTTCACCTTCCTTTCCAAATGTCCATTCTACTTTTCTCTCCGATGTATCATGATAACTCTCACCTCCATTTTCCTATTGCCTTTCCAGTGACCTTGCCCGCAGCCCCACCTCTACCCTGCTTTTCCCTTATAGCCACCTTCTACCCCCTCGTCACCACTTTCCAGTTGAAGGACTTGTGCCTGATATGTCGATGTTCAGATGCAGCCTGAGCTGTTATACTTTTCCAGCGCCACAGTTTTCGAATATTAGAGACTGAGCAGATCCCGTATCTCACAAAATTAAACCTTGTTGTCCTTCTCTGCCTGTTCTTTCCAAGTAAACTTTCCCCACAGAGGTGAATTCGTTATAGAGATCAGGTGCTGACTTCATACACAGCCGCTGCCAAGGCTGTGCACTCTCCTGCAGCTGCTTAACTTCTCTTGGGGTTTCCTTCACTACTTCCACTAATGCCACTTGCTTAGCCTCTTTTACCACATCTTTTCCCACAGTGCCTTTCTTCAACGACCAGCATTGTCACTTTGTGTATTTCACTTATGGCAGTGAAGAGATCGTTTCTCAGTGCCATTCTTAAGCCACCGGTACTGTACTTCAAGATATTCCACTCCCGTACTGTGAAACCACCTGAGGCCTTTCACCTCCTTTTACCCCTCTTGGGCTTCTTTATTAACCTAAACAAACCGTTCCCAGTGTGCTTCAATCTTTATTTTGTAGAGTAGGATCTCCCATTCTCGCAATTTCTGTCCCTCACAGGAGGAAGTTCCTGCCAGAAGCTAAATTGCAACTTCATGGTCATGAGGATGAGCAGAGAGATCTCGGTGTCTATATGGATAGATCCCTCTGACCTCTCGCCATCACCCCCCAATTGCATCTACCTATCGCCTTCCAAACTATCTTCCAAACAGCTCCTCCCCCACCCACCTATGTATCCCGCAGAACCCTTTCCTCCCATCCCCCAGTTTCCTTATGAAAGGGTTATACCTGAAAAGTGCATTCTCCTGTTCCTCGGCTGCTGCCTGACCTGCTGTGCTTTTCCAGCGTCACACCTTTCAACTGTGATCTCCAGAGTCTGTAGTCCTCACATTCTCTCAGCCTCTAAAAGTAAATGATGGAAGTACTTGCACTCTTTCTGACATGTTACTTGAAAGATTGATAATTTGTGGAATGGGGAACAGAAATGTAGTGCTCCCCTGTGTAAGATCAGGTTGCAGATCCAAATCAAGATTGGAGACGTAGCAGTGAGAGTGAGTGACAGACCATCAGTTTCAGAAATACCGTTTTATTCTTGAGAACAATTTAGCGGGATCCAACGTGGGAGTGACACCTTTTGTGGTGGAGAACTCAAAGGAAGACCGGGAAATTGAGGAGTTAAAAGACATATAGCCAGGAAATTTTCCTGACTGCTTAATAGCAAGATCTCACTGTCATAAGTTACAACACGATGCAAAAAGGAAAGGGAAAGACAAAGGAGCGGGAGTTTAATTAGCTGACCGGTTGTTTCATGTAGCAGTGCAGGAAAAACCTGAACAGGCAGAGGGTAAGACAGAGGGGTTTACTCCTCAAAGGCTAATGGCCTTACAACAGAAATTTACATAAATTGATGCATACTCAGAAAAGGAATCAGAATATATTGTCGAGCGTTAGCAACTTAAAGATAGAATCCTAAACGAAAATGAAGACAACAGCAGGTTAATGTCGAGGAGAAATGGGCTGAAGTTGACCAGATTGCGTTGGTGATAGCATACAGACAGGAAATGTTACGCGTATCACATGAACTACGTGCAGGAGATTATCTAGGTATACCTGCAGGAGGTCACCTGGATGACCCAAGCTAAGGTATAAAAACATTTCTATTGGCCTGGAATGCACAAGTACGTGGTTACTTTTGTCACACGTGCCGAATGGCAGCTCAGCCACAGGCAGGACTAAAACCAGGATCTTTCTTGCCAATTCTTGCATTTGACGGACCATTCATGAGGGTTATGATTAGTTGTGTATGCCCCCTTTCTAAAACAAAAGTGAAAACCAATATTTTCTGACCCTAATGGATGTGTCTGTCAGATTACCAGAGGCAATTCCATTATGGAGAATTAAGGCAAAAAGGGAGGGGTTGGTAGCGTTCTTTACTCAGTACGGGCTACCCAGAGAGTTTCCGTCAGTCCAAGGGAGTCATTTTACTGGTCGGCTGTTTAAGCAAATCATGGATAGCTTAGGCATACAGCACATCAAGTCAAGTGCATCCCAGCCTGAATCCAAGGGAGTCTTGGAAAGTTGGCATCAGACGCTGAAGACGATGTTAATAGCGTACTGTCAGGATTACCCGAATGATTGGGATAAAGGTGTCCCATTAAATTGTTTGCCATTAGAGATGTCCCAAAAGAATCTTCTCAGTTTACTCGCTTTGAGTTAATATTTGGACATGAAGTGAGAGGTATTTTTGAATTAATTAAAGAAAAATTAATCAGACTGAAGTCGGAGATCTCAAACTTGGATTATGTATCTGAGGTGAGGGAGAGATTAAATACAGTATGTGAGTTAGCTAAACAGCACCTGAAGAGGGCACAGCATAGAATGAAGCAAGTGACAGGTAAAACCTATGATTTTTTTTCATGTTGATCCACCACTGGTAGGAAATCCATTCAAATCCAGGTTTAGTGGACCCTTCCAAATGGAGAAAATGTAGAGTCAGGTAAACTATCTGGTAAAGATGCTGGATATAAAAAAATGGTAGCAGGTATGTCATGTGAATACGTTGTAATCTTACTAATATAGAGATAGGGAACTGGGGAAACAGGTGTTAGTTACTGTCACACAGAGTGAGGAATCAAAGACAGATGTCATGTAGTTTGATGTGATGCAAAATCCTGTAAGTAACAAGGAAGTCCTTGAGGAGTGGGATAGGATAGCGACCGGTCTGTTGCAAGAGCAATGAACAAAGTTGATTGTTCATTGCAGCAGTATGAGAACATTTGCAGAACCAAGATGCTTACACTTTTGTGTAAGGGGTGAAAGCAGAGAATGCTGTTCTGATAAACAACACTCCTGCAGGCTTAATCGTTACAAAGCCACCGAGATCCAGAGGGATCTGGATGCGATGCTCAATGAAGGTACCATTGAACCTAGTCAGAGTGAGTGAAGTATGCTGATCCTGCTAGTTCCCAAACCTGATGGAGCTCAGCGATTTTGTGTGGAATACCAGAAGTCTGAAACAAAATCAGACTCCGATCCAATACCAAGATTCACAGACTGCATACGTAAAGTTTGACAAACCACACACACCACGAAGTAGGACTTACTGCATGGTTATTGGCATTTAACTTGATCAGAGGAAGTGAAAGAAGTTTCTGCGTTTGTAACTTTAAATGGGCAATATCAATTCAAACTGATGCTCTTGGTAATGAAAAATGCACCAGCCACGTTCCAAAGAGTTGTGAACAGAGTTGTGGCCAGACTAACAAATTGTGCAATTTATCTGTTAGGTGCAACGATCTTTAGCAAGTCATGGAAAGATCACATGTTACAGTTGGCAGAGCTCGTGGAACGATTACAATGAGGAAAACAGGCAGTAAATGTAAAGAAAACAGAATTTGCGAAAGCAGAGTTAACGTTTTTGGACATTACATTGGACATGAAAGATTGAGCCGATGGAATGCAAAGACGAAGGACGTTTAGGAATTTCCACAATCATCCTCGAAGAAAGTGAAGCTTCGATTTTTGGGACTGAGAGGATTCCATTGGAAGTTTGTTCTAAACTTCAGTAGCATCGTGGAACCGCTGATGGATTTACTGAAGAAGAACACGAAATGTTGGTGTATAGAACAATTCCAGCAGCCATTTGAGAATGCAAAAGCAGCATTAACCACCGCACCATTTTTAGCTACACCAAATATTTTGAAAACCTTCAAAGTTGCGATGGTTGAGAGCGATATAGGGGTTGGAGATGTATTGATGTAGGAATATGAGAATGGAATGGAATGGCCAATTGGCTTCCTGTAAAAAAGAAACCAAGCACCCACCGGAAAGAAAATTCTCCACTATTTAAAAAGGATTATTGAGTTTGGTACTGACCTGACAACATTTTGTTGTTTATGTGACAAACAGGCTGTCGGAGACGAATGCACCACAATCCTCTTGCATTTTTTGGAAGATTTAAAATCTAAAAATGAGAATATTTCATTGGAGTGTCATGTTACTGACTTTTAACTTACAAAATATACATGGCGTGGCCCGTAAAGATCTGATAGCAGATGTGTTATCGCAGATTTAAAGGATCAAGTGCAGATAAGATTTGACCCATGTATTTTCTATGACAATGTGCACAGTCTAGCAGATCTGCTACATGAATGTTACTGACACTTTAACAGCATAAGCCTGAATGGTGTCTGGGTCTTGCTGCACATGGACACAGACTCGTTCAGCAACTGAGGGACAGGGAACAAAGTTTTCTGAACATGGTGGAATCTTCAATGACCATCCCTACTTCTGATCTTATGGTGGGGAGGATGAGGGTGGGGGCTGGGGGGCATTGATGAAGCAGCTGAAGATGTTTGTGAAGAAGAAGCTACCCTGAAGATCTCCCATAGAGGTGACCCAGGATTGAGATGATTGACATCCACGAACAACAAACATCTTCCTTTGTGCTATGATTGACTCCAACCAGTGGGGAGTTTACTTTGATTCCCACTAAGTCCAGTTTTGTTAAGCACTTAGATGTCAACCTTAGTCAACAACTGCCTTGATATCAGGGCCAGTCACTCTTACCTGAACCCTTGTGTTCACGTCTTTCGATCATATAACAGGCCATGATATAGTAGCAGCAAATGTTTTCTTCAAACACATTGTATTGAATGTCAGGAATTCTCTTTTCCAGAGTGTTTGGGTAGCGAGAAGATGAATTACTTGAAGAGGAGGTGGATGGATATTGACCTGTTAGAGAGATAAGGGATATGAAGAATCAGGCATTACATAAGACCTGAGACCAACAGAAGGCCAGCCATGATCTTTGTGATGGGCAAGTCAAGCTTGAGGGAGTGGTGAACAATCTAGCCCTGTTTATGATGTTCGCCCATTCTGTTATTGGAAAGTTAGTGGGTGTTATTTTCCTGGAAGTTCTGTTATAAAATATTGCAGTCGGGGAGACCGGAGGATTCAGTGAGCAATCCCTCGGTGAGGTCTGTGGGCTGGATTCACAGTGAACCTGGGTCTATAACATGACAAACAAATGAAGCACAAGTTGCAGAGGGGAAGCACTGTAAAGAGAGATGAGGGGCTTCTTTCATACACAGCTTGGGTTTTCAAGTCACATTTTCCCAACCACCCCAAACCATGTGGCACAGTCGTGAGGGATTGAATGGTTTCCTCTCTTTCTGTGCACCAGTTTATAGGGGGAAGTATCCTTTGACTGCTCCGGTCTAGAGCGGGTCATTAGACACTGTGAGCCTTCTCCACCAGGCACTAATATTGTGGCTGATCAGGTTGTGGTCTCAGCCCCACTTTCCTGTCTGTATCCCATTCTCCGTGATTCAATTTTCTGTCAAATATTTAACTAATTCAGCTTTGCATCAATGTGAACATATAGGCACACTAAACTTCCGGTGAAGAGAATTCCCTCTCCAAGGGTCGTTTCAGAATTTCTTCTCATCCTTCTTTTGGAATCGGAGAGTCATGCACAATGGAAACGGAACCATTAGTCCAATCTGTCCACTCGGACCAGATAACCAAATCTGATCAAGTCCAATTTGCGAGTATTTGGTCAATATCCCTCCTGTATCAGACACATTTTAAATATGCGATTGTAACCACCTTCACCACTTCCTCCGACAGCACTTTCCATACACACACCACTCTGTGTGTGAAACACTTACCCCTAATGTCTCTTCTAAATAATTCCCCTTCTGCCTTCAGCCTATGCCCTCTTGTTCTGGACTCCCCTATCTTTGGAATGAAATAGTGGCTATTCAAAATATCCATGCCACTGATGATTTTATAAACCTCTATAATGTCACCCCATACCCTCTGACTCCAGGGGCAAACACCTCAACCTAATCAGCCTCTCCCAAAAGCTGAAACTGTGCATCTTTTTGAATGTTTTCTGGAGAAACCCGAATTGTGCGCAGTATTCTTAAAGTGGCCTCACCAACATCCTGTACAGATGCAACATGCCACCACAACTCCTATACTAAATATTCTGACTGATTAAGTTAAATGTGTCAAATGTGTTCTGCGCCACTCTGTCTACCTGCGACTCCACTTTGAAGGAACAACGCACCTGCAGTCCTAGGTCCCTTTGTTCCACAACACTCCCCAGGACCTTACCATTAAGTGTATAATTCCTGCCCTGATTTGCCTTTCCAAAATGCAACAACCTCGTATTTTTCGAAATTAAACTTCACCTGTCACTCCTTATCCCCTTCACCCATCTAATTGTAGTCTTGTTATACTCTGAGAAAATCCACTACGCCACCTTTCTGATGTAATCTGTAAACATACTAAATATGCCTCCGATGTTCACACCGAAATCCTTGATACCAATGATGAAATGCAGTGAACTCAGAAATGATTCTTGCAGCACACTGCAGGCCACAAGCGTCCTAGCCGTCTACCTTCAAGCCAGTTGTGAATCCAATTGACTCGCTTCCTCTGTATCCCCTGTAACCGAAACTTACAAATCTGCCTACCAACCGGAATGTTATGAACACCTTGCTGAGGTCCATACAGACAGTGTTTACCAAACTGCCTTCATCAATCGTCTTTGCCACCTCTTCATAAAACTCAATCAAATGAATGAGACATGATTTCCCATGCAGAAAGCCACGTTGACGACCCCGATTAGCCCTTGCATTCCCAAATGTATGTAAATGCTTTCACTCAGAATCCTCTCCAACAACTTACCCACCACTGACATCAGGCTCACCAGTCTCTCAATCCCCGCCTGTTTGGGTCACTGTTTCCTTTTCTAGTCCCACTCCTCCACTGCTCACAATAAATGTTAAATGTGACCAGGTTGGTGATTTAGCCGATGATATCGGTCTCAGACTGGGTGAGAGTCAGTTTTAGGAACAAGTCAGGCTAGTTTCTTTAACCTGCTCAAATAGCACGTTTATGATCCAGAGCAATGTTAAGCAAGCAAAGATGGAAAGATGAATGGCAAACTGCTTGTTTATTGCAAATATATAATCGATATTTCCCTTTCTAAAAACACTGACACACACACACACACACACACACACACACACACACACACACACACACACACACACACACACACACACACACACACATACACACACACACACACACACACACACAATCTCTGCAATCTAAACTTGAAGGAACTTTGTCCAAATATTAGAGGAACTCATGACAAAGGTAAAAATTGAGAGATTGTCCAAAATGTTATTCTGCTTCTGAAAATAGTCTATCACACAAGCTGCTAGCATGAAATTTCATCCTGGAACAGTTGGACTAGGCTGAATTCGCTTTGAATTAGGCAGTGAGGAGATTCCAATGAATTCTGGTCAGGAATCCTTCAATAGTTAGCACAGTGGCTCTGTGGTTAGCACTGCTGCCTCACAGCACCAGGGTCTTAGGTTTGATTCCAGCCTCGGGCGACTATGTGTGTGGGGTTTGCACATTCTCCTCTTGTCTGTGTGAGTTTCTAATGGGTGCTCCAGTTTCCTACCACACTCAAACTGTGTAGGTTAGGTGGGTTGGTCACGCTAAATTGTCCGGAGTGTTCGGGGATTTCTAGATTAGGTGCATTAGTCAGATGTAAATGTAGGGAAATTGGCCTGGGAAGGTTGGTACGGACTTGTTAGGCCGAAGGGACTGTTTCTACACTATAGGAATATGATAAAAATAAGAATGGCAATGATGACTATAGGGCTTTTTTCTTTTAGCTCGCACATTTTGCTATGATGAGGAACAATGAGGAATAGAGAGTGCAATAGGCCGTTCCTTCTCGGGCAGATTACATTTTCTCCCTCTCTGAATTGAATCACACAATAATATCATCCTCTCCTCATCATGTGAGGTCTCCTTGTACATTATCCAAACTATGTCTCCATCACATTCCCTATTCCATGGAGATGCATAATTGCTGCTGTCATACACAGAGCCATACAATTAGCAGAAAATGTCTCGGTCGATTTGAAGATATCTTTACTTGTCCCTGCAACATTAAAAAAAATGTTTAATGTAGTCAGAATACCTGTGTTAAAATGAATTCATTTTGTAACAAATACAGACATTGCTGGAAAAGCTCGGCAGGTTTGCCAGTACCCAGATGCCTTTTACATGCTGTAGCTGTACCAGCCTCCACTACTTCCTCTCGCAGCTCATTCTATACACACACCACCCTCTGTGTGAAAAGGTGCCCCTTAGGCCTCTTGAAAACCTTTCCCCTCTCACTTTCAACCAATGCCCTCTAGTTTTGGACGCCCCAATCTTGGGAAAAACCATGACTACTCACCCTATCCATGACCGTTCTGAATTTATAAACCTCTACTGCTGCGAAATGGTACTGCAATCAACACGAATGGCTGTACTTTCACTCATCCCGGGCCGAAATTTTGAAATGCAATACTGACACCTCTTCCTTCTCCATCAAGTCACAATTCTAAATCCATTTTATTCAGTTTGTTCAGATGTATCATGAGACACCTCTGTGGGATTTACACCTCGACCTTTGTGCCCGGAGGTAGGGACACTAGCACCATTCGGCAATACCCATAAAGCTGTAACATTTTTCTCCTGTGTGTTTGCTCATCAGCCTGTTCTGACATACTGTGACGTACCTCTGCAACAGGCAGGACTTGAATTCAGAACTTCTGGTCCAGAGCTTGGAAAACTACCACACACGTTCAGGAATTAGACTCAAATCCAGAGCTCTGGCTCAGAGGGAGGGACATTACCACTACACTACCATACCCAGATTTTGAGTCATATTTTAAGTGCCTGCTTTCAGCTCGGTGTGGATTTTTTAGAATCATGTTACCATTACTGAACTGCAAAAACACTTTGTATTGTTAAACAAATGCAAGGTATTTGTCTCAACTGTCGGATGTTGAGTGTACGTGCTGTGCCATCGAAATTAACTATAAACATCTTTAATCGCTATAATCTGTAGTCTGCGATATTAGGGAAAGAAATCCTGCAGACACACTCTGTCCCAATGAAGGGTCTCAAATGGATATTTATTACTGAACACCAGATACAGAGAAAGAGCATAATTTCTGGTCAAAACGCACCGATCACTATTACCCACCTCTAACATGCGACTGCCCTCTTCCTAAAACCATGAAATGATACCAGACCGCTACTTACTGTCCAGCCTCTCCTCCCCACTGACTGTATCGGCAATCTGTCCCTCCTTCCCCTTACCAAACAAGGCAAACCAAGGTCAGGGTCTTTGTGAAAATCAAGGCCGGAGTGTGCAGGCCTCTGAGAGAGGAGGAAGGAACTTTAATTTGAATGGGGCTGTGGTAATAACACTCACTGGGCTGAGGAGTGGCAGACAAAGTTTAGTTTGGATTAATGCCAGGTATTGGATTTGGTTAACCAAACAAGAGCAAGACCAATACAATTAAAAGTAGGATCTTTGGCGGTGTTGTACAACAGATAACTCGGCCGTCAGGTATAAATCTTTAAATTTTGCATTGCATTAAGATAGTGTGGTTAGGAAGGTGTTCATCACACTTGTCTTCATTGGTCAGATCTTTCAGGAACGGCATTGTGGCGTTATGTTGAGGTTGAACAGGACAGTGGTGAGACCTCTTCTGGAATATTGTGTCCAGTCTGGTCACCCTGCCCACTAGTTCCATAGGCACACCACCCCCTGGGTAAAAACGCTGCCCCTTTGGTCACTTTTAAATAGTTCCCCTATCACCTTAAAACTATTTACACTAGTTTTGGACTCCCCTACCCTTAGAATACCTCCATATCAAATACGTTCATATTACTGACCTTATTATTAAGATGGAGAGGATTGAGAAGAGATTAACCTGGATGTTGCTGGGAATGGAGACATTGAGCTATAAGGAGAGGCTGTGTAGGCTTGGACATTTTTCACTGGAGATTAAGTGGTAACTTTAGAGAGATTTATAAAATAATAAGGGGTACAGATACGCTGATGGGCTGATGTCTTTTGCAGAAAGTTGGGGATTCAAAACTGAGGGATATTTTAAGGTGCATGGAAAAAAAGATTGACAAAAGTCATGAGAGGTAAATATTTTGTACAGAAGCTGGCTTGAGTATGGAATGAACTTCCAGAGGAAGTGGTGAAAGCAGGGACAGTTACACTGTACAAAGGACATTTAGATCAGTACATGGATAAGATATCAGTTTGGATGGTGCTGTGAGCAGCTGACCTCTCCCTCTCCGTCTCTGAATGGATACCAGTTGGTTTTCACCCTCTGCCAATGCCTGTGCAGTGGCGTGTGGAGGCCAGCAGAGGGTGGCATTGCATCACTTTAAGCACCACAGAGACTGTCAGACCTGCCCCACACAAAAACACACAGATCCACACACGGGAATTGTTAGGACACAACATTGAGCTCATCTGGTAATTTAAATTAAACGTAAAAAAATGCTCAATTCGCCTCATAAACTATTAAAATATGAGTGACAGAGAACACCCAAATTGCACTGTTTAAATAAAACATCAATTTATTTTTTCACTCTGATTGTGAACATTTTACATCAACTATTCACAACTCTGGGACCCTTCTTTCTCTTAACTGCTTATTACCCGACTCCAGCTCTACAGCAATATACTGTTTCTGGGTCTGCCATCCTCTCATATCACAGGAGCTTGTAAGCTCTCAGTTCAGAATAGCATTCACCCTTTCTTAAAGGTACAGTACATGCTTTCAACTTCATCACATTGTACCCTGATGAATATTGATAAGTGGAGTCTATCCGGATTTCTCTTGCTCTGTAGTTTGTTAATATTTCATCTTCTCTGTCTCGTATGTGTCAGGACTTTTGTTGCTCCGTTGACAGCATGTCATTATTCGACTCTTTCCGTGGGAATATATCAGTATTTCACTTGCTCACACTCGTGGGGGGGGGGGGGGGGGTCAGGATTTCAGTTGTTTCATGGGGACTGTGACACTGTGACAATTTCAATGTTTGCAGATGGTACCAAACCTGGAAGAATTGTAAAGTCTATGGAGGACAGTGTGGAAATCTAACAGGACAGTGACACGTTGGTGTCGTGTTCAGATGTATGGTAGATGGGGATCAATGCAGAAAAGTGTGAGGTGATACACTTTGGTAAGAAAAATAAAGAAAGACAGTTTAAAACAGGCTGTGCCATTATAAAGGGGGTGCAGGAGCAGAGAGTGCTGCGTATATATGAGCACAGATTGTTGAAGATGTCAGGACAAGGACGAGAGCAGTAACTATCTCAGATTAGTTTCAGTATCTGAGCTGTTTACAGGAGGAGGTGTAGGACGGAGCGTCCCTGCTCCCTTTCTGGGAGGTGGTGGTGACGATGTGTTATGAGCCCACCCTCCTGCCCACCGAGACCGTGGGGATTCCATTTGTAGCAGCTCGACTCAAAAGGGAGATGGCATCAGGGCCATGGCTTCTAAGTTGTGCCGGGGGGAAACGGAGCTGCCAGTGGGTTTAAAGTGAGAATTGTCCTTCACTGAACATTGCTCCTTACTCGGTCGGTGGGACGTCCAGACAAGGCATCTCGGTCCTCTCCGTCTCCAACCAGGGTCTTCCCCACATGGTGGGGGGAGGGGGCTGAGGGAACGGATATCGGGCACTCCACCACGCAACCTGGCCCTTTCTGTCCTATTTCAAGCTGTTTCTTCTGTATTTGGAGGGAGGGAGTGGGTGGTCCTGCTGTTAGTGTTAGTGTAGGTGGGGAGGGGGACATGGTGAGGGGTCCAGAGGGTGTCAGTCCACATTATTTTTTCCATGCAGTGTTATTAGTGTGTGCGTGGGTGGGTAAGGTGGATTGAAGAAAGAGGGGGGAAGGTGCTGCATGCGGCAGTGAGAGTGGTGGACCATGAGCCTTGTTTGGTGGTCGCTGCTATAACAGATATACAGTGAGTGTGAGGGAGCAGAGAGAATATGGTGACCCTTATCCTGACAGAACAGGGAAGGTTATTGATGCTTGTTCTGTATTACTGGGCATTTCTTCAGGCCGCAGATACTGCACTCAGCTGGGTGATAAACTCAGACCATGCTCGGTGGGTCTGGTGGTTTGGCCTCCTCTGGGAAGAGAATGGTCCCCCTCTGTACTAGCCCATTCACCAGGAGCTCCATGCCCCTGTTGACAAACGGTGGTGTAATTGTCCCTTATCTGCCATGCTCGGGGTAAACTGTGCAGGGCAGCACCGAACTAAGAAAGCTCAAACATGTGCCCATTGTCCTTTTAAAGATGGCACCAGTGTCAGGGATCGCGGAATATCCAGGGGTACTCGGGTGATGGTGTGTACCTCCAGACAAGAAGGAATCCCATTTACAACGCTGTACAACAAATGCTTAGCCAAAGCTCTCCATCATCTGACCTCACACCAATATCCCTTTTTCCCATCTTTCCTGGGAAGACAGGCTCATGTTACAGGATGTCATCGAAGTGTCTACAATTCAGCATTCTGAAACCTGGGAACACATCCTTCCATGACACTGTCTCTCAGTCTCCCGCTCTCTGTCTATTTCACAAACCCCTCATATATGGTGTTATTTAAACTGATTCCCCCGCCATCTCTCTCTGGCAGTGATGTTCACACCCGCAGCACCCACTTGTCAGGGCACAATGGAAAGATGGAGCTGGAAATGATTGGGAGCTGCATATCCTGTCATTTCCAGTATGGGCTGCAAGTTTTCCCATACTGGGCAGTGATCTAACACAGTGTTATTGAGCAATGCACTGGGGTGGGGTACACAGTCCTAAATGCTGGGAGGGAAACTGTTCCTGGTTTACCGATCAATGCAATAGGGTGGTGTACGCAGTCCTTCATGCTGGGAGGGTAACTGCTCCTATGTTACAGGTCAATGCCTTGGGGTGGTGTACACAGTCCTACATGCTGGGAGGTTAACTGCTCCTGGCTTACAGATCAATTCACGGGTGATTACTGAGCTGTGCTGGTCAGACTAACTAGTTGAGTTTCATAGATAATGCAATGACGTGGTCTGTGCAACTCTACATTCTGGATGGATATTTCTTTCAGTTTCACACATTAGTGCACTGCTGAATTCTGCACAGCTCCCGGTGCTGGGCAGATATCTATTCTGGGTTTACAGATCAATGCACTGCCTGGTCTGCACAGCTCCCCATCCTGGACAGATATCTTGTCCATGTTTATAGATCAATGCACTGCTGTGGTCTACACAAATCCCCGTATTCCTGTGTAGCAGCTTTGGCATGCTGAATGTTCCCTTCCATTTCCTGTGTAACAGGTATGAGAAATTAAAAGTTCTTTTCCAATCGCTGAGTAACAGCCTCCAATTGCTGACTGGCCTCATTCTGTTCCTGTTTAAAACTCTTGATGGGCTGAATAGCCTGCTTCAGTATCGGTGCAGTTGTGAGTGGTGCTGCATATTTTGAAACCATCAGTGAATAGGCCACTTCTGACTTTATGATGGAGGGAAGGCCATTGATGCTGCAGCTGTTACTAGCCCACAGTGCCTCATGGATGGCCAGTTTCCATGTGCTCAGTCCTTTAGAAGTATGTCCTACTGCACAGGAGGGTGTGCCACATCACACAGTTAGCAGTGCTCCTAATATGATTTATCTCTCCATCCTGGAGGCTCTCAGCCTCATTCGTGATGAAGGTCTGCTACCCGAAACGGTGATTTTCTTTCTCCTCGGATGCTGCCTGACCTGCTGTGCTTTTCCAGCAACAAACTAATCTCGAGTATGTCAAATATGAGGCTGAGACTTTCCCTACACCAGGACTGTGTGCTGACTGCTACTAACGATACTGTCGGGGACAGATCCATCAGGGACAAGGAGTTTAGTGAGAATATTTCCCCCAGCCTTGCTGTTGTGTGTTGAAGCCTGTCCCTGCTCAGTCAGTGGGGGGCCTATGGGGACACTCTTGGCGATGGTCATTGAAGTCCCACACACAGAGGATGCTCTGTGTCAATGTCACCGTCAGTGCTTCCTCTGATTTGATTCCAACATCGAGGGGAACTGAGTTATCACCGAGAGGAGGGGTGGAGGGGTGTCAGGAGATAACCATCCTCAGGCGATTTCCTTGACCATGTGTGATCTGTTACCATGAGATTTCCTGGATTCTGGGATCAATGTTAGGCAATTGCAGGGTAAGTCCTTCCCTAACTATCCCAGGGTGTCCCCACCAGTGGTGGGTCTGTCCTGCCGGTGGGACAGAATAACCCCAGGGATGGTGATGGGGTTTCATGAAACATTATGGACGGCACGGTTGCACAGTGGTCCGCACTGTTGCGTCACAGCACCAGAGACCCAGTTTCTGGATTTGTGGTGCTGGAAGAGCACAGCAGTTTATTCAGCATCCAAGTAGCTTCGAAATCGACGTTTCGGGCAAAATCATTCCTTCATCAGGAATAAAGGCAGAGAGCCTGAAGCGTGGAGAGATAAGCTAGAGGAGGGTGGGGGAGAGACCCAGGTTCAGTTCCAGCCTCAGGTGACTGACTGTGTGGAGTTTGCACATTCTCCCGTGTCTGCGTGGGTTTCCTCCGGGTACTCCGGTTTCCTCCCACAGTCCAAAGATGTGCAGGTGAATTGGCCATACTAAATTGTCCGCAGTGTCAGGTGAAAGGGTAAATGTAGGGGAATGGGTCTGTGTGGGTTGTGCTTCGGCGGGTCGGTGTGGACTTGTTGGGTGGAAGGGCCTGTTTCCACACTGTGGGTGATCTAATCTAATCTAAATTAGCCATCAGGCCTGATCCTGTGATTATGACGGTGTCGGATTGTTTCCTGACTGGGTGGGTGGTGCTGAAAAAGCACAGCAGGTCAGGAAGCCTCCAAGGTGCAGGGGAATGAACGTTTCAGGCATAAACCCTTCATCAGGAATGAGGCTTGTGGGCCGGGGAGCTGAAAGATAAATGGGAGGGGGCTGTGCAGGAGCTGGGGCTGGGGAGAAGGGAGCTGGGAATCTGATCAGTAGATGGAAGTGGGGGAGAAGTGATAGAGAGGAGGGAGGAGTGGATGGGGGGAAAGGTGATGGACAGGTCAAGGTATTCCCTGGAACGTTCTGTCCCCAACATTCTACAACTGGCATTCCTCTGAACGTCCTGTTCCTGACATTGCTTGTGAACGGCCGGACGTCAGAGATTTGAACAAACGATAAGATCCCGAGGGAAGAGATCACGTTCCAGGGAGAAGGAGACACTGTTCCGAAGGCCCCTCAGGCAGTAAAAGGGATGAATACGCTTTCCCTGCGTTTACATTTCTCCACGACACAGGATCGACCACAATTTAGACAAAATACAGAAATTCCCAAACTCCGTTTGTCTTCAGGAAACTGAGAGAGAATCCTTCAGGACAGCAACATTCCCACCCTCCGTATTAGGAACTGGGAAGGAGTGACCTGTGTCTGCTCTCGAGTGATCGAGTGTATGGGAATGTTCGAGAAACCATCTGTCCTTATGGATGTGTCTCTGTGTGTTTGGGGAGGGAGGGTTTCTTGTAGTTTATGTCACAATTTTGTCAGTAATTCTGACCTTCACATTTGTTATTCCAGCTCCAATTATTTTAATGAATCCCTGAATACAGGGACACATTTGAAAATGTCACTGGGTCCCCGATCAAACGGGTCCCTTTGCCTCCAGGCTGATGGGTTTATTTTCCTTCCTCACAGTTAACGTAGTGACCATCTACGTCCTTCTTTATAAAGATTGTGGATTGTCTCCATGTGTCAGACGTTACCTGGGGGCCATGGCAGCGGCGGATCTCCTGGTCATTATCCTCGACGTGATCCTGAGACACATTCCCATTGTTTATTGGGAACAGTTTTATTTCCTGATGGACTCCGTCCCCGTGTGTAATATCCACGCCGTCCTACTTTATGCAGCCACTGACTGCTCTGTCTGGTTCACCGTCACTTTCACCTTTGATCGGTTTGTGGCCATTTGTTGCCAGAAGCTGAAAAATAAATATTGCAGTGAGAAAACGGCGGCTGTGGTTCTGGGAGCAGTGACTGTGCTGAGCTGTTTAAAGAACATTTTCTGGTATTTTATGCTCATGGCTCGGTATTCCCTGATGAACCACCCCTGGTTTTGTGATGTAACAGACGCTGTTTATTTCTCCAGTGTCTGGGTCACAATCGAGTTCCTCCACCACATTCTAACCCCGTGTGTCCCATTTCTCCTGATTCTGCTGCTCAATGTTCTCACCGTCAGACACATTTTAGTGACCAGCAGAGCCCGCAGGAGACTCCGCGCTCACACCAATGGGGACGCTCAGACTGACACAGAAATGAGAAACCGAAAAAAATCCATCATTTTACTGTTTGTGATCTCGGCGAATTTCATCCTGTTATGGTCAGCTTTAATGCTGTTTTCTATATGGTACCGGATGTTGGTTATTGTGGATACCCTTCTGAATCTCCATCCCTTTGTGTGGGAATTGGGATTGATGCTGCAGCTCCTCAGTTGCTGCACAAACACCATGATTTATGCCGTGACCCAGACTAAGTTCAGGCAGCAGCTGAAGAATGTGCTGAAATATCCCTTCACCCAAAATCATCCATCCATCAAATTCCCTCATTCATCAATGCATCCGGGATTTCCTCATTTCAGTTCAGTGTTTCAGTGATGGAGCGGCCTGTCGCTATGGTAACAGACTGAGGGTGGCGCTGGTTTGTCCATCCTTATTCCACAGTGGGGTTACAGGGACACATTTCAATGCTTCTCACAACTCAGGGGCCAGTGAGAAACGACACCATCCCACGGACTGTGTCCATCATTTCCATTTGTAACAATAAAAATGTTGATTAAAGCGTGCCGAGCAGCAGAGTGACCGCTGTTGTTGTGTGTCTTTGTGTTGGAGAAGTTGAGCTGCAGAGAGATTGACTGAGTCCCAAGTCCTGGTCCTCAGGGAAGGGGAGGGCACTACGCCCTAAAATCAGGAGTTGGGTTTTACTCCCTTTGTCACCCCCACTGCAGCCTGGCCTCCCCATTTCCTTTCCCCTCCCCTTTCTCCTTACTGCTCTCCCTCTCTATCGCTGCACACTCTCTCCTTCTCACCACCTCTCCCTTTCACTCTCCCTCATTCCCACCCGCTCTCAATCACACACAAACTCCCAACCACGGTTTCTCCACCTGCCTCCACACTTCCCTCTCTCCCTCCCCCTCAATCTCCAGCGGTCTCTGTCTCCCTCGCACAATACCGTCTCTACCCAATTTTCCGCTCATCCCACTTCCGACATCTCTCTATCCTGTCACCGCACCGCCCACCACCAACCCCCCCAGTCTCTGGGACAGAGGGAGAGGGAAGGACCAGGGAGACAGAGTGTGTCAGATAGAGAGGGAGGGAGGGACAGGAGGGAGAGAGATTCAGTCAGAGGGAAACGGAGGGAGTGAGGGGAGAGAGCGAGATTCCGAGGGAGAGAGCACGAGAGTGATAGAAGGTGGAGAAAGAGAAGGAGCGGGGGAGGGACAAGGAAGAGGGAGAGAGAGGAAGAGAGGGAGAGAGAGAGAGAGATAGAGAGAGAGGGAGAGGAGAGAGAGAGAGGAAGGGGAGGAGAAAATGGGAGACAGAGGCGAGAGAGAGAGTGAGACTGAGAGACGTGCGAAGGAGGGGGCGAGAGAGAGGCGAGAGAGAAAGGGGACAAGTCTTAGAGACAGCGAGGGACAAGGAGAGAGAAAGGGGACGAAAGATGGGGAGGCGAGAGAGAGAAAAGAGGAGTGAGGGAAGAGAGAGAGAGAGAGAATGAGGGGGTGAGAGAGTGAGGGGGTGAGAGAGACACAGGGCTGAGAGATAGAGGGAGGGGCAAAAAAGAGGGGGATGGCAAGAGAGAGATAGAGGAGGCAGGAGAGAGGGGCCAAGAGGGCAAGGGGGTGCGAGAGAGAGGTAGATGAAAGAGAGAGAGATGAAAGAGAGAGAGAGGTGAGAGAGAGAGAGAGGAGGAGAGTGAGAGAGTGTGAGGGCGAGATAGAGATAGAGTGAATGGTGTGATTAGAGAGAGAGGAAGAAGGGACGAGAGAGACACAGAGGCAAGAGAGTGGGAGTGAGAGTGTTGAGGGCAAACGTGAGAGAAGGAGGAGCAAGGAGGGGGGAGTTGAGAGAAAGAAGGAACGAGATAGGGAGGTGGTAAGAGAGCAAGAAAGAGAGATGGGCAAGAGAGATTGAAGGGGGAGGAGAGGGAGAGCGTGGGGCCGAGGCAGAGGGAGAGGGAGCAAGGGAGAGAGAAACAGGGTTCGAGAGAAAGAGAGGAAGGCAAAAGAGACATAGAGGGTGGTGAGAGAGAGGGGTCGAAAGAGAGGGTGGCAAAGGAGAGAGAGAGGGGTTGAGAGAGAGAGGTGGGATGAGAGAGGTTGGGGGAGGATAGAGAGGGAGGGAGATAGAGAGCGAGGACGATAAAGAGAGTGTGATGGGCGGAGAAAGAGAGCGCAACGGCAAAAGAGACAGTCAGATGGTGAGAGAGACGAGAGAGACAGAGAGAGAGCAAGAGCAAGAAGGAGAGAGGGCTCAGTGAGAGGGGGTGGGAGAGATAGAGCGTGACAGCGAGAGTGCAGGGGCAAGAGAGGGCAAGACAGAAACAGAGTGAGAGGGAGGGACGGCGGGAGTAAAGAAATGAGACAGAGAGAATAAATTTTCAGAAGAGAGTCAGCAAGGGCAAGATAGAGAGAGAGATAGGTAGAGAGGGGGGCACGTGTGTGTGAAAGAGAAAGAGACAGGGAGAGAGAGACGGATAGATGGTGAGAGAGTAAAGAGAGGGAAGGGTTAAAATGAGTTAAGGGTGCATGAGGGTGTTGTCGATAGAGAGAGAGGTGGGAGGAAGGGGATGGCGGAAGAGAGAGAGAGAGGATGAGAGCCAGGGAGCGAAAGACTGGGGCGAGAGAGAGGGGGTCAGAGAGTGAGATAGCGAGACCGACAGATGAGGAGAGAGAGAGAAAGACAGACAGAGAGCGAGCAAGAGAGAGAGAGAGAGAGGCTAAGAGAAAGATAGGAGCTGAGCAAAATAGAGAGAGAGGAGAGAAGGATGGTGTCGAGAGAGGGAACGAGAGACGGGGTAACTGAGGGGGCAAGATAGGGGGGAACAGGGGGAGGGAGATGGCAGCAAGAGAGAGAAATGGGGGCAAAAACGAGAGAGAGAGAGGGAGATGAGGCGACTGTAATCTGAGAGGGAGTGAAGGAGCAGGGAGAGACAGGGTGAGGGGGTGTGAGAGAGGGGAGGGGCAGAGAGGGGTGAGAGAGAGTGGCCACGAGAGAGAGGGGGCGCGTGAGAGAAGGGAGCGTGCAGAGAGAGGAGAGCACACGAGAAAGAGAGGGGTGCATGAGATAGAGGGGATGCGTGAAAAAGAGGGGTGCGCGATAGTGAGGGGGCACGCGAGAGTGAGGGGGCGCGCGAGAGTGATGGGGCGCGCGAGAGTGAGGAGGCACATAAGGGGGAAAGAGAGAATGTGCAAGTGAGGGGGGGTGAGTGAGAGGGTGGCGAGTGTGAGGTAGGGGCTAGCGAGAGAGGGGTCAAGCGAGAGAGGAGGCGCTCGAGAGAGGGCGGTCAAGAGAGAGGAGCGGCGAGAGAGAGGAGAGGCGAGCATGAGGGAGGGGCGAGCGAGAGAGAAGGAGTGTGCATGAGGGAGGGGCGAGCGAGGGGGGGCAAGTGAGAGAGGGGGGGCGAAAGAGAGGGGTGTGAAAGAGAGGGGGATAAAGAGAAGGGGGTGAGAGTGAGGGACGATGGGGACCAGGTGTTGAGCAGGGGCGGGAGAGAGGGAGGTGAGAGAGAGGATGGTGAGCGAGGGGGGGTGAGCGGGGGGGGCGAGAGAAGGGGGTGAGCGGAGGGGCAAACGAGAGGGGGTGCGAGTGAGACAGAGTGTGAGCGAGACAGGGTGCGAGCGAGAGGGGGCGTGAGTGAGGAGGGTCGAAAGAGGGAGAGGGTGCGAAAGAGAGAGGGGGCGAAAGAGAGAGGAGGCGAAAGAGAGAGGGGTTGAGCGAGGGAGACGACAGAGAGAGGGAGGATGGTGAGACACATGGGGCGAGAGAAAGAGGGGGCGAGAGCTAGGGGGTCGAGAGGGGGGGCGAGAGAGAGGGGGGCGAGAGAGGCGGGCGAGAGAGAGGGGACAGCAATGAAAGAGACCGGGCGCGAGAGAGGTGGTGACGAGAGAGACCGGGTGTGAGAGACCGGGGTGGTGACGAGAGAGACCGGGGGGCGACGACAGAGACTGGGATTGAGAGACACCGGGGAGGCAAGAGAGAGACACGCGGTGAGGAGAGAGACCGGTGGTGAAGTGAGCGACTGGCTGCGAGAGAGAATGTGGGCAACAATAGAGACTGGGGACGATGAGAGAGACTGGAGGCGGCGAGAGAGACTGGAGGCGGTGAGAGAGACTGGGGGCGATGAGAGAGACTGGGGGTGTGATGAGAGAAACCGGGTGTGATGAGAAAAATTGCAGGCCACGAGAGAGACCGGGCATGAGAGAGGGGGTGATGAGAGAGACCGGGGAGCGATGAGAGAGCCTGGGGGGCTATGAGAGAGACCAGGGATGACGAGACAGATCGGGGGTGGTGAGAGAGACCGGGGCCAAGACAGAGACTGGGGGCGATGAGGGTGACCGGGGATGACGAAGGAGACTGGGGGCAATGAGTGCGACCAGAGGCGAGAGAGAGTCCAGAGGCGAGAGAGCAGGTGACATGAGAGACCGGGGGAAGGAAGAGAGAGACCAGGAGCGAGAGACACCGGGGGTGACGAGAGAGAGACTAGAGGCGAGAGAGGGTATGACAAGATGGAGAGTGGGGGCAATTAGAGAGACCGGGATCGAGAGACCGTAGAACGAGAGAGAGACGGGGGCCGATGAGGGAGACCAGTGGTGATGAGGGAGACCGGGGGGAACAAGAGAGACCAAGGGCAACAAGGGATACCGGGGGTGACAAAAGAGAACAGGGGCGAGAGAGAGAGACCAGGGATGAGACACAGAGACTGGGAACGAGAGAGACGGGGGTGATGAGAGAGACCGGGGGTGATGAGAGTGACTGGGGGTGACGAGAGAGGCGAGAAGTGATGAGGGAGACCGGGGTCGAGCAGGGAAACTGGGGGCGAGACAGAGACCGGGGGCGAGAGAAACCGGGGGCGAGAGAGACCGGGGATGAGAGAGAGTCCGGGGAGAGAGAGAGACCGGGGGTGAGAGAGAGGCCGGGGATGATAGAGAGACCGGGGATGATAGAGAGACCGGGGATGAGAGAGAGAGACACCAGGGGTGAGAGAGAGAGACCGGGGGTGAGAGAGAGAGACCGCGGGTGACAAGGGAGACCGGGAGTAGAGAGAGAGAATGGGGCCAGAGAGAGACCATGGGCGAGAGAGAGACCGGGAGTTAGAGAGCGGGCGATGATAGAGACCGGGGGTGAGTGAGAGACTGGGGGTGAGAGAGAGACCGGGAGCGACGAGAGAGACCTGGGCTGACGAGAGTGACTGGAGGCTACGAGAGTGACCGGGGGCGATGAGAGTGACCGGGGGAAGCGAGAGAGACCAGGGGCGACGAGGGAGAAGGGGTGGGGGGCGACGAGGAGAGAGACCGGGTGCGAGTGAGAGTGGGGGCGAGAGAGAGACCGGAGTAGACGAGAGAGACCGGAGTAGACGAGAGAGACTGGGAGAGAAGAGAGAGACTAGGGGCGACGAGAGACACTGGGGGCGATGAGAGAGACCAGAGTTGACGAGAGAGAGACCGGGAGTGACGACAGAGACCGGGAGCTATGAGAGAGAGACCAGGAGTGACGAGAGAGTCCGGGGATGATGACAGAGAGTGGAGGAGACGAGAGAGACCGGGGGCGATGAGAGAGAGACTGGGAGCGACGAGAGAGACCTGGGGTGAGTGAGAGACTGGTGGCGAGAGAGAAACCGGGAGCGACGAGAGAGACCTGGGGTGATGAGAGTGACCGGGGACAATGAGAGAGACTGGAAGCGACAAGAGTGACCGGGGGCGTCAAGAGTGACCGGGGACAACGAGAGAGACCGGGAGCAACGAGAGAGACCAGGGTTGACGAGATAGACAGGGGGTGACGAGAGAGACCGGGGACGATGAGAGAGACTGGGGGCGACGAGAGGCCATAGTAGACGAGAGATAGCGGAGGACACGAGAGAGAACTGGGGTGAGAGAGAGACCGGGGGAGAGAGAGAGGCGGGGGCGAGAGAGACCGGGTGCGAGAGAGACTGGGGGCGAGAGAGAGACCAGAGTAGACGAGAGAGACCAGAGTAGACGAGAGAGACTGGAGTAGACGGGAGAGACTGGGGGCGATGAGAGAGACTGGGGGCGACGAGAGAGACAGGGGGTGACGAGAGAGTTCGAGGGCGATAAGTGAGTCCGCGGGAGACATGAGAGACCGGGGGCGAGAGAGACCGGAGTAGACGAGACAGACTGGTGTGGGAGAGAGAGAAGACCGTGTGCGAGAGAGAGAAATGTGGTGAGAGAGAGAGTCCGGGGGTGAGAGAGAGACTGTGGGTGACAAGGGAGCCCGGGGGTGATAAGGGAGACTGGGGGCGAGAGAGAGACCGGAGGCAAGAGAGGGACCGGGATCTAGAGAGGGGGCGATGAGAGAGACTGGAGGCAAGAGAGAGACCGGGAGCGACGAGAGAGACTTGGGCTGACGAAAGTGACCGGGGGTTACGAGAGTTACGGAGGGTGACGAGAGTGATCGGGGGCAACGAGATAGACCAGGGCGAGGAGGGAGACATGGGGGCGACGAGGAGAGAGACCGGGTGCGAGATAGACTGGGGGCGAGAGAGAGACCGGAGTAGACAAGAGAGAGAGAGCGGAGTAGACGAGAGAGAGTGGAGTAGACGAGAGAGAGCGGGAGCGAAGAGAGAGACCAGGGGCGACGAGAGAAACCGGGGGTGATGAGAGGATCCGGAGTAGATGAGATAGACCGGAGTAGACGAGAGAGACCGGGGGTTTGCGACGAGAGAGAGACTGGGAGCGACGAGAGAGAGACCGGGATCGTGAGACAGACCGGGGGCGAGAGAGAGAGACTAGGATTGAGAGAGGGGGCGATGAGAGAGACCGGGAGTGACGAGAGAGAGACCTAGGGTGATGAGAGTGACTGGGGACGATGAGAGAGACTGGGAGCGACAAGAGTAACCGGGGACATCGAGAGAGACCAGGGGCAACAAGAGAAACTGGGTTTGACGAGAGAGACTGGGGTCGATGAGAGAGACTGGGGGCGACGAGAGAGACCATAGTAAACGAGAGATACCGGAGGACACGAGAGAGAACCGGGGCGAGAGAGAGACCGGGGGAGCGAGAGGCGGGGGCGAGAGTGTCCGGGTGCAAGAAAGACTGGGGGCGAGAGAGAGACCAGAGAAGATGAGAGAGAACGGGGGCAATGAGAGAGACTTGGGGCGACGAGAGAGACAGGGAGACGAGAGAGACCAGGGGCGATGAGAGAGACCAGGGGGTGAAAGAGAGACCGGGATCGAGAGAGGGGGCGATGAGAGAGACCAGGGGAGAGTGAGAGACTGGGGGCGAGAGAGAGACCGGGGGTGAGAGAGAGGCAAGGAGTGAACAGAGAGAGACTGGGGGCGGCGAGAGAGACAAGGGGTGAGAGAGAGGGAAGGAGTGAACAGAGAGAGACTGGGGGCGGCGAGAGAGACAGGGGGTGACGAGAGAGACGTGGGGGCGACGAGAGAGACCGGAGTAGACAAGAGAGACAGGGGGTGACGAGAGAGAACAGGGGCAACGAGAGAGACCGCGGGTGATGAGATAGACTGGAGTAGATGAGATAGACTGGAGTAGACGAGAGAGACCGGGGGCGATGAGAGAGAGACTGGGAGCGACGAGAGAGACCTGGGGTGAGTGAGAGACTGGGGGCGAGAGAGAGACCGGGAGCGATGAGAGAGACCTGGGGTGATGAGAGTGACCGGGGACAATGAGAGAGACTGGAACCGACAAGAGTGACCGGGTCGTCAAGAGAGACCGGGGACAACGAGAGAGACCGGGAGCAACGAGAGAGACCAGGATTGACGAGATAGACAGGGGGTGACGAGAGAGACCGGGGACGATGAGAGAGACTGGGGGCGACGTGAGGCCATAGTAGACGAGAGATAGCGGAGGACACGAGAGAGAACTGGGGTGAGAGAGAGACCGGGGGAGAGAGAGAGGCGGGGGCTAGAGAGACCAGGTGCGAGAGAGACTGGGGGCGAGGGAGAGACCAGAGGAGACGAGAGAGACTGGAGTAGACGAGAGAGACCGGAGTAGACGGGAGAGACTGGGGGCGATGAGAGAGACAGGGGGTGACAAGAGAGACCGGAGGCGATGAGAGAGACCGGAGGAGACGAGAGAGACCGGAGGGGGCGAGAGAGAGACCTGGGGTCATGAGAGAGACGGGGGTGAGAGAGGCCAGGAACAGAGACTGGGGCCAAGAGAGACTGGGGGTGAGAGAGAGACTGGGATCGAGAGAGGGAGCGATGAGGGAGACCGGGGTGAGTGAGAGACTGGGGCCGAGAGAGAGACCGGGAGTGAGGAGAGAGACTGGGGGCGACGATAGAGACCGGAGGAGAAGAGAGAGACCGGAGTAGGCAAGAGAGACTGGGGGGTGATGAGAGAGACTGGGGGCGACGAGAGAGACAGGGGGTGAGAGAGAGAACGGGACCGAGAGAGGGGGAGATGAGAGAGACCGGGGGTGAGTGAGAGACTGGGGGCGAGACAGAGACCGGGGGTGAGAGATAGGCCAGGAGTGAACAGAGAGACTGGGGGCGAGAGAGAGAGACTGTGGGCGAGAGAGAGACTGGGGACGACGAGAGATACAGGGGGTGACGAGACAGACCGGGGGGGGGGGGGCAGGAGAGAGACGGGGGTTAGAGAGACTGGGAACAGAGACTGGGGCCAAGAGAGACTGGGGGTGAGAGAGACCGGAGTAGACGAGAGAGACCAGGTGTGATGAGTGAGAGACCAGGCGCGACGAAAGAGACTGGGAGCGACGAGAGAGACGGGGGGTGATGAGAGAGAGACCGGGCGCGACGAAAGAGACTGGGAGCGACGAGAGAGACCGGGGGTGATGAGACAGACCAGAGTAGATGAGAGAGACTGAGGGCGACGAGAGAGTTCGAGGGCGATAAGTGAGTCCGCGGGAGACATGAGAGACCGGGGGCGAGAGAGACCGGAGTAGACGAGACAGACTGGTGTGGGAGAGAGAGACCGTGTGCGAGAGAGAGACCTGTGGTGAGAGAAAGAGTCCGGGGGTGAGAGAGAGACTGTGGGTGACAAGGGAGCCCGGGGGTGACAAGGGAGACTGGGGGCGATGAGAGAGAGACTGGAGGCAAGAGAGAGACCGGGAGCGACGAGAGAGACTTGGGCTGACGAAAGTGACCGGGGGCTACGAGAGTTACGGGGGGTAACGAGAGTGATCGGGGGCAACGAGATAGACCAGGGGCGAGGAGGGAGACATGGGGGCGACGAGGAGAGAGACCGGGTGCGAGATAGACTGGGGGCGAGAGAGAGACCGGAGTAGACAAGAGAGAGAGCGGAGTAGACGAGAGAGAGCGGAGTAGACGAGAGAGAGCGGGAGCGAAGAGAGAGACCAGGGGCGACGAGAGAAACCGGGGGTGATGAGAGGATCCGGAGTAGATGAGATAGACCGGAGTAGACGAGAGAGACCGGGGGGTTGTGACGAGAGAGAGACTGGGAGCGACGAGAGAGAGACTGGGATCGTGAGAGAGACCGGGGGTGAGAGAGAGAGACCAGGATTGAGAGAGGGGGCGATGAGAGAGACCGGGAGTGACGAGAGAGAGACCTAGGGTGATGAGAGTGACTGGGGACGATGAGAGAGACTGGGAGCGACAAGAGTAACCGGGGGCATCGAGAGAGACTGGGGGCAATAAGAGAGACCGGGTTTGACGAGAGAGACTGGGAGCAACGAGATAGACAGTGAGTGACGAGAGAGACCGGGGTCGATGAGAGAGACTGGGGGCGACGAGAGAGACCATAGTAAACGAAAGATAACGGAGGACACGAGAGAGAACTGGGGCGAGAGAGAGACCGGGGGAGCGAGAGGCGGGGGTGAGAGTGTCCGGGTGCAAGAAAGACTGGGGGCGAGAGAGAGACCAGAGAAGACGAGATAGACCGGGGGCAATGAAAGAGACTTGGGGCGACGAGAGAGACAGGGAGACGAGAGAGACCAGGGGCGATGAGAGAGACCAGGGGGTGAAAGAGAGACCGGGATCGAGAGAGGGGGCGATGAGAGAGACCAGGGAAGAGTGAGAGACTGGGGGCGAGAAAGAGACCGGGGGTGAGAGAGAGGCTCGGAGTGAACAGAGAGAGACTGGGGGCGACGAGAGAGACAGGGGGTGACGAGAGAGACGTGGGGGCGACGAGAGAGACCGGAGTAGACAAGAGAGACAGGGGGTGACGAGAGAGACCAGGGGCAACGAGAGAGACCGCGGGTGATGAGATAGACTGGAGTAGACGAGAGAGACCGGGGGCGATGAGAGAGACTGGGGGCGACGAGAGAGACCATAGTAAACGAAAGATAACGGAGGACACGAGAGAGAACTGGGGCGAGAGAGAGACCGGGGGAGTGAGAGGCGGGGGTGAGAGTGTCCGGGTGCAAGAAAGACTGGGGTCGAGAGAGAGACCAGAGAAGACGAGATAGACCGGGGGCAATGAGAGAGACTTGGGGCGACGAGAGAGACCGGGGACAACGAGAGAGACCGGGGGCAACGAGAGAGACCAGGGTTGACGAGATAGACAGGGGGTGACGAGAGAGACCGGGGACGATGAGAGAGACTGGGGGCGACGTGAGGCCATAGTAGACGAGAGATAGCGGAGGACACGAGAGAGAACTGGGGTGAGAGAGAGACCGGGGGAGAGAGAGAGGCGGGGGCTAGAGAGACCAGGTGCGAGAGAGACTGGGGGCGAGGGAGAGACCAGAGGAGACGAGAGAGACTGGAGTAGACGAGAGAGACCGGAGTAGACGGGAGAGACTGGGGGCGATGAGAGAGACAGGGGGTGACAAGAGAGACCGGAGGCGATGAGAGAGACCGGAGGAGACGAGAGAGACCGGAGGGGGCGAGAGAGAGACCTGGGGTCATGAGAGAGACGGGGGTGAGATAGGCCAGGAACAGAGACTGGGGCCAAGAGAGACTGGGGGTGAGAGAGAGACTGGGATCGAGAGAGGGAGCGATGAGGGAGACCGGGGTGAGTGAGAGACTGGGGCCGAGAGAGAGACCGGGAGTGAGGAGAGAGACTGGGGGCGACGATAGAGACCGGAGGAGAAGAGAGAGACCGGAGTAGGCAAGAGAGACTGGGGGGTGATGAGAGAGACTGGGGGCGACGAGAGAGACAGGGGGTGAGAGAGAGAACGGGACCGAGAGAGGGGGAGATGAGAGAGACCGGGGGTGAGTGAGAGACTGGGGGCGAGACAGAGACCGGGGGTGAGAGATAGGCCAGGAGTGAACAGAGAGACTGGGGGCGAGAGAGAGAGACTGTGGGCGAGAGAGAGACTGGGGACGACGAGAGATACAGGGGGTGACGAGAGAGACCGGGGGGGGGGGCAGGAGAGAGACGGGGGTTAGAGAGACTGGGAACAGAGACTGGGGCCAAGAGAGACTGGGGGTGAGAGAGACCGGAGTAGACGAGAGAGACCAGGTGTGATGAGTGAGAGACCAGGCGCGACGAAAGAGACTGGGAGCGACGAGAGAGACGGGGGGTGATGAGAGAGAGACCGGGCGCGACGAAAGAGACTGGGAGCGACGAGAGAGACCGGGGGTGATGAGACAGACCAGAGTAGATGAGAGAGACTGAGGGCGACGAGAGAGTTCGAGGGCGATAAGTGAGTCCGCGGGAGACATGAGAGACCGGGGGCGAGAGAGACCGGAGTAGACGAGACAGACTGGTGTGGGAGAGAGAGACCGTGTGCGAGAGAGAGACCTGTGGTGAGAGAAAGAGTCCGGGGGTGAGAGAGAGACTGTGGGTGACAAGGGAGCCCGGGGGTGACAAGGGAGACAGGGGGCGATGAGAGAGAGACTGGAGGCAAGAGAGAGACCGGGAGCGACGAGAGAGACTTGGGCTGACGAAAGTGACCGGGGGCTACGAGAGTTACGGGGGGTGACGAGAGTGATCGGGGGCAACGAGATAGACCAGGGGCGAGGAGGGAGACATGGGGGCGACGAGGAGAGAGACCGGGTGCGAGATAGACTGGGGGCGAGAGAGAGACCGGAGTAGACAAGAGAGAGAGCGGAGTAGACGAGAGAGAGCGGAGTAGACGAGAGAGAGCGGGAGCGAAGAGAGAGACCAGGGGCGACGAGAGAAACCGGGGATGATGAGAGGATCCGGAGTAGATGAGATAGACCGGAGTAGACGAGAGAGACCGGGGGGTTGTGACGAGAGAGAGACTGGGAGCGACGAGAGAGAGACTGGGATCGTGAGAGAGACCGGGGGTGAGAGAGAGAGACCAGGATTGAGAGAGGGGGCGATGAGAGAGACCGGGAGTGACGAGAGAGAGACCTAGGGTGATGAGAGTGACTGGGGACGATGAGAGAGACTGGGAGCGACAAGAGTAACCGGGGGCATCGAGAGAGACTGGGGGCAATAAGAGAGACCGGGTTTGACGAGAGAGACTGGGAGCGACGAGATAGACAGTGAGTGACGAGAGAGACCGGGGTCGATGAGAGAGACTGGGGGCGACGAGAGAGACCATAGTAAACGAAAGATAACGGAGGACACGAGAGAGAACTGGGGCGAGAGAGAGACCGGGGGAGCGAGAGGCGGGGGTGAGAGTGTCCGGGTGCAAGAAAGACTGGGGGCGAGAGAGAGACCAGAGAAGACGAGATAGACCGGGGGCAATGAGAGAGACTTGGGGCGACGAGAGAGACAGGGAGACGAGAGAGACCAGGGGCGATGAGAGAGACCAGGGGGTGAAAGAGAGACCGGGATCGAGAGAGGGGGCGATGAGAGAGACCAGGGGAGAGTGAGAGACTGGGGGCGAGAAAGAGACCGGGGGTGAGAGAGAGGCTCGGAGTGAACAGAGAGAGACTGGGGGCGACGAGAGAGACAGGGGGTGACGAGAGAGACGTGGGGGCGACGAGAGAGACCGGAGTAGACAAGAGAGACAGGGGGTGACGAGAGAGACCAGGGGCAACGAGAGAGACCGCGGGTGATGAGATAGACTGGAGTAGACGAGAGAGACCGGGGGCGATGAGAGAGAGACTGGGAGCGACGAGAGAGACCTGGGGTGAGTGAGAGACTGGGGGCGAGAGAGAGACCGGAAGCGACGAGAGAGACCTGGGGTGATGAGAGTGACCGGGGACAATGAGAGAGACTGGAAGCGACAAGAGTGACCGGGGGTGTCAAGAGTGACCGGGGACAACGAGAGAGACCGGGAGCAACGAGAGAGACCAGGGTTGACGAGATAGACAGGGGGTGACGAGAGAGACCGGGGACGATGAGATAGACTGGGGGCAACGAGAGGCCATAGTAGACGAGAGATAGCGGAGGACACGAGAGAGAACTGGGGTGAGAGAGAGACCGGGGGAGAGAGAGAGGCGGGGGCTAGAGAGACCAGGTGCGAGAGAGACTGGGGGCGAGAGAGAGACCAGAGGAGACGAGAGAGACCGGAGTAGACGGGAGAGACTGGGGGCGATGAGAGAGACAGGGGGTGACGAGAGAGACCGGAGGAGACGAGAGAGACCGGAGGGGGCGAGAGAGAGACCGGGGGTCAGAAGAGAGACGGGGGTGAGAGAGGCCAGGAACAGAGACTGGGGCCAAGAGAGACTGTGGGTGAGAGAGACCGGAGTACATGAGAGAGACCAGAGTAAATGATAGAAACCGGGGCGAAAAGAGAGACCGGGGGCGAGAGAGAGGCCATGAGTAAACAGAGAGACTGTGGGCGAGAGAGAGACGGGGATCGAGAGAGGGGGCGATGAGAGAGACTGGGGGTGAGTGAGAGATTGGGGGCGAGAGAGAGACCGGGGGAGAGAGAGAGACCAGGATCGAGAGAGGTGGCAATGATAGAGACGGGGGTGAGTGAGAGACTGGGGGCGACGAGAAGCCATAGTAGACGAGAGATAGCGGAGGACACGAGAGAGAACTGGGGTGAGAGAGAGACCAGGGGAGAGAGAGAGGCGGGGGCGAGAGAGACCGGGTGCGAGAGAGACTGGGGGCGAGAGAGAGACCGGTGGTGAGAGAGAGGCCTGGAGAGAACAGAAAGATTGGAGGTGAGAGAGAGACCGGGGGCATCAGAGAGACCAGGGTCGAGAGAGAGACCGGGATCGAGGGGGGGGGCGATGAGAGAGACCAGGAGTGAGTGAGAGACTGGGTGTGAGAGAGAGACCAGAGTAGACGAGAGAGACCGGAGGAGACGAGAAAGACCGGGGACGATGAGAGAGACTGGGGGCGACGAGAAGCCATAGTAGACGAGAGATAGCGGAGGACACGAGAGAGAACTGGGGTGAGAGAGAGACCAGGGGAGAGAGAGAGGCGGGGGCGAGAGAGACCGGGTGCGAGAGAGACTGGGGCCGAGAGAGAGACCAGAGTAGACGAGAGAGACTGGAGTAGACGGGAGAGACTGGGGGCGATGAGAGAGACTGGGGGCGACGAGAGAGACAGGGGGTGACGAGAGAGACCAGGGGCGATGAGAGAGACCAGGGGCGATGAGAGAGACTGGGGGCGACGAGAGAGACCGGAGGAGACGAGAGAGACCGGAGGAGACGAGAGAGACCGGAGTAGACGAGAGAGACGGGGGCGATGAGAGAGACCGGATGAGCCAAGAGAGAACGGAGGGGGCGAGAGAGAGAGACCGGGGGCAGGAGAGAGACGGGGGCGAGAGAGACCGGGAACAGAAACTGGGGCCAAGAGAGACTGGGGGTGAGAGAGAGACCGGGATCGAGAGAGGGAGCGATGAGTGACCCGGGGTGAGTGAGAGACTGGGGGCGAGAGAGAGACCGGGAGTGACGAGAGAGACTGGGGGCGACGATAGAGACCGGAGGAGACGAGAGAGACCGGAGGAGACAAGAGAGACTGGGGGGTGATGAGTGAGACTGGGGGCGACGAGAGAGACAGGGGGTGACGAGAGAGAACAGGGGCGATGAGAGAGACCAGGGAGTGAGAGAGAGAACGGGACCGAGAGAGGGGGAGATGAGAGAGACCGGGGGTGAGTGAGAGACTGGGGGCGAGACAGAGACCGGGGGTGAGAGATAGGCCAGGAGTGAACAGAGAGACTGGGGGGCGAGAGAGAGAGACTGTGGGCGAGAGAGAGACTGGGGACGACGAGAGAGACAGGGGGTGACGAGAGAGACCGGGGGGGGCAGGAGAGAGACGGGGGTTAGAGAGACCGGGAAGAGAGACTGGGGCCAAGAGAGACTGGGGGTGAGAGAGACCGGAGTAGACGAGAGAGACTGAGGGCGACGAGAGAGTTCGAGGGCAATAAGTGAGTCCGCGGGAGACATGAGAGACCGGGGGCGAGAGAGACCGGAGTAGACGAGACAGACTGGTGTGGGAGAGAGAGAGACCGTGTGTGAGAGAGAGGCCTGTGGTGAGAGAGAGAGAGTCCGGGGGTGAGAGAGAGACTGTGGGTGACAAGGGAGCGCGGGGGTGACAAGGGAGACTGGGGGCGAGAGAGAGACTGGGGGCGAGAGATGGACCGGGATCTAGAGAGGGGGCGATGAGAGAGACTGGAGGCAAGAGAGAGACCGGGAGCGACGAGAGAGACTTGGGCTGTTGAAAGTGACCGGGGGCTACGAAAGTTACGGGGGGTGACGTGAGTAATGGGGGGAAACGAGATAGACCAGGGGCGAGGATGGAGACATGGCGGCGACGAGGAGAGAGACCGGGTGCGAGATAGACTGGGGGCGAGAGAGAGACCGGAGTAGACAAGTGAAAGAGAGCGGATTAGACGAGAGAGAGCGGAGTAGACGAGAGAGAGCGGGAGCGAAGAGAGAGACCAGGGGCGACGAGAGAAACCGGGGGTGATGAGAGGATCTGGAGTAGATGAGATAGACCGGAGTAGACGAGAGAGACCGGGGGGGGTTGCGACGAGAGAGAGACCTAGGGTGATGAGAGTGACTGGGGACGATGAGAGAGACTGGGAGCGACAAGAGTAACCGAGGGCATCGAGAGAGACCGGGGGCAACAAGAGAGACCAGGTTTGACGAGAGAGACTTGGGGCGACGAGATAGACAGGGGGTGACGAGAGAGCCCGGGATCGATGAGAGAGACTGGAGGCGACGGGAGAGACCATAGTGAACGAGAGATACTGGAGGACATGAGAGAGAACTGGGGCGAGAGAGAGACCGGGGGAGCGAGAGGCGGGGGCGAGACTGTCCGGGTGCAAGAAAGACTGGGGGCACGAGAGAGACCAGAGTAGACGAGAGAGACCGGGGGCAATGAGAGAGACTGGGGGCGACGAGAGAGACAGGGAGACGAGGAGAGACTAGGGGCGATGAGAGAGACCAGGGGGCGAAACAGAGTCCGGGATCGAGAGAGGGGGCGATGAGAGAGAGCAGGGGAGAGTGAGAGACTGGGGGCGAGAGAGAGACCGGGGGTGAGAGAGAGGCTAGGAGTGAACAGAGAGAGACTGGGGGCTACGAGAGAGACCTGGGGTGATGAGAGTGACCAGGGACAATGAGAGAGACTGGAAGCGACAAGAGTGACCGGAGGCGTCAAGAGTGACCGGGGACAACGAGAGAGACCGGGGGCAACGAGAGAGACCAGGGTTGACGAGATAGACAGGGGGTGACGAGAGAGACCGGGGACGATGAGAGAGACTGGGGGCGACGAGAGGCCATAGTAGACGAGAGATAGCGGAGGACACGAGAGAGAACTGGGGGCGAGAGAGAGACCACAGGAGACGAGAGAGACTGCAGTAGACGAGAGAGACCGGAGTAGACGGGAGAGACTGTGGGCGATGAGAGAGACTGGGGGAGACGAGAGAGACCGGAGGG
Organism: Chiloscyllium punctatum; assembly: GCF_047496795.1. Lineage (NCBI taxonomy): Eukaryota > Metazoa > Chordata > Chondrichthyes > Orectolobiformes > Hemiscylliidae > Chiloscyllium > Chiloscyllium punctatum. The sequence goes on along the minus strand of NC_092759.1, from coordinate 40,490,211 downwards.
GGCGAGAGAGAGACCGGGGGTCAGGAGAGAGACGGGGGTGAGAGAGACCAGGAACAGAGACTGGGGCCAAGAGAGACTGTGGGTGAGAGAGACCGGAGTACAAGAGAGAGACCAGAGTAAATGATAGAGACTGGGGTGAAAAGAGAGACCGGGGGCGACGAGAGGTACGGGGGGGTGATGAGAGAGACCAGTTTAGATGATAGAGACTGGGGGCGACGAGAGAGAACGGGAGCGACGAGAGAGACCAGGGCTGATGAGAGTGACCGGGGACGATGAGAGAGACTGGGGGCGAGAGAGAGACCGGAGGTGAGAGAGAGGCAATGAGTAAACAGAGAGACGGTGGGCGAGCGAGAGACGGGGATCGAGAGAGGGGGCGATGAGAGAGACTGGGGGTGAGTGAGAGATTGGGGGTGAGAGAGAGACCGGGGGTGAGAGAGAGACCAGGATCGAGAGAGGGGGCAATGATAGAGACGGGGGAGAGTGAGAGACTGGGGGCGAGAGAGAGACCGGTGGTGAGAGAGAGGCCTGGAGTGAACAGAGAGATTGGAGGTGAGAGAGAGACTGGGGGCATCAGAGAGACCGGGGGCGAGAGAGAGACCGAGATCGAGAGGGGGGGCGCGATGAGAGAGACCAGGAGTTAGTGAGCGACTGGGTGCGAGAGAGAGACCAGAGTAGACGAGAGAGACCGGAGGAGACGAGAGAGACCGGGGGCGATGAGAGAGACTGGGGGCGACGAGAGGCCATAGTAGACGAGAGATAGCGGAGGATACGAGAGAGACTGGGGACGATGAGAGAGACTGGGGGCGACGAGAAGCCATAGTAGACGAGAGATGGCGGAGGACACGAGAGAGAACTGGGGTGAGAGAGAGACCAGGGGAGAGAGAGAGGCGGGGGCGAGAGAGACCGGGTGCGAGAGAGACTGGGGGCGAGAGAGAGACCAGAGTAGACGAGAGAGACTGGAGTAGATGAGAGAGACTGGAGTAGACGGGAGAGACTGGAGGCGATTTGAGAGACTGGGGGCGTCGAGAGAGACAGGGGGTGACGAGAGAGACCAGGGGCGATAAGAGAGACCAGGGGCGATGAGAGAGACAGGGGGCGACGAGAGAGACCAGAGGAGACGAGAGAGACCGGAGGAGACGCGAGAGACCGGAGTAGACGAGAGAGACTGGGGGTGATGAGAGACCGGAGGAGACGAGAGAGACCGGAGGGGGCGAGAGAGAGACCGGGGGCAGGAGAGAGACGGGGGCGAGAGAGAGCGAGAACTGAGACTGGGGCCAAGAGAGACTGGCAGTGAGAGAGAGAGACCGGGCGCAACGAGAGAGACTGGGAGCGACGAGAGAGACCGGGGGTGATGAGAGAGATCAGAGTAGATGAGAGAGACTGGGGGCGAAGAGAGAGACCGGGGGTGACGAGTGAGAAAGGTGGGGATGAGAGAGACTGAGGGTGACGAGAGAGACCGAGGGCGACGAGAGAGTTCGAGGGCGATGAGTGAGTTCGGGGGAGACATGAGATAATGGAGTAGACGAGATAGTCTGGAGTGGGAGAGAGAGAGTCCGGGGTGAGAGAGAGACCGGGGGCGAGAGAGAGGCCAGGAGTGAACAGAGAGACTGTGGGCGAGAGAGAGACCAGGGGCGAGAGAGAGACCGGGGGCGAGAGAGAGACCGGGATCGATAGAGGGGGCGATGAGAGAGACCAGAGTAGTCGAGAGAGACCGGAGGATACGAGAGAGACCGGAGCAGATGAGAGAGACTGGGGGCGATGAGAGCGACCGGAGGAGACGAGAGAGACCGGAGGGGGCGAGAGGGAGACCGGGGGCGAGCGAGAGACCGGGGGCAGGAGAGAGACGGGGGCGAGAGTGACCGGGAACAGAGAGAGACCAGAGAGCCAAGAGAGACTGGGGGTGAGAGAGACCGGAGGAGACGAGAGAGACCGGGGACGAAGAGAGTGACTGGGGGTGATGAGAGAGACCAGAGTAGATGAGAGGGACCGGGGGCGAAGAGAGTGACCGGGGGTGACGAGAGAGACAGGCGGGGACGAGAGAGACTGAGGGTGACGAGAGAGACCGAGGACGACGGGAGAATTCGAGGGCGATGAGTGAGTCCGGGGGAAACATGAGAGAATGGGGGCGAGAGGGACTGGAGTAGACGAGATAGACTGGAGTTGGAGAGAGAAAGTCCGGGGGTGAGAGAGAGAGACTGTGGGTGACAAGGTAGACTGGGGGCAAGAGAGAGACCGGAGGCGAGAGAGAGTCTGGAATCTAGAGAGGGGGCGACAGAGAGACTGGAGGCAAGAGAGAGACTGGGAGCGATGAGAGAGACCTGGGCTGACGAAAGTGACTGGGGGCTACGAGTGTTTCGGGGGGTGACTAGAGTGACCGGTGGCAACGAGATAGACCAGGGGCGAGGAGGGAGATGTGGGGGACGACGAGGAGAGAGACCGGGTCCGAGAGAGACTGGGGGCAAGAGAGAGACTGGAGTAGACCAGAGAGAGCGGGAGTGAAGAGAGAGAACAGGAGCCACGAGAGAGACCGGAGTCGATGAGCGAGAACGGGGCGACGAGAAAGACCAGGGGCGACGAGAGAGACGGGGCGACAAGAGAGACCAGGAGCGAGAGGCAGACCAGGAAGAGAGACTGTGGCCAAGAGAAACTGGGGGCGAGAGAGACCGGGGGTGACAGAGAGAGACCGGGAGTGACGAGAGAGACCGGGAGCGACAAGAGAGACCTGGGGTGATGAGAGAGTCCAGAGTAGATGAGATAGACCGGAGTAGACGAGAGAGACCGGGGGCGACGAGAGAGAGACAGGGATTGAGAGAGGGGGCGATGAGAGAGACCAGGAGTAAGTGACAGACTGGGGGCGAGAGAGAGACCGGGAGCGACGAGAGAGAACTGGAGTGATGAGAGTGACCTGGCACGATGATAGAGACTGGGGGGCGACAAGAGTGACCGGGGGCGTCGAGAGTGACCGGGGGCAACGAGAGAGACCGGGGTTGACGAGACAGACCGGGGGTGACGAGATAGACAGGGGGTGACGAGATACACAGGATCGAGAGGGTGACCACAGGCGAGCGAGAGACCGGGGGGAAAGGAGAGAGACGGGGGGGGAGAGAGACCGGAGTAGACGAGAGAGACCGGGTGTGAGGACAGAGAGACCGGGCGCGATGAGAGAGACTGGGAGCGACGAGAGAGACCGGGGGTGATGAGAGAGAGACCAGAGTAGATGATAGAGACCGGGGGCGAAGAGAGAGACCGGGGATGACGAGAGAGACCGGCGGCGACGAGAGATACTGAGGGTGATGAGAGAGACCGAGGGCGATGCGAGAGTTCGAGGGCAATGAGTGAGTCCAGGGGAGACATGAGAGAATTGGGGCGAGAGAGACCGGAGTAGACGAGATAGACTGGAGTGGGAGAGAGAGAGAGAGACCGGAGGTGAGAAAGAGGCCATGAGTGAACAGAGAGACTGTGGGCGAGAGAGAGACCGGGAGCGAGAGAGAGACCCGGATTGGGAAAGGAGGCGATGAGAGAGACCGGGGGTGAGTGAGAGATTGGGGGCGAGAGAGAGACCGGGGGTGAGAGAGTGACCAGGGGCGAGAGAGAGACCGGGATCGCGAGAGTGGGCGATGAGAGAGACCGGGGGTGAGTGAGAGGCCTGGAGTGAACAGAGAGATTGGAGACGAGAGAGAGACCGGGGGCGTGAGAAAGACCGGGAGCGACGAGAGAGACAGGGGGTGACGAGAGAGACCGGGGGCGATGAGAGAGACCGGGGGTGCAGGAGAGAGACGGGGGCGAGACAGACCGGGAACAGAGACTGGGGCCAAGAGAGACTAGGGGTGAGAGAGACCGGAGTGGACGAGAGAGACCAGAGAAAATGATAGAGAATGGGGGCGAAGAGAGAGACCGGGGGTGACGAGAGGGACCGGGGGTGATGTGAGAGACCAGAGTAGATGATAGAGACCGGGGCGAGAGAGAGACCAGGAAGAGAGACTGAGGCCAAGAGAAACTGGTGGCAAGAGAGAACGGAGTAGACGAGAGAGACCGGGGTTGACAAGAGAGAGACCGGAATGACGAGATAGACCGGGGGTGATTAGAGACTCAGGAGAAGATGAGAGAGACCGGAGTAGACGAGAGAGACTGGTTGCGACGAGAGAGAGACTGGGAGCGACGCGAGAGAGACCGGGGGCGAGAGAGAGACCAGGGGCGAGGGAGTGACCGGGATCGAGAGAGGGGGCGATGAAAGAGACCGGGTGAGAGTGAGAGAAGGGGGTCGAGAGAGAGACCGGGAGTGATGAGAGTGACCGGCGACAATCAGAGAGACTGGGGGCGAGAGAGGGACCAGACGTGAGAGAGAGGCCAGGAGTGAACAGAGAGACTGTGGGCGAGAGAGAGACCGGGGGCGAGAGAGAGACCCGGATCGAGAGAGGGGGCGATGAGTGAGACCGGGGGTGAGTGAGAGATTGGGAGCGAGAGAGAGACCGGGGGTGAGAGAGTGACCAGGGGCGAGAGGGAGACCGGGATCGAGAGAGGGTGAGATGAGAGAGACCGGGGGTGAGTAAGAGACTGGGGGCGAGAGGGAGACCGGGAGCGAGAGAGGGGGCGATGAGACAGACCGGGGGTGAGTGAGAGACTGGAGGCGAGAGAGAGACCGGTGGTGAGAGAGACGCCTGGAGTGAACAGAGAGATTGGAGGCGAGAGAGAGAGACCGGGGGCGTGAGAGAGACCGGGAGCGAGGGAGAGACCGAGCCCGATGCGAGAGACGGGGGGAGGGGGGCGACGAGAGACACCGGGGGCGACGAGAGAGACCGGGGGCGACGAGAACGGGCCACGAGCGAGAGCAGAGGCGATGAAAGAGACCAGAGGCGACGAGAGAGACCGGGGACGAGAGAGAGACTGGGGGTGACGAGTGAGACTGGGGGTGACAAGCGAGACCGGGGGTGAGGACAGAGAGACCAGGGGTGACGAGAAAGAGTCCGGGGGTGACGAGAGAGATTGGGGGCGATGAGAAAGAGCGGGTGTGACGAGAGAGACCGGGGTGACAAGGGAGACTGGGGGCGAGAGAGAGACGGGGGGCAAGAGAGAGACCGGGAGCGCGAGAGGGAGCGACGAGAGAGACTAGGGGCAATGAGAAAGACTGGGGTTGACGAGAACGACCGGGAGTGAAGAGAGAGACTGGGTGGGACGAGAGAGACTGGGGGCGACGAGAGAGACTTGGGACATGACAGAGAGTGGGGCGACGAGAGAGAGCGGGAGTGGCGAGAGAGAGACCAGGGCGAGAGAGAAACTGAGCATGAGAGAGAGACCGGAGACGACGAGAGAGACCGGGGGTGAAGAGAGAGATTGGGGGGGATGAGAAAGAGCGGGTGTGATGAGCGAGACCGGGGTGACAAGGGAGACTGGGGGAGAGAGAGAGAGAGATGGGGTGTGACGAGAGAGATCGGGAGCAACGAGAGTGGGTGATGAGAGAGAACAGGGGCTCGAGAGAGACCGGGCGTGCGAGAGGGGGCGACGAGAGAGAATGGGGCAATGAGAAAGAACGGGGTTGACGAGAAAGACTGGGGTTGACGAGAACGACCGGGCACGACAAGAGAGACCGGGGGCGAGGAGAGAGACCGGGGGTGACGAGACAGACTTGGGGCATGAGAGAGAGCGGGGGGCGAAGAGAGAGACCGGGGGTGACGAGAGGGACCGGGGGTGATGTGAGAGACCAGAGTAGATGATAGAGACCGGGGCGAGAGAGAGACCAGGAAGAGAGACTGAGGCCAAGAGAAACTGGTGGCAAGAGAGAACGGAGTAGACGAGAGAGACCGGGGTTGACAAGAGAGAGACCGGAATGACGAGATAGACCGGGGGTGATTAGAGACTCAGGAGAAGATGAGAGAGACCGGAGTAGACGAGAGAGACTGGTTGCGACGAGAGAGAGACTGGGAGCGACGCGAGAGAGACCGGGGGCGAGAGAGAGACCAGGGGCGAGGGAGTGACCGGGATCGAGAGAGGGGGCGATGAAAGAGACCGGGTGAGAGTGAGAGAAGGGGGTCGAGAGAGAGACCGGGAGTGATGAGAGTGACCGGCGACAATCAGAGAGACTGGGGGCGAGAGAGGGACCAGACGTGAGAGAGAGGCCAGGAGTGAACAGAGAGACTGTGGGCGAGAGAGAGACCGGGGGCGAGAGAGAGACCCGGATCGAGAGAGGGGGCGATGAGTGAGACCGGGGGTGAGTGAGAGATTGGGAGCGAGAGAGAGACCGGGGGTGAGAGAGTGACCAGGGGCGAGAGGGAGACCGGGATCGAGAGAGGGTGAGATGAGAGAGACCGGGGGTGAGTAAGAGACTGGGGGCGAGAGGGAGACCGGGAGCGAGAGAGGGGGCGATGAGACAGACCGGGGGTGAGTGAGAGACTGGAGGCGAGAGAGAGACCGGTGGTGAGAGAGACGCCTGGAGTGAACAGAGAGATTGGAGGCGAGAGAGAGAGACCGGGGGCGTGAGAGAGACCGGGAGCGAGGGAGAGACCGAGCCCGATGCGAGAGACGGGGGGAGGGGGGCGACGAGAGACACCGGGGGCGACGAGAGAGACCGGGGGCGACGAGAACGGGCCACGAGCGAGAGCAGAGGCGATGAAAGAGACCAGAGGCGACGAGAGAGACCGGGGACGAGAGAGAGACTGGGGGTGACGAGAGTGACCGGGGGTGACGAGTGAGACTGGGGGTGACAAGCGAGACCGGGGGTGAGGACAGTGAGACCAGGGGTGACGAGAAAGAGTCCGGGGGTGACGAGAGAGATTGGGGGCGATGAGAAAGAGCGGGTGTGACGAGAGAGACCGGGGTGACAAGGGAGACTGGGGGCGAGAGAGAGACGGGGGGCAAGAGAGAGACCGGGAGCGCGAGAGGGAACGACGAGAGAGACTAGGGGCAATGAGAAAGACTGGGGTTGACGAGAACGACCGGGAGTGAAGAGAGAGACTGGGTGGGACGAGAGAGACTGGGGGCGACGAGAGAGACTTGGGACATGACAGAGAGTGGGGCGACGAGAGAGAGCGGGAGTGGCGAGAGAGAGACCAGGGCGAGAGAGAAACTGAGCATGAGAGAGAGACCGGAGACGACGAGAGAGACCGGGGGTGAAGAGAGAGATTGGGGGGGATGAGAAAGAGCGGGTGTGATGAGCGAGACCGGGGTGACAAGGGAGACTGGGGGAGAGAGAGAGAGAGATGGGGTGTGACGAGAGAGATCGGGAGCAACGAGAGTGGGTGATGAGAGAGAACAGGGGCTCGAGAGAGACCGGGCGTGCGAGAGGGGGCGACGAGAGAGAATGGGGCAATGAGAAAGAACGGGGTTGACGAGAAAGACTGGGGTTGACGAGAACGACCGGGCACGACAAGAGAGACCGGGGGCGAGGAGAGAGACCGGGGGTGACGAGACAGACTTGGGGCATGAGAGAGAGCGGGGGGGACGAGAGAGAGCGGGAGTGGCGAGAGAGAGACCGCGGCGAGACAGAGACCGGGAGCAAGAGAGAGACCAAGCCCGATGCGAGAGGCCGGGGGGAGGGGGGCGACGAGAGACACCGGGGGCGACGAGAGAGACCGGGGGCGATGAGAACGGGCCACGAGCGAGAGCAGAGGCGATGAAAGAGACCAGAGGCGACGAGAGAGACCGGGGACGAGAGAGCGACTGGGGGTGACGAGAGTGACCGGGGGTGACGAGTGAGACTGGGGGTGACAAGCGAGGCCGGGGGTGAGGACAGAGAGACCAGGGGTGACGAGAAAGAGTCCGGGGGTGACGAGAGAGATTGGGGGCGATGAGAAAGAGCGGGTGTGACGAGAGAGACCGGGGTGACAAGGGAGACTGGGGGCGAGAGAGAGACGGGGGGCAAGAGAGAGACCGGGAGCGCGAGAGGGAGCGACGAGAGAGACTAGGGGCAATAAGAAAGACTGGGGTTGACGAGAACGACCGGGAGTGAAGAGAGAGACTGGGTGGGACGAGAGAGACTGGGGGCGACGAGAGAGACTTGGGAAATGACAGAGAGTGGGGCGACGAGAGAGAGCGGGAGTGGCGAGAGAGAGACCAGGGCGAGAGAGAAACTGAGCACGAGAGAGAGACCGGAGACGACGAGAGAGACCGGGGGTGACGAGAGAGACCGGGGCAAGAAAGAGACTGGGGTGAGAGGGAGACCGGGGGTGAGAGAGAGACCGCGGGTGAGAGAGAGACCGGGGGTGAGAGAGAGACCAGGGGTGAGCCAGGTTGAGAGAGAGAGACCGGAGTGCGACGAGAGATACGGGGGTGACAAGAGAGTCCGGGTGTAAGAGGAGTTCGTGCCTGACAAACCTGTTGGAATTCTTTGAAGAGGTGACAATTAGGTTAGACGAGGGAAACCCAGTGGATTTGGTCTATCTTGACATCCAAAGGCCTTTGATAAGGTGCCACACAGGAGGCTGCTGAGCAAGCTGAGGGCCCATGGTGTTCAAGGTGAGCTACTGGTATGGATTGAGGATTGGCAGTCCGACAGAAGGCAGAGAGATGGGATAAAAGGTTCTTTTTTGGAATGGCAGCCGGTGACAAACGGTGTCCCGCAGGGTTCAGTTTTGGGGCCGCAGCTGTTCACATTATATATTAATGATCTTGATGAAGGGACTGGGGGCATTCCAGCGAAGTTTGCCGATGATACGATGTTAGGTGGACAGGCAGGTAGTACTGAGGAAGTGGGGAGGCTGCAGAAAGATCTGGACAGTTTGGGAGAGTGGTCCAGGAAATAGCTGATGGAATTTTACGGGAGCAAATGCGAGGTCTTGCACTTTGGAAAAATGAATAAAAGCATAGACTACTTTCTAAACGGTCAGAAAATTCGTAAAGCCAAAGTACAAAGGGATCTGGGAGTGCTAGTCGAGGATTCTCTAAAGGTCAACATGCAGGTTGAGTCTGAGATTAAGAAAGCGAATGCGATGTTGTCACTTATCTCAAGAGGGTTGGAATATAAAAACACCATTGTGCTACTGAGACTTTATAAAGCTCTGGTTAGGCCCCGTTTGGAGTACTGGGTCCAGTTTTGGGCTCCACACCTCAGGAAGGACATACAGGCACTGGAACATGTCCAGCGGAGATTCACACGGATGATCCCTGGAATGGTTAGTCCAACATATGAGGAACGGCTGAGGATCCTGGATTGTATTCATTGGAGTTTAGAAGATTAAGGGGAGACTTAATGGAAACTTACAAGAGAATGCATGGCTTGGAAAGGGTGGACGCGAGGAAATTTTTTCCATTTGGCGAGGAGGCTAGGACCCATGCACACAGCCTTAAAATGAGATGAGTTCAATTCAGAACAGAAATGCGGAGACATTTCTTCAGCCAGAGAGTGGTGGGCCTGTGGAATTCATTGCCGCAGAGTGCAGTGGAGACCGGGACGCTAAATGTCTTCAAGGCAGAAATTGACAAATTCTTGATGTCTCGAGGAATTAAGGGCTACGGGGAGAATACGGGTAAGTGGAGTTGAAATGCCCATCAGCCATGATTGAATGGCGGAGTGGACTCGATGGGTTGAAATGCATTACTTCCACTCCTATGTCTTATGGTCTTATGGTGTGACAAGAGAAACCGGGGGCGAGAGAGGGGGTGATGGGAGAGACTGGGGGGGGGGCGACCAGAGACACTGGGGGCAACAGAGAGACCGGGACAAGAGAGAGACCGGGGATGAGAGAGAGACCGGGGACGAGAGAGAGACCGGGGGTGATGAGAGAGACCGGTAACATGAGAGAGACCGGAAACATGACAGAGACCGGGGGCGATGAGTGAGACTGGGGTAGACGAGAGAGACTGGGGTAGACGAGAGAGACCGGGGGGTGAGAGAGTGGGTGACGAGAGAGAACAGGGGCGAGAGAGAGAATGGGAGTGAGAGAGGGGGCGACAAGAGAGACTGGGGAAGAGAGATACCCCGGAGATGAGAGAGAGACCGGGAGTGATGAGAGAGACCGAAGGTCAGAAAGAGAGAGAAACCGAGGGTGAGAGAGAGAGAACGAGGGTGAGAGAGAGACCGGTGTGCTACAAGAGAGACGGGGGGTGATGAGAGAGTCCAGGTGTGACAAGAGAAACTCGGGGCGAGAGAGGGGATGACGGGAGAGACCGGGGGGCGACCAGAGAGACAGGAGGTGACAAGAGAGACCAGGGGCGAGAGAGGGTGTGACGAGAGTGAACAGGGGGCAGAGAGAGACCGGGAGTGAGAGAGGGGGCGACGAGAGAGACTGAGGGTGAGAGAGAGTGACCGGGGGCAAGAGAGAGAGACCGGAGTCGGGAGAGAGAGGGACCGGGGTGGGAGAGAGAGAGAGACCGGGGGTGGGGGGGAGGGAGAGAGAGACCGGAGGGGCAGAGAGAGAGAGAGAGACAGGGGGGAAAGAGAGAGAGAGAGACCGGGAGGGAGAGAGAAACCAGGGTAGACGAGAGAGATGGCGGGGGAGACGAGAGAAACCGGGGGCAACAAGAGAGACTTGGGCCAACAAAAGAGACCGGGGGCGAGAGACGGGGTGACGAGTGAGAACATGGCGAGACAGAACGGGAGATAGAGAGGGGGTATTGAGAGAGTCCGGGGGCGACGAGAGAGACTGGGGAGGAGTGAGAGACTGGCAACGCGAGAGAGAGGGTGATGTGATAGACCGGGGGTGACAGAGAGACTGGGGGCGAGAGAGAGGCTGGGAGCGATGAGAGAGACTGCGGGCGAGAGAGAGACCGGGAGTGAGAGAGAGACGGGGGTAGACGAGAGAGACGGGGGTGTAGACGAGAGAAACCGGGGTCTACAAGAGAGACTTGGGCCGACAAAAGAGACCGGGAGCGAGAGACGGGGTGACGAGAGGGAACAGGGGCGAGACAGAACGGAAGTTAGAGAGGGGGTGTCGAGAGAGTCCGGGGGCGATGAGGGAGACCGGGGAGGAGTGAGAGACGGGCGACGGGAGGGGGGAGCAACAAGAGAGACCGGGGGCGACGTGAGAGACTGGGGGCGACGAAAGAGACCCGGGGCGAGTGAGAGACAAGGGGTGAGAGAGAGACCGGTGTGCGACAAGAGAGATGGGGGGCGACAAGAGAGTCCAGGTGTGACAAGAGAAACCGGGGATGAGAGAGGGTGTGACGGGAGAGACCGGGGGGGGGGACCAGAGAGAGCAGGGGCGAGAGACAGACTGGGGGGAGAGATACTGGGGGCGACGAGAGAGACCGGGGAGACGAGAGAGACCGCGGGCGATGAGAGAGAGACCGGATTCGAGAGATGGGGCGACGTGCGAGACCGGGAGAAGAGAGAGACACCGGGAGCGAAGAGAGACATAGGTAGACAAGAGAGAAGGGGGTAGACGAGAGAGACGGGTGTAGACGTGAGAGAGACGGGGGTGACCTGAGAGAGCAGGGGCAATGAGAGAGACCAGGGCCAAGGAGAGAGAGCAGTGGCAACGAGAGAGACCAGGGGCAACGAGAGAGACCGGGGGGGGGCAACAGAGAGAGACCGGGGATGATAGAGAGAGACCGGGGACAAGAGAGAGACTGTCGACGAGAGAGACGGGGCGAACTGAGATACAGGGGGCATGAGAGAGATGGGGGTGATGAGAGAGGCCAGGGGGCGATGAGAGAGACCAGGAGTGATCGAGAGACCAGAGGCACATGAGAGACAGGGGGCGCAAAAGAGACCGGGAGCGACGAGGGAGACCGGGGGCAAGAGAGAGAACGGGATCGAGAGAGAGACCGGGTGTGAGAGAGAGTACCGGGGATGAGAGAGAGTGACCGGGGGTGAGAGAGATAGACCGGAGGGGCGAGAGTGAGACCGGGGGCGACAAGAGAGAGACCGGGGGATGAGAGAGAGACCGAGGGATGAGAGAGACCGGGGGTGACAAGAGAGAGACCGGGGGCGAGAGAGGGGGCGATGAGAGAGACCGTGGCGACGAGAGATACCAGGGGCGATAGAGAGACAGAAGGTGATGACAGAGGCCAGGGGCAATGAGAAAGACAGGGGGTGATCGAGAGACTGGGGACGATGAGGGACACTGTGGGTGTCAAGGGAGAGACCGGAGGCGATGAGCGAGAGACCGGAAGCGACATGAGAGAGACCGGAGGCGACGAGAGAGACACCGGGGGATGAGAGGGACACTGGGGGACGAGAGAGACACTGGGGGACGAGAGAGACACCAGGGGACGAGAGAGAGACACCGGGGGCCGAGAGAGAAACTGGGGGACGAGAGAGAGACACCGGGGGACGAGAGAGAGACACCGGGGGACGAGAGAGAGACCAGGGGATGAGAGAGAGACCTGGGGATGACTGAGAGAAAACGGGAACGGAGAGAGAGACCGGGGGACGAGAGAGAGACTGGGGGAAAAGAGAGAGAACGGGGGACGAGAGAGACAGACCGGGAGCAATGAGAGAGACCGGGAGCGATGAGAGAGACCGGGAGCGATGAGAGAGACCGGGGGTGACGAGAGAGACCAAGGGTGAGAGAGAGACCAGAGACGAGAGAGAGACCGGGGGACGAGAGAGAGACCTGGGGACGAAAGAGAGACCTGGGGATGAAAGAGAGACCGGGGACGAGAGAGAGACCGGGGACGACGAGAGAGACCGTGGGCGACGAGAGAGACCGGGAGCGATGAGAGAGACCGGGGGCAAGAAAAAGACCGGGGGTGATGAGGGAGACCGGGGGTGACAAGAGAGTATGACGGTGCAAGAGAGAACGGTGTGCAACAAGAGAAACTGGGGGCGAGAGAGAGTGTGACGGGAGAGACCTGGGGGCGACCAGAGAGACCAGGGGCGAGAGAGAGACCGGGGGCGAGAGAGAGAGACCGGGGGCAAGAGATATTGGGGGCGACGAGAGAGATGGGGGCTGGACGAGAGACCGGGGGCGACAAGAGAGACTGGGGGGCGACAAGAGAGACAGGGGGCGAGAGAGATCGGGAGGGAGAGAGGGGTTGTCGAGAGCGACCGGGGGCAACGAGAGAGACCGGGGGCGACGAGAGAGACCGGGGGCGAGAGAGAGAGAGATCAGGGACGAGAGAGGGAGAGAGACAGAGACCGGGTACAAGAGAGAGAGACCGGGGATGAGAAAGAGTGAGGGGGAACGAGAGAGATTGGGGCGAACTGAAATACAGGGGGCGTTGAGAGAGATGGGGGATTTGAGAGAGACGGGGGCATTGAGAGAGACAGGGGGTAATCGAGAGACCAGGGATGCAAGAGTGACAGGGGGCGCAAAAGAGACTGGCGGCGACGAGGGAGACCGCAGGTGACGAAGGAGACCTGGAGCGTCAAGGGAGACCGGGATCGAGAGAGGGGGTGAGAGAGAGACCGAGGGAAGAGATTGGGGTAGACGAGAGAGAGACCGGGGGTCGAGAGAGAGACCGGGAGTCGAGAGAGACACCGGGGGTCGAGAGAGACACCGGGGGTCGAGAGAGCCACCGGGGGTCGAGAGAGAGACCGGGGGTCAAAAGAGAGACTGTGGGTCAAAAGAGAGACCGGGGGTCAAAATACAGACTGGGGGCGACGAGGGAGACTAGGGGCGAGAGAGGGGGTGACAAGAGACAGAGTGGGGGTCGAGAGAGAGACCGGGGGCGCCGAGATGAAATGAGGGAGACTTAGCATTTTGGATTAGAAACCGACTTTCTATAAGAAGGCAGCGAGTGGTGGTTGATGAAAAATATTCAGCTTGGAGTCTGCTCAGTAGTGGTGTGCCACAAGGGTCTGTTGTGGGACTACTGCTGTTCGTCATTTTTATAAATGACTTAGTCGCAGGCATAGGTGGATGGATTAATAAATTTGCAGACGTCACTAAAGTCGGTGGAGTAGTCGACAGTGTGGAAGAACGTTACAGGTTGCAGGGGGACTTGGATTAAATGCAGAATTGGGCTGAGAGGTGGAAATTTGAGTTCAATACAGCTAAATGTGAGGTGATGCACTTTAGGAAGAATAACAGGAAGGCAGAATTCTGGGTCAATGGAAAGATTCTTGGTAGTGTAGATGTGCAGAGGGATCTTGGAGACAAGTACATTGTCCTGAAAGTTGCCACCCAGGTTGTTCGTGCTGTAAAGAAGGCATACGGTGTGTTAGGTTTCATTCGTAGAGGGATTGAGTTCCGGAGCTGCAATATCATTCTGGAACTATACAAAATGCACCTGCAGCCACATTTGGAATATTGTGTGCAGTTCTGGTGCCCATATTTTGGGAAGGATGTGGAAGCATTGGAAAAGGTGCAGAGGAGATTTACCAGGATGTTGCTTGATCTGGAAGGAAGGTCTTATGAGGAAAGGATGAGTGACTTGAACCTCATCTCATTGGCAGGAAGAAAGCTAGAGGGGATTTGATAGAGACATGCAAGATGATCAGAGGATGAGATAGGGAGACAGTGAAAGTCTTTTTCCTCGGGTGATGATGTCAGTGTATACAAATTGAGGAGTGGTAGATTTAAGAGAGGCGTCAGAGGCAGGTTGTTTACTCAGAGAGTGGTCAGGGCGTAGAATGCCCTACCTGCTAATATAGTCAATTCAGCCACATTAGGGAGATTTAAATAATCCTTAGATAAGCACATGGCTGATTTTGGGATAGTGTAGGGGGATGAGCTGAGAATAGTTCACTGGTCGGCACAACATCAAGGGGCGAATAGCCTTTTCTGCGCTGTATTTCTCCATGACTATAGTGCTACAAGGGATTTCTGCTGTCTTAAATAGATCATGTATTGTGGGGTTACAAAACGTCACTGATCACTACCAAACATGTTCGAGGTAGACTCGGAAAAAGTGAGGACTGTAGATGCTGGAAAACAAAGTTTAGATCAGCGTGGTGCTGGAAAAGCACAGCAGGTCAGGCAGCTTTCGAGGAGCATGAAAAGGTAGAGTCATGGCAATAAGGAAATGCTGCAACAGGAGGGGAGCAGATAATTTGAAACAAAACCCTACTCCATTTCACCTATTTTCACCTACAAATCCGAGTAAATTCCAGACAAGCGCCTCCATATCCCACCACAACATTTTGCACCACGATCGTGGTATCGGGCTGTGCACTATTAGAGTGGAACTTTCTGTACTGGGACCCACTGGTGCCCTGAAACATCTTGGTAAAGACTAACATTGAACGTTGAGAGCCCCACCACATTGTATACATTTTCTATTGTTTTAACTCAGTTCCTGACTTCCTTTGTTTTTCCTAATGAACCTGTTCAAAGTCCTTATTACAAACACCTGCACAAGCTGTGAATTGAACCCAGGCCTCTCGGTCCAAGATTCGGGATATTTTCACCGCATCACAAGGCATCGAGTCTAATTCCCCTTGTCCCTTAATGTTTCTTATGCTTTGCTATTGTGTCGCGCCTGAATCAACTCTACAGGAGGAAGGGGCTGAGCAGGAGGACCGAGCAGCGGCCGGTCCTCCAATCAGAGTGAGTGAGGATCAGGGCCAAAGCATTCTCGGGGAGTGAACGCTTTAGGATTTGTCAGAAAGCAAACTACTCTCAGGATTGATCATTATCACTACATAGCGGAGCATTAAACCTCTCTCATAAATCAATGTGAGATTTTAAGAAATAGTTGAGATGTAAATCTGATAACGTGCATATTTCCAATCGATTTCCACATCTCGAGTAAGAAATTTCTTTTCAAACGCCCAATACGATTGGTAATTTACTTACCTGGCCGGTATAGTTGAGTTGGACAGAACAGCTTGTTTGCACGCTAGCTCTATGATTGTAACTCGACAGAACAATTGTTAATGTGTTGCTGGAAAAGCGCAGCATCCAAGGAGCAGGAGAATTGACGTTTCGCGCAAAAGCTTAGGCCTGCAATGTCGATTCTCCTGCCCCTTAAATGCTACCTGACCTGCTACGCTTTTCCAGCAACACATTTTTCAGCTCTTACTTCGAACAGCTGCAGGTCTCACTGTCTTCTAGGACAATTGTTAATGTCTCATATTTCACCCATGATTCTGTGCAGTTATGAATGTTCTCTATAAATTCACCAATAACCTCAACGCATGTGCAGTGTCACATCGGTCAGCATGGAGAGAGAGAGAGAGACAGGGAGATGCTTTCTCCGGCAGCAGCTGCGACCGGCTTCAGAGACCGGTGCTCAGAGCCAGTGTGTAGGAGCCTCGCTGGGATAAAGGAGCAGAGAGAATTTACAAGTCCCAGATAAAGGTTTAAAAAAAAACTCGGAAAAGACCCTCCAGGCCCGGGTAAGGAGGTGGCGGTCTCTGATCAGGGAAGGGGCCCAGAGTCACGGCCGCCATTTGTTTGAGGGAAGAGGGAGCACGGGCCTGACGGCCGCCATCTTGGGAAGGTGAAGGTGCAGGAGGGCGGGGCTCTCGGGGTCTGTAGAACAATCATAGGAAAGGGAAGACCCACTGTTATTGATTAATCCCACGAACTCAGCGTCACTGGGCGATCCTGCAGGAATATCCTCTCTCAGTCCTGCTGGGATGTTTCACCCAATCAGAACCAGCAGCTCTCCTCCTCTCTCAGCTCCCCTTCTGTCCTTCCTGCAGCATCTGTCCCCGGAACATTGAGCTGCCTGTCCTGTCCCTCCCTCAGCTGTTGTTCTGTAATTACCTATGATATCCCAGTCCCATTTTAGATTACTTCACTAAAGACATGAATATACCCAATGACTTTTTCTTAACATCAGCAATTGTTTAATACTCACTTAAAAGTTTTTAATTATATCTTTTTTGAAGCATTTACTTTACATTCAATAATTTGCAGTGGTGGGATTTGAACCTGTGTCCAGAGAGCACTTGCTGAGTTTCTGGATAAATTGTCACACAATAATACTACTAGGCCATCACTTCGCCTGCTCACAGGTTGTGCATTCCATTGCAACATGAATCAGAACCCTTTCTTCCTGCACAATTGTTTGATCGTGAACTCTGGTGATATCACTCAGTATTTCTTCATGTGGTATCCCTCACTGTGTGGGTCTAATTGCTGCTTCTATCAGCATCTCTCACTTTTGAAGCTACTCCAGATCCTGAGCCAACAGAATTCTCCACTCCAGAGAGATGAGGCAGCACAGGCCAGGATTGGAGACTGGGATATTCCAGATCTCTGTGGGGCTCAGTGCCATTCTATATGTGTAAACCTCACGGCATCGGACTGATTTCCCATTCTGCCTCTTTCTGTGTCTTCTACAGGTACTCAGGGAGTTCCTAACTCAATAGACTTGCCAACTGCTGGTTTGGAAGATTGATGGTCAGCCAGAGACACAAAGATCAGGGAGGTCGGGGGCCTTCAATAAATCCTGCCGCCAGGCAAGATCATTCCAGTGCACAGAGCAGAGAGCAATGAGAGGGCTCCAAACATCAGCTAACAAGACATGACATAGATATAGTGCTGGAGGGCGAGTACAGTACAGACACACCCCAGGCTTAGTCACCACCTTTACTTTAAGTTTTGTTGTACTGAGACAGTATCAAGAGTTCCCAGTCTTGGTGAGCATCAGGATAAAAGAGGGGAAAGTAGGCCTCCCACGAGAGGGTAGTAATGCTTCTGGGATCTTTCTGTTCCCTATTCCCTCTCCAACATTGTTTCTATGGCTTGTCTTGTGGACCACTGTCTTCAATCATTCTAACTCCTATAACAGTTCCTATCTCTGTCATCTCCTCCCCTCTCACCAATTATTTGTCACACTTGAAACCTCCAGTCCAGATGACCATCTATATCACTGAAACTTGCTTCAGTCTCTCCAACATGCCTTGTCTCGATAGTCTCGTTCTCCAACAACTGGAGACATAGGGTCTGTTGCTGTGCTGCATGACTCTTCGGCTGAGTTTTCCGAAATGGAATGAGTCGCATTTGCCTGTGTTTGTCCCATTATCCCTTCAAATCCTCTCCTCTCCATGTTCCTGCCCAAGTGTCTTTTCCATTTTGTTATTGCATTTTTTTTTACCATTTCCTCTGGCAGTCCATTCCATCTATGCATCATCTTCTGTGGACCAGAACTGGACACCGTATTCCAGAAGAGGACTCAACGATGTCCTGTATAATCTCAATGCGACTTCCCAACTCCTATACCCAAAGAACTGGGCAATAAAAGCAAGTGAGGCAAGCACCTTTTTCTTAACCATCCTGTCTCTCCGTGTTGCAAACTTCAAAGAATCATGTACCCGAACCCCGAGTTCTACAACACACGACTGAAGGTCCTACCATTAATTATATAAGTCCTGCCTGTGTTTGTTGTACCAAACGCATTACCTCGCACTTATTCAGATTGAACTCCACCTATTTATCAGCCATTCACGCATTTCATCAGGATTCCTTTGTAATCTTAGAAAACTTTCTTCACTGTCCACAATGCCACCCTCCAGTCTACCTGCCTATCACACATAGCTCTCTATGGTTCAAGTATCTCTGCTAGGGGCCCAAAAATTTCTTCACCAGCTTCCCGCAATGTCCTGATATACATTTGATTGGGTCCTTGGGTTTTATCTACCTCTGTGTAATAAAAGCTCCAGCACCTTCTTTCCTGTAATGTGGACTCGTTTCAGGACATTGAGTCATAGAGATGTATCGCATGGGAGCAGATCCTTCGGACCAACTCTTGCATGATGTATTTAGTCGCGTTTGCCAGACTTTTGTCAATATCCCTCGAAACCCTTCCTATGCGTATACCCATCCACATGCCTTTTAAATATATTTCTATCAGCCTCCACTATTTCCTCTGACAGCTTATTTCATACACTCTGCAGGAACCAATTGTCCTTTAGGTCCCTTTGAAAATTTTCCCTCATACTTTAAAGCTATGGCCTATCGGTTTGCAATCCACCAGCCTGGGGAAAAGACCTTGTCTATTGACCCTATCGATGTTCATCATGATTTTTGACACCTTTATCAGGTAACTCCTCAGCGTCCCATATTCAAGTGAAAACAGCCTCAGCCTATTCACCATTTCCATGCAGTTCAAACCCACCAACCCTGGCAGCATCTTTGTTCATTTCTTCTGAACCCTTTCATGTTCCACAACATCCTTCCTATGGCATTGACCCAGAATTGCACACAGTTTTCCAATAGTAGTCAGGCCAAACACTCTTTGTTCCCTGAGCGTCCCAGTCTTAATCCACAGTAAGTTCCAAAGTGAAATATTTGTTTCGGATCTTGTAGTTTCACACATCGTTGCCTTCATTGATCATTAAGGAGACCGGGTTTGTCCCGAGCTCTTCTTTTGCTCTTCAAACACTTGTAGAGTATCTTTGGATTCTCCTTCACTGTCTCTGCCAAAGCTATCTCGTGTCCCGTTTTTGCATTCCTGATTTTCATCCTAAATGTATTTCTACAGCCCTGATGCTCCTGAAGGGATTCCCTTAAGTCAGCCATTTATGTGACTCCTTTCTTCTTGACCACAGCCTCAAAACTCAGCCAGTGTTTCCTAATTCTGTCACCATTGAGATGCACACTAACAGGAACTGGCGCTGAACGCTCCTTTCATCTCGGTTTTAAGATATTCCTAGTTGCCAGGCTTCCCTTTACCTGCAAATAGCCTCCCATATCTACTTTAAAAAATCATGACTAATACGATCTTACTCCATTGTAAAACTTGAACTTGTGGACCAGGCCTGTCCTTTTCCACCGCTATTTTCAAACTAATACAATTGTGCTAACTTTCCAAAGTGCTTCCCAACTAACACCTCAGTCCCGTTCCCGACCTTGTTTCCCAAGGGGAGGTCAGGTTTAGCCCCATTCTCCAGTTGGGCCATTTACATAATGACTGGGAGTTTTCGGAACAGACTTAACAAATTCCTTCCATCTAAATGCTTAACTCAGTAGCATTCCCAGTCCAGGTTTGGAAAGGTTAATATCCCCTACTATTACGACCCTAGTACTCTAACAGATATCTGAGATCTCCTGACATATCTGCTCCTCCATCTCCCATTGCCTATCATTGTAGTACAATCATAGCAAACTGATAACCAATGTTTATTTCTGAGTTTCACTAATATCACTTAACTGGGCGATCCTGCATGAATACTCTCTCTAGGTACTGCTGTGATGTCTCCCACAATCAAAACCACCAGCTCTCCTTCTGTTTTACTTTCTGTTCTATCTTTCCTGTAGCCTCTGTCCCCTGGAAAATTGAGTTGCCGGTTCTATCTCTCCTTCAACTGTGTTTCCGTAATACCTATGGTATCCCAGTCCCATGTTCCCATCCATGCTCTGGGTTCATCTGCCTTATCTGTCCATCCCTTTGCATTGAAATAAATGCAGTTTAATTAATAATTTTCCCTTATTGCCTGCTATGTTCTTGCCTGCCTTGTCTATTTAAATTGCTCTCCTGAACATCGATACCAGCCTCAAAATTCTTTCTGGCCGTACGACTGTTTGGGATTCCCATACCCATGCCAGACGAGTTTAAATCCTCTCGAGCAGCTCCAGCAACTCTCCCCACCAGGATGTGGGTCCTCCTCCTGCTCCCAGTTCAGGTGTTTTCCCCACTCTGTCTACCTGTGCTGACACCTTCAGACATCCAGGGACTTGTTCACTAAGGTCCCTGTGTTCCTCAGTATTCTAGGCAGACCTACCATTCATGATGAATATCGTTTGCTGATTAGACTTCCCAGAGTGCATTACCTCACAGTGATCAGAAGTAAACTCCATCTGCCATTACTCTGCTCAGTTTATCATCTGATCGATATCAGACTGCAGCCTGAGACCATGCTCCTCACTGTGGACAACACCCTCACCTTTCATGTCATCTGCAAACATACCAATGATATCTTTTGCTTTCACATCCGAGATATTAATGTACATAATAACAAGCAATGGTTCCTGAACAGACCCCTGTGGAACACCCGCTGGGCAAAGGTTTCCAGTCGTGAAAAACCTCCTCCACCAATTGTGGATCCAATTTGCCAACTTGCCTTGGATCCCATGGGCTCTTTTATTTTGGACCGGCCTTCCATGTGACACCTTGTCAAAGACATTAATAAACATCATGTAACCCACATTATCTGCACTGCCCTCATCAATATCAGAGGACAGTCCTCTACCAAATCCATACAGACAATCCCTAATGTATTCCTATACTTTCGAATGTTGATTCATCGTGTCCCTCACAATTGTTGCCAATAATTTCCCTCCCAATGCTGTCAGAGTATCTGCTCTGTAATTACGTGGCCTAACCCTGCTGCTCTTGAACAAAGGAACCACATTAACGATCCTCCAGTCATTCGGCACTTCACCTGTAACCAGCAAAGTTTTAAATATATCCGCCAGGGCCCCAGCAATCTCCTCTCTTACCTCCCATTACAGCCCAGGATATATTTTATTGTTACTGGGAATTTCTCCACCTTTTTGCCTGTGAATACATTTAACACTTCCTTCTCATTGATCTTAATATGTTCCAGAACCTCACCATCCCAACTGAAATCCCCGGCTACAATGTTTTTCTCCTGTGTGAATACAAATGGGAAGTATTTATTGAAGACCTAACCTACTTCCTCTGGCTCAATGCACTGATTGTACCTTTGGTGTGTAACAGGTCCCACTGCTTAGTTGGTGAACCTCTTACTCTAACTGTACTTATTAAATAACTTGTGCCTTATCCTTAACATTATCTGCTAAGGATATTTTGTGGCCATTGTTTGCCCGTTGCTTTTTAAGGACCCACTACGATACTCCCTCCCCCCACCCCCCGCTTTCTTTCTAATGCCTTTGTTACCCATTATTGTTAGCGTCGTCAACTTTGCTTGAGTTTCCACAAGGTTGTGAGCCATTGAATATTTATTTTCCACATTTTGTTCACCCTGTAACCACATCTCTCTGGTATCTAAATTATCAACGTTAACTTACGTTGTACTGAGACAACATAGAGAGTTCACAGTTATCAATCCATGCCTGTGCTCTCTTAGTGAGCATCAGTACAACAAAGGGGAAAGCAGGCCGCCCACGAGAGGGTGGGAATGCTGCCTGGGATCTTTCTGTTCTGTGTACCTTCTCCAACACTGTACCTTCCAAAGAACAATGTAACTACACCCCTTGGTCTCTCTCTGTTCCACAATACTGCCCAGGGCTGTACCATTAACAGTGTTAGTCCAAAACTCAATACCTGATTTAAAATCCATCTTTCATGCCTTGGTCTATTGGCCCAGTTGGTCGAAATCCCCTTTTGAAACCGTATTCACTGCCCACTACACCATGAATTTGATCATCCACAAAATTACTAACAATGACTCTGATATTCTCAACCAAATCGTTTCTGTAGACGATGCACATCATTAGAGCCAGCAGCGACCCTTATAGCACACTGCTGCTCACAGCCCACCAGTCTGAACAACTCTGTCCCACCACCCTCGTCTTCTACTGTCAAGCCAATTTTGTGTCCAGTTGAATAGCTCTCCCTGATCACATGTGATCTAATCTTACGAAAAAGTATATAATGCTAAATGCGAGGTTTGTGAAGGTTTGTAGCTCAGGTTGAGGTTTAGGGTGTAGGTTTACTCGCTGAGCTGTAGGTTTGATATCCAGACGTTTCGTTACCTGGCTAGGTGACATCATCAGTGGCGACCTCCAAGTGAAGCGAAGCTATTGTCTCCTGCTTTCTATTTATATGTTTATCCTGGATAGGATTCCTGGGGTTTGTGGTGAATCCCACGAACCCCATCCAGGAGAAAGATATAAATAGAAAGCAGGATACAACGGCGTTGCTTCACTTGGAGGTTGCCACTGATGATGTCACCTAGCCAGGTAACGAAATGTCTGGATATAAACCTTCAGCTCAGAGAGCAAACCGACACCCTCAATCATGTTAAATCCCATCAAAGGCCCTGCTGACATGGGTGTAGACAATGTATGGTCACCACTTCAACAAAAGCCATCAAGTTAGTGAGATTTGACTTTGTATGGACAATGCCCTGCTGACTATCTTTCATCAATCTTTGCCTTTACAAACGAATGTAACTCCGGTCTGGCAGAATCAAATTCACAACTAACCCACCACTGACATTGGGCTAATTGGTTTTCTTTTCCTTGGCTTTCCATTGCAGCCTTTCTTAAATAATGGAACAAAGCCATATTGTTTTCAGAGCTGTACAGCATGGAAAGTGACCCCTCAGTTGATCCCAACCATAATCTCAAACTGAACTCGTCCCAGCTGCTTGTTGCTGGCCGATAGCCCTCCAACCCTTTCTTATCCATGTACTTAACTAAATGTCTTTGAAACGTTGTAATCGTTCCGATATCCACCTCAGGAAGTTCATTCCACACCCAAACCGCCCTCTATGTAACAATTTGCCCCTTATATCCTTTTCTTTATCATCTCTCTCCTCTAAACTGAAAAGTGTGACCTCTCCACTTGACAGTCCCTCATCCGAAGGAAAAGACAGCTACCAGTAACTGTGTATATCACAACGTTTTTTCTTAAACTTCGATAAGGTCATCTCTCAACCTCCCGGCTCCAGTGAAAAAAAACTCTGCGTATCAAGCCAAATCTCAGAACTCAAGCCTTCCATACCCAGCAACGTCCTGGTAAATCTCTTCTGAACCCCCTGCAGCTTTATAATATCCTCCCTATAACTGGGCGACTACAACTGGATGGAGTATTGCAGAACAGGCCTCACAAATGTCTGCACAATCTCAACATGACGTCCCAAATCCTCCACTCAATGGACTGTGCAATAGTCCAGCATGCCAAGCACTGTCTTATCCATCCTGTGATGCAAGCTTCAAGAATTATGTACCTGAACCCGGAAGTCCCTCTGCTCTAAAATAATAACCGAGGCCCAAACATTAATTGGATAAGCTCTACCCTTATTTGTTTTACCAAGTGCACCACCTCGCATTTATTCAGATTGAATTCCATCTACAGTTTTTCAGTCCATTCATTCATTTCATCAAGATCTCTGTAACATTAGAAAACCTCCGTCAGTGTCCACTATGCCACCCTCCAGCATTCCAGCCGATCACTCATGACTGTCAGTGGTACAAATACCCTTGCCATAGGCTCCACAATTTCTTCCCTAGCATCCCACAATGTCCTTTGATACACTTAATCAGGTCCTGGGGCGTTACCTTCCTCTGTGTTTTAAGACCACCAGCGCCACCTCTTCTATAACATGCACGCTTTTCAAGTAATAGAGGTGGACAGCATGGAAAGAGAGCCTTCGGTCCAACTCATCCATGCTGACTAGAAGATGTAAATATATTCTTCCCATTTACCAGCATTTGGCCCATGTACCGCTAAACTCTGACTATCCATATATCCATCCAGATACCTTTTAAATGTTGTAATTGTATCAGTCTGGATTACAATCTCTCTCAGCTTATTTCAAACACACATCACCATGTGCGTGAAAAAGTTGTCCCTTCAGTCCCTTTTTAAACCTTTGCCCTCTAACCTTAAACCTATGTCCTCTAGTTTTGGGCTCATCAACACCTGGGAAAAGACCTTGAATGTTTATCCAATCCATGCACCCCATGCTTATATAAACCTCTTTAAGGTCTCTGATACTCCAGGGAAAATAGCCCCAGCTTATTCAGCAACAACCCTGGCAACATCTTGTACATCTATTCTGAGCCCTTTCTCGTTTCACAACATACTTCCTATAACAGGGAGACTAGAATTGCGGAGTACTCCAATTGTGGTCTAAAATATTATCATGTTCCCTGAGTTCCCCATGCTTTGTTCACAGTAAGTTCTGGGCGGAAAAGATTGTTCAGGGTCTTAGCCATATCTGCTAACGAAAGCCAACGAACCATATGCATTTTTAACACCCTCTTAACTTGGGTGGTAACATCAGGGACACAGGATCCCCCTGTTCGTGTACACTGCTCAGAATCCTGCCTTTAACCAAGTAAACTTTTTCTGCAGAATCCTCCAATCTGAAACCATCCCAATCTTTGTAACTTCCTACAGTCCCTACAACACTCATAAACTGTTAAAACTCCTCAAGTCCCTATATTCCTAAGGCCTGCAAAATCCTCCAGTCCCGATATCCCTCCTTAACTCTTGTAAATGTCACCATCCTCCAGTGCCTTTCTGGGGAGCATTGCACAGGAAGGAAGATTTGTTGAGACCGGGCCATGTTATGGAGGTAGGAAGGGCTGCAGAACCTGGAGGATGGTACTCATGTAGGAAGGGACGTGGATCCTGCAGGAGGTTAGACGGTGTAGGATTCATAGAGCACGCAGGATGAGACCAAGAATAGGTTGTGGAGCCTGAAGGATGTTACGATTTGTACCACAGATCATCTTTGATTGGACCGTTCAGCCAGTCTTAGAGTCAAAGAGATGTATAGCATGGAAGCAGACCTTTCGGTATAACCTGTCCACGCCGACCAGATATTCAACCCAATCTATTACGACCGACCAGCATCTGGCCCACATTCTTGCAAACGCTTCCCATTCATATACCTATCCAGATATCTTTGTATCAGCCTCCACCACTTCCTCTGGCAGCTCATTCCATACACGTACGAGGAAAATAAAAATGCCCCTTAAGTCTCTTTTATATCTCTCTCCACTAACCGTAAACATGCGTCCTCCAGTTCTGGACTCCCGTTCCCGTGGGTGAAGACTTTGTCTCTTTAGCCTCTCCATGCCCCTCATGATTTTATAAAGCTCCATAAAGTCGCCCCTCGTGACTTTATAAACCTCTAAAAGGTCACCTTTCAGCCTTCGATGCTCCATTGAAAACAGCCCCAGCCTATTCAACGTCTCTATAGCTCAAACCCTCCAATCCTGACAACGTCCTTGTAAATCTTTTCTGAACGCTTTCAAGTTTCACAACATCCTTCCGATGGGAAGGTGACCAGAATTGCACACAGTATTCCAAAAGTGACCTAACTAATGTCCTGTACAGCCACAACATGATCTGCCAACTCCTGTACTCAATACTCTGACCAATAAAAGAAAGCATACCAAATGCCTTCTTCACTATCCTACCCACCTGCGACTCTGCTTTCAAGAGCTATGAACCCGCACTCCAATATCTCTATATTCAGCAACACTCCGTCAAACCTTACTATTAAGTTTATAAGTCTAGCAAAGATTTCCTTTCACAAAATGCAGCACCTCGCATATATCTGAATTAATCTCCATCTGCCACTTCTCAGCCCATTGGCCCATCTGATCAAGAACGTATTGTAATTGGAAGTAACCTCTTTCGCTGACCACACCTCCAATTTTGTTGTCATCTGCAAGCTTACTAACAATACCTCTTATGCTCACATCCAAATCATTTATGTAAACCATGCAAAATATTGGACCCAGCACCGATCCTTGTGGCACTCCACTGGTCACAGGCCTCCAGTTTGAAAACCAACCCTCCACCACCACATTTTGTCTTCTATCTTTGAGCCAGTTCTGCACCAATTGGCTAGTTCTCCCTGTATTCTGTGAGATCTAACCTTGCTAACCAGTCTCCAAGGGGAACTTTGTTGAACTCCTTGCTGAAGTCCATATGGATTACATCCACCGCTCCGCCCTCATCAATCCACTATGTTACTTCTTCAGAAAACTCAATCGAGTTTGTGAGACATGATTTCCCACTCTCAAAGCAATGTTGACTATCCCTAATCAATCCTTGCATTTCCTTGACCCTGACTCATGCATGTACATCCTGTCCCTCACGAATCCCTCCAACAACGTGCCCACCGACGTCAGGCTCACGAGTCTATAGTTCCCTGGGTTTTCTTTACTGCCTTCCTTAAATAATAGCAACACCATAGCCAACCTCCAGTCTTCTGGCTCTGATGTCCTGTTTCTCGAGATCTTTACCGGAATGGCTGTGCACAGCTTCAGGTTCCCATGCTAGGAGATGTGAGTTCAGATGTGAATCTATTTGCCCATTCTCTCTGTGTGCCTGAGATTGACCTGGTGGCGCTCTGGTAGAAAGCACTTTCAATGTATCTGGTAACATCTAGATCTACAGGACTGGTCACAGCTCACCTCATCAAAGCCTTCGATCAGAATGTTCTTTATTTTAATATTTTTAAAATGGCAGTTTTGTGAGATGCAGGAATTGAGGAGTTGTCATTTTTGAAAAAAATGAAACTTTTATCATTGACCCTGACACATGCAACGGGGATTCATTGATTCTGTTGTTCTCTGCAGACTATCAGTCAGAGAATTGTATCACCAGGGAATCTGAGTGCAGATAGTCTTTGCTTGGTAGAGTGACAATTTCCCAGTTTATGTCAGCTCGGACACAATGTTTCTGGACAATGTGTAACTGTGTAAATACCTCACCGACTGGTTCAGGGGTGAGTGCACTGGGATCTGAGCACCAGGAAATCGGAAACCACATGCTGATTGTATGTAGCAAAAGTCAGAATTGCAGATGCTGCAGATCAGAGTCTCGATTAGAGTGGTGCTGGAAAAGCACAGCAGGTCTGGCAGCACCCGAGGAGCGGGAAATTCGACGTTTTGCCTGATGTCGATGTTCCAGCTCCTCAGATGCTGCCTGACCTGCTGTGCGTTTCTAGCACCACTCTAACCTAGACTCTATTTGTATATGGGGCTTGGCAGCAGACTGGATGAGAGCAGCTCCCTGAGTAAATGACAGGTGTGGAGCTTGGTATCCTCATGTTGTGTTTGAACTTGTGTCATATCGTTATCTCCTTGTCATGAGTGAGCATGTCATGTTCTCCAGTCCTGACAGTGTTCACTCCCTGTAAACCTCCCAACTGTGGAACATCTCCCTTCTCTCTCATTCCCTCCAGCCCTTCCAACCTGGCCTTTTGTCTTGTATCTCCTGCAATCCTAAATGACCAATGTTATAGCTGTGCATTCCTTCGAGCTATGTGGTAACAAATCTGAAGTAGGTTTGGGACATTGGAAGAAAAAGACAACTCCCCCTTCTCCATCTTTGGCAAACAGAGTCTCTCTCCCGTAAGTGGAAGGAACAATCCTTTCAGCATCCACCCTGTCCATTCTCCTGAGGATCTGTACATTATAATGAGGACAAGTGTCCTCCTGATGACTCTCAGTGGCTCAGCACCGAAATTACATGTTTATGTTCCTCGATTTTCTGCAACTGCTTCCTTTTACTGTATCCCTCCATCATTCTGAAACCTCCCCCAGTCTGGACAGTGCTCCAAACCACTAGTAACTGAGAATGCTCCAACCTCTCTACCTCTAAACTCCCCACATTCCTACAATCCTCCTTGTCTGTGAGAACCCCTCCAGCTTCTACAGTCCTTCTAAATTATTGCATCTCCTACAGCCCTCACCACTCTGTATGCTCCAGTCACTACATTTCTCCATGCATCTGTAAACCCCTCCAGCCCCTTCAAATCTGCCTATCTCTCCAAGGTCCTGAAGTTCCATAAAACATCCCTCTACATGGATCTTCCACCAGAGACCACGAGTCTCCAGATGTCTGTAATCCCCTGCGGTTCTCTCTATCTCTGTTCCCAGCTTCAGTCCCGACAACCCTACTTCCATATACAGCATCATCAAGTCCCTGCAATCCTCCCACACTGTGTGACCCCCCAAAAAACCTACAATTCTATCTCGATCACTGACTGCCTGCAGTGATTTGAAACTTCGGAAATCAGAGTCAGAGAGTCATAGAGATGTACAGCATGGAAACAGACGCTTCGGTCCAACTTGTCCTTGCCAATCCAGTCGCACCAAACTGCACCTGGCCCATCTCCCTCTAAACCCTTCTATAGATACACCAAGCCAGATGCCTTTCAATTGTTGGAATTGAATCCGCCTCCTCCACTTCCTCTGGCAGCTCATTCCAAACGTTTAAAACCCTCTGTGTGAAATATTTGTCCCTTAGCTCTCTTTTGTATATTTCCCCTCTCAACCAAAACCTATTCCATATAGTTCTGGACTCACCAACCCCAGGGAAAAGACTTTGTCTATTTATCCTATCCTATCCATGCCCCTCATAATTTTGTAAATCTCTATAAGGTCTCCCCTTAGCTTCCGACTCTCCAAGGGAAACCAGCCCCAGCCTTTCCAGCCTCTCTCTATAGCTCAAATCCTCCAACCCTGGTAACATCCTTGTAAATCATTACTGAACTCTTCAAGTTTCCCAACATCCTTCCGATAGGAAAGAGACCAGAATTGAGCACGGTATTCCAAAAGTCGCCTAACCAATGTCCTGTACAACCGCAACATGACCTCCCAACTCTTGTACTCAATACTCTGACGAATAAAGGAATGCAAAAAAAGTGCCTTCTTTGCTATCTTACCTACCTGTGACTCTACTTTCAAGGATCTCTATACTTCATTTGAAAAATTAGATAGACAGATGGAGTAGCCTGATGTCTTGTGGGTAAAGCTAGTTCAGTCTATATCATCTTCCACGTGCTTGCAACATTCTCCAGTTCATACTACCCTCCCTTTCTCTGTAATATTCTCCAGTCCAGACCACCCTCCCTCTCACTGTGATATTCTCATGTAACGATCCACAACCCTACACACATCCCTAGCTCTGGAATCTAATCAAAGACGATTTATCTCTCTAACTTCCTCCAAACAATAAAATGTTTTCTCCTGCGAACATTCTGTCGCAACTGTAACTATGTTTAACCCTGCAACATTGTCGCGACCCCAAACATATCTCTCACTCTGTGGCCTCTATCCATCCCTCAAAGGCCCTCTCTCAAAGGCATGTAATGATTAGGGATAGTTAGGGGAATTTTGGATAGTGAGGAAGAGTGTTAAAGGTTACAGCAGTGTGTAGATCAGCCGGAACGCTGTGCAGAGAAATCGCCAATCGAATTTCATCGAGACAAGTGTGAAGTGATGCATTCATGAAGTCAAATGGAAGAGAGAAGTGTAATAATTGACTAATTGGAAACATTGATAAACAGATGACATTGGATGCAAATCCAAAACTTTCTAAAATTAACAACGCAGGAGGATGTGGTGGTAGAGGAGGAGTATGGTATGCTTACCTTTATTGGGCACAGTACTGAGTACAGACGTTTGCATGTCATGTTGTGACTGAATGAAACTTCATTCGGCCATGTTTGGAAGGTTGCGTGTCGTTCTCATCGTCACGCTACAGGAAGGATGTGCAGGTTTTGGGGAGGGTGTAACAGAGGGTTACCATAAGGTTGCCTGGATGAGAATGTGTTTACTGTAAGGAGGTTGGATGCAGTTGGATTGTCTTGCGCGAGTATCGGAGACTGAGGGGTGACCTGGTACAGGTATATAGCATTAGGAGAGGCTTGAATAGTGTGGATAGTTGGAATCCTTCTTCCAATGTTGAAATATCAAATACTTGTGCGCCTCGGTTTAAGGTGAGAGTGAGAAGTTTTAAGTGAGATGAATGAGGCCAATTGTTTTTACCGAGAGGGTGGAAGCTGCTCAGGAGGAGGGAGAGGTGGCAATAAGAGCAAAGTTTTGAAGGGGCATTTAGACAGAAACATGAACAGGCCGAGAATAGAGGGAAATCACCCATGTGCAGGCAGATGGGATTAGTTTAGAATAGCATCATAGTCAGCACAGCCATGGTGGGCCGAAGGGCCTATTAAGCTGCTGTACTGTTCTATTTTCTAACTTCACGGCATTTACCCTGTCAAAGCCAATCAGAATCCTGGACGTTTCTTTCGATTTCTCTCCCATTCTTCAAAACCCCAATTGGTTCCAGGTCAATGTCCTCCACATCTGCTCATTGGAAAAACCTGCCATTTCCAGGATCAGCCGAGTGAACCTTCCCTGGCCTGCCTCCAATACAAGAATATCTTTCCTCAGGCACTAATACTCTTCATTATAATCTAGGTGTGGTCTGACTTGTTCCTTGCATCGTTTTAGCAAGACCTCTCTACTTTTAGGCTCCATTCCCTTTGTAATAAAGGCCAGCATTTGATTTGCCTTCTCAATTACCTGCTGATCCGTAAGTTACCTTTTTCAGGTTGATACACAAGGATTCCCAAAATCCTTTGTGCAGTCATTCTGAAACCAAACGGTGTTAGCCTGACAGTAAGTCGGGAACGTGCTGGAATATCTCAAGGTTTGTGAAGGTTAGTAGCTCAGGTGTAGGTTTTCTCGCTGAGCTGTAGGTTTGATATCCAGACGTTTCATTACCTGGCGAGGTAACATCATCAGTGGCGACCTCCAAGTGAAGGGAAGCTGTTGTCTTCTACTTTATATTTCTCAGCGAGCAAACCTACACCCTAGTGCTGGTATGTGTTATAAAGGATTTGACAATAAATGATAACTGGATGCTTAGAAACAATGAGAGATCCATGATTTTATAAAAGAGGAATATTTTTTTAATCTGTTGAATTCTATATTTTGGTGTGACCATAATTGGCAGAATAGATAAGGGTTATGGAGGCTAGTTGCGGTAGAGGAATATTGAAAATTTCAGAAGCATTTTGACAAGTTTCAAGAAGAGCTAAAAATTAGTTTGGGAGAGAATAGGGCCCCTGAAAGGTCAAAGAGGCTGTCTGTGTGGAATCACTGCTGATAGGTGAGATACTCGAGAAATATTTTGCGTTAGGGTTTACTGTGGAGAAAGACATGGAAGTTCGGAAAATTTGGAAAATACATAATGATGTCTTGAAAAGAGTGCACATTGGAGAACAGAAGGAGCTAAATGTCTTAAAATGCAAAAAGTTTAAAAAAAAACCTCGGGACATGATCAGATGTATCCCAGCGCCTTGTGAGAAGCAGGGAGGAAATTACAGGACCCCTCCCAGAGATATTTATATCAGCGACAACCACTACATACCAGTGAGACTGATGCCAGGGGTGGTAAGTTGTTGGAGACGATCATCATGAGAGAAACGATCATCATGCTTTTGGAAAGGTTAGGACAGATTTATGATCATCAGCATTGCTTTGTGCACGGGAAATCCTGCCTCAAACCTGAATGTGGAGGCAGACAAGTGAGAGGTCAAAGCATAGCAGTACACGATGTCCACATGAACTTTAGCAAGGCCTTTGACAAGGTTCTGCATGACAGGCTGGTTAGTAAGTTTAGATCACACATAACCAGGGAGTGCTCACCAACTGGTTACAAAACAAGATTGATGGTAGGAGACAGAGCATGTTCATAGAGGGTTTCTGCTCAAACTGCAGGCCTGTGACCAACGGTGTGCCCTGGGGTTCGGTGCTGGGTCATTGTTGTGCATCATTTATATAAACAATTTGGATGATAATACAGGAGCCATATTTGGCAAGTTTGGGAGTGAAACTGAAATTGGTGATAAAGTGGACAGTGAAGAGGGTTATCGAAGGGTACAAAGGGATCAACAGTACTGATGGACCAGTGAGGTTAGGAATAACAGGTGGAGAAATGCAAGATGTTGTGTTGTAGTAAAGCAGACCTTTACTGGACTTGTACAGTTAATGTTCGGGCCCTGGGCCGTGTTGTCAAACAGTGACCCCGGGACGCAGGAACACAGTTTTTTGAAAGTAGCTGGTGAAACAGGCGTTTGGGATGGTTACCCTTCATGGGGCAGCTCATTGAGAGTAGGAGTTGGGATGTCATGGTGTACCTGTACAGGACATTAATGAGGCCACCGTATAAGTATTATCTGGAAAACATCAATTCACGTATGTCCTTCAGGGAGAGACATCTGGGATTCTAACCTGGTCTGGCTCACATGTGACTCCAGTCCCACAGCAATATGGCTGACTCTGAGCTGCCTTTAGTAATTAACAGTGGGGTAATGTATGCTGGTCCATCCAGTGACATCCTCAGGCCGTGAATGAATCAATGAGAATACATATCTCCATCCCTAACTCTGCAAATAGCTCTAGCTGCAGCAATTCGTCCTGGCTTTGTAACATTGTTCAGGCCTTTGCCCCTTCTGTAACACTCTCAACACCTCCAGCACCTTCAATTCTCTCTGTTCCTATCATCTGACAATGTTTCCGCTTCCTACTGCACTCCTCCTGCTCGGACAATCCGTAGCGATCTCTTTAGCAAATGCGTCCACGTTTCTAAACTCTGGCTCCTTCAGAATTGATTTTTTTTTTCATTTCTTTATCAAATATGTTAATTCCTGGGCCAAGACCGTCCGAAGTGGGGGAGGAGCATTGGGAAGGTGTCGAGCTCCTTGAGACTTGCTGTGGGGAAAATGGGAACCCAGGAGAAAACAGCACACGGAGCGCGCTGTCACACCAATGCCCCATCCACCCCTTTCCCATATCCACCTTCTTCCACAAGTGTAACAGTATGTGTGGAAGGCCGCATCGGTCTGTACAGCCAACTCCAGTCTTCTTCCCCCACCTACTGAGAGTGGGATAGAGTCAGCCTCGTCTGTGACCCATCGCCAAAGAGATGATGAGATAGGAAGGTTGAATCCTCTCACAATTATCCCAGTGCCTTTTTTGCAAATTCACACAATTCCCTGTTAAAGCAATGTCTAATAATGTGATGTTACTCGGTATCTCTCCATGTGGTGTCCCTCGCTGTGTCGGTCTATTTGCTGCTTCTGTCAGCATTTCTCCCTCTTACAGATAGTCTGAGAACCTGAGTCAACAGAATTGTCCACTCCAGAGAGACGCAGCAGCACAGGCAAGGGATGGAGACTGGGATTTTCGAGATCTCTGCTGGACTCAGTGCCACTCTGCATGTGTTATCCTCATTGCTTCAGTCTAATTCCCATTCTGTCTATTTCTGTCTCATGCAGGTAATCAGGATGTTCCTAACTCCTGTCTCATCCATCACCTCATTGAAGCTGGTTGGTCAGCCAGAGAGAGAGAGATGGAGAGGGAGATCTGGAGACTTCAGTCAATCCTGCAGCCAGTAAGATCACTCACAGAAAACAGCACAGGGAGGGTTTAGTGACCTTCTGTATTCAGACCTGGAAGACATGACATAGATACAGAGCTGGGCAAGGAACAGCAACATTCTAGACTTCATTCCCACCATCTTGTGATGGTCCTGCTTTCACCCCGGCTGCACTGGTCCTCGATGCAATAGTACAGGGTATTGCATGCGTCAATCCTGGCCCACGCTGTGTTAGTGATCTCTGAAATATTCTCCAATCCCGATAATCCTTCCTCTGTTTGGAATCTCCACACCATTCTCTCTGTCTCTGTCAGGTGCTCCAATCCCTAACACCCGAATTCCTAAACTTCTGCAGTAGATATTAAATTCCTACATCGCTGTAAACCCAGACAGTCCTGTCTATCCCTGTAAGCTCCTCCCACCAATAACACCCTCCATGTCAATGTATTTGTCTTTAATCTCTCCATCGGTCCCTACCTATGTAATCTTCTTCAGCTCCTACAACGCTTCCTTAGCTGTGAAAGAAATTGTAATCTCCTTATCCTTCTCCAATTCTTTGATCTTTATCGTGTTAAATTTCACCTTCATTCCCGACACCATACCCCTCCCGACCACAGGAACCTCTTTCAGTTTGTGCAACCCTCCCCATCTGTGTAACTGTCTCCAACCCAGTAAACTGGCATTCTCCATTGCCTTCCTATCTATGTAGCCTCCAGAACCTAGAAGCCTTCTTATATCTGTAAATGTCTTCAGTCACGACAACCTTCCATATCTCTGTTAGTATACACCATACTCTCCTAAATGAAAAATCCTCCTGTCTGTGCCTTTCAGTCTGCCTTCTCTTCCTTTCTCCATCCCTATCCCTATCTCCAAAATCTAATACAGCTCCCTCTATCTCTCTAAATTCTTTCAATCCCCAAACCCCTTTGCCCACTGACGTTCTTGACCAGATGTAACTCTTTTTAACTGAAACATCCTCGAAACTCTGTAAGCCACACTATCTCTGTAACCTCTACCCATCTGTTCAACCCCCCACTACTGAGGAAATGTCTCCCTGTATTCGCCATAAGGCAGATGGAATGACAGGGAACAGATATGATGGAACTGTCATTTCGGAGATGTACATGCAGAATGACCATCGCTGGGAGGTGAATACTGAAGGGTTGTTGGGATAGAGTTATAGAGTCAGAGAGATGTACAGCATGGAAACCGACCCCTCGGTCCAACCCATCCATGCTGTGCAGATATCCCAACCCAATCTTAGCAAAAAGCCAACAAGTTGTGAAGGAAGGATGAGGTTAATGTAATAATGAGTCAGTCATGTGGATCTGAATATCAAAAGTAGAGCTGAGAATAAGCAAGCTGCAGCAACGGTTAGCAGGAATTCTATTGTAGGCGCCAACCAGTGATGGGAATGTCAATATAGTAACAGTCAGGACACTGAATGTACTTATGGCAAGGGCAGTACAGTAACTGTGTGTGACAGTGGTCTCCATGCCGACTGATACAGCAATGAGTATCAGTGCTGTAACGGATCGAAGCCTGGATTTTATGTGAGATGGTTTTCTATAACATCATATCATATTTGTAGATCAAATGCTGTGTTCTAATAAATATCCAATAATCCCATGATAAAGTAGTTTTGTGAGCAGAGACCCATAATATTATACAGGACATATTGAGTTTGTGCTCAGACCATGAGATGTAGGAGGGGAATGAGGCCATTTGGCCCATTGAGTATGCTCTGTCCTTGAATCAGATAATGGCTGATTTGATACTGTTCAACTCTACTTTCCTGCCTTTTCCACAAAACCCTTGTTTCCCTGATTCATTAAAATCTGCAGGAGGTTACAGAACAGTTGGAGAGATACACAGAAATGGCAAATTGAGTTTAATCTGGACAAGTGTGCGATGATGTCAAATTCAAGAAGAACGTCAGCATACTGAGGGACATTGATATACAGAAGGATCTTGGTGCAAGTCAGTAACTACCAGAAAATAACAACAATAGTGTTTCAGTTGGGAAGGAAAGTAAATGGAACACTAGCCTTCATCGGTCACAACGTTGAGTACAGTGGTTTGCATCTGAAACTGTAATTGTATAAAACGTTTGTTTGACCACATTTGGACTACTGTGCACAGTTCTCATCACCACACAATAGGAAGGATGTGGAGGCTTTTGAGTGGATGCAAAAGGGGTTTATCAGCATGTTCCCTGTGTTATGTTTTTAAGGGTGTGTTAGTTGTTAAGAGGCATTAAACAAAGTTGGATTGCTTTGCGAGAGTATCAGAGGCTGACAGGCGATCAGGTACAGGAATATAACGTTAGGACAGGAATAGATAATGTGAATAGTCAGAATCTCTTTTCCAATGTGAAAGTTTGAAATACGAAAGTACAGAGGTTTAAGGTGAGAAAGACAAAGTTTAACTGAGGTGTGTGAGGCAAGTTTTTTTTGACAGAGGTTGGAAGTTGCCAAGCGAGGTCATTGAAACAGAAATGTGAGTAAAGTTTTGAAGTGGCATTTAGACAGAAACATGAACGGGAAGAGAATAGAGGGATATGGACCCTTGTGCAGGCGGATGGTATGAGTAAGAATAGCATCATGGACAGCATAGACGTGGTGGGCCGAAGGGCCTGTTGCTGTGCTGTGCTGTTCTATTTTCTAACTTCCAAGCATCTGCCCGATCAGAGCCCCTCAGAATCTTGCATGTTTCATTCCGTTTCTTTCTCATTATATAAACTTCAATGGGTTCAACCTCAACCGACTCCACCTCTTCTAACTAGAAATACCCTCCATTTCCAGGATCAGCCGAGTGAACCTTCTCTGACCTGCCTCCAATGCGACAATATCTTTCCTTCGGGCATTCACACTGTTCATAATATTCGAGGTGTGGTCTGACTTGTACCTTGCATAGTTTTAGCTAGACCTGCCTATTTTTAGACGCCATTCCCTCTGTAATAAATGGTAGCATTTGATTTACCTTCTCTATTACCTGCTGACCCTGTGAGCTACCGTTTTCAGATTGATAAACAAGAACTCCCTCAACCCTTTCTGCTGTCAGTCTGAAACCAAATAGTGTTAGCCTGACAGTAAATCAGGAGCTGGAATGTGTTAGAAAGGATATGTCAATATACAATAACTGGCCACTTAGAAACACATTTGATAAAATAGAATGTGTTTTTGAACCTGATGGATTTAATTTGTTGGTGTGAATATAAATGGCAGAATTGTAATGGTCTAGGAGGGTGTGGTGGCATGGGGGATGTGGTGTATTTGAATTATCAGAAGCCTTTATGCAAGCTTCAATAAGGGCTAAAGCATAACCTGGTAGAGAATAGGGCCCCTTAAAGATCAATAAGGCCGCCTATGTGTGGAACCAGAGGAGATGGGTGAGATATTAGATAAAATAGTCTTGCCAATATTTACTGTGGAGAAAGGCATGGACCCTCGGGAACTTGGGGAAATAAATAGTGATATCTTTGAAAGAATCCTCACCAGAGAAGAGAAAGTGCTGGAATCTTAAAACAAATAAAGATAGATCAGTCTTCAGTAGCTCATTAGGTCGATCCTAGAATATTGTGGGAAGCTAGGGAAGAGATTGCAGCGTCCCTTACAGAGATATTTATATTATCAACAGGCACATTGAGGTGTCGGAAGACTGAAGGGTGTCTAATGCTGTTCCATCGCTTAAGGGCTGCAGGGAAAAGCCAGGAAATTACAGCCCAGTGAGACCAGTGATGGGGAAGTTGTTGGAGGAGATTCTGAGAGAAAGGAGCTCCTTACATGTACAAAGGCAAGGCCTGATTCAAGATGGTCAGCAGGGCATTTTGAGTGGAAAACCACGTTTCACAAACCGGATTGAATTTTCGAGGAGGTGGCCAAGTGATAGATGAAGGCAGAGCAGTCAACGTTGTCCACATGGACTTTATCATCTAGTCAAGAGGAAAAAGGAAGCTTACTTAAGGTTGATGAAGCAAGGATCAGACAGGGCTGCAGAGAGTTACATTGGGTGGCAGAGTGTCTCAGTGGTGAGCACTGCGACCTCATAGCACCACAGATTCGTTTCGATTCCAGCCTCAGGCGACTGTCTGTGTGGAGTTTGCACCTTCTCCCTGTGTCTGTATGGGCTTCCTCCAAGTGCTCCGGTTTCCCCCCCACAGCCCAAAGATGTACAGATTAGGTGACTCAGCCATGCTAAATTATCCGTAGTGTTCAGGAATGTGTAGGTTTGGCGCATTAGTCAGGGCAAATGGAGAGTAATATCGTGGGGGAATGGGGCTGGTTTGAATACTGTTTGGAGGGTTGTTATAGAGTTGTTCGGCCAAATGGCCTGTTTCCACACTGTCGGGATTCTCTGAAGGTACCAGGAAGAAACCGTGGAATAGACTTAAGGGAACTAGAAGGGGGCGTGAAAAAGCATTGTTGGAAAAGATCAAGGAAAACCGTAAGGCATTCTCCACTTATGGGAGGAACAAGAGCATGGCCAGAGAGGATAAGGCCAATCTGGGATATTGGAAGGAACTTGTGCCTGGAGTCACAGGAGGTCGGCGAGGTCCTTAATGAATACGATGCCTCAGTATACACTGCTGAGAAGGGTCTTGTCGTTCGTGAGGACAGCGTGAAAACGGCTGATGTACGTGAACAGGTGGATGTTAAGAAGGAGGATGTGCTGAGAATTTTGTAGAAGATAAGGATTGATAAGTTGCTGAACCAGACTGGATGAGTCCAAAGTTACGACAGGAATTGCTGCGCGTCTGGTGATGACGTTTGCACCCTCACTGTCCGCTGGAGCAGGCCTAGATAATTGGCGACAGGAAAATATTATTCCCTTGTTCAGGAAAGAGAATAGGGATAAGCCTGGGAATTGCACACCTGACAGTCTTATGTCTATGGTGTGCAGATTATTGGAACGGACTCTGTGAGACAGGATTTATTATTCCTTGTGAAACCATACTTTGATTAGCGATAATCAGCATGGTTTTGTAAGAGGCCCGTCATGCCTTACAAATCTTACTGTATCTTTTGAGAATGTGACAAAACACCTTTATGGCTCATTCAGAAAGGACAGAGGCGTGGGATACAGAGAGACCTGTCTGTCTGGATACAGAATTCCTGGCCCACAAAAGACAGAGGGTGATGATAGCTGGAAACCATTCATCCTGGAGCTCAGTGACCAGTGGTTTTCTGCAGGGAGTCGTTACAAGACCTCTGCTCTTTGTGATTTTATGAATAATTTGAATGTGTGAGTGGAAGAGTTGGTTAGTAAGTTTGCTAATGACACGAATGTTGGTGGAATGGTTGACAGTGTGGAGGATTGTTGGATTTTGCAGCAGGACATTGACAAGTTGCTGAGAAGTAGCAGATGGAGTTCAATCTGGAAAAGTGTGAAGACATTCATTTTGGAAGATTGAATTGGAATGCAGTATTCAGGGTTAAAGATAGGATCCTTGGCAGTGTGGAGGAACAGAGGGATCTTGGGTTCCAAGTCCATAGATCCCTCAAAGTTGCCACCCAAGCTGATCGGCTTGTTAAAAAGGAATATAATGTGTTGGATTTCATTGGTTTGTGGATTAAGTTTTAAAGCTGTGAGGCTATGCTGCAGCTCTATAGAGCCCTGGTTAGAACCCACTTGGAATATTGTGTTCAGTTCTGGTCCCTTCATTACAGGAAGGATGTGGAAGTTTTAGAGAGGTGTTAGCGCAGATGAAATGCTCTCAGCCCCAGCCCAGAGTGCGGTTCGACGATCGGTAATTTTTTGAAGTGTTTAACGCCGGCGGAGACCAACCGAGGTCCGAATCTCGATCGCTCTCGCGTTCCCCGCGCGATGTTACAAGTTATATACTTCATGAGTCAGGATGTAAGAGATTGGGTATGAATGAATGTGAATGGTGGTAATCATGGCTGGAGTATGAGTGAATGTCAGATTTCCTGCCGTCCTCGGAGAGTCGGCAGCATACACAAAAGGTGTGCTGTTTATCTTTATGTAAATGGGTCCGGGTGCGATCTGCTTGTCTCTCCGTGAGGGCTGGAGGCTAGCACCCCACTTTGTTACTTCCAAAGTGTCTATTAGGTTCATCCTGTTTGTTTGGTGTTTGCCTTTTGTGTAGGACTGTTTTGCATGATCAGGTTATGGGTGTGTGTCA
This sequence comes from Chiloscyllium punctatum, assembly GCF_047496795.1. Classification (NCBI taxonomy): domain Eukaryota; kingdom Metazoa; phylum Chordata; class Chondrichthyes; order Orectolobiformes; family Hemiscylliidae; genus Chiloscyllium; species Chiloscyllium punctatum. The sequence goes on along the minus strand of NC_092759.1, from coordinate 40,450,451 downwards.
GTTGGAACCTTGACGAGATTATAAGGTGGGTTTCGATTTGTAGGTCATGACCATTGTCTGGAGTCATGACTAGTGTCTGGTCCGGTGTGTATTCGGATCTGTCTTTGGGACCCCTTCTCCCGGTCACGTGGTCGGGCTGCAGCTGCTGTCTTAAAATGAATACTGTTTGCTTTAAAATGGATACTGCTGGTTCTCCCGATGTGGGCCTTGCTCCGCAGTAAACACGGGGTAGTTTATCACCCCCCTTCAGACGGGAAAGAGGAGATTTACCAGGATGATGCCTGTCATGGAGGGCATGTCTTATGATGAAAGGTTGAGGGAGCTAACGCTTTTCTCACTGGAGTGAAGAAGGGTGAGGGGTGACTTTGCAGAGGTGAACAAGGTGATGACAGTCATAGAGGGAATAGAGAGAGATTTTTAAACCTGACATAAATAGCTATTACAAGGAGTTATAATTTTCTGGTGATTAGCGGATGGTTAAGGGGAGATTTCTGAGGTAGGTTTGTTACATATAAAGTGGTGGCTGAGTGGAACGCACTGTCAGTGGTGGCAGTAAAATTAGATGCATTAGGAACATTTAATATACTTCTGGATAGGCACATGGATGATTATAAAATGATGGCTATGGAAGTTAGAGTCATCGAGATGTACAACATGGAAACGGACACTTCAGTCTAACCCATCCATGCCGAACAGATATCCCAACCCAATCTAGTCCCACCTGCCAGCACCTGGTCCATATCCCTCCAAACACCTCATACTCATATACCCATCCAAACACCTCTTAAATGTTGCAATTGTACCATTTTCCACCACTTCTGGCAGCTCATTCCATACACTTGCCACTCTCTGCATGAAAAAGTTGCTGCTAAGGTCTCTTTCATATCTTTCCCCTTCTCACCCTAAACCTATGGGCTTCCGAACCACAGGGAAAATACTTTGTCTATTTACCCTCTCCATGCCCCTCATAATTCTATAAACCTCTATAAGGTCACTCCTCAGCCTCCGACACTCCAATGAAAAAAGCCCCAGCCAGTTCAGCCTCTCCCTATAGCTCAAATCCTCCAACCCTGGCAACATCCTTGTAAATCTTTTCTGAACACTTTCAAGTTTCACAACATCTTTCCGAGAGTAAGGAGACCAAAATTGCACGCAACATTCGAACAGCGGCCTAACCAATGTGCTGAGCAGCCGCAACATGACCTCCCAATTCCTGTACTCAGTACTCTGACCAAGAAACGAACGCATACAAAACGCCTTCTTCACTATCCTATCTACTGCGACTCCACTGTGAAGGTGCTGTGAACCTGCACTCCAAGGTCGCTTTGTTCAGCAGCACTCCCTAGGACCTTACCATTAAGTGTTTCAGTCCTGCTAAGATTTTTTTTCCCAAAATGCAGCACCTCGCATTTATCTGAATTAAACTGTATCTGCCACTTTTTTCTTCAGCTTACGGTCAGATGAAAGTTTGGCATATTATCATGGATGAAGGGTCTTGTTTTTTTCCTGTCTGTGTTCTTCGTGTCATATGGTAAGCTGGGTAAAAAGCTCAGGTCAGTGTAAAAGGTTATGGCGTTCAGGAGGAGCTCGGCAACGGGACAGAAAATTGGGCTTGATGGTAGGAGACAGAGGGTGGTGGGAGACATGTTGTTTTTCTGACTGGAGGCATGTGACCACCGGTGGAGTGGGCCCACTGTTGTTTGTCATTTGGGTAAATAATTTGGATGGGAATATTGGTTTCCTGGTTAGTAAGGTTTTTGGGTGACACTGAAATTGCTCGTGATGTGGACAGTGAAAAAGGTTATCTATGATAAAACAGGATGAAAAGTACTGCTGGAATAGTGGGCTGAAGAATAGCAGATAGAGTTTAATTATATAAATGTGAAATGTTCCATTTTGGTGAAACAAACCAGGGTGGGACTTATCCAGTTAATGTTTGGGCCCTGGGTAGTGTTGCCAGTCAGTGACCCAGGGATGCAGGTACACAGTTCTTTGAAAGTGGTGTCACAGGTAGACAGGCTGGTGAAGCAGGAGTTTCGGATGGTTACCTTCATTGGGGAGAGCATTAAGAGTCGGAGTTGGTATGTCATGTTGTATCTGTGCACAGAGCAGGGAGCAATGAGAGGGCTCCAATCATCGCTAACAAGACGTGACATAGATACAGTGCTGGATGGGGAGCACAGTACAGTACAGACACACCCCAGGCTCAATCACCGCACCTATTTTAATTTACGTTGCACTGAGACAGCATGGGGAATTCATAGTTATGAATCCAGGTCTGTGCTGTCTTAGTTAGCATCAGGACATCAGAGGGGAAATCAGGCCTCCGACGAGAGGTTGGGAATGCTGCCTGGGATCTTTCTGTTCAGTGTTCTCCCTCCAACACTGTACTAAGACTCAGTACTCTACAATACTGTACCTATGGCATGGCTTGTGCACCAATGTCTTCAGACATTTTTAACTCCTATAAAAGTTCCAGTCCCTGTAACCACCTCCCTTCCCAATAGTCCTTTCACATATTTGAAGTGTACTGCATTCCAGACCACCATCCCTATCGCTGTAAATTGCTTCAGTGTCTACAACATTCTTTATTTCAATACTTTAATCCTCTTTAACTGGATACAGAGTGATACCGCACGGAAACAGAACCTGTGGTCCAACTCCTCAATGCTGCCCATGTTTCCTATACTGAATGAGTCTCATTTGCCTGCGTTTAGCCCTTAGCTCTTCAAACCTTCTCCTCTCCATGTTCCTGCCCAAATGTGTTTTCCATTTTGTAATTGTTCTTGTTCTTCCCATGTGCCCCTGGCAGTCCGTTTTGTCTGTGCACTCTCCTCTGTGGATAATGTTGACCCCTTCTTTAAATCTTTGCTCTCTCACTTCCCGTTTGTACCGTCATGTTTTGGGCTCCCTTACCCCTGGCTATTCACCATTCTTAGGCCCAATCCTCGTGGCACCCCACTGGTCACAAGCCTCCAGACGATAGGCAAACCTCCACCACCACACTCTGTCTTCTACCTTTAAGCCAGTTCTGTATCCAAATAGCTAGTTCTCCCTATATTGCGTGAAATAGAACCTTGCTAGTCAGTTTTCCATGGGGAACCTTGTCGAACGCTTTACTGAAGTCTATATAGATCACATCTCCCGCTTAGCCCTCGTCAATCCTCTTTGTTACTTCTTCAAAAAACTCAATCAAGTTTCTGAGTCATGATCTCCCACGCGCAAATCTCTCTCTCTCATTCTTGCCTTTCCAAATACATGTACATCCTGTCCCTCAGGATTCCCTCCAACAACTTGCCCACCACTGACGTCAGGCTCACTGGTCTATAATTCCCTGGCTTGTCCTTACCGCCCTTCTTAAACAGTGGCACCACGTTAGCCAACCTTCATTCTTCCAGCGCCTCACAATCCATGATACAAATATCTTAGCAAGAGGTCCAGTAATCATCCTCTAGCTTCCCGCAGAGTTCCAGGGTCCACCTAATCAAGTCTTGGGAATTAATCCACCTTTATGGATTTCAAGATATCCAGCAATTGCTCCTCTGTAACATGGACATTTTGTAAGGTGTCACCAACTATTTCCCTACATTCTATATCTTCCATGTCCTTTTCCATAGTAAAAACTGATGCAAAATACTTGTTTAGTATCTCTGTAATTTAAAAGTTGCAATTGTACCCACATCCAGGAAGTTCATTCCACAATCAAAACATCCTCTGTGTAACAATTTGCCCCGATGTATTTTTTTTGGAACATCTCTCTCTTCTAACCTTAAAAATGTGGTCCCTCCTCTTGAGTCTCCCCCATTCTTGGGAAAAGGTAACTACCATTAAATCGATCTATATCTCATTAAAAAAAAAACTTTTATAACATCAAACTCCAGGCTCTAGTGAAAGAAGACTCAACCTATCCATCCATTTTTTTCAGAATTCAAGCCTTCCATATCCAGCAAGTCCTGGTAAATCTCTTCTGAACCCCCTGCAACTTAATAATATCCTCCCTATAACTGGGCGACCAGAACTGGACAGAGTATTGCAGAAGAGTCATCAGCAATGTCCGTGCAATCTCAACATGACGTCCCAAATCCTCCACTCAATGGACGGAGCAATAGTCAGGCATGCAAAGCACTGTCTTACCCATCCTGTGATGCAAGCTTCAAGAATTATGTACCTTAACCCGAGGTCCCTCTGCTCTAAAACACTAACCGAGTTAATTGTATAAGTCTACCCTTATTTGTTTTGCCAAGTGCTCTACCTTGCATTTATTCAGATTCAATACCATCTACAATTTTTCAGCTCATTCACCCATATCATCAAAATTCCTTTGTAATCTTAGCAAACCTCCTTCACTCTCCACTATGTCACCCTCCAGCCTTCCAACCCATCACAAATGGCTGTCAATGGTACAAATAACTTTGCTCGTGGCTCCACAATTTCTTTCCTTGCATCCCACAATGTCCCGTGATATACTGAAACAGGTCCTGAAGCTTTCCATACCTTTGTGTTTTAAATCCTCCAGCACCACTTCTTCTATAACATGCACTCTTTTCAAGTCATAGAGATGGACAGCATGGAAACAGACCCTTTGGTCCAACTCATCCATGCTGACCAGAAGGTGTAAATAAATCCATCCCATTTACCAGCATTTGGCCCATGTACCTCTAAACTCTTATTGTTCACATACCCATCCATCTCTTAAATGTTGTCATAGTATCAGTATTTGTTACTTTCTCTCAGCTCATTCCATACATGCACAAACGTGTGCATTAAAAAAGCTGTCCCTTTTAAAGCTTTCCCCTTTAACCATAAACCTATGCCCTCCAGTTTTGGACTCTCCAACGCCTGGGAAAAGACCTTGAATGTTTACTCAATCCATACCCCTCATATTTATATGAACCTCTGTCAGGTCATCCCTCAGTCTCCGATGCTCCAGGGAAAATAACCCCAGCTTATTCAGCAACAATCCTGGAAACGGCTTGTAAATCTTTTCTGAACACGTTCAAGTTTAACAACATTCTTCCTATAGCGGGGATACTGGAATTGCAGCGAACTCCAATTGTGGTATAACGTATTACTCTTGTTCCCTGAGTTCCCCAGTCTTTGTCCACAGTAAGTTCTCGAGTAAAAAATGTGTTTAAGGTCTTAGCCTTATCCTGTGGTTCCACACATCAATGGTCTCTTTGATCTTTAAGGGACACTATTTTCTTTCGAGTTACTCTTTTGCTCTTAATATATTTATACAATCACTTTTGGATTCTTCTTATCATTCTCTGCGGAGGTTATTTCATGTCCCCTTTCTGCATTCCTGATTTCTACCCAAAGTATATTCCTAAAGTCCCTGTGATCCTCAGGGATTCCCTTGATCCAGCTGGCTATACCTGACACGTGCCCCCTTTTCCTTGACCACACCCTCAGTAGACAGTCAGTGTTTCCAAATGCTGTCAGCATTGACCTGCACATAAACCGGACCATGCTGGTGGTGATCGCTCAATTCATCTCACTTTTAAAATATTCTCACTTGCCAGACTTCGCTTTCCCTGCAAATAGACTCCCCAATCATCTTTTGAAAGTTCCTGGCTGATATGATCAAGATTGGTCTGGCCCCATTTTATAACTTGAACCTGTGGACCAGGCCTGTCCTTTTCCATCGCTGTTTTCAAACTAATAGAATTATGGTCACTTTGTAAACATGCTTTTCCACTCACACATCAGTCCCTTTCCCTACCATGTTTCCCAAGGGGAGGTCAGTTTTTGCCCCTTTCTCTTTTCAGGCCATTTGTATATTTTTGGGAGTTTTCTGGAACACAATTACCAAATTTCTCCCTTGCAAACACTGAACACTGGCAGTCCCAGTCTAGGTTTGGAAAGTTTAAAAACTCCAAACTTAACAGCCCTATTATTATGATTGATATTTGAGATCTCCTGATATGTTTGTTCCTCAGTCTGCCACAGATTATTCGGGGTCAGTAGGACAATCGTGTCAGAGTGATGGCCCATTCTTATTTCTCAGTTCGACTAACATAGCGTCACTGGGTGATCCCACAGGAATATCCTCTCTAGGTACTGATGTAATGATTCATGCAATCAAAACCCACCACCAAGCGTCCTCTCTTGCCTCCCTTTCGATGCTTCCTGTAGCATCTCCACCTTGAACCAATGAACTGCCAGCCCTGTCCCTCCCTCAGCTGTGTTTCTGTAATAACTATAATATCCCAGTCCCATGGTCCAATCCATGCCCTGAGTTCATCTTCCTTCGCTGTCTGGCCCCTTGCATTGAAATAAATGCAGTCAATCATCAGTTCCCCCCCCCCCCTCTATTTCCTGCTATGTTCTTGCCTGCCTTGACTGCTGAAATTGCTGTCTTTAACTTGTGCACCAACCTCAATCTTCTTTCTGAACTTAAGAATGATTAAGGTGCAACATCCTGCCAGCTTAGGTTATAGCCTCTCAAGCAGATCTAACAATTCGCCCCATCAGGATATGGGTCCCCCTCCTTCTCCCAGTTCAGGTACACTTGTGCTGACACTTCTGACATCCAGAGACTTGTCCATCAAGGTCCCAGTGTTACTCTGTACTCCAGGAGGACCTACCATTCATGATGTACGTCCTTCGCTTATGAGACTTCTCACAGTGATCAGAAGAAAAACCCATCTGCCATTACTCTGCTCAGTATATCATCTGATCGATTTCTGACTGAAGCCTGAGACCATCCCCCTCACCTTTCTTGTCATCTGCAAACCTATTAATGATTCTTTCTGCTTTCACATCGGAGTTATTATTCCACAGAATAACCAGCAATAGTTCCTGTACAGATCCCTGTGGTACACCCACTGATAAAAGAATTTCAAACACGAAGAGGTCTATCCACTAATTTTGCATCCAAATTACCAACTTTCCTTGGATCCCAGTGGCTCTTACCTTTTGGACCAGCCTTCCATGAGGGATCTTGTCAAAAGTCTTATTCAAGTCCATGTAAACCTCATCATCTGCACTACACTCATCAATATTTTTAGACATCATTTCAAAAGAAAAGCTGAACTGAATTCCTCAGAGAGTATCTCCCTCTCCCACATCCGTGATGACGCTGCCACGGTGATCCATGCCTTTGGAAGTGTTGATTCAGCCTCACAATTATCCCCAATAATTTCCCTCCCCCATCTGTCAGACTATCTGCTCTGTAATTAACTGGTATATCCCTGCTGCCCTTCTTGAACAAGGGAACCACATTCCAGTCATTTGGCACTTCACCTTTGGCCAGCAAAGTATTAAATATATCCACCATGGCCCGAGCAATCTCCTCCCTTACTTGCCATCGCAGCCTGGAATACATTTCATTGGGCACTGGGGACTTCTCTACCTTTATGCCTATGAAAACATTTAATTCCTCCTCCTTATTGATCTCAATATGTTCTAGAACCTCACTGTCCCAACTGAAATCCCTGGCTACAATGTGTTTCTCCTGTGTGAATACAGATGGGAAGTATTCATTGAAGATCTCACCTACTTCCTCTGGCTCCATACACAGATTGTCCCTTTGGTTTCTAACAGGTGCAACTCTTCACCTGGGAATCCTCTTCGTCTAACTATACTCATAAAATACCTTGTGATCTCTCCTTAACAGTATCTGCCAAGGACATTTCATGCCCATTCTTTGCCTATCATTTTAAGGATCCCCTTGCACTCTCCATACGTTGGTCGGTCTTTGCCTGTTTCCATCGTACTGTACTTCCTTTATCAAGTTCACGATATCGCTTGACCAGTATTCACTAGAGTTCTGTCTTTGACAATCATTCTTCAGGGAGCACACTGGCCCTGAATTCTCCCTGTATCACTTTAACATACTTCCTCTTTCCGAATATGAACCCAACTTCAAATACTTCCCCCCCCCCCAGTCTATGTTTGCCAGATCCTGACTCGTGATAGTGATAATACCCAGTGACAGTGATATTCTAACGATTAGAGGGCTTCCCCAAATTTGGCCACTTCACTTCTGCACTAACCTTATCTCTTTCCATTTTGACTTTGAAACGTAATATTATGACCACTATCGCCAAAAAACTTCAAAAATCCATATGTCTGTCATCTTGTCCAGTACATGCAGCCCACTTTGTCTGTAACATCCAGCCCTTACTGACCTGCCCATCTGTGTACCTTCCTCCAGCCTCTCCAGCACATGATGTCACTGTAGCCTTCTCCAGTCCCAACAGAACTCCTCCATTTTCTCCTACAGAACCTCATTACCTCGAACCTTCTGTCATCCATTTCACCTCCCTGTCTTTATGGAATGCTTCAGTTCCTGCAGCGTTTCCTGCCAATCCTTCATTTGTGTATCATTCTGAAGCCACTTGAACTGTCCCCGAGATCGGTAACCTTGCCCTCTCTCTTTCTCCGTTCAATCTTCTCTGTCTCTGTGACTAACTCCCATCTCTACTATATTCCTTACCTCTGACCACCTCCAGTCAGTACTAGCCTTCCTAGCTCTCGAACATCCTTCAGCCACTAAAACCATCCATGTTCCTGAAATATCCTCTCAATTGTTGTAACAACTTTTCATTCCCACAACTGCTTCTGTCTATAACCACAGCCAGTCCATACAATCCTTGCTAACTCGGTAACCTCACCCAGTGTGTACAACTCTGAGTAAGACTAACTTCATCCAGTCTCCCCAACCGTCCCGACCTCTGTAACTGTCTAGAGAATCCACAGCATTCCCTATTGCGATAACCTCCTCCAGTCCCTTTCCTGGACACCATCTATGTAACCTTCTCCTGTTCCTGACTATATTCTCCTCCTGTTACAATAAACCCTTGTGAACCTTGTGACTTGGTCTAATGTCTGCAGTGCTCTGTATATTCAGATACAGGGGTGGCTCAGTGGTTAGCACTGCAGCCTCACAGCGTCAGGGACCTGTGCTTCAGGTCCAGCCTTGGGCGACTGTCTGTTTGGACTTTGCATGTTCTCTCCCCTGACTGTATGGGTTTCTTCCGGGTGCTCTGGTTTCCTTCCACAGTCCAACATTTGCACGATCAGTGGATTGGCCATCATCAATTGACTGTAGTATTCAGCAATGTGTGGTTTAGGTGAGTTCACCAGGAGAAATGCAGAGTCTAATAAATATGTAGAGGGATGGGTCTTGATGGGATGCTCTTCAGAGGGTTGGAATGGACTGGTTGGGCTGAATGGCCTGGATACACACTGTGGAGATTCTATACAGGTTATTCTCCAGCCCTGTCAACCATCTCAGTCTCTTGAACCTTACCTCATCCCCAATATTCTCCTTAGCACTGTAATCTCCTCCAGTCTCTAAAACACTTCTTGCATATGTAAGCTTCTCCAGTCCTAACAAAACTCGATATGAGTGTCACCTTTTCCTGCTTTTAGAACCCTCCCGATAATTATTGCCATAAACGTTTATATCTCGGAAAAGTCACCTGGACTGTCTCAACTTCCCATTGACAGTTCCGTGTTGAGACCTGCTCTATTCAGTGAAATAATGACGTCTTGGCAACATTCACTGTTATAATCTCCCTCCAGCCTGACAGCACTGAGGATCTGTAGAAGCTCTTTTCAACCTGACAGCCATCTCTATGTCTGTAATCTCCTCCACTCCCCATAATACATTCTCTTTGAGCTTCTCTGTAGTCCATTGAACACTCCCTAACACTGTCTGAATCAGTGTAACCTTTTCCAAAAACACAACCTTCCCTATCTGTGTAAATCCGTACACCAGTCCCTATCCCTCTAAGCTCCATCTAACAATACAACCCTCCATGTCGGTGCATTCATCTTCAGTCCCTACTCACCTCCCTATCTGTGTAACCTTCTCCATGCATTTTTGCTTCAGTCCATTCAACTGTCCTTGTCAGTGTTATCTCTTCTGGACCCGAAAACTCCACTCTCTTTAACTTGCTCAGGCCACACAGCCCTCACTATCTGTAAGCTGTTCCTGTCAGAGAAACGTCACTCTGTGAACTGCTCCAACTCTTCAACTCTCGATAAGCTCCTGCAGCTCTTACATCCCTCCCGATCTACGAAACCTCTTCCAGTCTCTGAACACCAACAGTCTGTAGTGACGGACCAGTATCCCTATCTGTGTAATCCTCTGAGGTCCCTGCAACGCTCCTGATCTTTAGAACTCATTGCAATGTCTGTGCCTCTCCCTATCCGGTTCCTAGCAGACCCACTATCTATTAAATTCCTGTCCAATCGCTGTCGCCCCCTGTCAATGTTATCTTCTCCAGTCTCTCCATCATCTACCCATCTCTATAACCTTCTCCAGCTCTTACACCCCTATCTGTGGAAACATCATCCTCCCCTATAACCCTCCCTACCACAGGAACTTCCTTCTGTTTGTGCTATGCTCCCTTATCTGTGAAACCGTCTCCAATCAAAACTGCTTCCCCAATATGTGAAAGAAATCCAGATTCCACAGTGTCCATGTCGAAATGGCCCCCAGAACCTAAGCCTTTCTATATCTATAAACGTCTTCAGTCACGACTACCCTGCATGTCTCTGTTTGTTCTTCCAGTTGATACAAACATTTTTATCTCTGTAATCTGCTCAGCTCCCTAAAACACTCGCTATCTGTGATCCAGCCCTGTCCTACAATCATCCTTATTCCTGTAAACTTCTCCGTCCCTCCCAACATTCCCAACTTCATGAACCCATCAGCCCTATAGTTCTCCACATTTCCGAAACCTCCTGTGGCTCTATGGTCCTCATTCCCTGTGAAACTACCTCCAGTCCCCACAACCCTCCCAATCTGGGTCCTCTGCTCCAGAGCAGCCTCCATTGCTGTCTCTGTAAGTACCTCCACTACTGACAACTCTTTCCATTTGTGTAACCTCATTCAGACCCCATAATCTCCAGATTCCTGAATTCTCTTCCTGCCATTGAAATCAAAACCATGCTTAAACCCTCCCCAACTCAGTAACCTCTTGCAATCACAACAAAACTCCTCAACTGTGCAACCTCTCATTTCCCTACAATCCTCCCTCCCTCCCTCTTCAAATGCCTTCATCACCATGAAACCTCAGAATTACTGATGCCTCCTTTTGGCATTGCAAACTTCCTAATGGCTGCAAATTCTTCCTGTCCTGATATTCCTCCCTATCTCTGTAACTCCCACCACCCTCCAGTACCCTTCTAGGGAACGTGGCAGAGGAAGGAAGATTTGTACAGACTGGGCCATGTTACCACGGTAGAATCCTGGGAATTACAGATTTAGTCGAATGTCTGTGGTGTGCAGATTATTGGCGAGGACTCTAAAGAAAGGATTTATGACGACTTGGAAAACCATAGTTAAATTAGCCACAGTCAGTATGGGTTTGTGAGGGGTCAGGTCATGCCTCACACACCTTATGGAAATCTTTGAGGCAATGACAGAATACGTTGAGGCTTATTGAGAGAAGAAGGATGATTGGGATACAGGGAAACCTGCCTGTCTGAATACAGGATTGGATGGCCCTGAGGAGACAGAGGGTGGCAGCAGATGGAGAATATTGAGCCTGGAGCTCAGTGATCAGTGGTGTTCTGTAACAGTCGGCTCTGGGACTCAGCTCTCTGTGATATTTAGAAATGACTTGGATGTGGATGTTGGAGAGTGGGTTAGTAAGTTTGCCAATCACACCAAGGTTGGTGGAGTGGTGGGGAATGTGGAGGGCTGTTGTAGGTTGCAATGGGACATTGACAGGACCCAGAGCTGGGCTGGAAGTGGCAGATGGAGTTCATTCTGGAAAAGTGTAAAATGATTCATTCTGTAAGGTTTAATTTGAATACAGAATGCAGGGTGAAAGGCAGAAGACTTGCAGTGCGGAGGATCAGAGAGATCACGATGTCCATGTCCAGAGATCCCGCAAAGTTGCCATGCACGTGGATAGGGTTGTTAAAAATGCATATGTTGTGTTGGCGTTCCTTAGCAACGGGATTGATTTTAAGAGCAGTGAGTTTTTACTGCATCTTTATAGTGACCTGGTGAGACCACATTTGGAATATTGTGTTCAATTCTGGTCTCCTGTTTAAAGGAAGGATGTGCAAGTTTTAGAGAGTGTACACAGGAGATTTAACAGGATGCTGCCTGGAATGGAGGGCATTTCTTATGAAGAAAGTTTGAGGGAGCTGAGGCTTTTCTCATTGGAGTGAAGAAGGGGGTGGAGCAACCTGGTAGAGGTTAACAAAATGATGAGAGGCACAGAGTGAGTGAATAGTGAGAGACTTTTCCTCCTATGGAATAAATGGTTATTACAAGGCGGCATAATTTTAAGGTGATTGGAAGATGGGTAAGAGGATAGAGAATGGTAGGTGGTTGGAACGCACTGATAATGGTGGTAGTAAAATTAGATGCATCCGGGACATTTAATAAACTCCTGGACAGATACATGGATAATAGTAAAATGGAGGGTATGTAGGTTAGCATGATCTTAGAGTTGGATAAAAGGTTAGCATGAAATCATGGCTGAAGTGTCTTGTGCTGAACTGTTCTGCATTATATGTTCTGTCTGGTAAACTAGGAAATAAGCTCAGATCAGTGTAAAAAGAATATGGCATTCTGGAGGAGTTCGTGAACTGGATACAAGCCTTGCTTGCTGGTCGGAGACAAAGGGTGATGGGAGGCAAGTTTTATGACTGGAGGCATGTGACCAGCAGTGTAGTGGGCCCACTTTTGTTTGTCATTTGGGTAAATGGTTTGGATGGGAGTATTGGTTTCCTTGTAAATAAGTTTCTTGGGTGACACTCTCATTGATGGTAAAGTGGTTAGTGGGGAAGATTATATATGACACAACAAGATTAACAGGGCTGCTGGGATAGTGGGCTGAAGAATAGCAGATAGAGCTTAATTAGATAAATGTGAGGTGTTCCATTGTGGTGAAACAAATCAGGGTGGGACTTGTACAGCTAATATTCGGGCCCTGGGTAGTGTTGTCAGTCAGAGACACGGGGATGCAGGTATACAGTTCTTTGTAAGTTGCATCACAGGCAGGTAGGCTGGTGAAGCAGGCGTTTGGGACGGTTACCTTCATTGGTCAGACCATTGAGAGTAGGAGTTGGGCTGTCATGTTGTATCTGTACAAGACATTGGTGTGGCCACCATAAATGCATTGTTGATCAGTAGGAAGAACTCATCAGGTTCACTTACCTCCTTTATTGAAGGACATCTGACATTCTAACCTGGTCTGGCTAACATATGTCTGACTCTGAGCTACTCTCTGGGTAATTCGCAGTGGGGTCAAAGAATGTTTGTCCAGGCAGTGACGCCCATATCCCATGAATGAATAAATAAAAATACCTATGTTTTCCCCAACCTCTGCAAACACCTCCAGCTTCAGCAATTCATACTCGCTTTGTAGCACTGTTCAGGCCCTGACCACTCTGTGTAACACTCTCACTACCTCCAGCACCTTCACCTCTCCCTGTTCCTATTGTGTCATTAAACCCTGACCATGATTGCCCTTCCTACAGCCCTCCTCCAGCTCGCAGACCCTTTGCAATCCATTTAACAGTCACTCCTAAAGCATACTCTCACTTCAGGATTTTAAGTACTTTGTCGTGATCTTCTAAGCCTCATAATTTCGTCTGATTCCTTTTGTCCTGAGTGAGGGACCAGTGGGGATTTCTTGCTGAAGTTTTTACTGTTTCAATGGAATGTCCTTTTGTTGAGTGATTTACAATGTTTCTTCAAATGTTTTCCACTGTCCATTTACAGACACTTGTTTCAGTCTATTTAGCGTGTTTACCTTGGTCAGTTCTCCTCACAAACTCATGTAATTGGCTATTTTTGTTTCTAGTTGTAGCTTGCCCTTTTTGTGATTCACTTTAAAACTTTATATTTCTTTAAACTGTCTTTAGGGCTGGTACAATTGCAGCATTCAGAAGGCATCTGGATTGGTATATGAATAAAGAGGGTTTAGTGGGACATGGGCCAAGCGCTGGCAGATGGGACGGGATTGGGAAAGGATATCTAGTCGGCGTGGACAAGTTGGACTGAAGGGCCTGTTTATGTGCTGTACGTCTCTTGGACTCTCTGGCTCTCAATGTTTTCCACTGTTATTTTACAGCCTGACATTTCAGTCTGTTTCCCCTGTTGACCTTGGTCAGTTCTCTCTCAAAATCATATAATGGTCTTTGTTGCTGATGCTCGGGTATGTTTTATGGTCACTTTAAAATGTCATAATCTCTTTGAATTCCGGTATAATTTCTTGGAGGATCTCGGTGTGATATTACTCATTCACTCAGTTTCATCACCCAAGGGTTGATCTGAGATAGTTACATCCCTAGCTATTTAAACAATGTGTTATTCAAAGAAACACTGACAAAAACATTCAAGGAGGATCTCAGATAATATCACTCTTGCCAATGTGTCTGTCCCAAATTATACAAAGGTTGAAGTCTCCAAAAATTATCTCACCACCTTTGCTACAATTTCTATTGGATTCCTGTTTAATGCAGGGATGAGCAATGAAATACTGCAAGGCAGCATAAAAACTGTTCTCCTGCTTGTGCTTTTGACACAGCACACAGAATTTGCATTCAGGCTGATTTAGCTGCAAAATCTGAAGCCAAATGCTTTCTCTGTAATGCCTTTGATATCCATTAGTGTCAGGGTTCCCATCTTGCTTTTTCATTCTGCCTGAGGTCTGTAAGGTTGTTTACTGTTGAATATTTGTGTTCCATCTTTTGTTCACCCTGTAATCACGTCTGTCTTGTGACTACATCTCATTTTTCTCTGTGTCACAAGTCTATTGCGTTATTGTAGATACTTTGTTCATTCCGAAAAAAAGCAACATTATAATTTCCTCTTTCCCACAATGTTCTATAACAAACCAATTCATTGATGTACAGTTTTCGTTAAACTCTGTCCCTTCCTGTTCTTTTCTCCTTGTCTTCAGCCACATTCCCATGCTGTACCGAGGCTTCTCATTTTCTTTTTGGATTTGGAAAGCTGGTTTCATCTGAACTCTGTCCCTGCATCCTCTCTGTCAGTTTAAAGCCCTGTCCAAAATCCTACTGCCATGATTGGACAGAACACTGGTCCCAGCTGGGTTGATTTTAATTCACTCGTGAGATATTGCTGTCTCTGGCTGGCCAGTATCGCATGCCTACCCTGACCAGCCTTAGAGCTGAGTGGCTTGCCAGACCATTACAGAGGGCATTTGAGAGTCAATCGCATTGATCTGGGTCTGGATTCAAATGTAGGCTAGACCGGCAGCCTATGACAGATTTCCTCACTTAAAGGGTATTAAGTAGTCAGATGTGTGTCTATGCTACCGTCATTAAATTCTGGATGAACAGTCGAGTGAGAGTAAAACGAGGCCATTGCCTGGCCCACTGATAGCTCCCTCATCCCTGAGTACTGATTCCAGTACACCTTCTTCGTGATCGTGGTTTCATCGTGATGCCTTCCTGTACTCTGATGCTATCACTCCATGTGGTATCTGTCACTGCGAGGGTCTAATTGCTGCCAGTGACTACACCTTTTGCAGCTACTCCAGATTCTGAGCCAACAGAATTCTCCAATCCAGGGAGATGCAGCAGCAGATGTCAGGGATGGAGACTGGGATTTTCCAGATCTGTGGGACTTGGTGCCATCTCCATGTGTAACCCTCACTACATCAGTCTAATTTCCCATTCTGTCTGTTTCTCTATCTCCTGTAGGTACTCAGGATGCTCCTGACTCAGCAGAATTCCCATTTCCTGTCTCGTCCATCACCACACTTAAGACAGTTGGTCAGCCAGAGAGATGGAGAGTGAGATCTGGAGCCTTCAGTAAATCCTGTAGCGAGGTAAGATCACTCACAATGAATAGAGCAGAGTGTATTTAAGGGATCAAACTTTGGTCCGGAAGACATGACATAGATACAGTGTTGAAGCACGAACACAGAGCATGCTGGTTCCAGGCTCAATCCCAACTTCTTGTTTACTTTCATCTCTGCTGTACTGAGCCGCTCACTGTACTGAGAAAGATGGCAGTCATCAATCCAGGCTTGTGCTGTCTTAGTGAGGATCAGTACAACAGAGGGGAAAGCAGGCCTCCCCAAGGAGATGGCATTGAATCCTGGGATCTTTCTGTTCTATATTCCCTCTCTCACACTGTCGCTTGTCATGTGATAGAGTCATACAGCAAGGAGACGTGCCGTTCGGTCCAACTCAATTGTGCCAGTGTCTTGAATGTTTGTAATTCCCAGAACATTTCCCGTTTCTATAACCTCCACCCCTCCCATAATCCTGCTGTATAATTGAAACTTACTCCAATGCTGATAACACTCCCTATGTGTAAATTGCTCCAGTGTCGATAACATGCCCAATCTCAATAATCGATTTCTGCGCTCAGTACAATAATCCCTATTTCTGTAGTCTTTCACAATACTTACAGTGCCCCCGTCTCTGTAAAATCCTCCAGCCTGGAGCAAAGTACCCACCTGTGTACCTTCCTCAATCCCCAGGAGAACATGATATCACTGTAACCTTCTGCAGACCCTATAACACTCCTGCCTCCTGGTCTATCGCACCACACGAATTCAGTTACCTTCTCCCATCCATACCGGCCTCCTTATCTGTATAAACACCTCCAGACCCTTTTCAAACCACAACAGCACTCCACATCTCTGTTTGCTCCTCCACTCTCTACAATCCTCCCAGCACCTCAAACATTCTTTCTTTGGGTAATTCTGCAATATGGGGCAGCACGGTGGCTCAGTGGTGAGCAATGGTGCCTCACAGCACCAGGGACGCAGGTTCGATTCCAGCATTTGGTGACTGTCTGTGTGGAGTTTGCACTTTCTCCGTTTCTGCGTGGGTTTTCTCCGGTTTCCTCCCACAGTTCAAAGATGTGCAGGACAGGTGAATTGGCCATGCTAAATTGGCCATAGTGTTAGATGCATTGTCGGAAAGAAATGGGTCTGGGTGGGTTCCTCTTTGGAGAGTTGGTGTGGGCTTGTTCGGCCGAAGTACCTGTTCCCATGAGGCATGGAATCTCATCTAAATTCTCCCTCTGCGTTCCATATTACTGTCCCTAAATATATCCCTCTATCCATAATCAGCCCCAACCCCTTCAAACCTCCGAGTCTCTGTGAACTCCCACAGCTCCAACATCCTTCCTCAAATGTGTAATCTTTTCCAGTCCTGACACTCTCTGAAAATGTGGACATCCGACAATCCTCCCTATCTGTGTAATCCTCTCAGGTCCCTGCAACATCCCCGATCTCTGAAACCAACTCGAATGCTTGTGACTCTCCCAATCAGTTTCTACAAGACTTACCATCTATGTAACATCCTCCCGACGCTATCACCCGCCCTGTCAATGTAAGCTCGTCCAGTCTCCCCACCAATCTAATCATCTCCATAACCTTCTCCAGCTCTTACACCCCTATCTGTGTAAACGTTACAACCATCCCTAAAGCAGAAACCTCATCCACTGGGTGCAATGCTCCCTATCTGTGTTAGTGTCTCCAGGCTCTATTGCTGTTCGTGTCTCTGTAAGCTCTGACAGATTGTCCAGCTTTCCGGTCCATATAATTTCCAGAACCTCAGCATCCGACATCAGCAAATGTCATCATTAACTACAGTCTTCCATGTTTCTGTTCGTTCCTCAACTCTATACAACTTCATAATCTCTGTAAATACCACCATTCCATAACATACTCCTTGTCTGCGTAAACGTTCCCAATCCTATAGTGAGAAGCCTCTCAGTCCTTTTGCTCACCTGCACAGTCCCTTCAGATCAGCCTGTATCTTTCTTGACTCCATTGAACACAGCTCATCTCATATTCTAACTCCTCTAACTCATATGTTACTCCCCATCTCAGCGATATTCTTCAGTTACTGCAATTCTTATTCTTTATCTCCTGAGCTTCCAATCCCCCTGGTCGACTTAAGGTAATTGATCCCTTGCAGCATGTCTAACACCTGTAGCAGCCTCTAACTCCTCAATGCATCCTGTCGCTGTAACCTCCTCAAATACTACAGCTCACTGTCTTTGTAATATCTTCCAGTATCTGCAATCCTGTTGATTTCTGTAACCTCCTCCAGAACAGCACTCCACATCTCTGTGTAACTGATGGGAATGCTGCAAACCTGCCTTCAGTCCTCCCTAACTCTCTGAACTCCTGCAGCCCTATAACCTTCAGCATCTCTGTCCCCTCCAATCCCTACACTTCTCCCTGGCTGTGAACTGATCCATCCCCTTCAACCCTCCCTATCTCACTCACTCCTGCAGCTCCAACTATTGCCCATATTAATGTAGTCCCCAGCAACAATAATCCTCCCGATCTCTATAAACTCGTGCAGTTCCAACTACCACCCCGATATGTGTAATCTCTCGTCCGTCCAATCCTCCCTTTCTCTATAAACTCCTGTAGCTCCAAATACCACCCAATCTGTCTAATCTTCAGTGCCGACAATCTTCCCTTTCTCTTAAAACGTCTATATTTCCAACTACCACCAATATCTGTGTAATCTCCAGTCCCGACAACCCTCTCAGTCTCGTGTCTCCTGAAGATCCAGTGACCACCCCTATCTGAGTAATCTTTAGTTCCTATATTCCTCCTGATATCTGTAACTCCTTCAGGACTGATAACTCTGCAACTCTCTTTGACTTCTTTCAGCTTGACAACCGATCTGATCTCTAACCACCAACAGTGATCTCCAATCACCCGAAATCTGTAACATTCTCCAGTCTCTACAACCCAGCTTTTCTCTGTTCGTTTCTCTGGTGTCTGTATTCCCCTTTATCTCCGGTTACAGATCCTTGCTCAGGGAAACACCGGCTCTCTAAGAACACAAGAATCTTCCGGGATATCAATAAATTTGCCTCATTTTCTAAATTTTAACGACTGCAAGTTCAATCTTCTCCACCTCTTCTCATCAATATTCCTTCATTTTGAAGACCAGCCTGGTGAACCTTCTCTGGGCTGCCTCCAATGCAAGGATATTTTCTCTCCAGATAGGGGACCAAACCTGTTCACAATGTTCTCACTGTGGGCTGATTGGAGTCCTCTACAGTTATTAAAAGCCTTCCCTATTTTTATTCTCCATTCCATTTGGAATCAATGCCAGCATTCCATTTGCCTTCGCTATGTCCTGCTTGCCCTGTATGCCACCTTTCTGAGATTTATACACCAGGATTTCCAAGTTACTCTGTGGTGTAGCTTACTGCAGTTGATCTGAAACCAAGAAGTGACAGCAATAATCAGGAAGGTGCTGGAATGTATGGTAAACGATATGTCAGAAATGCTAACTGCATAGTTAGAAACATAGGGAAAAAGCGCAGTCCATAAGGCCATCATTTATCGGAGTAGACTTAGGACATTCGTTCCATCGGGCCTATTCCACTATTTGATTATGGCTGAATTATTTCTCAACCCCGTTCTCTCACTTACTCCCTGTAACCCTTGATCTCATTACTCATCAAAAACCTAGCTGTCTCTGAATCACTTAGCACCCAAAGCCCCATGAGGTAGTGAGTTCCACTGATCCATCATCCTCTGGCTGAATAAATTCCTCCACATCTCTATTCTAAAGGGTCGTCCCTTCACTCTGAGGCTGTACCCTTGGCCACTAGTCTCTCCTGCTCATGGCAACATCTTGCCCCCGTCCACTCCATTCAGGCCCTTCATTATTCTGTAAGTTTAAATGAGATTCTGCCGCCCCCTCTGAAACTTCATCAAGTGCAGACCCAGAGACTTCACCTGCTCCTCATATGGTACGGATTTCATCCCTGGGATCTTTCTTGGAAACCCATTTCTCGTACCCCTTCACATCCTTTGTTCAGACTCTGAATGAATAACGTGTAGTGTAGTCCCAACACTGACCCCTGCGGATCTCCCCTCATCACCAGTTCCCATCGTGAAAAAGGCCCCTTTCTTCACACTCTCTGCCTTGTGCCAATCAGACAAATCCTCTATCCATGCTCAGCATGTTGTTGTGAAAGGGAAATTTCATTTCACACCCACTGCTGGATTTATTTTTCTGTCTGGCTGTAAACAGCAGAGTTTCACCATTACCTTCCCATCTGTAATTCCCTGGAGAAGGTGGTGGGGAGCTGCCTTCCTGACCCACTGCAGTCCTTTGGGTGTAGGGACAGACACAGTGCTGGGAGGATATAGCGTGGCTTGGAGGGCACCTTGGAAATGCTGATGTTCCCGTGCACCTGTAGCTCCTGTCCTTCCAGGGTAAAGTGGTTCCGGGTTTGTGAAGGGCTGCTGAAAGGGCTTGCTTGAGTGACCTCAGTGCTACTTGTAGATCTTTTTTTTCCTTCATTTATTCACGAACAATAGCTTTGGTGGTTGAGCCAGCATTTATTGTTGATTTGGAGTTGTCCCTGAGAAGGTGGTGGTCAACTGCCTTCCTGAACCACTGCACCAGCCGTTGGAACTACGGCTACAACACTCCTCATGTCTGTAACTGCACACAGACAATGCAGCTATCTCTGTATATGTGACATACTCCCCGTTATATAAATCTGACAATTCCTCACAATATCTCACCACCTCCATTCCCATCTGTGCCTGAAATCAGTAAAATTTCTAAATTGTTGTTTAAACTTCTTACACGTACTTGGGAGTCAGAGATAACTTTTGCTGCTGGGACCTGCCTGCACTGAGATCGAAAGGAGTGCAAGAGCCATCACAGAAAAGGCTGTAATTTCATTGGCTGATAAATACAACGCTATTAGCGACTGTCAGTTAATTGCTATAAGTTAGCAATTTTTTCTTTCAATTTCTGAAATCAGGGTTGAACACAGAAATAAGAGAGAGAAGTGAAATTGTGAGCCAATATAATAAATTAACCTCAGTAAGCCCAGTTGAATAAGGGACTTAACCATATTGTTATTTCCTGAATGCTAATTTCATTCTAAGTAATTAATTAAGTTACTCTAATCATGTTGCATTTTAAGACATGGCAAGACATGTTTGTCAGATGGAAAATGTGTTCTGTTACATTGGGAAGTCATAGCCGCTGCTGGTGTCCTAGATGGATACTGGGTCTTAGAGTTCAGACAGCGACTAGAGACTCTAAGGGACATCTGTGATGCTGAGAGTTAGGTGGATAGAACACACACACAGCAGATTACCCTGCAGACATAACAGCCTGGAAGAAGGAAGGGTCTGGGGGATGAGGCAACCGGAGAGAAACAGTGAGGGAATACAAGAAACTCCTGGTATCTACCTCCCAATTCAGTTTCCCAATTTGGAAGCTGATGACGGTGTAGGCTGCTCAAGGGCGGGCAGTCAGTGTCATGTCTGTGGCACCACAAGCAGCCTGACTGTACAGGAGGGGAGGGAGAAGGAAGGAGGAGCAATAGTCACAGGGGAGACAGGAAAGTGAAGAAGGTGTCAGCGAGTCTGTAATTCCAGGATAGTGGGGTTAAGAATGTCACTGTGTCTGCAGGACATTCGTCTGGGGAACAGTAAGCAGTCAAAGGTCACGTCAATGTTGGTAGGAATGACCTGGGTAGGAAGGGCGAAGTGGTCTGGGAGTCAGAATTTAGGGAGCTTGGCGGATGGTTAGCAAGACGGTCCGCAAATGCAGCAATCCCTGGAATACTCCAAGTGCTGTGTCCAAGTGAGAACAGAACTCGGGGTTTTAGGTAGATAGGAGTGTGAGTGGAACGATGGTGCAGCAGGAAGGGCTTCAGATTCCTGGGACTTTGGGACTGGTTCTGGGAAGGCAGCAACTGTACAAGCTGGATGGGCTAACGTGACAGAGCTGGGACTGAATTTCTTATGGGGTGTTTGGGAGTGATTGAAAATAACTTGGCGTGTGCTTATGATCCAAAAAGGAATAGGAGAAGAGTCTACCAGGATTTTCAAAATAATGGGAGATGCAGTTGGTACTAATTTACAACAACAAGTTTAACACTGGAAGATGGAGTAAGAAAGAAAGCCTTAATCTGAGGTACTCTGCATGGACATGAACACTCCGTGTGGGGAGTTCCAGATGCAGATTGGTGTGTGGAAATCTGATATACTGATCACCGAGAGCTGGCTCAAGGAATGGCAGGACTGGGTGTTAAATATTGCTGGGGATAAGGGATTCCAAAATGATAGAAGTGAAGGGAAAGGATGAAGGTAGAAGTATTGGTTTTGATTCACGTTAGTTAAGGGGTCCAAGGACAGAATGAATTTGGCTGGAGCTACAGAACAAAAAAATATACAATTACACTGTGAGGTACATTCTGTCGGCCAGCAAACAAAGAAATGATGGAGAGAATAAATATGCAGAGTCATTTGAGAGCGATGACAATACTACAGATCGGTTATACTGAGAAACTTAATGTTTGCAGATACAGACAGAGATACTGGTGGTGAAGGTTCACGAGGGTCAAGTGTTCCTGGATTACATGGAGGAGAGCTGACTGCAGGAGGATGTGTCCAACCCAAAAGAATATGTACTGTTGGACCTGGTCCTTGGGAAAGACGTGGGTCACGTGGATCAGGTGTCGGTAGGGTATGGTTTTGGGGCACAGCGATCATTTTATTGCAAAGTTCAGGATGATGCAGAGAATGAAATGCAATAATTGAGAGTGAGAAACATTAGTTGACTGACAGCAGCCTTCAAAGGGGCAAGAATGAAGCTGGGAAATTTTCAACAAGGCCAGTGAAATGGTAGCGTTAAATAGTGTGAACCAGTTCAGATTGAGCTGGGATTATGGTTTTGTGGCTGCAGTGTGACCACGACAAGCCTGGATAATCAAACATTTTCCCCATTTCTACAGGAAGGATAAACAGGCCAACACAGTGCAGTAGCATTGTGTATAAAGGATGGGATCAGTATTATTGTGATGCTCATCAATTTACACACTGCTCCTCCTTGCCCTCTCCCCTCATCCCTGCGTATTAATCCTATCAGATATTGGTAACCTTTGCAAACTTCAGTAAATAGCACAGTATAGAGGAGATCGCTCTGTCCACTGTCTGCATTGGACAAGGTGTAATGTTGTTTTTTAAAGCCCTAGTTCTGTCTCCCCGGACAGTGTAGGACTTCAGCTGCAGATCCCGGCACCTTTTTAAAATGGTTTGAGAGTTTCTGCCTCTACGACACTTCCATGTGTGACTCCCGGATCCCGACCATAAACTGCGATAAATAACAACTTTCCTCATCACTTCTCTAATATTTCAACCAATTACATTAAATATTTGCCACTGATAACTGAGCTCTCCAACAGGAGCAAGGTATTCTCTCCCTTTCTACCCAGGCTGCTGACAATATGTGCACCCCAATCTAATCTCCTCTCAGTATCCTCCGTTCCAATCTTTCCACATAACTGCACTTCCACTGTCACAGGGTGAAGAATCTCCTCTGCACCCTCTCCATGCCAATTCCATCCTTACATGTGATGGGGTGTCCACAACCGCACACAGTCCCCAAGCTGTGACTGAACTCATTCTTTATACAGTTCCTGCATAAGCTTCCTGCTCTGAAATTCTGCACTTTGGCTGACAGAGGAAATGATGTCATTTGCTCCATTAACGAGATAATTGATGTTTCCAGCTACCTTCATTTATCTGCCACACTGACCATGTTCTCATTTATTGCACATTCCCCTCTATTGTTGATGTCCCTAAATGCCTTGCCTTGCACTTCTCTGGGTTGTTTGCTCCATTTATCTGGACCCCATAGTTTCAGTTTTTAAACAGCCTGCCATGGAATCTCTCGTCAAATCCAAGTCAGTCACATGCAGTTACAAGTTACTGCCTCAAGCCGACACAGTCAGATTAAGTACACACAATCTTCCTTTAACAAATCCAGACCGACTGTCCTGGAGTCCCTGGGACTTCCTCAGTGACCGTTTATTCATGCTCAGAGTTCCAGCCTCAACCTATTCACTCAGTCCCTTGCTCCACAGTAAACAAAGTTGCGGTGTTAGCCATTTTCCTGTCCCCTGGCATCATTGCTGCATCCAGTGAGGATTGCAAAATGTCGGTAAATATAAGAAGGGGATTTTCCCCAGCTCCTTTTAACAGTCTGTTACATTGTGTTACCCCTTTTTGAGGATTTTAATCTCCTGTATAATTCTCCGCTCCAAGTTTGTTCCTCCCAATATTTCATCCCTGTTTTGATTCAGACAGACAGAGGCCTAAACCATCTTATGATGTGGTCAAGTATCGTTTTAATCTGGTTTCATGGAGGGTTACTCTCCACCAGGTGAAGTGCATTTTCTCATGATACGATCCCCAATCTGCCTCATTAACTACTCTCCCTGCCCGCGTGGTCTTCCTCTCATCTGATACTGACACGATGATTTTTATCCTTCGTCACAACAGATGCCCTCTGACTGGATATCCCAGAATGCACCGGCCTCCCTGTTTCCAGGAGCCATCTTTAAAAAGTCATATTAATCATGAATTGTGAATCCGAAACTGGCCTGGACATGGCAGAGGGTGTAAAACTGGGGCTCCCCATTGTGGACAAACCCCTGGTCCTGGTGTATGACATGGTGCATGAGAGGGACATTATCTTCCTCCAGGGCTGCAGGGGAAGCTATGACACCAGACCCTTCCAGCTTAGTCCGAGGCTGAACCCTGTGTCAGTGCGGTCCCAGCCTTTGGCTGAATGCCTAGCAGTATAGGAAGGTGGTCAGTGACCTTCTCCCCTCTACCAGGGAAAGTGGCACCATCTCCACTTCTCCCACCCTCAGTGAATGCTGCACCTTCTCTCAGTCTCTCTAATCTCTTCTCTGCCCCTCGGCCCAACTCTGCCTGGTGTCTGTGCTGCCAACTCACTTACTCCGAACACTAACAGCTGTACCAACCACTTCCGTTTCGCTAATCCTTCTTGGTAATTCTCACATTACGGAAGGAACTATCCCACACTAGGGCACAAAGAGCTAAGAGGGATATTGGGCAGCCTAACATTCATCTCCTCACCCCCTCACAGGGGAAGGATCCTGACCCCAACAACCATGAGAGGCTGACTGACCGTGTCCAAGCTCCAGAACTGGGATCTGAGACTCCCCCTGACTCCCTGTGCTGGGCACAGTGACTGACTGTGGACAATGATATCAAGCTTCCTGGGTTTGCGTCTCTGCTAGACACCAAGACAATACAGCAAACGGATGAGCCTAGTAGCTCTAGCTGAGGGAAACGCTGCTAAAGGCAGGGTAAGGCAAGTCAATAATTTTGTGAGCATTGAAGTCAGTTCAAAGTGAGTGTGTACAAACATGGAGTGAGCAGCCCAGAGGGACAGACCATGAGTTGGGTGTGTGTCACTGAGCACAGTGTCCTTGCAGCAGCATTGAGTGTGTACAAACATGGAGTGAGCAGCCCAGAGGGACAGTCCATGAGCTGGGTGTGTGCCCCTGAGCACAGTGTCCTTGAAGCAGCATTGCAATGTGAGTTGTCAGCACGCCCTGAGCTGCAGCATTAAAGTACAGAAGCGTACTCTCAGTGGGTCGGAGATGTGCTGGGATGGCATGGTGAGGCTGGCATGTGTCAGATGCCAGCACTGGTGGGTGTGGAGTACATGCAGCTTCTGTCTGTGCAGTTTACCACGAGACGTTGGTGTCCAAGATAGAATGCCGCAAGAGTGAGTGTCAAGATGGCATCTCCAGGTATCAGCTCTGACATTCATGTCAAATTCTCAATATTGAGTTTCCCAACAGTGGGGAAGGATATGAAGCTTCAAGTTGATGAGGGGAGGGATCCACAATAATATGGCTGTTGATAATCAGTAATCACTCAGTGAGCATCTCGCCACCCCCAGGCTCAAATCTTGACTTTAAAAAGTGTCCAGCTCAGGAACAGGCCCTTCAGCCCAGCAAGCCCGCACTGACACATGATGCCCTTCCAATATTAAAACAAAAGCTTTTGCTCCGATACCCTCTATTTCATTCTATTCCCTACTTACTCATACTTGTGCCAAGATCCCTCTTAAACCTTGCTATATTGGCTTCTTCCCCTCTATTAGTGCATTCCAGGCACTTTCCCATTCTGTCTGGAACAGCAAAAAAAACCTATCACATCTCCTGAACTTTCTCCCTTTTACCTAAAACCTACCGTCCTGAGTAATTGATATTTCTACTCTGGGGTTGGGGGGGGGGGGGGGTGCGGGGAAGCCTGTAACTGTCCTTCTATCTATGCCTCTGATAATTTTGTAAATATCTATCAGGTAGCCCCATAGCCAATGATGCCCAGGTGCACACGAACCATGTGTGTTCAATTTCTCCTTCTGACTAATACCCACCAAACCAGACAACATGCTGGTAAAACTTTTCCATACCCTCTCCAACACTTCAACATCGTGTGGCAACCAGTACTGTACACATAATTCTAAATGTACCTCAAGCTAAGTTTCTCTCCAGCTGCAATATGACCTGTTAATTTTCATACTGCATGCTCCGATGCCTGTCTGCAAGTTTACCATCAGTCTTCTTGATCACACTATCCACCCGTGTTACAACTTTCAGGGAACTGTGGAGCTGTACACCTTCATCCCTTCCGATGTTGATGCAATCAGTATTTTCCCATCCACTGTATACTTGTCTCCTGCATTAGACCTTCTCATACACATCACGTCGTAACTGTCCAGATAAAGTTACATCTGTGTTTTCTCTGTCCAAGTCTGCAGCTGACCTATATCCTGCTTTATTCTCTGGCAATCATCCTCACAATCTCCAACTCCGCCAATCTACTTACAGATCTCCAGTCCCAAAAAACACTGTTCCATCACTACTGTCTTCTATGACCAAGCAGTTCTCTATCCATCTTACTAACTGACCGCTGATCCTATTTCACTTCACCTTCTGCATGAGCCTGCCATAAGGAACCATATCAAAGGTCTTGCTCAGGTACAATTGGCCAACATTCAGCCCCATGCCCTCATCAATCAATTTTGATACTTCCTCAAATCATTCAATTAAGTTTGTGAGACATGATCCTTCCCACTCAACTGCGTTGCCTGTTGCTAGTAAGTCCATACGAGAGTACTGTTGGAGCTGCACTCCTTCAGACAAGTGATTATTCCATCATATTCCTGACTTGAACCTTGGAGAGTAGATTAGATTTCTTACAGTGTGGAAACAGGGTTTTCGGCCGAACCAGTCCACGTCAACCCTGCAAGAGTAACCCACCCACACCCAATTCCCTCAGACTAAAACATTTAAAAATTTAGTATGGCCAATTCACCTGGACTGCGGGAGGAATCCCATACAGACACTGGGTGAATGTGCAAACTCCACACAGACGGTCGCCCAAAGCCGGAATCGAAACCAGGACCTTGGCACTGTGACGTAGCAGTGCAAAACACAGAGCCACCATGACGCTTTTAATGGCACCCGTAGAGTGGGAGTTATGATGGGCAGTGATGGTTTCTGTACAGTGGGAGGTATGCTAGGCCGTGATGGTTACTGTACAGTGGGAGGTATGTCGGGGTGTGATGGTTACTGTACAGTGGGAGGTATGTCGGGGTGTGGTGGTTACTGTACAGTGGGAGGTATGTCGGGGTGTGGTGGTTACTGTACAGTGGGAGGTATGTCGGGGTGTGATGGTTACTGTACAGTGGTAGGTAAGTTAGGCCGTGCTGATTACTGTACAGTGGGAGGTGTGTCTGGCTGTGAGGTTGCAGACTGTATCAACTGTACTGAGTATGATTCTGCTGGTGCCGATGGCCCTATGCACCTCTTGGCTGCATCATCATTAATTATTCAATCTGTTTAAAATCTGTCCTATTCAGTGCTCAAGGGGCTACATATCATAGTGAGGAGGGTCTGCAAAATGTGAAGGCAGCCCTTGCTCCCCATTGTGGAGTGACCATTGTGACTGATATTTGAAATGCAGAGGTCTATCTGGAGCAGGCAGATAGCTGACGATGTGGTCAATTATATGTTTCCCTTTTATTGATTCCACCATAACCTGCCACAGAGCAGTCTCGCAGCCACAGGATCCAGCATCAATGCTGAGCACGATCATTAGATTGGATTCCATATAGTATGGGAACTGGCCCTTTGGCCCAACAGGTCCACACCGACCCTCCGAAGAGCAACACACGCCTCTCTGACTAATGCACTGAACACGATGGTCAGTTTACCATGGCCAATTCACCAGAGCTGCACATCTTTGGACTGTGGAAGGAAACCCACGCAGATACAGGGAGAATGTGTGCAAACTCCACACAGGGAGTTCCCCGAGGCTGGAATCAAAGCTTGGACACTGGTGCTCTCAGCCAACAGTGCTAACCACTGAGTTACCATGTCACCCTATATTGATTATATACCAAGGAGCTTTCCCTCTCTGCCTGGCTGTGTCCTGTCAGCGGGACAGAACCTACTCGAGAGGGTGGTGATGTTGCCTGGGACATAGTCCTGTTCACAGAATTCTGCTTTACAGACAATATCTGACTGTTGCTTGATTAGTCCTTGGGAAATATATACAACAGGTCACTTTCACATTTTCTGTAATGAAGAGTTAATATCACTTTATTTCTTACATATTTTAAAATAAACCAAACATCATTGTTTTTCAATTGAGAACTATTGAAGTGAGCAATAATTGAATTACCAAAGCGCACTCCGAACTATTACACAATTCAGTGACTGTAGTAAACAGCCGATTCATGTTCAGATCAGTGAACACACCATCTTGCAGGCAGCAAAGCTGTTGGAAATTACTTTCAGGAAAAGCCTGTTATTCGGCCTCACCACAACCTCCAAAACATTGGCCATCTCCAAGATCTGTCCAGAGAGTTCCCAAACTGGAGCTGGGCAGTTACTCACGCAATCCCTCACAAGAGACTGGTTAGAGACATACCTGAACAACGGGGAGATGTGTGTGGGGCAGACTGGTCAATGGACTCGATCATGGCGCTGGTCCAGACGCAGTTCAATTCTTGTAACAACGACCTTTAAACAGCCATGTCTTGCAATTATATCTCTTCTTGTGTGCCATCTAAATTCTGTACCTTGGAACCGATCCTGAATGAATGTGTTATAAATGTGATGGATTCCCCCAGCGCAGGCCATCTTATATTGAATCTCTCATAAACCATATCCAGTGTATATTAGCCCCACAATGTCAGTATGCAAACAGAATTGTGCAGCTCCATTGATGGCCAGTATGATCCCAGCCCAACGACCTTGTGTGTGACTTGAGCTGGAAATCTCTGTGTAAATGTTTGCAGCATTGTTCAAACCGTTAACAGCCATTAAGTAAAGTCTCTTTACTGAAGGTCCGATATCCTTTCATAATACCAACTTTTATATTGTCCAATAAGCACAAAATCACCCATTTATTCAGCACACTGTCATAACAACAATATGAAAACTCACAGTATTTAGCGTTGGAATGATGAGACTCATTGCCACACCCAAGAACAAATTATTATTAAGTAAAAGGAACTGAAAATATACAATTATTTTCCCTGGTATTATTATTGTTAACTAATAGTCGATTCTCCTGCTCCTCAGATGCTGCATGAACGTCTGAGTCTTTTTTTCAGAACCACACTTTTTGACTCTGATCTCCAGCATCTGCAGTTCTCACATTCTCCCTGCTAATATTCACTCATAACCAGTTTCATGGCAACAATGTCACTGTGTTTAAACATGTTCCAGTCAGATATGAGTACGTTTTCAGTTGCTTCTGTCTATCTCAGAGGTCAGTGGTGTGGGATGAAAATGCCAGTGTCTGTGGTGCTCGGTATGTAGGCCATGCCTCCTCGAGACTGACAGATTGTTTCAAACAGCATATCCCTTCAGCTGTTCACGACAAGCAAGGTACTGCCTGGACCCACCAGCCTGTGCTCACAAAACCCCAAACAGTGTCCAGCATTGAACAGGTCTAGACAATATTTTTATGTTAATTTATTCATGAAATGTGATTTGTACGGCATTTATTGATAGATAGGGAACTTGAAGCAGCGATACTGAAGGAACGACAATATACTTCCCAATCAGGATGGTAGATGGCTTGGAACAGAATACGAACATGGTGGGGATCCCATGTATCTGCTTCCCTTGTCCTGATTGATGGTTGGGGGCTTCAGAGGTACGTTGTAAGGAACCTTGGTAAATTTCTGCAGAGCACCGTGTAGATGGCAGGCATTGCTGCTACTGAGCGTCAGTGGATGAGGGATGAAGCTGCACTCACACAGGCAAATGGAAGTATTTAATCACACAAATTCAACATGTGTCTTAGCAATAGGGGACAGGCTTTCAGAAACTTTGAGGTGAGTTATTCCTGCAGAATTTCTAGCCCCTGACATTTCCTGGTGGCCAATGAATTTATATGCGTCAAAAGGTGGCGCTGGAAAAGCAAAACAGTTCAGGCAGCATCTGAGGTACAGGAGAGTCAATGTTTTAGCATAAGCCCTTCACAGGAATAGGTAATGAAATCATATGGTCAGTCCAGTTCAGTTTAACGGTAATCCCCGCGATATTGCTTGGTGTGTGTTCAGTTATGGTGGTGGCATTGAGTGTTAGAGGATGTGGTTCAATTCTCCATTGTTAAAAGTAATCGTTTTCTGGCACATGTGTAATGGAAATGGTGCTATCACTGTTAAGCACACACCTGCATATTTCCAGGTCCTGGTACATTTGGACAAGGACTGCTTCAGTATCTGAGTAAATCACGAATGGTGTTGAACACTGTCCAATCATTTGGGAAACATCCCCAGTTGTGATTTTATAGTCATTTATGAAGCAGCTGAAAATTATTTTGCCTAGGGCAGAGAGCACTCTGACAGCTCACTGATGCTGTCCCTCTCTCTGAGCGAGCAAGCTTGATTCTAGTTCCACCTGCTTGAGAGGTATCTAACAACATATTTGAATTGAATAATATTACAGTATCTTCCTCAAGGCGCTGAGTGAGGACTTGGTTAGCTCAATCCGTTGGACGGCTAGTTTAGAAGCAGATGCATACCAACCGTGTGGTTTCAATTATGAGGTGGCTGAAAAGGGCTGTCGTATTCAACAGCTCCCATACTTGAGGCCTGTTGACTATCTAGTTAAACTACCGCCAGTTGTCTCTGTCTAACGAGAGATCAGCCCGTAGGAGTATGGTGCCTAATGTTTCCATTTCTTATCTACAGGCTTACTCAAACACCAACACAGATGAACTGCTGTGGAGATGTCCTGGAACTGAGATGGCTGCTCTCCACCAACCCCCAACCACCTTTCTTTTTACCAGGTATAGCTTCAGCCAGTGCAAACGATTCCTATTTGCTCCAGTTTTGCCGTTAATCCTGGATACGACACTTGGTCAAATGCAGTTATGATGATGTTAAGTGCAGTCACTGTTGCTTCACCTCTAGAATTCAGCTGTGTGGTCTCTTGTTGTACATTGTTAAACCAAGGCTTCAATGAGCCCAAGGAATGAGCCCAAACTGAGCTTCAGTGAGCAGGTTGGTGCTGAGGAAGTGCTGCTTGATCCCACTGTGGGTGACATTTTCTATCCCTTTATTAATGATAGAGATGAGAGCAATGGGGCAGTCATTGATTGTTTGATGGTTTGTCTGTGTGTGTGTACAGGACACACCCACATAGTTTCCCACATTGACAGGTGGTTGCCAGTGCTGTATCCCAGCAGGAACAGCTTGAATGAATGTCATCAGGGCCCACCGCCTTTGCATTCCCCATCCCTCCAGCCGTTTGGAATTACCACACACAGTGAATCGAATTAGCTGAAGACTGCCATCTGGAGGATACTAAAATAGATCCTCCTATCGATACTTCCATCTGAACATTGTTGTGGTCGTTACAGCCTTAGCTTTTCTATTGTTGTGTTGGGCTCTTCCATCATTGAGGAAGGTGATGTGTGGGGATCCTCCTCCTCCAGTGAGTTGTTTGATTGACACCATCATTCCACCTGGCTGCATGTGACAGGATTGCGGAGATTAAGTCTGATTTGTTGGTTAGATCTGTCTGTCACGAGCTGTTTATGCTATTTGGTGAGTAAGTGATCCTGTGTGGTAATGTCACCTCATTTTCAGTTGTACCTAGTGCTGTTCTTGGCCAGCCCTCCGTATCCCCTGGCCTGATGGTCAGGGTAAAGTGGATCATATGCCAGGCAGTGACAGTGAAAATTGTGCTGGAGTACTATTCTGCTGCTGTTGGGGTAATGACCACGTCACCTCACACAGGCCAGTGCTGAGTTCTAGATCTCTTCGAAATCTGTCCCGTTTAGCATGCTGATAGTATCTCTCACATGTGCGCTCACGTGTGTACGCACACATACTATTCACAATGGCTCTTTGACTACCACACACAGTATTTCTGGAGACATTGTTCCCAGTATGGTCATCGATCCATGTCTCTGCAGCCGTGGTGAAGATGAGGTCAAGTATGTTTCTCCCTGTCAGTCTTTCCCTCCCCACCCGGTGCAGACCCAGTCTCACAGCTATGTTCTTTTTGACACGACCATCTCGATCAGGAATGTTGCTGCTGAGCCCCTCTTGGTGGTGATTTGGAATAGCCCACCCAGTATACATTCTCCAGCTCATTCACTCTATCAGTGCGTCCTCCAAGTGTTCAATGTAGAGGGACACTGATCCATCAGCTGAGGGAAGGGAGTCAGCAGGAGGTTTCCGTGTCTGTGTTTGCTCTGACACGCTAGGCTTCGTTATGTCACATTGTTGCTTGAGGAGTCTGTAGGACACCTCTCCCACATTTAACCCTAGCCCCCAGACGTTAGGAAGGAGGGATTTCCAGTGTCTGCAGGGCTTTTACTTTTTTGTCACTATCAATCGAAGGGCCTCTTCTGTGCTGCATGACACTCACTTTATCAGTCTTGTGATTGGCTAGTCCAATCACTCCTTCAGTTCCTCCAAGTGCCTTGTCAATTCCGCAGATTTCTACAATATTTTCTCTACTAAGACATTGCACAATTCCATTTTTAAGCTATCTACGTGTATCTCTGTATCTTTCCCTGTCATCTCCTCCAGCCGCTACATCCATCTGTATCTCAGTAATCCTCCGTATCACTACAACCTTTATATCATACTACAGCCCCAACTATCACTGTAAACTCCGCCAGCCCCTACACCCCTCCCTATCTCTCTAAACTCCAGCTGCTTCACCTTTCCCCATATCCTGTGAATGAGTTCAAAATAATCTCACTCATCTATCATAAATTATCTCACTACCCTATTTCAGTAATATCTCCAGCCTTGTTTTCCTATCGGTGTAACATCTCCAGCCTTGCTCTCCTCCCTCTCTGTAAGATTTGCATCCTTTCTATCCTCTCTCGGTAACATGTCCAGCCTTTCTTTCCTACTACTGTAACATGTCCAGCCTTGCTTTCCTCTCTCTCTGTAACATCCCCAGCCTTGATTTCCTATCTCTGTAACATCTCCTGCCTTGCATTCCTCTCTCTGAAACATCTCCAGCCTTGCTTTCCTATCTCTGTAATAGCTACTACCTTGCTTTCCTATCTCTGTAAAATCTCTGTTCTTGCTTTCCTGTCTCTTTAACATCTCCAGTCTTGCTTTCCTATCTCTGTAACATCTTAGGACTTGCTTTCCTTCACACCTCATTTTTTTTTGAGTGCGAGCAGCAGCTAAGGTAAGACTGTTTGTTTTAAAAGTACTTAACGGTAGCGGGCAGCGGTGTTTTTTTTCACTCTCTCTTCACAGAAAGAGCGGGAACAGCAGGGGGAAGTGACGACGACCAGAGAGGCAGCCGGGAAGGAAAGCAGTGAGTATAAATACTCACCCTTCGACGCTAACGGTCATTTTGAGTGCGAGCACCAGCTAAGGTAAGACTGTTTGTTTTAAAAGTACTTAACGGTAGCGGGCAGCGGTGTTTTTTTTCACTCTCTCTTCACAGAAAGAGCGGGAGCAGCAGGGGGAAGTGACGACGACCAGAGAGGCAGCCGAGACCCGGAAGCAGGTAGAGCGTAAGCTTACCTGGGTAGGTTTGTTTCCCCTTTAAAAGCGCGCAGCTGAAGAACCCGAGGCACTACGGAGGTAGTGCCTCCCACCCGCCCTCCTCCTCTAACCTAATAATAAGATCCATTGTGGTAAGTAGGTAAGTGCCGAATTTTGCTTGTTGTATTCTTTAGAACCAGTTTTGTTTTAAAATAAAGGTTAGCTTTAGAGGGATGGCAGTGAAGGCAGTGCAATGTTCCTCCTGCAACATGTATGAGGTGAGGGATGCCATGGACGTTCCTGCTGATTACACTTGCAGGAAGTGCACCCATATCCAGCTCCTCCAAGACCGTGTTCGGGAACTGGAGCTGGAGTTGGATGAACTTCGGATCATTCGGGAGGCAGAGGGGGTCATAGATCGGAGCTATAGGGAAGTAGTAACTCCAAAGATGGCAGATAGATGGGTGACAGTGAGGGGAACTGGGAGGAAGCAGCCAGTGCAGGGACCCCCTGTGGTCGTTCCCCTCAAGAACAAGTATACCGTTTTGGATAATTGTGGGGGGGACGACTTACCAGGGGTAAGTAACGGGGCTCAGGCCCTGGCACGGAGCCTGTCCCCGCTACTCAGAAGGGAAGGGTGGAGAAGAGCAGAGCAATAATAATTGGGGACTCGATAGTTCAGGGCACAGATAGGCGGTTTTGTGGGAACGAGAGAGACTCACGTTTGGTAGGTTGCCTCCCAGGTGCAAGGGTACGTGATGTCTCTGATCGTGTTTTCCGGGTCCTTAAGGGGGAGGGGGAGCAGCCTGAAGTCGTGGTCCATATTGGCACCAATGACATAGGTAGGAGGGGTGCTGAGGATGTTAGACAGGCTTTTAGGGAGCTAGGTTGGAAGCTCAGAATTAGAACGAACAGAGTTGTTGTCTCTGGTTTGTTACCCGTGTCACGTGATAGAGAGTCGAGGAATAGGGAGAGAGAACAGTTAAATGCGTGGCTACAGGGATGGCGCAGGAGGGAGGGATTTCGGTACTTGGATAACTGGGGTTCTTTCTGGGGAAGGTGGGACCTCTATAAACAAGATGGTCTGCACCTGAACCTGAGGGGCACCAGTATCCTTGGGGGGAGGTTTGCTAGTGCTCGTGGGGGGGGGGGGGGGGGTTAAACTAACTCAGCAGGGGCACGGGAATCCAGACTGTAGCTTTAGGGTGCAGGACCTGGAGTGTAGGGAGGTTAGGAATATGGCATCAATCTTAAAGGAGGGTGCCTGTAAACAGAAGAGTGGCTTGAAGTGTGTATACTTTAATGCCAGAAGTATACGAAATAAGGTAGGTGAACTCTCAGCGTGGGTTGGTACCTGGGACTTCGATGTTGTGGCTATTACGGAGACGTGGCTAGATCAGGGACAGGATTAGCTGTTGCAGGTTCCAGGGTTTAAATGTTTTAGTAGGGTCAGAGGTGGGGGTAAAAGGGGGGGGGGTGTGGCTTTGCTTGTCAAAGATAGTATTACAGCGGTGGAAAGGAAGATGGACGAAGATTTGCCATCTGAGGTAGTTTGGGTTGAGGTTAGGAATAGGAGAGGTAAGGTCACCCTGTTAGGAGTCTTTTACAGGCCTCCTAATAGTCCTCGAATCGTTGAAGAAAGGATTGTGAAGATGATTCAGGAGAAGAGTGACAGTAATAGGGTGATTGTTATGGGAGACTTTAACTTTCCTGATATTGATTGGGAAAGCTATAGCTCAAGTTCGTTAGATGGATCAGTGTTTGTGCAATGCGTGCAGGAGAGTTTCCTGACACAATATGTAGATAAGCCAACAAGAGGTGAGGCCATACTGGATTTGGTTCTGGGTAACGAACCAGGCCAGGTATTAGAACTAGAGGCAGGTGAGCACTTTGGGGACAGTGACCACAATTCGGTGATTTTTACTCTAGTGATGGAGAGGGATAAGTGTGTACTACAGGGCAAGAGTTATAGCTGGGGGCAGGGAAATTATGATGCGTTGAGGCATGACTTAGGATGTGTGGATTGGAAAAGAAGATTCCAAGGCAAGAGCGTAATTGATATGTGGAACTTGTTCAAGTAGCAACTATTGAGTGTCCTTGATAAGTACGAACCTATCAGGCAGGGAGGAAAGGGTCGTGTGAGGGAGCCGTGGTTTAATAAGGAATTGGAATCCCTTGTTAAATGGAAGAGGGCGGCCTTTGTAAAGATGAGGCGTGAAGGTCCAATAGGGGCGATTGAGAGTTATAAGGTAGCCCGGAAGGACCTGAAGAGAGAGCTAAGAGCAGCAAGGAGGGGACATGAATGGTCCTTAGTTGGTAGGATTAGGGAAAACCCTAAGGCTTTCTGTAGGTATGTTAGGAATAAAAGAATGACTAGGGAAGGAATAGGTCCAATCAAGGATAGTAATGGGAAGTTGCGTGTGGAGGCCGAAGAGATTGGGGAGGCACTGAATGAATACTTTTCGTCAGTATTCACTCAGGAACAGGACATTGTTGTCGATATGAATACTGAGGCATGAATAAGTAGAATGGATGGCTTTGAGATATGTAGAGAAGAGGTGTTGGAAATTCTGGCAAGGGTGAAAATAGATAAGTCCCCTGGGCCGGATGGCATTTATCCTAGGATTCTCTGGGAAGCAAGGGAGGAGATTGCAGAGCCATTGGCCTTGATTTTTGTGTCCTCATTGTCTACAGGAGTAGTGCCAGAGGACTGGAGGCTAGCAAACGTGGTTCCCTTGTTCAAGAAGGGGAGTAGGGATAATCCTAGTAACTATAGGCCAGTGAGTCTCACTTCTGTTGTGGGCAAAGTCTTAGAGAGAATTGTAAGGGATAGGATTTATGCACATCTGGATAAGAATGATGTGATCAAGGATAGTCAGCATGGTTTTGTGAAGGGCAGGTCGTGCCTCACAAACCTTATTGAATTCTTTGAGAAGGTGACTAAGGAGGTAGATGAGGGGAAAGCAGTAGATGTGGTATATATGGATTTTAGTAAGGCGTTTGATAAGGTCCCCCATGGTAGGCTACTGCAGAAAATACAGAGATATGGCATTGAGGGTGAGTTGGAGGTTTGGATTAGGAATTGGCTGGCTGGAAGAAGACAGAGGGTAGTAGTTGATGGCAAAGGTTCATCTTGGAGTGCCGTCACTAGCGGTGTTCTGCAAGGATCTGTTTTGGGACCATTGCTGTTTGTCATTTTTATCAATGACCTGGAGGAAGGGTTAGAAGGTTGGGTGAGCAAGTTTGCGAATGAAACGAAAGTCGGAGGAGTTGTAGACAGTGAGGAAGGATATGGCAGGTTACAGCGGGATATAGAGAAGCTGCAGAGCTGGGCAGAAAGGTGGCAAATGGAGTTCAATGTAGCTAAGTGTGAGGTGATTCACTTTGGTAAGAGTAATAAAAAGATGGATTACTGGGCTAATGGTAGACTACTTGGTAGTGTGGAAGAGCAGAGGGATCTTGGTGTCCATGTACACAGATCTCTGAAAGTTGCCACCCAGGTAAATAGTGCAGTGAAGAAGGCATATGGCGTACTGGCTTTTATTGGTAGAGGAATTGAGGTCCGGAGTGCTGAGGTCATGTTACAGTTGTATAAGACTCTGGTGCGGCCGCACCTGGAATATTGTGTGCAGTTTTGGTCGCCATACTATAGGAAGGATGTGGAGGCACTGGAACGGTTGCAGAGGAAGTTTACCAGGATGTTGCCTGGTATGGTAGGAAGATCCTATGAGGAAAGGCTGAGGCACTTGGGGTTGTTTTCATTGGAGAAAAGAAGGTTTAGGGGTGACTTGATAGAGGTGTACAAGATGATTAGGGGGTTAGATAGGGTTGACAATGAGAACCTTTTTCCACGTATGGAGTCAGCTATAACAAGGGGGCATAGCTTTAAATTAAGGGGGGGTAGATATAGGACTGATGTTAGGGGTAGGTTCTTCACTCAGCGAGTCGTAAGCTCATGGAATGCCCTGCTAGTAGCTGTGGTGGACTCTCCCTCTTTATGGGTATTTAAGCGGGCATTGGATAGTTATATGGAGGATAGTGGGTTAGTGTAGGTTAGGTGGGCTTTGATCGGCGCAACATCGAGGGCCGAAGGGCCTGCACTGCGCTGTATTCTTCTATGTTCTATGTTCTATGTTCTATGAATTGGTTTTTACATACCTCAGAGAATTGGTTATATACTTGATCCTGCATTTTCATCTTTTGGGGTTCTATAAAATATCCCCAGCAGTGTATCTGTCATCGTTTGGACCCTAACCTCGATCCATAAAGCCTCATTTGAAGACGTGTCCAAGGTATCATCCCTCCTCACTCCAGTAACTGTTCCTTAATTAATAATGCAACACCACCTCTTCTTTAACACTCTCTCCTGTCCTGAGTATTGTTCCAGTACAACAGAATATTGAGTTGTTAGCCCTGACCTCTCTCAAACACGTCTCTGTGATGGCAGAAATGTTCCACCTCCACATGTCAACTCATGCCATTATCACATCATGGTAAAAACAATGATTGCAGATGCTGAAAACCAAATACTGGATTAGTGGTGCTGGAAGAGCACAGCAGTTCAGGCAGCATCCAACGAGCAGCGAAATCGAGGTTTCGGGCAAACGCCCTTCATCGGGAAGAAAGGAAGTGAGCCTGAAGCGTGGAGAGATAAGCTAGAGGAGGGTGGGGGTGGGGAGAGAGTAGCATTGAGTACAATGGGTGAGTGGGGGAGGAGATGAAAGTGACAGGTCAAGGAGGAGAGGGTGGAGTGGATAGGTGGAAAAGAAGATAGGCAGGTCGGACAAGTCCGGACAAGTCAAGGAGACAGTGCTGAGCTGAAAGTTTGAAACTAGGTGAGGTGGGAGAAGGGGAAATGTGGAAGCTGTTGAAGTCCACATTGATGCCCTGGAGTTGAAGTGTTCCGAGGCGGAAGATGAGGCGTTCTTCTTCCAGGCGTCTGGTGGTGAGGGAGCGGAGGTGAAGGAGGCCCAGGACCTCCATGTCCTCGGCAGAGTGGGAGGGGGAGTTGAAATGTTGGGCCACGGGGCGGTTTGGTTGATTGGTGCGGGTGTCTCGGAGATGTTCCCTAAAGCGCTATGCTAGGAGGCGCCCAGTCTCCCCAGTGTAGAGGAGACCACATCGGCAGCAACGGATACAATAAATGATATTAGTGTATGTGCTGGTAAAACTTTGATGGATGTGGAAGGCTCCTTTAGGGCCTTGGATAGAGCGGAGGGAGGAGGTGTGGGCACAGGTTTTACAGTTCCTGCGGTGGCAGGGGAAAGTGCCAGAATGGGAGGGTGGGTCGTAGGGGGTTGTGGACCTGACCAGGTAGTCAATGAGGGAACAGTCTTTGCAGAAGGTGAAAAGTGGTCGGGAGGGAAATATATCACTGGTGGTGGGGTCCGTTTGGATGTGGCGGAAATGTCCGTGGATGATTTGGTTTATGCGAAGGTTTGTAGGGTGGAAGGTGAGCACCAGGGGCGTTCTGTCCTTGTTACGGTTGGAGGGGTGGGGTCTGAGGGCAGAGGTGCGGGATGTAGACGAGATGCGTTGGAGGGCATCTTTAACCACGTGGGAAGGGAAATTGCGGTCTCTAAAGAAGGAGGCCATCTGGTGTGTCCTATGGTGGAACTGGTACCTCCTGGGAGCAGATACCACGGAGGCAGAGAAATTGGGAATACGGGATGTCATTTTTGCAAGAGATAGGGTGGGAAGAGGTGTAATCCAGGTAGCTGTGGGAGGCGGTGGGCTTGTAAAAAATGTCAGTGTCAAGTCGGTCGTCACTAATGGAGATGGAGAGGTCCAGGAAGGGGAGGGAGGTGTCCGAGATGGTACAGGTAAATTTACAGTCAGGGTGTAAGTGGTTGGTGAAGTTGATGAATTGCTCAACCACCTCGCGGGAGCACGAGGGGGCGCCAATGCCGTCATCAATGTAGCGGAGGAAGAGGTGGGGAGTGGTGCCGGTGTAATTACGGAAGGTCAACTGTTCTACATAGCCAACAAAGAGACAGGCATAGCTGGGGCCCATACGTGGGCCCATGGCTACGCCTTTGGTCTGGAGGAAGTGGGAGGATTCAAAGGAGAAATTGTTAAGGGTGAGGACCAGTTCTGCCAAACGAATGAGAGTATCAGTGGAAGGGTACTGTTGCGGACGTCTGCAGAGGAAAAAACGGAGGGCTTGGAGGCCCTGGTCATGGCGGATGGAAGTATAGAGGGATTGGATATCCATGGTGAAGATGAGGCGTTGGGGGCCGGGGTAACGGAAGTCTTGGAGGAGGTGGAGGGCGTGGGTGGTGTCTCGAACGTATGTGGGGAGTTCCTGGACGAGGAGGGATAGGACAGTGTCAAGGTAAGTAGAGATGAGTTCAGTGGGGCAGGACCATGCTGAGACAAAGGGTCGGCCAGGGTGGTCAGGCTTGTTGATCTTGGGAAGGAGGTAGAACCGGGCAGTGCGGGATTCCCGGACTATGAGGTTGGAGGCTGTGGGTGGGAGATCTCCTGAGGTGATGAAGTTCTGTATGGTCTGAGAGATGATGATTTGGTGATGGGGGGGTGGGGATATCGTCGAGGGAGCAGTAGGAAGAGGTGTCCTCGAGTTGGCATTTGGCTTCAGCGGTGTAGAGGTCAGTGCGCCTGACTACCACTGCGCCCCCTTTATCCGCTGGCTTAATGGTGAGGTTGGGATTGGAGAAGAGGGATTGGAGGGCTGCGCGTTGTGAGGGCGAGAGGTTGGATTTGGGGAGGGGGGACGACAGGTTGAGGCGGTTAATGTCCCGGCGGCAGTTGGAAATGAAGAGGTCGAGGGCAGGTAATAGGCCAGTGCGGGGTGTTCAGGTGGATGCAGTGTGTTGGAGGTGGGCAAAGGGGTCCTCGGAAGGTGGGCGGGAGTCCAGATTGTGAAAGTAAGCTCGGAAGAGAATAGAGATAACCTTTGGAATGATAGAACCATCAGTCTAACACCAGTGGTGGGCAAAGCATTGGAGGCAATTCTGAGAGACAGGATTGACAATTACTTAGAAAACGATAGTTTGATTAGAGATAGTCAGCAAGGTTTTTTGCGGAACAGCTCATGCCTCACAAACGTTATTGAATTCTTTGAAGATGTGAAGAAAAAACACGTTGATGAAGGTAGTCCAGTAGATGTGGTGAACAAGCATTTTGGAAAGGCACTTGATAAGATTCCCCATTGTAGGCTCATTTAGGAGGCAAGGGAAGCAGGGAAATTTGGCTGTCTGGATACAGGCATGGTTGAGCAATAGAAGACAGGGAATAGTAGCAGATGGAAAGCATTCAGCCTGGAGCTCAGTGACCAATGGTGTTCCACAGGACTCGGCTCTGGGACCTGTGCTCTTTGAGATTTTCATAAATGACTTTGCTGAGGAAGTGGAATGGTGCGTTCGTATGTTTGCCGATGACCTGAAGGTTGATGGAGTTGTGAATAATGTGGAGGGCTGCTGTAGGTTGCAACAGGACTTTGACAGGAAGCGGAGCAGGGCTGATAAGTGGCAAGTAGAGTTCAAACTTAAAAAGTGTGAAGTGATTTACTTTGGACGGTTGCATTTGCATACAGAATATAGGGTTAAAGGCAGAATTCTTGGCAATGTGGAGGAACAGAGGTATCTTGGTGTTCATGTTAATAGATCTCACAAAGTCGCCAAACAAGTTGATAGGGTTGTTAAGAACGTGATGATCTTTTGGCTTTCTTTATCAGAGAGATTGAGTTTAAGAGTGGTGACGTTAATGCTTATTTCTATAAAGCTGAGGTTCAACCACACTTGGGATATTGTGTTCAGTTCTGGTTGCCTCATTACAGGAAACATGTGGAAGCCTCAGAGAGTGTGCAGAGGAGACTTACCAGGGTGCTGCCTGGACTGGAGGGCGTGTCTTGGGAAGAAAGTTTGAGAACCTTTCTCCCTGTAGCGAAGAGAAATGACAACTGACTTGATAGAGGTGTACAAGATGTTGAGAGACAAAGATTGGATAGCCAGAGTCTTTTCAACAAGGGGAATAATTTTAAGGTGATTGGAGGAAGGTTTCGGGGGGATGTCAGAGGTATGTTCTTTACACAGAGTAGTGGGGGCAGAGTGCACCGCCAGTGATGGTAGTCGAGCCAGATACATTAGAGATAATTAAGAAGACCTTCAATAGGAACATGGAAGTTAGTACATTGAAAGTTGTGTAGGTTAGTCTGATCTTAGAGTAGGATAAAAGGCCGACAAAACATTGAGGGCTGAAGGGCTCTACTGTGCTGTACTGTTCTGTGTTCCAAGATTCACTCAGCATGTGCATTCTCATCAGTTGGTGAAAGTGTGACGGAGTGAGGTGTGTGAGGGAGTGATGTGTGTGAGGTCAGGAAGCTGGGGAGGGACGTTAGACCAAGACTTCCAGTTATGGTGTGCACAGTTACATTCACCTGAGTGTCAGCACAATATGTGCGATTACGTAGACGAGACAAAATCCACAAAGTTCAATTATTAAACTGATTTTTGATTTGCCGTTAGCTACTGGTTTCTTCAGATACATTCTGTTGGGTGACCCGTATTATTATGTTTCGTACAGCAAAAGAACATGTTGTGTGACTAGATCGAGTGAATCCTTAGAAGAGTGCAAAGGCAGTATGAGTATACTTGAGAGGGAAATCAGGAAGGCAAAAAGGGGACATGAGATAACATTGTCAAATAGAATCAAGTAGAATCCAAAAGGATTTTACAAAGACATTAAGGAAAATAGACTAAATAGGGAGAGAATAGGGGCCCCTCAAAGATCAGCACGGAGGCCTTTGTGTGCAGCCACAGGAGATAGGGGACATAATAAATGAGCACTTTGCATCAATGTTTACTGTGGAAAATTACATGGAAGATATAGAATGTAGGGAAATAAATATTGAAATCTTCAAAATGTTTATATTACAGAGGAGGATGTGCTGGATTTCTTGAAACGCATAAAGGTGGATAAATTCCCAGGACCTGATCAGGCGTACCCGAGAACTCTGTGGGAAGCCAGGGAAATGATTGTTGGTCCGGTTACTGAGATATTTGGACCATTGATAGTCACAGGTGAGGTGCCAGAAGACTGGAGGTTGGCGAATGTGGTGCCACTGTTTAAGAAGGGCAGTAAGGACAAGACAGGAAACTACAGACCAGTGAGCCTGACAGCGGCGGTGGCCAGTTCGTGCAGGTAACCCTGAGGGACAGGATGTACATGTATTTGGAAAGGCAAGGACTGATTAGGGATAGTCAACATTGCTTTGTGAGTGGAAAATCATTTCTCACAAATTTAATTGAGATTTTTGCAGAAGTAACAAAGAGGATTGATGAGGGCAGAGCGGTGGACATGATTTATTTCAACTTCAGTAAGACGTTCGAAAAGGTTCCCCATGGGAGACTTGTGAGCCAACTTAGACGTCATGGTATACAGGGAGAACAAGCCATTTGGATATAGAACTGGCTCAAAGGTAGAAGACAGAGGGTGGTGGAGGAGGGTTGTTTTTCAAACTGGAGGCCTGTGATCAGTGGAGTGCCATAAGGTTCAGTGCTGAATACACTACTTTTCGTTATTTATATGTCAGCATAAGAGTTACAGTTAGTAAGTTTGCGGATGACACCAAAAATGGCTGTGTTGTGGACAGCGAAGAAGGTTACCTCGGATTGCAACAGGATCTTGATCAGGTGGGCCAATTGGCTTACGAGTGGCAGATGGAGTTTAATTTACATAAATGCGAGGTGCTGGGTTTTGGGAAAGCATGTCCTAGCAGGAGTTATACTCTTAATGGCGAGATCCTAGGGAATACTGTTGAACAAAGAGACCTTGTAGTGCAGTTTAATTGTTCCTTGAAAGTCGAGTCGCAGATAGATAAGATAGTGAAGTAGACGATCGGTGTGCTTTCCTTTATTGGTCAGAATATTGAGTACGGGAGTTGGAAGGTCATGTTGTGGCTCTACAGAAAGTTAGTTAGGCCAGTGTTGGAATATGACATGCAATTCTGGTCGCCTTCCTATCAGAAGGAAGTTGTGAAACTTGAACGGGTTCAGAAAAGATTCACAAGGATTTTTCCAGGGTTGGAGCATTTGAGCTGTCGGGAGAGCCAAAATAGGCTAGGGCTGTTTTCTGTGGTGCATCGGAGGCTGAGGGGTGA
The DNA here is from genome assembly GCF_047496795.1 of Chiloscyllium punctatum. Lineage (NCBI taxonomy): Eukaryota > Metazoa > Chordata > Chondrichthyes > Orectolobiformes > Hemiscylliidae > Chiloscyllium > Chiloscyllium punctatum. The sequence continues at coordinate 40,406,542 of NC_092759.1, read as the reverse complement.
CCTTATCGAGGTTTATAAAATCATGAAGGGCATGGATAGATTAAATGGAAAAGTTCTTCTCCCTGGTGAGGGGGCGTCCAGAAGTAGAGGGCATATGTTTAGGGTGAGAGGAGAAATATATAAAAGAGACCTAAGGGGCACCTTTTTCATGCAGAGAGTGGTATGTGTATGGAATGAGCTGGCAGAGCACGTGATGGAGGCTAGTACAATTGCAACAATTAAAAGGCATCTGGATGGGTATATGATAGGAAGGGTTTGGAGGGATATGGCCCGGGTCCGGGCAGGTGGGACTAGTTTGAGTTGCGATATCTGGTAGGCATGGACAGGTTGGACCAAAGTGTCTGTTTCCATGCTGTACATCTCTATGACTCTAATTTAGAAATGAAATAATTTGGCATGCACTTTCAAATAAATAAATGTTTTATGTTATTAAATTGTAGCATACAGTGAGTTGAACACTTGCAATTTTTAGAATGAATAATAAAAAAAGATGAACAAAGAAAATTCTAGTCCAGGAGCAGGCCCTTCAGCCCTCCAAGCTTGAACCGATCATGATCCTCTATCTAAACCTGCCGCCAATTTTCTAAGGATCAGTTTCCCTCTGCTACCTGCCCATTCATGTATCTGTCCAGATATATCTTAAATGATGCTCCCACAAAGTACTCCAAATATGCTCCGATTAGAGCCTTGTTAAGACTCAGAACTGCTTTAATATACAAGGCCTCTCAAAATAAATACCTTCATTGTGTTTGTCTTTCTGACCGGATAGGCTACCTGAAACAATGAACTTATGATGGACATTGGTAAACTTATCATGGAGTTACAAAAATGAACAGTGATTAAAGCATGCTCGCAAATGGATTCCAGCCTTGTCTAAAGTCTCTGTGCTTATCCACATGCTGCAGAATCCAGACAGGCTGCAGCTCCCTACAGACGGTTTGCAAACAAACCTGACAGCTACAGCTACAGACGCTGCAATACCCTCCTGAAGATGGCCTTTAATGGGACATTGGAATGTCGCCCTTGGGCCATCGATATGCCAACCCCTGGTTGAGTCTGATTCACCAGAGTAAATGATGCTGATCATTCCATTGGCAGATCCTCCATACCCTCCCAAGAGCTTGGAGACTTGGAAGGATAAGAATCACCTCAAAACCCCACAGAGTGCGGTAACTGGAGTATAACCACTGAGAAAGAAAACAACTCCAAGACCATCGGATGAGTAGGTAGACATCACCACGTGGTGCCTGACCAAGTTCTAGTGTGGTGGTATGCGATCAGCCAAAGTTACGTAAAAGCATAAGACAGTTCGCAGTATTTTTCATTACTTTATGGTAAATCCTATAGTTCTAACATTGACTGTGCTCAAGAAACAAATATAATTGTTTGTAAGAGTTGCCTCACAGTTCTTTTGTTGAATAGAAGACTTTAAACGCACTGTGCGGCAGATAAAACACCGTCCTAACTCTTCACTCAAACTGCAAGTTTACCTTGAGACATTCCTGTGCAAGAACTCACAACTCTGTTTGCACTTCAGACTTCTGAATTTTCTTTTCCTTTATGAAATAGTCCCCATGCCTCTCTTCCTCCTCACAAAGTGCACCACCTCATGCTTTCCCAAGATGTACTTCATCTGCCACTTCTTTACTCACTCTCCTATTCTATATAAATCCTTCTGCAGCCTCCCTGCCTCCTCAATGCTACCTGTACATCTACCTACCATTGTTTCATCTAAAATCCAACCCAGATTGCCCTCAGTTCCTTAATATAGATTGTTAATGTACAAAGTAAAAATTTGTGGTACCAACACTGAGCCTTGTGGAATACCAGTTGTCATCGGCTGCTATCCTGAGAATAACCCTTTTATCCCCACTCTTTACTTTCTGCCAGACAGCTAAGTTTCTGCACACACGAGCACCTTGCCTCTAAAAAAAATGGGACCTTATTGTACTCATCTGCGTGCTGTGTGGCACCTTGTCGAAGTCCTTCTTGAAGTCCGGGTGGATAACATCCAGTGGCTTTCCTTTGTCTCACTTGCTTGTTACATCCTCAAATAACTCTTACAGATTTATGTGGCATGATGTCCCCTTGATGTAACCATACCGACTTTACCCAATTTGACAATTCACTTTCAAGTATTCAGAAATCTCATCCTTCAGAATCTATTCCAGGATCTTACACACGACCGAGGTTGTACTAATCGGTCTGTCACTTTCTGCCTTTTGCCTTTTTCCCTTTTGAATGATGGTGTCACGTTATCAACTTTCTAGTCTTCTGAGCCTCTCCCTGATTCTAGAAATTCATGAAAGATCACCACAAATGTCTCCATTATTTCTTCAGCTATCTCCCTTGGCACTCTGCGATATCGTCCATCTGGTCCAGTTCATTTACCCATTTAGATTTTCAAGCAACGTCTCCTAATAAGCTCTGCCCCGTGCTATCTTGAATTTGTGGGATACTATTCGTGTCTTTCACTGTGAAAACTGACATGAAATAATTGTTCAGTTTCTCAGCCATTATTTGTTCCCCATTACTATACCTCCAGCATTGTTTTCCGCGTCCCAATGTCCATTTCTGCCTCTCTTCTGCCCTCGTTTTATCTAAAGAAAATCTTACAATCTTCTTATATATTACTGGCTAGCTTACCCTCATATTTAATCTTCTTCGTCCAATTTCTTATTTTGTTGCCCTGTATTGGTATTTGCAAGCTTCCAAACCTTCTGGTTTCCCACTGCCATTTGCCATGTTATCTGATTTCTCTTTTGCTTTTACGCTAACCCTGATTTCCCCTGTAATCCATTGTTGCCTCATCCTCCCTATACCATGCTTCTTTTAGCTTGGGATGAATTTCTGCTGTGTCTCCTGACTTACTCCCAGAAACACCCCCTATTAATGTTCCAGTGTCTTTCCTGCTCGCCTACTCTCCCAGTCAATTCAACCCAGTTCCTGTCTCATGCCTTTGGGGTAGTTGGTTTTTTCAGGGGTAATATTGTGAACTCTGATTCAATTTTCACCTTATTAAATTGAAGAATAGGTTCAATGATATTATGCTCACTGCATCATAAAACTTTCTTTACCTTAAGCTCCCTTATCAAGTCTGCCTCATTGCACAACTCTAAATCCAGTATTGCCCGATCCCTCGTTGTACCATAAGCTGCTCCAAAAAGCCACCTCGTTGACATTCCACAAATTCCACTTCTTGCAAACCAAATCCAACTTGATTTTCCCAGTCCACCTACATATTGAAATCCCCCCAATCACTGTAACTTTGCCATTCCTATACATCTTTTCTATCTCCTGATGTGTCCTCTGCCCCAGCTCCTGACTATGATTTGTAGGCCTGTACATAGCTTCAACTATGGTTTTTCACCTTTTCCGTTGCATAATTGTAACCACACAGATTCTACACCATCTGTCCCTACTTTGAGTTTTGGGAACTGAGTGATGGGAATATAAAACATTTTAGCATTGTCACAAATTCATAGTTTAGACATTGATTAAACACATTAAATTTTCACTTCCATTGGCCGCAATCTATTTATTTGGCCGAATAATTGTCTGTATTAGGGGCAGTTGGCCACTCAGCCCCTCGAGCCTGCTGCACCATTCGGAATGTACATTGTCGACGTGATTGTAACTATACATCCACTTCCTGTCTTTTCCCAATAAACATGGATTCTCTTATTTATCAAAGGGTTACGGAATTCAGCCTTGAGTGTTTTCAGGAACCCAGTCTTCACTGCTTCCTGATGATGAGAACACCACAGACCAAACAATCCAAAAGAGAAAGGAACATCCCCGTCTCAGTCTGAAATGGTAAGGTCCTTATTCTCAAAATGTGTTCCCCGCAAACCAATCAGGACTCTTTCGAACACAAGGACACAACAATTAGAAACAGATATAGACCATTCAGTCCCTCAAATCTGTCCATATTTCCCTTAACTCTCTTCAATCAAATACTTACCAAATGTAGCCTTCACTGAAGTTAAAGGAATTCCAGAGACTATAAGCTCACAAGACTGTAGGAAATAAGAGCATAGAACAATACAGCACAGTACAGCCCTTCAATCCTCAATGTTGTGCCATGCTTTTAGCCTACTTTAAAACTAACTGACATACCCTTAATATTACTCTCTTCTATGTACCTATCCAAGAGTCACTTGACTGTCCTTAATGTATGTGATTCTACTCCCACTGTTGGCAGTGCATTCCACGCACCCACCACTCTGTGTAAAGAAACCTGCCTTTGACATCTGCCAAAACCTTTCTCCAAACACCTTTAAATTATGCTCACCTCGTGACAGCCATTTCCAGCCTGGGAAGAAGTTTCTGGCTATTTACTCTGTCTGTAACTCTCACCATCCTGTTCAGCTCTATCAAGTTACCTCTCATCCTTCTTTACTCCAATGAGAAAAGCCATAGCTCCCTCAACCTTTCTTCGTAAGTCAAGCCCTCTCGTCCAGGCAGCATCCTGGTAAATCTCCTCTGCACCCGCTATAAAGCTTCCACATCCTTTCTATAACCAGGCGACCAGATCAGTTCAAATGTGGCCTCACCAGAGCTTTATCGACCTGCAGCATAATCTCGTGGCTCTTAAACTCAGTCACCCGCTAATGAAAACCAACACACTATACGCATTCTAAAAAACCCTATCAACTTAGGTGGCAACTGAGAGGCCTACAGCCATGGTCCCCAAGATCTGTTTGTTCCTCCACACTGTTATGAATCCTACATTTGAACCAGTAATTGGCATTCAAATTCGACTTCCAAAGTGAATCCCTTGACAAAATAGGAAATTGGAACAGAAATAGGCCATTTAGCTCCTTGGATCTGCCTTGCAGCTTGATTACGACTAAAACGTTTCTCAACCACATTCTCCTGCCTTTACCAACTGACCATTGATTCCCTTATTCTTGAAAAACGTACTTATCTCCATCTTAAAGAAACCACTGTGTCTGTGTGCGGGCGTGTGCATGTGTTTGCGTGTAAGTGTCCATATCTATATGTATATGTGTTGGGTGTTTAATGTGTCTATGTATTTTTGTGTGCATCTCTGTAAAATGATGGCTCTTTGGTATTGGGGGTAAATCCATTGAAATTGAGATAAACCCCTCCTCCCCTTCCCCAACTCTACGTCTGTCCCTGTTAAGTTTATAGTCATACAATGCCACCCTCTGCTGGTCTCCCCATGCATTGCACAAGTGTCAGTTTTTTTCTCTGTCAGAGGACATCAAATACTGTGAATCTCTCACTTTGCACGGCTGTTTGGTTTTCCAAATATCTCTGGAGGCACAGAACAGTTTTGTCTGATACCTAGATATATTACCGCCAGCACTGGGTCAGTTTCAGGACATTTCAATCCTTTCTCACATACACCTTATAGGGGTAAATTATAAAATATTCTAATTTAACAAAAGTGCAATAAATTCATCGCATCACCTTACAAATGGTTTGGCCAGAATTGCTTGGTTGCAGTTGTAGTGGAAATACTCTTTAAGGTGTACACTCTGTGTAACGAATAATCTTCAAAGACAAATCACTTCCACATTGCAGAGCGAGCACAGATATTTCTCCTCAGGAGCATTTGCCACTCTGAGTGTCCTCAGTGCAATTATGATCCTCCCTATGCCCAACTGTGTGTATGTGTGCGTGTGCAGGTGCAGATGGTGCTGTCAGTTTGGATGGTGCTATGATCTACCTCCCTCTCCCCACCTCTTAGACTGAATCCCTTCTGGTTTGCTCCCTCCACTGCCAACAATGCAATAGAGTCTGAAGGCCAGCAGAGGCGGACATTGCATCACTTTAAACACCACAGAGGCTGGCAGAACCGCTGTGCACACGGATACACACAGAGACATGCAGATGCACACAGATATGAATATAGATACACAGGCACACGCAGAGACTGGTGAAGTCACACAGATATTAAAGCACGCAGAGACAAATTCCAATACACTGATGCATGTTTACACACAGATATACAGGCATCAGTACAGACACACCACAAGCACTGACACACTGACGTTCAGACAGACATGGAGAATCTGCCAGCATTTACTTTCCGCGTAGTGACTTCCTCAAAATTTCATTCACTCGTGTGATGTGTGCTAATATTTCTGTTGATCCGTTGGGATTCCTCTGCATCCTCACTATCGCTTCCACATCTTTCCTATAACAAGGCGACCAGCACTGAACACAATGTTCCAAGTGTGCTGTTACGACACAGCAATGAACCCGTTGTTAATTAAAACAAACACCCATAAAAGCTCACCTTGCCTTATAATCTGTTAAAGCACGAGAGACAGAGAACTCGAAAATTCCACTATTTAAAGGAAAATAATATAAATGTATTCCTTAACTCTAAAAGCGAACACTGAACAACAAAAAATCACAGCTTTAAACTCCCTTTCTCTGAACAGTTTGTTATCTGCCTCCACTTCTATAAAAAAACTGTTCCCATTTTAAAAAAAAACACTAAATTAAATTTACATCGATTTAATTTCAAAACCAGGAAGTGGCTGTCATCTCCAGTGCCCTCCTTCTTTCAGCTAAAGATCTGGCTGGGTCGTCTTCTGTCTTTTACTGCAAGGAGGTTTAATGCAAAGAAAAATATAGATTTAAGATAAAGTGGTTTACATGACAGTCTCTGTTGATGGCAGTTCACTCTGTGTAACTTTCATACTGCTTACCTCTTTATCCCCACAAAATCAAATCATCCCATTGGTTCAATGTTGGCAATACAATATATTCAAAATGTGTTGGGTTTATTATCCTGAAGCATAATTTTTAAAATTCGTTAAATATGAAAAGTTGTCAAAAGAACAACCAAAACTCAAGGTATATGTTTCACAGCCAAATGTTACATATTTTCAATTTTCCAGTACGCTCTGAAACTGCTAGCTAGTCATATGAAAGGTGCTTGCAAGCTCTCAATGCAGAAGAGCACTCAATTTCACAGAGCTGCAGCATGAATTCACAGCTCTGAAACCCAGTTCCCCGGCTTGTGAAAGCCAACACATCTTGCGCCTTCTCAACAAGCACATCAACCTGGGTTTTAACTTTGTGGATCAGTGGACATGGAACCCAAGATCCCTCTATTCCTTAACACTGCCAAGAATCCTGCCTTTAACTCTGTTCTCTGCATGCAAATTTTACCTTCTAAAGTGAATGACTTCACACTTTTTCAGATTTAACTCGATCTTCCACTCACCAGCTCAGTTCTGTCAATGTCTTATTGCAACGTACAACAACCTTCCACACTATCCACAACTCCACCAACATCTATGTCATCAGCAAGCTTCCTAACGCACCGTCCCAATTCCCCATTCAACTCTCTTATAAAAATCACAAAGGTCAGAGTTCCCAGAACTGATCCCTGCAGAACATCCCTGGTCACCGAGCACCAGGCTGAGTACTTTCTATCTACCACTACCATCTGTTTTTTTTATGGGCCAGTCAATTTTGCATCCAGAGAGCCAAACTTCCCTGCATCCCATGCCTCCTTACTTTCTGAATGAACCTACCATTGGTAACTTTATTAAATAACTTCCAAAAATCCAAATGCACCACATCCACTGCTCTACCTTCATCAATGTGCTTTTTCACATCCTCAAAAAAATCAATAAGACTTATAAGGCAGGACCTGCTTCTCACAAAGACATGCTGACTGCCTCTAATCAAACTATGGTTTTCCTAGCAATCATAAATCGTGTCTCTCAAATCCTCTCCAATACTTTGCCCGTCACTGGCGTAAGACTGATTGGCCTCTAATTCCCAGGATTATACCTATTCCCTTTCCTGAACAAGGGAATAACATTTGCCAACCTTTTATCATCTGGCACAAATCCAGTGGACAGTGAGGACACAAAGACCATCGCCTAACACACTGCAACCTCTTATCTCTCTTCCTGTTGTATCCTAGGTTGTATCCAAGAAGATTTATCTATCCTTGTTTTTCTCATAATTTTCAGCACATCCTTCTGTTCTAGCATATCAGCCTGTTTTACGCTGTACCCAAAAACGCGAAGGTCACTCTCAGTACTGAATACTGAAGCAAGGCATTCATTAAGGACCTCCACTACCTCCTCCGACTCCTGGCGCAAGTTTCCTCCACTATCCTGCTGAGCCCTACCCTCACTCAGGCCATCATCTTGTTCCTCACATAGGTGTTGAACGCCTTAAGATTTACCTTAATCTTACTCACCAAGTCTTTTTCATGCCTGCTTCTCGCTCTCCTCAGGTTATTCTTCACGTCCTTCCTGACTACCTTGTAACCCTCTAGAGCCCTGTCTGATCCTTGCCTACTTAACTTTAAGTCATCTTCCTCCTTCCTGTTGAGATATTCTATATCCATTGACACAATGGAGATATGGGGCTTTAAATGGATAGGAGGTGCACATCCTGTCACTTCCAGCATGGACCGAAAGTTTCAACACGCTGGGCAGTGATCTAACACAGTATTACTGAACAATGCACTGGGGCAGTGTGCAAAGCTCTACATGCTGGGAGGGTAACTACTCCTGTTTTAAAATCAATGCACTGGAGTGGTGTACAGAGCTCTACAGGCTGGGAGGGTAACTGCTCCTGGTTTTCACAGCAATTCACTGCTTTTCACTGCATAGGAAAGGTAGTTCATGGACTGGTGTGATCTGCATAGATTGCTAGGCTGTATTGAGCAGTACACTAGCCTGGTCTGAACACTGCGACATGCTGCATAAACATATCATCTGGGTTATAGTGTCTGTATCTGTGACATGGATTTCCCGGGGAAATCCCGAGGAAATCATTATGAAGCTCAGAAACAAGATGCAGAATGCATGGCTCGTGCTCTTCTGTACGTCCCGACTGTGGGTCCCATTTGTCTCCCTAGTGCATCGAGAGCTGGCATTGTGAAGCTCACAATGAAGCTCACAAGCTGGCATTGTGAAACAATGAAATATGGTGTATCAGGCTGTTCACTTCCTGGTGTGTCCCAGGTGGTGCTCCAGAGACAGGGAGATATATGCTGGGCTGTTGTTTACTTCCCAGTGTGCCCACGTGGAGTTCCATGGTCAGGGGTGTGTGTGTGCTGGGCTCTTGTTCACTTCCTGGTGTGTCCCCTGTGGTACTCCATGGCCAGGGGTGTGTGTGTTTGACTGTTGTTCACTTCCCAGTGTGTCCCATGTGGTGCTCCATGGACAGGGTTGTGTGTGTGTGCTGGGCTCTTGTTCACTTCCCAGTGTGACTGTTGTTCACTTCCCAGTGTGTCCCACGTGTTATTGCATGGACAGGGGTGTGTGTGTGCTGGGCTGTTGTGCACTTCCTGGCGTGTCCCCGAGGTGCTCCATGGCCAGGGGTGTCTGTGTTTGACTGTTGTTCACTTCCCAGTGTGTCCCATGTGGTGCTCCATGGACAGGAGAGTGTGTGTTTGACTGTTGTTCACTTCCCAATGTGCCCCATGTGGAATTCCATGGACAGGGGTGTGTGTGTGCTGGACTGCTGCTCACTTCCCGGTCTGTCCCAATATGTTCCTCCAAGGACAGGGGTGTATGTGTTTGACTGTTGCTCACTTCCCGTGTGTCCCATGTAGTGCTCCATGTGGGACAGGGGTTCCAGCAACTTCAGACACCTGAACACCTGTGTTGTCCCTCTCAGATGATTGTGTTGTCAGTCACACGAGGAAACCTCTCGAGTATTATTGTAAAAGAGCAGGCATCTAACTTGTAGCTGAGGAGCTTCTGACTGTCTCCCGTTATTGAATAGTTAATGGAGGGGCTGGGGATGGTTTGCTGGAGGTTGTGCTGTGAGCTACCTCAGACATTCAGGGAGATCTGAAGATTTGGTGACCCAACTCTGGATGGAGCATAGGAACTGTAGTTACAGCATCTGGGTCTGTGAGATGAACAACATATGGAGCAGAGGCTGCACAGAGAGGAGGCTCTGAAATGACGGAGTGAGTGTGCTTGGGAAAGGGGATCTGCTGTATCCACACCGCGTTTTCCAGGAACAGCTTCCCAAGATACATTTAACTCAGGAGCAGAGAGTGAGGGGACCCTGATTGAACAAGGAGCTGGTCACAGAGCCGTGCCACTTCCTTCAACATGACTTGCATCTTCACATCAGGGAGGACGGTGCTACCAGTGGCTGTTAGGGTCACTGTTTCCTTCAGCTTCTATGATCCAGAACTTTCCAGGCAGGAGTGGGTGACAGCTCCATCATCTCCCAGTATGCCGACGTCAATGTCACCATTTGGAGTCGGAGGATATATATGGTGGTTGAGAGCAACGGGGTCCATGGGAACATCAGGGAGATGGAGCAACACTTCCCGTGTCTGATTGATGTCAGAATGAACCCTCCAGTACACACACTGCATCACTGAGTCCAATAGTATTTTTCCGTTTCAGTAACATACTACATATCATTCTTCCTAAAGAAAATGACAGACTATATATTATCTTAAATCCCTTTTGCTAAACGTTTATCCATTGACTTCACCTGTCCATACCCAATTACAGACTCTCCACTTTCCCTTGATAATTTAGTTTCCTGTTTATCTTAGTTAAATCGGCAAACCTAGTTACAGTGCATTTGTTCCACTCCTCCTGATCATTGATACAGATTGTAAAGAGCTGTGGAACCTGCGCTGGTCACTGTGTGACTCCACTGGTTGCATTCTGTCAAACTCACTAAGGTTGATTTTTCCAGAGTGCCTGCTTCCTGTCTGATAACCAGTCCTCCCCCATTGATGTGTGACACATTCGAAGAGCTGAATAAGAACGAGGAGCATCAGTTCGGCAATCCAGCCCCTCAGGCCTATTCCGACATTGAATACAATCATAGCTGATGTCATTGCGGCCTCAGTTCCACGTTCCTGCCCGCTCTCCATATTCCTTCACTAACTCAATATCCCAGCACCTACTGCACTCTGGGGAAGTGAATTACACAGATTCCCAACCCTGTGACAGAAGTATGTTCTCCTCACCCCTGTTTCATTTCTCCCCCACCTCATCCTAAAACTAAGGTTTCAGGATCGTTCGAGATTGTCACATTTGAGGAAATGTCCACTTCACATCTACATTGTCAATCACCTTTAACATCGTCCAGACCTCTGAAATCTCCTCTCATTTTTCTATACTGCAGGCAGTATTGGCATTAACTGCTCAATCTATCTTCAGAGGACAATCTCCTCATCTCTGAGTCAACCGAGTAAACCACTTCTGAATTGCCTCCATGGCAAATACATCCCTCCTACAGTCAGGACACCAAGACTGTACACAGTACTCAGTTGCGATCTCACACCTCCCTCCCTTTATAATCCATTGTTTTAGAAATAAGTGCCAAAGTTGCACTTGCCTTTCTCATTACCTGCTGTACCTACATCTGAGTTTTCTGTAGTATGGACGCGGGCAGCCAGATCCCTCTGTACCTAATCATTCTGAAGCCTCTCTCCATTTGGATAATAATTTGCCTTTCTGCTATACTGATCCAAACGGATACACTTAGACTTTTCGTTCAGTTTCTTCTGACAAATGTTGCCCCAACCTATCCATATACATTTTCTAACTTCTTGCATCTTCATTGCAATTTCTCACCTGTGTTAGTGTCATCTGTTAATTTGGTTAGAACATGTTCTATCCTCTCAACTAATTAAGACTATAGATTGTAAATAGTTGGAGCCTGGGGACCAAGACATATGGTTTCCTAAAAGTTGAATTTTGCCAAACAGAAAATGACTGATATTTTTTCCATCTCACTGCATTTTGTTGCTTCACTTAGCCTGTAACCAAGCTGATAAATTACTTTTAATCGTAAACGATCTTATTCTGCAGATTAATCATTTGTGCACAGCTATTCAATGCCTCCTGAAAGTCCAAATATTTCATCTCTAGGATCCCCATGATCCAAATCATGTTGATTCTGATGGTTTATGGTTTGACTTTGCAAATTTCTTGTCATTAATTCCTGAATGATCGACTTTAACAATATTCCTTAAATTTCAACAGTTTTCTCACTACTATATATTCCATCACGAAGGTGATCATTCTAATTTCTTACCTCTCTATGATCTCTTTGTTCGCTCCAATCCTGTGTAATTGGCACATGGCGTGAAATGACCTGCTCTGATTGCTCTGTAAGAGGTCGGAGTCGCTGAATGGACTCATTCTCTTCCGTGTGTACAACATCGATGGGCTGATGTCTTTCTGGTGTTCCACATCACCATCTCGATGGTCTGCCTGTCGTCCTCCTGTTGATGCGTAAGAGTCGTGAAGGCTTATGCAATGTTCCTGTTGCTGTTTTACAGTTTGAGGAGCTGAAAAAACGTTCTCATATTCCTCCACCACAGGCTGGAGATACTGAACGGTCTCTCCTGCATCACTGATATAGGACTTCGGGAATGATTGGCCTTCTTCTGTTCCAATACACGAGACACGTGAGGTAAACTTCTTCCTCCTTTCCCATAAGAAATCTTACAGTTTGCATCCTTCTCCAATTCCGTGCAACAGGCTCGATGTGACTGAATATCCTCCTGGTATCCCAGTGCACCAATCTCCAGTCCCTGTGTGACCTCTTTCAGTTCCTATGTTACAGACTTGAGGAGGCTGAATAGACTGAACAGATTGCTGCATAACAGGGTACTGGTGCTGCATGGCCTACTCTGGGCCCAGTGTTATCGACTCGAGGAGCTGACTGGCCTCCTCCCGTAACTGTATATCAGGCTCCAGGGGTTGAATAGTCTCCCTCTGTTCTGGTGTAACAGGGTCAATGTCCTTCGAGACACTACCTCCTAATAAATGACAGAAGGCGCTGACCGAGAGAGTGCCCCTACTCTGAAGCACTCTCGTCTCCATATCTGACGTACAGAGACCAACCATTAATATTGACTTTTTCTGTATAAAGCCCTGAAGCTGAAAGTAACAAAAGAGGTCCCTCCCAGATACCTCATATTCCTGGCTCAGCCGCTCAAAATTCATCATGACCTCCCCGTCAAAAAATTCTCCTAAACAGGAAACTCATCTGGACTCCCAGAGCCTAAAGCCAGAATCCATCAATCCCGGCTGGAATCCTACAAATCCTACAATGGGAGTGAAAGCCGAAGTTTTTGTTTTGTAAAGTGCCCTCAACCTATCCCAACATTCTCCATGCTTTCACTGTGTTAAGGACAATCTGTTTCTGCAATTCTCCATAACAGTCCTCATCTTGTCCATGAACAACAGATTAATGAGGGGACGTTTTGCCTGGAAGGCCTGGATATCCAACCAAATTGATCATGGGTCCTGACAAGCCCAATCAGCCACATCGGATAGCAAGGAACTTAGTTGGTATTTTTTAAAGTCTGGAAAATCGACACACCCCCATTCACTGTCGAAGCTGCAATTTGTCCAGCTTAATAAGAGGCCATCTGTGACGCCAGATGAAAGATCAAAGCCAACGGTTAAGCCTCCATAGCGCCTGTCTAGGCAGCGTCAAAGGGAGAACTGGCATGGGGTATCATAAACAAGGAAAGACATTCATTGTAACCAGAGCTAACCCAAACAGGATATTGGAAGATTCTGTCTTATCTTCTCGAGCAACTGCACGAAATTAGCTTTATGTAATCGATCGAAGGCTTGGATGATAAAAATACCTAAACCTCCTTGTGACCATCTGGAAGGGAATCAGATTCCACCCCAAGGTCGGGTACTCTAATAAGACCCCCAACAGAGATGGCCTCCGATTTCATAAAATTGATTTTATGCCCTGAGAAAGATCCAAATAAATTAATCATTCATATTAAACAGGGCACAGATACCATTGGGTTAGTAAGAAAGAGAGGAACGCCATCTGCTTAAAGGGTGAACTTATTCCTTCCTGATCCTCCCTCCATGGCAGTCATATAAGCATCCATCCGGATTGCTTCTGACAATGGCTCAATCAATAATGTAAATGGTAACGGTGAAAGGGGGCAACTTTGTTGGCTGCTGATGTCAATACTAACATTGTCAGACTTTATACCATTAGTGAAATTCGCTGCTTTCGGGTCACTATATAACACTGCCACCCACCTGGCGAAGACCCCTCCAAGACCAAACCATTCAAGGACATAAAAGGTGCACATCTACTCCATCTGGTCAAATGCTTTCTCTGCATCCAGGGAGACTACCGAACCTGGAATCGAACCTTGCTGGCACACTGGAACCATATTTAGCATTCTTCTAATATTATCAGAGGACCTACGGCCGCTAACAAAAATGGTCCTCTTTCACAATGGAGAAATTGAGGACTGTAGATGCTGGAGATCAGACCTGAAAATATGTTGCTGGAAAAGCGCAGTAGGTCAGCCAGCATCCAAGAAGCAAAAGAATCGACGTTTCAGGCATGAGCCCTACTTCCTGAAGAAGGGCTCATGCCCGAAACGTCGATTCTCCTGCTCCTTGGATGCTGCCTGACCTGCTGCATTTTTCCAGCAATACATTTTCAGCTCTTTCACAATGGACCTTCAAAGCCAACATTTTCGACAAAATGTTAAAGTCCACGTTCAATAATGATATAGGCATATACAAAGTGCAATCCTCTGGGACTTTCCCTCTCTTGAGAATAAGATAAATATTTCCTTCTCTCAGAGAGGATGGGAGGCAGTCCTGACTGTACAAATAATTGTACATAACCAACATTGGTCCAGCCAGCATGTCTATGAACTCCTTCTAAATCTCACTCCAAAAATACATGTGGGCCGGGGGCTTTACCACAATGGAGCTGCCTCACTGTCTCCTGCATCTCTCGGATTGTCAGAGGGGAAATGTCAAGAGACGCCTGCTCTGAACTGACACCTGGGAGGTCCAAGGTCTTAATAAAGGACTCCATCATCGCCAATCAGTCCTCCCAGCCCGCTGACTGGAACAACGCAGAGTAGAACTTCCTGAACTCTGCATTAATTTATTGGGATCGTGGGTGATAATAGCAGCAATCTTCTTTCTAGCCAAGTATGCCTAATACCTACTTGGTTATCACCATGCTCGAATAACTTCTATTTCACAAAGGAAATCTCTCTCTTTGCTGTCTGGGCAAGTGCAGCATTCAGAGCTGTCCGGAGGGCTGTAATCTGCTGCAATTAAGTTACAGACAGCCTGACAAAATGTGGTGTCTCAGCTCTCTTCAGCCGAGCCTCAAGCATACGCTACTGCTCTCTCTTCTGTCACTTCTGAGTCGCCGAGTAAGAAATAATCAAATTCCTTGGATAGGCTTTGGCGGTCTCCCAAAGCACCGTCGGATTACTGGCCGTACACAAGCTAATGTTCCAAAAATATTCAAATTCCCCCGAAAAATACTCAATGAATTTGCTATCCTTCAGGAGGAAAGGATCCACGTGCCAGTGCCGTGAGCCTGTCCCATCACCACCATCCTTGATCTCCATGTACACTGCCACATGATCAGAAATGGCTATGTTCCTAATTCTACAGGACAGCACCGAATTTTAAAAAAAAGACCAATGGAGCAAACAACATGTCAATCCTAGTATAGCATTTATGTGGGTTAGAAAAAAAGGTGAAGTCCCTATCTTCAGGGTGAAGACATCTTAGACATCCACCAACCCAGCGACCTGTTCAGGTCCACCAGCTCCCTGGGTGGCTGGGAAATACCCGCGAGACCCCTCGATATCCTATCCACCTCGGGGTCCATACGTCAATTAAAGTCTCCCCTTAGTTATATGATGTGCCCCAAGGACCATCGACCTTGTGAGCGCATCTAATTGAAATTTGAGGGGGTGTGCAGGGGGCAATATTATTCAAGGTCCAGTATTCCTCTCGATGTATTACAGCTTTAAGGATCAGAGACCACCCACATTTATTCTTAATTTGGTCAAACAACTGAAGTGGAAGGTTCTTATGAATGATTATAGCTACTCCTCAACTTGTTGAATTAAAGGATAAAAAAAAACACCCGTCTGAACCTTCCCTGCTGAAACTTTAAATGCTCCTTATTGGTTAGATGTGTTTACCTGCAGCAAGGCTACTTCAACCATTTCCGTTCTTTCTCCATCTTTTTCTGTTAATCGGTGATTGGCTCCCTTTAACTTTCCAGGTGGACCATTTAAACGAGCGGTTAGCCATAACCATCCGAAGCAGCCCATGACCCACTGAGCGAAGAAACCCATTTATAGCGCGCTGAGTGAAAGCTGTAAACACTTCGTATAAACGTGAAAAAATAACGACAAAAACAATCAGATCAAAACTTCTAACAACTACGTCGACCATGAACCAACACAAATAAGCAGAGACTTTCCCCCTTGCCCACAGGGGACGCTCATACTACCCACTAATCCCCCATGGCTCCTCCTAGCTGAAGCCGCTTCTAACCGGGACAAAGCAAAGTTAAAAAACGTTACACGGGTCCTAAAAGAAAATTAAAATTGGGCATTCAACCCCGTCCCATCCATACTTTCACCCGAGGCAGTCCTGGTGAAACAAAATGTTACCACCCCCACCTCCTGAAACCCCTTTCCCATTCCGTACTAAGAAAGAGAATCGAAAAGCAAATGATAGAAAAAACAAAGGATCACGGGAGGGGAGGAAGAAAGGAGGAGAGAGAAAAAAGTAAAATGGAACCTCCACATACTAAAAAAGAACCAAAACGAGGTAAACCAGGCAAACCCCACAGAAAACAAAAAGAACAAAATTGTCCATATTATTTGAACCAGCCAGTCTATTTTACTGTGTACAGGAAGTCCTTTGCGTTTTCCAGTGAGTCAAAATTAAAAAAAAGACCCTCCATGCCTGAAAAATAATATTGCTGGATATCTTACCAAGTACAGAATATTCACGTCCCTCAGGCTCTTTATTGCCTGATCAAAGGTTTGCCTCTTGCGGATCACAGCCATAGAAAGATCTTGGAAAAAAACATAATTAGTGATCCTTTGTAGATCCGAGCCTATGGGTTCTTCTGCAAAGCTCGAGAAGCTTCCAGCACCTGTTTTCTCTATCGTGCTGGAGTTGCAGTAGGACCGGACAGGGATGCTGGTCCGATTCGGGCCTGCAAACTGCGACCCAGTGGGCTCGCTCGACCCGCACCCAGTCTGCCCTGACTTCCAGCTTCAAACATTGTGTGAGCCATTGTTCCAAGAAGCTGACAAGCGGGCTTTCTTGTTCTCGTTCCGGCAGTCCGACCAAGCTGATGTTCTTCTGATGGCTCTGATTTTCGAGGTCCTTGACCTGCTGTACTAAGGCCTGTACCTAATATTCCAGCGCATGGACCCGACCCGCTGAGGATTCTGCCATGGTTTCTAAAGCCGTGGTTACCTCTTCCACCTCCACGACGTGTGGCCCGAGATGCTGGATCTCCTGGTCATGCTTCTGCAGCATGGCTGAGGTCAGTTCGAGCATGGTTCAGTTTTCCCCCATTGCTGAGTCAATCTTCTCTCGCAGGCTCGTGCACTCCGAGACCAGGCTCTGCTCCACAAATAAGTTCCCTGGGGTGCTCGCGGAGGCCGGCATCACAGCCGCAGGCGTATCCATTGCTGCAGTGCCCTGCTGGTTGTGATCCTCGTGGACATTTTCCCTTAGTCATTTTCTTTACTCACTTAAAATGGCAGAGAGCAATACTGGGGATCAAAAGCGACCGATGTTTACCACAATAGGGAAGAAATAGAGGATGAACGCACCACTTTGTCTGGGATCTGGTGCAGAGCTCAGCAAGGCAGACCTACTGGATCGCCGCCATCTTGGATCTCCCCCGAATAATCACTGTTAACAAAGTGTTTCTGAAATAGTTTGAAGATGTTTCTTGTAGATGGAGACAATGGACAACTATTGGATGTAATATAGTTGGATATTCAGCTGGATGTTTAAGAATTCAGAACGTGAATAGTAAATAAAATTAAACCAACGCAGAACAGGAGGGACATTTGGAAATGGAAAGGTAAAAGTGAAGTTGGCCTTCATTTAAAGGAAATTGTAATATTGAAGTAAAGGCGTTCTGCACAGACTGCATGCATTGCAGATGAGATTATACCTGTGTTATGTACTGTTTCAAAGAATGAGAGGTGATGTCAGGGGATCTTAGAAAATTCACGCACAGCAGATTGACTAATACAGGGGCATGGAGAAGTGCAGCAGGAAATGTTGGGGGAATCCCAAGGTATTCTACAAAAAGATCAATCAGAACAGAATAATCAGAAAACAATTTCGAAACCAAGGGGGCTATCTGTGTGTGAAGCTGGTGAACATTGATCGATTGTGACACAAGAGCTTCACATCTTCTTTACTTGGTAGAAGGGGGAGGCATGTAGAGAATTCAAGAAGATGCATTATGAAGCTCTAGAATAGATTGATATAATATGCAAGTTGGGATTGATGGTTTTGGATTATGTAAAGTCCAGATGAGTTGTATCTCAGGATGCTGTTGGAGACAAGAGAGGGAATGATCTGACCTAAATGTTTAAGTCGAATCTGAAGCAAAGAAAATGCCAGAAGACTAGAGAACAGCGATGTGTTCCCAAGTTACTGGAAAGGTGGCAGAGATAGACCAGTGTCTGGTGGTGTACCACAGCGAGCAGTGCAGGGTATCTTATTATTTGTTGTATTCATAAATGATTCAGATGTGAATTTGGAGGGTGGAGAGGGGAGTGGGGGGTGGTAGGCCAACTATAATAAGTTATTTTGTGTTTGATGCAAAGATTGGCCAGGTGGTTGGCAGTGAGGAGGAAGGCTTTATTTTACAGGAAGACACCAATGAAATTGTCAGATGGGCAGATCAATGGCAGACGGAATGCAAACCTGATAAATATGAGGGGAGGCAGAGTGGAAGAAGGAATCTCATATGGGAGTGCTCAATGAAAGGCAGCACACTCGGAAGCTCAGAGGGTGTTTCTCCACATATCCCTAAATGCGACTGGACAGTGTAAAAGCTAGGTAAGAAAACACATGGAATTGTAGGCACAGAGTTTATTCATCGAGGCAAAATAATATGAACTAAACATGCGATTGGTTAGGCCATAGATAGAATACTGTGTGCAGTTCTGGGTGCCACATTAAAGGAAGGGTTTTCGTTTCTCAGTAACATCAGAAGCTATTAGGGTCTCAACAGAATTGGAAGCTTCAGTGGAAGTCTCCTGACTGCAACTCTCTCTGAATTTTCACTTGATTTTTTTCTGTACTCGATTAGAGAACTGCATCTGAGAATCTGTGACTGAACTTTCCTTTTTGCCAAGTATGTGTTTATGGGATATTACTGTATCAGAACTCTTAATTAATAATGGTTGCTCTATCTACAATTGTGATAAGATTTCCAAAAGACTTATTTTTCTGAATACCTGTTTGTTTGCCTGTATTTTAACTTTAGTGTTTAAATAAATTGTGTTTTTCTTAACGTCTTGTAGTTTGACCAATCACATTGCATCTGGAAGAGACTCTTCACGTTTCCTTTAAAATAAAAAAAATTATAGTCTAGACCACCGTATTCAAATATTTTTGAGGGGCTTTGGTGTTGTCCGAAACACATGACTCTTTCCCTTCCTGTGTAATTGGTTGGAGGCACTAAGTGGGCTATCTCTACTCTTCTCCAATCATTTCATAGAGCTGCATGACGTCCTCATATTCCTGTGAAACGAGCGTGAGGAGCTGAATGAGCTCCTCCTTTTAACTGTGGAAATGTGCAATCTCTGGCCGTGCTGTTACATGAATGTTACCGACCCTTCAACACCACAAGCCTGAATGTTGACCAGGTCTTTCTGCACATGGACACAGACTGGTTCAGGAGCTAAAGGTGTCTTTTTTTCTGAATATTGCATGATCTTCAGTAAACACCCCCACTTGTAATCTTATGGTGTGGGTAAGACCTGTATGAAACAGCTGAAGATGTTTGTGCTGAGGAAGCTACCTTGAGGATTTTTTGCAGACATGTCCACAATGCATGGATTTTTGTACACAAACCACAATCATTGTGCTTTAAGCTTTAAATCACTCGAACCAGGAAAGTTTACAACTCATTCCCATTAAGTGCAATCCTGTTCAGGCTCCTTGAGACCGTCCTTAGTTAGATGATGCCTTGATGTCAGGGCCAGTCACTCTTCCCTGAACCCTTGGATACACATCTTTTGCTCATATTATTAGGCCACAGAGTGGGGACAGGGAGTGTTTTTTGACCAGTCAGAGCGTTGAGGGCTGTGAAGAATTGGACATGAAAGAGGAAATTAGACATTATGATCTTATTGTGTGGCAAGGCAGGCTTGTGGGGATGGGGGTGGGTGAGGGTGGTCGGGGGAATGAGGATAAATGACATACTCGTGTTTGTGATGTTTTCACATTCTGTTATTGGAAAGTAGAGGCGGTTATTTTCCTGGAAGCTCTGTAATTGAATATTACCAGATTAGCTGCACCATCTCTGGGTGAGGAATGGGGGCTGAATTCATAGGGAAACTGGGTCTACAACTTGACCAACAAACGGAGTACAAGTTGCAGAAAGGGGAAGCTCAGTTAGGAGTGATGAGGAGCCTCTTTCATACCCTGCCTGGTTTTCCAATAACACTTTCCAAACCAGCCCAAACTGTGTTTGACAGTTTTGAGGGGCTGAATGGTCTCCTCTGTTTCTGTGCACGAGGTCATAGGAGTAAGTAGTCTCTAACTGCTCCTGGCTAGCAGGTTTGGTGGGCAGAATGGAACACAGAAACATGGGACTGAGGAGCAGGAGTGGGTCATTAGACACTTTGAGCCTTCTCTACCAGGGACTAAGATTGTGGCTGAGCAGGTTGTGGTCTCAGCTCCACTTTCCTGTCAGTGTGCCACTTCTCTGTCCAATATTTAACTAACTCAGCGTTGAATAAATGTAAACAAAGGGACATCTCAAACTTGTGAGGAAGAGAATTCCCACTTGAATTGCCTGTTTAGAATTTCTGCTCTTCCCTCTTATAGAGTCATAAAGCATGCAATTGTGTAAGAGTATCCCATTATCATCGCGTTTGATTTGAGAGCATTTGGCTCATATTCCTCTAAACCTTCTTATTCAGATACCCATCAAGATGCCAGACTCCACCACTTCCTCTGGCAGATAATTCCATATGGACACCTCCCTCTGTATGAAAATAATGCATCTAAGTTCCCTATAAAATATTTCCCCTCGTACCTTAAAACATGCATCCAGTCTGAAAAGCAATCCTCTACCAACCTCTGACTCCTCCCTTCAATCTAATTTTGTATTCAATTGGCTTGGGGGCGCTGGTTCCCACGTGACCTAACCTTACTAACTTGCCTAATATTCAGAATCTTGTCGACCAACTTGGTCTAGTCTGTATGGAGAACATCTACAATACTGCCTTCATCAATCTGCTTTGTCACCTCTTTAACAAACTCAGTCAAATCAGTGCGACATGATTTCTCATGCAAAAAGCCATGGTGACTATCCCCAATCAATCCTTGTCTTTGAAAATGCATGCAATTGGCTATCCCTCAGAAACCCCACAAACAACGCACCCACCACTGATGTCTGGTTCACTGGCCCAGAGTTCCTTGGGTTGTTGGGTAACTGTTTTCTTTTCTACAGACAATCCTCCATTGGTCACAGCAAATTATGGGTGTAACCAGATTGATGATATGGCCAATGATATAGGTGTCAAATTGGGTCAGTGTCATCCTCGGAAGAGGTCAGGTTGATTTCCATCATTTGTTAAAATAACAAATTTCCTCAAACTATGATGGAAAGGTGAATGTCAAACAGAATAGAAATTACAAAAATGTACATTGATATTTCCATTTCTGAAAATACTGAGGAGCACAAACATACACAGACATACACACACAGATACATACACAGACAAACACACTCAGGCACAATCAAATACAGACACACGCAAACACAGACACAAAAACACAGATACACACATAGACACATGCACATACAAGTATACACGCAAACACAGACAAATGCATGTATCATAGACTGTAAAAAGGTAGAGCAGAAAAAAAGACCATTTGGCCCATCCAGTCTACTGAGCTATTGATCATGTCTGACATGTTTTTCAGCCCAAATTACCTGCCTTCTCACGACAAGCCTTGATCCCATCTTTAAGCATAACTTATCTAGTTATATCCTAAAGACGCTAATGTGTCTGTGTGTGTGTATACATGGATGAGCATGTGTGTATATGTCTTTGTGTGTGTCTTTTGTGTATCCGTGTGTGTTTGCGTGCATGTGTTGTCTCTGTGTGTCTGTGCGTGTGCATGTGTCTGTGTGACGCTGTGTGCGTGTCTTTGTGCGTGTGTATATGTGTATGTGTGTCTGTGTGCATATGTGTGTCTCTTTGTATGTGTCTGTATCTCTCTGTGTTTGTGCACGTGGGTCTGCATACGTGTGTGTGTGTTTGCCTAATAGCAGGAGACAGCATTATTGAGGAGAGTTGTTTTTCAGACTGGAGGCCTCTTGTTATGGACTAGGCCAGCTCACTCAAAACATTCTTAAGCAGCGGAGACCATAACTTTGCAATTTGTTTCAGTAAGTGCACAGTGAAAATAACCCAGAGTAACCCAGCTAGGTTGACTATCAGATTTTAAAATAGACCAAAATAATTCACAAAATTACACAATGAAAGACATAGAACAGAATAAAGAACCCTACAGAACTCAATCTATTGAAGCTAGACTTCATTAGCTGTTCTGAATGTACACAACAGTCCCAATAAGCAAACCCCCCTTAAAAACTGTAAAAGTGGAACATATGCTTATAGGTTGAAGTTAGAAGGACGCAGGGAGAGTGAGACAGAGAGAGAGAGAGAGAGAGAGAGAGAGAGAGAGAGAGAGAGAGAGAGAGAGAGAGAGAGAGAGAGAGAAACAGAGAGAGACAGATAGAGAGACAGAGAGAGAGACAGAGAGAGACAGAGAGAGACAGACAGAGAGAGACAGAGACAGAGAGAGACAGACAGAAAAACAGAGACAAAGAGGGAGAGAGAGAGGGAGACTGTCCACACAGCTGAACTCCAAACTGTTTCTGGACTGAACAGCTCACTGTTGCCTCATAGTACCAGGGTGACTGACTGTGTGGAGTTTGCAAGTTCTTCCTGTGTCTGCATTGGTTTCCTCCCACAGTCCAAAGATGTGCAGATTAGGTGAATTGGCCATGCTAAATTGCACATAGTGTCAGATGCGTTCGTCAAGGGTAAATGTAGGTGGATGGTTCTGGCTGGGTAACTCTTCAGAGAGTTGGTGCTGATCTGTTGAGCAAAAAGGCCTGTTTCTACACTGTAGGAAACCTAATCTATTTGCTAGCAATTGGCCCATATCCTTCGAAATCCTTCCTATTAATATACCTATTTGGATGCCTTTTAAATGTTGTAATTATACCAAGCTCCACCACTCCCTCCGGCAGTTCATTATATACAC
Source organism: Chiloscyllium punctatum (assembly GCF_047496795.1). Taxonomy (NCBI): domain Eukaryota; kingdom Metazoa; phylum Chordata; class Chondrichthyes; order Orectolobiformes; family Hemiscylliidae; genus Chiloscyllium; species Chiloscyllium punctatum. The sequence goes on along the minus strand of NC_092759.1, from coordinate 40,383,221 downwards.
ACTCCACTTTATGAGTGAATAAGTTTCCCCTGAGCTCCATTTCAAATCCTTCCCCTCTCATATTAAATCTGTGCCTTCTAATTTTGGACTTCCAAACATGGCGAAAAGAACTTGACTACTCACCCTATCCATGCCCTTCATGAATTTATAAACCTCTAGAAAGTGCAAATGTGACTACAACTTTGGGCCTGTGGTTTCAGTCAGCCGGGGCTTAAATTCTGAAATTGAATTCTGAAATCTCTTCCATCTCGATCAAATCACAATTCTAACCTCATTTTAGTCAACATATTCAAACATATTATAAACACCTCTGGGAGGAATTGAACCCAGAGCTTTGCGGCCAGAGATAGGGACCCTACCACTACTCCATAATAGTCCCTAAACTTCCATCATTATTCTCCTGTGTGTGTGTTCATCAGCCTGTTCTGACATGCTGTGACACATATCTGCACCTGAATCCTGACTGTCTGGTCTCGAGCTAAGGACACTTTCAGACAACTTCAGGAATTGGAATAGAATCCAGAGCTTGGCATCAGAGGTAGGGACACTACTGACTACACAAGACCTAAACCATGCCCAAATCTTTAATTTTAAGTGCCAGCTTGGTATAGATTCATTGAAATCTGGTTGACTTTACTGAATAACACAGTGAGAATAATAACATTGTTTAAAAAATGCAAGGTACTTGCCTCAATTGTAGGATGTTGAGTTTATGTGCTCTGCCTTCGAGGTAAACTATGAACATCTTTAAATACTTGGCTATTATTTCCAGTTTAAATGACTATTATCTGTAATCTGCAATATGACGGAATGAAATCCTGCAGACACACACTGCACTATGAAGGATCTCGAATAGATATCAACACTGAACATCAGAGACTAAGACAGAGCATACTTTCTGGCCTCAAACGGCGATCACTGTTTCCCACCTCTAACGTGTGACTGCCCTCTTCCTAAAACCATTAAATGATACAGACAGCTGATTATTTTCCAGCCTTTCTTCCCAAGTACTATCACTCACTGGGCTAAAGAATGGCAGGTGGCATTTAATGTTGATAAATGCAAGGTATTGTACTTTGGTAAAACAAACAATGAAAACACATATACAATGAAAAGTCGAGCCAATGGTATTGTTGCAGAACAGAACGAACCGAGGGTTTCAGGCATAACTCTTTGAAGTTTGCATCATGTGTAGACAGGGTGGTTATGAAGGTGTTTCGCTTGCTGGCCTTCATTGTAGACACATAGAGTCATAGAGATGTACTGCGCAGAAACAGACCCTCTGGTCCAAATCGTCCATGCCGACCAGGTATCTTAACCTAATCTCGTTAAATTTGCCAACACGTTGCCCATATCCCTCTGAATCCTTCTTATTCATATATGCATCCAGATGTCTTTTAAATAGTTTAGTTTTACTAGCTTCCACTACTTCCTTTGGCAACTCATTCCATACGCGCACCATCCTCTGTGCAAAAAAATGCCCCTGAGGTCCCTTTTAAATCTTTCCCCTCTCACCCTAAACCTATGCCGTCTGGTTGTGGACTCGCCCAACCTAGGGAAAATACATTGTCTATTTACCCTATGCATGCCTCTCATGATTTTACGCACCTCTATAATTCACCCAAAGAGAAAACAGCCCCACCCTATTTAGGCTCTCCCTACAGCTCAAATCCTCCAGTCCTGGCAACATCCTTGAAAATCTTTTCTGAACTCTTCCAAGTTTCACAATATCTTTCCAACAGGAATGAGACCAGAATTGCACACAATATTCCAAAAGTGGCCTAGCCAATATCCTTTACAGCCACAACATGACCTCCCAACTCTTGTACGCAGTGGTCTGAACAATAAAGGAAAGCATACCAAACACCTTCACTATCCTATCTACCTACGACTCTACTTTCAAGGAACTATGAACATGTACTCCAAGGTCTCTTTGTTCAGCAACATTCCCCTGAACTTTACCATTGAGTGTATGTGTCCTGCTCTGATTTGCTTTTCCAAAATGCACCACCTCACATTTATCTAAATGTATCTACATCTGCCATTCCTGAATCCATTGGCCCATCTGATCAAGAAACCATTTTACTCTGAGGTAACCTTCTTCATTGTCCACTACGTTTCCAATTTTGGTATCACCTGCAAATTTACTAACGATATCTCCTATGTTCACATCCAAATCATTTATACACATGACAAGTAGCAGTGGACAGTCCTTTGAGTGCAGGACTTGGGACGGTATGTTCAGGTTGCACAGGACATTCATGAGGCATGTCTTGGAGGACTGTGTGCAGTTCTGTCCGCCCTGTTATATAAAGGATATTATCAAGTTCGGGAGAGTTCAGAAGAGATTTATCAGGATGTTGCTGGGAATTGAGTGTTTGAGTTATAAGGACAGGCTCGATAAACTCGGACATTATCTACTGGAGCGTAGGAGGCTGAGAGGTAACTTATAGATGTTGATAATTTTGTGAGGGGTATCGAATGCTGAATGGTAGGTGTCTTTTCTCTGAGTGGGGGATTGTTTTAAGATAAGAGGAGCACGTTTCTAAAAAGACGTAGCGTCATAGAACTGCATAGCTTGGAAAGAGGCCCTTTGGTCCATGCAGGCCAGATAGCCAAAATTAATCTCCTCCCATTTGCCAGCATTTGGCCCATTTCTACCTGAACCCTTCCCATTCATCTGCTCATCCAGATGCCTTTTAAGTGTTGTATTTGTGCCAGCTACCACACCTTCCTCTGGCAGCTCATTACTCACAAACACCCGCTAAATGAAGATGTTGCTCATTGGATACTTTTATGTCTTTCCCATCTCACCTTAAACCTTTGCCGTCTTGTTTCCGACTGCATTACCCTCGGGAAAAGACCTTGTCTATTCACTCTAACCATTGCACCCATGATTTTAATAACATCTAACGTCAATCCTCATCCTCTGATGCTCCAGGGAAAACAGCCTCAGCCTATTCAGCCTCTCCCCGTATCTCAAACACTCCAATCCTGGCAACATTGTTGTAAACCCTTTCTGAAACCTTTCAAGTTTCACAACATCCTTCCTAAAGCAGGTAGATTAGAATTGCATACAGTATTCTAAAAGTGGTCTAACCAATGTCCTGTACAAACGTAATCCAGTCTCCAAAGTCATATACACAATGCACTGACCAATAACATACAAAATACTTTCTTCACTATTAAATCTACCTGCAAATCAACTTTCAAGTAACTATAAACCTGTACTGTGAGGTCACTTTGTTCAGCACCACTCCCCATGACTTTACCATTAAGTGTATAAGTCCTGCCCTGATTTGCCTTTCCCATATGCAGCATCTCACATTTATCTAAATTGAACTCTGCCTGCCACTCCTCAGTCCATTGTTCCATCTGATCAAGATCCCATCGTAATCTGAGGTATCCTTATTTGTTAGCCATTATACCTCCAATTTTGGTGTCATCTCCAAACTTACGAACTATACATCTCATGTTTATATCCAAACCATTTATATACATGATGAAAAGTAGCAGAATCAGCATTGATCCTTGTGGCACTCCACTGGTCACAGGCCGCCAGTCTGGAAAACAACCCTCCACCACAACCCTCTGTCCTCTACTTTTAAAACAATTCTGTATCCAACTGCCTAATTCCCCCTGTATTCCATGTGGCCTAACTTTGCTAACCAATCTCCCATGCGGAACCTTATCGAATGCCTAATGGAATTCAATATAGATCACATCCAGCGTTCAGCCCTCATTGATCCTCTCTGTTACTTCTCAACAAAAATAATCAAGTTAGTGAGACATGATTATCCAGGCACAACCCCATTTGACTATCCTAATAAAGCGCTTTTGCCCAAAACCTCAATTATCCTTTCTCCTCAGCTGCTGCCTGTCCAGCTGTGATTTTCTAGCACCACTCTAATCTCGACTCTCATCTCCAGCATCTGCAGTCCTCACATCTGCCTGTCTGTAATCAGTCTTTGTCTTTCCAAATACATCTAAATCCTGCACCTCATGATTCCCTCTAACAACGTGCCTATCACTGATATCAGGCTCACCAATTTATAGTTTCCTAGCTCTTCCTTTCCATTTTGCTTAATAGCACAACTTTCGTCAAACTCATGACTTCCAGCATCTTACCTGTGGTTATTGATGAAAAAAAAATCTCAGCAAGGGGCCCTGCAATCAATTCCTTAGCTTCCTACAGAGTTATTTGGTCCACCTGATCAGGACCCATAAGGGTTTTTTTACACAGCATGTGGTTCGTGTCGAGAGTGAACTTCCTGAGGAAGTCATCGATTGTGGGTAAAGCGACAGCATTTAAAATGCATTTGACTAAGTACAAGAATAAGTGAACGTTTGGACAAATGTGGGCCAAGCGCAGGCAGATGGGACGAGTTTAGTTTGGAATTATTGTCTGCATGGACTGTATGGACTGATAGGTCTGTTTGCAATACCCTGTATAACTCGATGAGACCACCCAAGTATTTATCTGCACGTTTCTGTTGGTATTTGTCTATTCACGTGTGTCTATATATATGTCGCTGTGTACTACTGTGTGCATGTCTATCTCTCTGTGCTTGTTACATGTGTTCCTCCATTAGTGTGTGGATCTCTGTGCAATGGGAACTCTTGTTGTTTTTGGTGTGAATCACTGAAACGGGGTCAAAACCACTCTCTCTTCCTCTCCCTTTCCCTCTTTTGTATGAAGTGATACAATCCCACACTCTGCTGGTCTGGTTTAGGTCTTGTCGATTCTTTCTCACATATAAGTTTACTTGTAAGAGTAAAAAATTAAAAATTCCAAGTTACAGGAAATGCATTAAAATTAATCTCATTGCCTTGCAATGTGGCTTACTCGGATTTGCTTGGATATAATTGCAATGGAAAAACGCTTTAATGAGTACACTGTGTGTTGGAAATACTACCAAGTGACACACGATTTCCACATTGCAGAAGGAGCGCAGACATTTCTGCACATGAACATGTTCCACTCTGAGGGCTTCCATACAATGATAATACGTGTGTGTTTGTGTGCGTGTGTCTGTGTGTGTGTGAGACACAATACGTGTGTGTGTGTGTCTGTGTGTGTGTGTGTCTGTGTGTGTGTGTGTGTGTGTGTGTGTGTGTGTGTGAGGCACAATATGTGTATGTGTGTGTGTGTGTGTTGCAATCAGAATGCAGATTGGATTGTGCTGTGAGCTGCTGCCCTCCCAAACTGAATCCCTAATGGTTTTCATACTTTACCACCACGATCACAGTAGCGTGGGAGATGAGGGATGGGGTTTGGGGTGCAACAGAGATTTCTTCAGGCATCAGGCTTATGCCTGAAATGTCGATTCTCCTGCTTCTTGGATGCTGCCTGACCTGCTTCCCTTTTCCAGCAACACATTTATCAGCTCTGATCTCCAGCATCTGCAGTCCTCACTTTCTCCTAGTGCAACAGAAATTGACAACAACAGAAAGCCCAGCAGCTCTGTAAGTATCTTTGGACAGAAATGAAAGTTGACGTTTTGGATCGAGTGATCCTTACTCAGAACCCATATCGCGGGATATTACATCACTTCAACCAACACAGAGACTGCCGGACCTGCCCAACACAGATACACACACGAATACAGACACAGAGAGGCACTTGCTATACATTGACAATAACACAGACATGGAGAGTGTGTCAGTATTTCTCTCACTCCATGGTAACCTTGTCAATATTTCAGTTGTTTGTCTGGTGTGTGTCTGTATTTCTATGTGGAGTGTGAATGTAGGACAATTTCAATGTTTGTAGATATCAAACCTGGAAGAATTGTAATGTTTGTTGAGGATGGTGTGGAACTCCAACAGGAAAGTTATATTTTGGTGTAGTGTTCAGGTGTATGGCAGATGCCGATCAAAGCAGAACAGTGTGAGGTGATGTTCTTTGGTAGGAAGGCAATATTTAACAGGCTGTACCGTCATAAAGGAGGTGCAAGAGCAGAGGGTGCTGAATGTATATGATCACAGATTATCGAATATGTCAGGACAAGTAGGGGTAGCAGTAAATATCACAGTTTATTTTCAGTACCTGAGCTGTTTACAGGAGGAGGGAGCCTCCGTGCTCTCTTCCAGGGAGGTGGTGGAGATGGTGTGTTGTGAGCCCACCCTCCTGCCCACCGAAACCGTGGGGATTCTATTTGTACCAGCTCAACACAAACCGAGATGACATCAGGGCCACGGCTTCTAAGTTGTGCCGGGGGGAAACGGAACCGACAGTGAGTTTAAAGTGAGAATTTCCCTTCACTGAACATTGCTCCTTGCTCGGTCGGTGGGAGGTGGATGGTTCAGAATCTCCTTCCGCGGCATCCCAGTCCTCTCCAGATCGTACCAGGGTACTCCCTACATGGCAGGGGAAACGGGCTGCTGGGGAATGGATGTCAGGCACTCCACTACCAGACTTGGTCATTTCTGTCCTATTCCAGGCTGTTTCGTCTGCAATGGAGCAGGGGAGGGAGTGAGGGTAAGAGTGGGTGGCCCTACTTTTAGTACTGGTGTAGGTGGGGGCAGATATGGTGAGGCGCCTGGAGGGATTCCACAGTGCTGTATTAATGCAGTATTATTCGTGTTGGGAGGGGATTGTGGGGGTAGAGAGAGGGGACGAGAGAGAGAGGCGGGGGAAGGTACTGAATGCAGCAGTGGGAGTGGTGAAGCATGAGTCTTGTTCGGGGGTCGCTGCTGCAAAAGATACACAGTGAGTGTGAGGGAGCAGAGAGAGTACAGTGACCCTTATCCTGACAGAGCGGGGATGGTTATTGATGCTTTGACATTCCTTCAAACCGCAGATTCTGCAGTGAGCTGGGTGGTGAGCTCAGACCATGCTCGGTGGGTCTGGTGGTGTGGCCTCCTCTGGGAAGTAAATGTTCCTCCTCAGTAATAACCCATCCACCAGGACCTCCGTGCCCCTGTCGACAAACCGTGGTGTAATTACCCCTTATCTGCCATGCTCGGGGTAAACTGTGCAGGGCAGCTCCAAACGGAAAAAGCTCAACCATGTGCCCAATGGGCTTTTAAAGATGGCACCAGTGCCAGGTATAACGGAATATCCAGGGGTATCGGGACGATGGTGAGTACCTCCAGCCATAATGGGTGGGAGAATCGGCCTGGTATTGAATGAAAGAGACACCATGGGCTGTGGCGGGTAGTTAATGAGATGAGTTCAAAAGATAGCATCAGGAAACTAGCTCGGCTTTGTGCAGTCGATCCCTCTGTCACACTCAGTGAAAATGGCGAGGAGACAAATTATTGTTAGATTCAATCCAATGAGTCGAATCCATTGCTGACCCCACTCCCATTTACAAAGCTGCAGTTGCTTATCCAATGTTCTCCATCACAGAGAACAAGCTAAACATGACCTATGCTTGGGAAATAAGGTACGGCAGTTGACTGAGGTATCAATGGGGAAGCACTTTGGGACAAATAATCATAATTCGATTAGTTTTAAAATAGAGATGAAAAGAATGAATTGGATCTAAAAGATAATGTTGTAAATTGGAGGAAGGCCGATTTTGATGATATTAGCAAGAACTTCCAAACAGGATTGGAACAGATATTCGCAGTTACTGGACCAGCTGAGAAGAGGGAAGCCTTCAAAAAATGAGATACCAAGAGCACAGAGACAGCATATCACAGTTTGGATGTAGGATAAGGCTGGTAGGTGTAAGGAATGCTGGAGGACTGGAGAAATTGAGGTTCCAGTCACGGATAATAGGGAAGTATATGTCAGGTAGAGAGAGCAGGCATCCAGGATTTTTCAGTATTCATTCACGGGATGAGGGTATCACTGGCTGCACCTGCATTTATTGCCCATCACTAATTGCCCAGAGGGCAGTTAAGAGTCAAACACATTATTGTTAGTCTGGAGTCACATGTAACCAATGACAGGTGAGGGTGGCAGTTTAATTCCTTCAAGGACATCAGCGAACCAGATGGATTTTTTTTCCAAAAATCGAAAATAGATTCATCATCGTCATTAGCCTCTTAATTCCATATTTAAAGTCAATGTCTAGTGAGTCTAAAGCCAGGAGGAGTATACTTAAGCGGGACATAAGGAGACCATGCTGGAGACATGAGATAGTTTTGGCAAATAAGGTTAAGGATAATCCAAATGTACTCCACACGTACATTAAGGACAAAAGAGTACCTCAGGAGAGTTTTGGGCCACTTACAGATCAGCAAAGCTGCCGATGTGCGAAACCACAGGAGATGGTGGCGGCACTAAACAAGCATTTTGACTGCACAGAAGGATATATATAGAAGCCAGAGAACTTTGGAAATCAACAGTGATATCGTGAAAAGTGTCTGTATTACAGAGGAGGAGATGCTGGACTTCGCAAAGCCTATAAAGGTGGGAAGATCTCCAGGACCTGATCACTTGTACACTGTGGGAACGAGGGAAGTGATTCTTGGGCCCCTTGCTGAGATATTTGTATTGTCAATTTTCACAGGTTAGATACCGGAAGATAGGAGATTTGCAGACTTGGTGCAATTACTAAAACTATTTAAGAAGGATGGTAAGGAAAAGCCGGTAAGCCTGACGTCAGTGGAGTGCAAGTTGTTGGTGAGGATTATGAGGCACAAGGTTTGCATGTATTTTGAATGGCAAGGACTGACAAGGGATAGGCAACATGGCTTAAAGCATGGGAAATCGTGTCTCATTAAATTGACTGAGTGTTTTTGAAGAAGTGACTAAGAGGATTCATTGAGGCTGAGAGGTGCACATTGTTGATATGGACTTTAGTCAGACATTTGACAAATTTCCACATGGCAGACTGGTTAACAAGTTTAGTTCGCATGGGATACAGGGAGAACTAGCCATGTGGACACAAATTGGCTCGAAGGTAGGAGACAGAAGGTGGTGGCGATGGGTTGATTTTTCAACAGGACGTCTGTGACCAATGGTGTTTTACAAAGATCAGTGCTGGGTCCACTGCTTTTTAAGATTTATATAAACCATTTGGATGTGAACATAGCAGTGATAGTTGGTAAGTTTGCAGATGACACCAAAATTGATGCTTTAGTGGACAGTAATGAAGGTTTATCTCAGAGTACAATCAGATGGTCAGATGAGCTGATGGGCTGAGATATGGCAAATGGTGTTTAATCTAGATAAATGTGAGGTGCTGTATTTTGGAAATGCAAATCAGGGCAGGACGTATACAATAATGGTAAGGTCCAGTGGGGTGTTCCTGATCAAAGAGACAATGGAATCCAGGTTCATAATTCATTGAACGTAGAATCACAGGTAGGTAGGATAGTGAAGAAGGCATTTGGTATGCTTGCCTTTACTGGCTAGTGCTTTGACTGTATGAATTGGGAGGTCACGTTGCTGCTGTACAGCACCTAGTTTGGCCACTTTTGCAGTACTGCATTCAATTCGCGTTTCCCTCCTATCAGAAAGATATTGTGAATCTTGAAGGGAGTCAGTAAAGATTTACAAGGATGATGCCAGGATTTAGCTAAAGCGAGAGGGTGAGTAGGTTGGGGTTATTTTTCCTGGAGCGTGAGGGGCATGTATAGGATGAATCGCCGAGGTCTTTTCCCCAAAACTAGAGGGCAAGGATTTCCAGTGAGAGGGGTAAGATTTAGAAATGACCGAAGGAGCAAGTTTTTCGAACAGACGGTGGTGCATGTGTGGAATGAGCTGCCAGTGGAAATGGAGGAGGCTGTTACACTTACAACATTTAAAATAAATTTGAATGGGTCCATGAAGAGGAAGGGTTTACATTGATATGGTCCAAATTTGGTAAATAGGACTCGTTTAATTTGGGATATTTTATCGGCATGGACGAGTTAGACTGAAGGGTCTGTTTCCGTGCTGCATATCTCCAAGACTCTATGACTCTGTCTGACCTCACACCAATATCCCATTAATTATTCATTCCCGGAAATACCAGTTTATGTTGTGAGATGCCATCCAAATGCCTTCACTTCAGCATTCTGAAACCTGTGAACACATCCCCCATAGCACTGTATCTAAGTCTCTCTCTCTGTCTATTTCCCAAATCCCTACCATTTGTTGCTATTTAAACTGTTGGTATTTAAACCCTGACATCAAATTTTAATTGTCCAGTTTTAATTTGAATAACTGTCCCATATCTTCCTCTTGCCTTGAATGTTGCTCACCAGAGAGCATCAGCTTCCAACATTAAGAAGCAGAGAAACAATGTTCAAAATGCATAGCTTGCATTTTCTTTGACTTAACAGTATCCTGCCTTGGGCTCGATGTTGGACAGTGGGGTTTCAGCAGTTTTCAGGCACATCTTTGTAACTTGCTCTGTGCCAATCCATTAAACACCTGTGTTAATCATTCTCTGCTAATCATGTGCTCAGTAACATGAGGAATCCCCTCATCTGCTACTGATTCAGACCAGGCTTCCTACTTGCATTTGAGTGACATTTGACTAAATTCTAATTTTGGTACATTCGTGGAAATGTTGGGGACGGTTTCCTGGAGACTGTACTTTAAGCTGCTGTGGGACATTTAGGAACGCCAGAGGATTTGGTGACCTACTCTGGATGGGTCTTGGGGGTTGCAGTTAGAGCATCTGGGTCTGCAACATGAACAACAAATGGAACAGAGGCTGCGGAGAGAGGGGTCTTTGTACAATGGAATGAGGAAATCACAATCACATCATCCGTGGTCTTAAAGAAGGTTGGAGCAGGATTGAAAGGCTCGCTCATTCAACATATTCAGATATTTCTGTCCGAAACAAGACAATTTCCCTCCTCTCCCAGTGACCCATACTGATGGGGAGTGAGTCACCTCCTTGTGTTCCTGCGTAACAGGATCCTGGGATCTCACTCGCCCCCTGATTCCCCCTGTCCCAGTATCTAGCAGTTGAGTGACTCCCTCCTGTTTCTGTGTCCCAGTATCGAGCGGTTGAGTGACTCCCTCCTGTTCCTGTGTCCCAGCCTCAAGCAGTTGTGTGACTGCCTCCTGTTCCTGTGTCCCAGCCTCAAGCAGTTGAATAACTGCCGCCTGTTCCTGTGTCCCTGTCTCAAACAGTTGAGTGACTCCCTCCTGTTCCTGTGTCCCAGTCTCGAGCAGTTGAGTGATTCCCTCCTGTTCCTGTGTCCCAGTATTGAGCAGTTGAGTGACTGCTTCCTGTTCCTGTGTCCCATTATCGAGCAGTTGAATGACTCCCTCCTGTTTCTGTGTCACAGTATCGAGCAGTTGAGTGACTGCCTCCTGCTTTTCCCTATCTCTGAGTAGCAGTTTCAATGCTCTGAATGATGTTTCAGGTTCTGCATGACTTGATAACATGGCATTTCAAACTAGGAGCAGCATTACAGAAAGGTATATAGAAACTTCCCCACCAGACATCTTTTGCAGCCGTCTGTTATTTTATTCCTGTCCTCTGAAGAAACAGGGCAAAATATATCCAACCCAGCAGTGCTCCAGCAATGCTCCCACATACAGGGAAGAAAGATTAATAACATTGAAAGATTTATAATCGATCCCTCAGCAAACCAAATCCATTGAATTCAAACTGCAAAGATTCTTTGTGATATATAACATGATGTATGGAATTGGTTAACTGAATCTGTTTGTTTGGTGATTGTGATTAATGTCAGTCTCAGTGAATTATAATTATCCCAGTGGGGGCTGTCCATCTTTTAATGATAAATGGGCTCTGTTCAATATGTCATCCCATGGTATGAGTGGGAGCAACAAGGATAGCGCTAACAACGATCAGCAGCTCCAGAGAGAAGGGGAAGAGAGATCAGAATCTGAGAACATTAAAATGGAATTTTCCAACAATGGATTAGAATCTGAAAACAAGAAACTGCAATGTTCCAACAATGGACAGGAGTTTATCCAGTTATGTTTCAACTCTTTCTACATATTACTGATGGCCATTAGCACCGCGGATCAAATATGCACTTTACATTATTCAATTTTTTTTTAGAGCTGAAAATGTGTTGCTGGAAAAGAGCAGCAGGTCAGGCAGCAAGCAGGGAACAGGAGAATCGACATTTCGGGCCTAAGCACTTCTTCAGGCTTTTGTCCAAAACGTCGATTCTCCTGCTCCTTGGATGCTGCCTGACCTGCTGCGCTTTAACAGCAACACATTTTTAGCTCTGATCTCCAGCATCTGCAGTCCTCACTTTCTCCTCAATATTTTTGTTATCCTATCCTGGCTATTGTTGGAGACCCCGGTAAGTTTCACTGTCCATTTATTATTTGCATTAACCATGTGCAACTGCAGTACTGTCCTTTTAAATTTCTCTACTCTGTAAACATTCACTCTCCAAACCAACAGGAACAACAACAGTGAACCTGTTTCATTCTTTCTCTCCTTCTTTAGTTTTGACTGCGCCTTGTGGGGTGAACTACTCAGTTTCAGCTATGAACCAGGATTCATTGTATCACTGCCCTTGCTACTTAAACATTGAAAGCTTGGAGGACACTATCTTCTGTTCTGGTTACAAATTCTATTTCCTTCCTCTGACTCCATCTCGCCCGTGGCCAGTTACTGAGGCTGAAACAGATGAGTCACATCTATGATGATCCCTTTAGCCACGAGCTGATTACAGACACCGTATCCTGACCATTTTTAATTTTAACTATCAACACCTGAGGAATATACTTCACTAGTTCATCCCATCTGCGTTTTGAACTTTGAAATACAGTCTTAATGAAGCCAATAATCTGCTGCTGATTCTCTCAGCTTCAAACCTGTTAAAGCAAATCGGAGTCCAACACTCCATGGCTTGCATCTAAACACAGACGGTGTCTGGGATGGTTCTGTGAGGCTGATTCACAATTCGAAGTAATTAGCCATTTCAACTGATCTGGCAATAATTCTGGAAGAATCTGGCAATAATGAATGTTTCCATTCTTGTGATTGGACCCACCACTGTCTCACTTCTCCAATTTCTCCCACTCCCCTGTCTCCTTATCCATATTTTCACAACATGTTATCAGTTAATTCATTGTTTGTTTTTCTGTACCTTTCCCTGGGGTTGATTTTTTGGCTCCCGAATATATCAAGTGTTGGTATTGTGAAGCTCAGAAACAATGAAATGGTATATGTCAGGCTGTTGCTCCATGTTGTGTAATGGGGTCCAGCAGCTGTGAGACATGCCTTTGAAACTTGGTCTGTGCCTGTCCACTGAAACCCTGTTTGTCTCTCTCAGAGGATCGTGTGGTCAGTAACATGAGGAAGCCCCTCGGGTATTATTGTAAAGAACTGGGCGTCTAACTTGTAGCTGAGGGGTTCTGACTGACTCCTGTTACTGAAAAGTCAGCAGAGGTGCTGCGGATAGTTCGCTGGAAGTTGTGCTGTGAGCTGCCTCAGACATTCAGGGAGACCTGAGGATTTTGTGATCCAACTCTGGATGGAGTAAGGGGAGTGTATGACAGCATCTGGGTCTGTAACATGAATGACAAATGGAGCAGAGGCTGCAGAGAGGAGAAGCTCTGAAATTATAGTGTGAGTGTGTGTGGAGAAGTGAATCTGCCAAATCTGTCTATGTTTTTACAAGGATACATGCATCCTCTCGCTCTCCCCCATAAATACACGCATGCACTCTCTCCCTCTCCTCCCCGCACACAAACACACTCCCCCTCCCTCACATGCACACGCACATACTCCCCTCTCTCATTAAGACTGTATTTCATAGCTCAAAGTTCAAATCCTCTCTCAAACCCAGTCCAAAGCCAACACTTCCATATCATGGTTTTTTATTCGTTAGCCAATATTTTCTCCAAGCAAATATGCACACCCTGTCTCTCTCCCCCTCACGCAAATACTCCACCTCGCTCTCAAACACACATATCCGCGTGTATGCAAACACACATGCACACACACACACACACATGCACACACACGCATACACATAATTCTAGGGTGAATTTGTATTTGCCGATTTGTAGTTGCAGATACATTATATTTTGTCAAAAAATATATAATTTGTACACAGTCAGTCAATGCGGTATTTTATAAACTCCTACTTTGGAAATGAACCCAGACTGAATCCAGGTGAAGACACAGACAGACTCCAAACAAGACCTCACTGTAAGATACATTGTCTGACTGGAGGGGTCACCTCCTTTACATCGATAATACCTGAAGGTGTCTCCAGGCACTGATTTGAAATAAATTCTTGGATTTGCATATTAATCAATCAAAACCTTCATCTCCATTCTAACCCGATTAATGATTTAAGAGCTATCTTTGATGTGTTCAATTCTTGCACACGAGTTGTACAACCCTTTGATCTTTCCTCATAAATTCTGTTTCTAAGGTCTTCTCTCTCTAACGCCTGATGAAGGAGCAGCGCTATGGAAGCTTGTGATTACAAATAAACCCGTTAGACTATAACCTGGTGCTGTGTGATGATTGACTTTGTCCAACCCAGTCCAAAGCCAACACTTCCATATCATGGTTTTTTTATTGGTTAGCCAATATTTTCTCCAAGCAAATACATTTTCCTAACCCCATGTGCCTTGTATTTGATATTAATCTTTTGTCAGGCACTTTATGCATTTCCTTCTGAAAGTTCAGATATAACACATCATTCGGATCCCGTTTGTTCACCTTGTTTGTCCCATTTTTAAAAACAAATCATTCAAACTCGATTTACCCTTAATAAAACCATGTCGACTGTGATGAATTGTGCTTTGACTTTGAAAGTCTCCTGTTAATTTCTTAATTACAGAAATAAACAATTTGCCTTCAGTCCCAAGCATTTACTCATAACTTTTCATTCCTGAGTGAAGTTGGTTATTTGAAGTTATTCAGTTTCTATAACCTCGACAGTCCCTTTCACAATTCGTGTGTGACAGGAACGAGGCTGTAAAAGATTGGCTCCAATTGCTGTGTAACAGGCATGAGTGGCTGATTGGACTCATTCTGTTTCTACTTTACACACCCGATGAACTGAAAGTCCTCCTGGTGTTCCTACAATATAAACTCGATGGCTTGCATGCTCTGCGCCTATTCCTAACCAAATCGCTCAAGATCTCAATGTCCTCCTCCTGTTGCTCAATGACAGGTTTGGAGATGTATGGAAGCTCCCTGCTGTTCTGCCAAGTTTCGAGAGTTGAATTGAGCAGGCAAGCTGTGTTGCCCACTGAGGTAGCTCAGTGGTTAACACTGCTGCCTCCCAGCACCAGATATCTGGGTTTAATTTCAGTCTCAGTCACTCTCCATGTGGAGTTTGCACATTCTCCCTGTTCTTGGAAGAGTTACCATCGGGTACTCCAGTTTCCTCCCGCTGTCCTAAGATGTGCAGGTTAAGTGGATTAGTCACGGAAAATGTCAGGTTGCAGAGATGGTGCTGGCGGGATTGGGGTTTGTATGGGATGGTTTTCAGCGTATCAGTGTGGAGTCGGTGGGTCAAATGGCTTGTTTCTGCACTATAGGGATTCTATGAATAACACCTTTGTTGCAGAAATCATTTGAGGTAATAATCTCTTAGTTAATTCCAATGTCATTTCCTCAATGAGGAGATGAAAGCTAAGCACATTACTCCAGATGTGATCTCACTAACTTCCTGTACAGCAGCAGCAAAATATTACCAGCCTGCTTTAATGTTACCTCTTATGTTAGAGCAGGCTCAGCTATCTGCGGGAACACACAGCATTTTTGAAAATATATGGTATGTTGACCTTAATTTCAAAGGGATTTGAGTCCAGGAGTAAGTGTGTCTTACTACAGCCGTACATGGACTTGGTGAGACCATATCTCGAACATTATGCAATATTTTGTGCAGTATTGGTCTCCTTTCCTAATAAAGGGCAAAATTGACATTGAGGGAGTGCAACGAAGAGTGACCAGACTGATTTCTGGGATGACAGGCTTGTTGTGGGAGCAGAGTTGAGTTGACTGGGCCTGTGTTCCACAGGATTTAGGAAAATGGGTGAACTATGTGCATCACCGACAGGGCAAGGCAGTATGGAAGCAAGGATGATAAATCCCCTGGCTGGGATGTCTAAAACAAGGGCCCACATTATTAGGTACAGACAGGCCAAAGTGCATTGAGATGAGAATAAATGTCTGAACTCAGAGACCGGTGAACTTGGGGAATTCTCGACCACATTAGGCTGTGGAAGCAGAGGCGCTGAATATAAATATGGATTTCTCGACACTAAAGGAATGGGAAGAGAGCAGGAGTATGGTGTGGAGATAGAGGATCAGCGATCATTACAGGCAGTTCTCCGATTATGCGGCAACTGCATTCCTATGGAACACCATATTATAGAAAACGGTGCAAGATAAATAAGGGGGCCAATTCGAAAAAGAGTGTAAGCGGCAAACCTCCAATAATATCAGTAAAAATCAAAATAAAAATTATTGTAAGCCTAACACAAACGATAGCACAGTCTACACAAATCTTTAAAACATATATTGCAATGAATTAGTGCAGTAAATGTAACAAATTAACACTACAGTCACTGACTACAGCAATGTACCTTTCATCAAGTTCTTCACAAGGAAGTGCGCGAGCTGACTGACCACGAATTCCAGTTCTCTCCAAGATTCTTCCCCAGTTTGAAATAAAGTTCCTTCTAAATGTAGACTACAAATCCCACGTTCAGGCTCAAGTTCAAGGCTTTCAGAGTGGATTACATTCCTGTTTTAGCTGAACTCACCGAGGGTGCATTTTGCAGACAAAGGATCCTGGGACAGGATTTTGCTGTTCAGCGGGTGCCTGAGATGGAATCACGTCACAGTGAGCGGGAGCTCGCTTGATGAAGAAAGCTGCACAATGAAGGAGGCCCAGTGTGTTGAATGGCCTACTCCTTTCCTGATGTTTCTGTGCAGTCTGTGGAAAAGCTCTGTAAATGTTGCCAAAAGCTCTCAGATGTTAGGAAGGAGGAGTCTGCAGGATCAACAGGACTGTATTTTCCGTTCTGATACTGAGGCTGGGGCCGGGTGTTCTGTTCACTTTTATCCTTTTGAGACCTTGGAGCAGTTTGATATAATTGAATGTCTTGCTTGGCCGTTTCAGAGACCATTGAAGAGTTTATCACATGTCTGTGGGTCTGGAGTCATTTTTAGGCCAGACCAGGAAAGCACGGGGGATTCACTTCCTGAAAGTACATTGGGGAAGGAAATTGACGTTTACAATCGACTTTTTCTTCAAGGTCATTACTACTGACCCCAGATTTTAGATCTTGATATTTTATTAATTGTTTTTAACTTCCACCCGCTGCCAGAGCATTAGCCTGATCTGGATTAGTAATCCAGTGACATTTCCACAACAGCACCATCTCCACATGGGGACAAACCGGAAACCACACTGAGCAGGTTATTTCTGTGCTAGTTGCCAGCTCTGTCAAAAAGAACCCCCACCAATTTGGCTTTTGTGATGGGACTGATGGGGTGGTAATTGGTCAGATTGTAATTATTCCTTTCTTAGGGAACTGGACATAGTTCCACATTGCCAGAGAGATGTCAGAGTTGGAGCTGGAATGAAACAGTTTCCCAGGGGCAGGGCTTGTTGTGCAGCACAAGTCTTTAGTCCTATTGCAGGAATGGAGTCACGGCCCATTGCCTTTGTCCTATCTACTGTGTTCAGCTGTTTCTTCATATCACGTACAGCGAATCAAATTGATTGATGACTGGTATCTGTGGTTCTGTGGGCATCATGGCGAGAGTGAGGTGGATCATCAACTCAACACTTCTGGCTGAGGACGGTGAAGATCTTTGTCTTTTACACTGATGTAAGGGCTATTCTGTTATGTAGGATGGGGATATTTGTGGAGTCCTCTCCTCCAGTGAGTTGTTTAATTGTCCATCAGCATTTATGTCTGGATTTGGTAGGACTGCAGAGCTTCGACATGATCAGCAAGTGCGGTGCCTTTAATGGGTTTTCATCAGGATTCGATACAAATTATTCTAACCCTGGCATGTTAACCCATACTCGTCACTGAACCATAGATTGGCTTGATGGTAATGGTAGACTGAGCGTTGTCCTGGGGTAAAAGTTACTTATTGTGATTGAATACAGTTCTGTTGCTGCTGCTGTGATTCTACATTACCACATGAATGCCCAGTTTGAGCTCCAATATGTACAAATAAATTCTCCTGACAATCCCCCTTTTCACACGAAGACCCATTCACCCATCAGCCCTGTACTTAGTGCCCTAACCTTATTTCTGATGTTGCCACACTTCCAATTTCATATTCACATTCTGCTCAGGGTTCTCCCTGGTGTCACGCCTCCAATTTGTAACATTATTCAAACCTTTAACATATTTATCTGAATCGTATCCACTCCTGTAATGCCATCATCTGAGTTCGAAGTGAATGTGTTTCCCTCTGTTTCTCTCCCTGACCATGATTAAGAGCTCTGTAGTCTCAGTGTTGCCACCCTTATGTATTTTCATAACGAATGAATGTGTGCACCTTGTGTTATCGTTTACTTCCCGGTGTCAGATACTCCGTATTGGACTAGACATTTGAGCAGCTTTGACACACGCCAGTGGAACTTATTCAAAAACAGAAATTGCTGAAGAAACTAAGCAGGTCTGGCAGCATCTTGTGATGTGAAAGCAAAATTATTCTTTCAGGTGCAGTGACCCTTCCAGAATGCTCCTAATTTATCCAACAATATCTGTATTTTTTATTGCCAGTATCCAGAGTTATTCGTTTAATTGAAAATTTGTTCCAAGCCCAATCATTTCTGGAGTACTTCAGCAGGTGTGGCAGCATCTGCAGAGACAAAGAAACAGAGTTAGCGTTTCAAGTCCAGTGTGACATTTCTTTCGAACTGAAATGGATTGAAAACTGAGCTTTTAAATCCCTTGACGGAGTTGGGGAGTGGGTGACGGGGAAAGGAGAGTGTTGCAAAATATAAACGAGCTTTGAGGAGTGGTGAACGATAAGGTGATGTGAAATGGCTTTAAATTACGATGCGAATTGGGGAAAGGGGTTCTCTCCATTGAGTGCAAGATACAGAAGACACAACCACACAAGTTCTAGGGAGGCTAGGAGAGAGAAGGTATGAAAAATGGAGAACTGTCATAATAAGGTCAGGCTCTGAAGTTATGGAATTGTATATTAACCCCTACAGACTACAACTTACCAAAGTGTAAAGTGAGGGTTCTGCAATTGAGCTTGGGTTCTGCTGCATTGGAACACTGCAGCAGCCCAGGACTGAAATGGTAGCATGAGACCAAGATAGGTTATTGAAATAGGAGGCAATGAGAGGGTCAGTGGCATTCCTACAGACAGAGTGGGAGTGTTCCTCAAAGCAATCTCTTCTTTGGTTCCTCCCAGTGTAAACGAAACTGAATTTGAGCAGGAATGATAAGAGTTTGTTTGGAAAAAGTACAAGTGAAATGCTGCTTCACCTGGAAGGTGTGATTGGGGCCTTGGACAGTGAGAGGGAATAGGTGAATGGGCAAGTGTTGCAGCTTCTGCAATTGCATGGGAAGCTGCCGTGGGAGGAGTGGGGAAGTGTTCGGGATGTTGGAGGATGTCACAGAGGGAAAGGTCCCTGTGAAATACTGAAAGTGAATGGGAGGGGAAGATGTGTTTGATGGTGCTGTCCTGCTGGAGGTGATGGAAGCGGCGGAGGATGATTCTGTGAATGTGGATTCTAGTGCAGTAGGCAGTGAGGACAAGGGGAGGTCAATCTTTGCTCTGGGAAGGAGGGGACGGAGTAAGGAGGGAAACGAGGGAGATGGGACGGTCACAGCTGAAGGATCGGTCCATCAGTGCTAGAGGATTTCTTGTTTGAGAGAAAAGGTGGCAATTATGAAGCTTCCCACTGGAATGTTGCATCATCGAACAGAAATGATAGAGCCAGAGAAACTGTGAGGATGGCGTCACTCTCAGCAGATCATATGTTCAGCCACATACGGAGGTCCCCGCAAATGATTGAAAAGAGCAAGACATTTCAATTGCAGAATTATGTCTTATATCTGGTCAAAACCAGAATGTGAAAATAGACCCAGTTGAAGGTCAGTAGATGCGTTGGGGAGACATGTAAGCAGATACTTCATAACGCTCAGCAATGATGGACGCTGGTCAAAAAGAAGATGATATGAAGATGTGAAGATGAACCATCCATTATGCATTTAGACTGTGAAGAATAACTAACCAATCACAAGCTAATTCAGATTGGTGAGCTCTATCATTGGCCATATTTAGGATGTTTAGTTTTGGAACCAGAAGCATTTCGTACAAAAAAAAACAAAAATATTCCAAAACTGGCAAGAATTTGTTTTAAAAAAGACTAGCCACAATTGTTTTACAAAATCGATTTAAAAAAAAACGTTGATGATGTCTGTGTGACTCTTGGAAGAAAGGCAGGAAATTATATGTGGGACACCTGTAGAATGTGACTGGGGAATTGTTTTCAGGGAACAAGCAGATAATTTAAAACAGTATTTTACATCGTTCCTCACAGGGGAAATCAAAATGAGTTTCAATGTTATAAACAAAATTGTAGTCGGATGGAAGTGCTTGCACTGTGTCTAACAAAACGAACAAGGCTTTCACAAACAGATAAGACCAAAGGTAAACAAGTTATCAGCAATTCATAGCTGGTTTTAATAGAAGTGCTTAGTGAGTGACTGGTGGCACGGTGTGAAATATAACTCTCTGGATGACTGGAAAGTTCCAGCAAAACTGGAGAACCTCCAAAGTGGCGTCTGTCTTCAAGAAGAGATGAGTCTTAAAATGTTTAGGTGCTAACTTTATCTGAATAATGGAGCACATTTGAGAGGCTTAATGACCTCTTCTCCTTCCCCTGATGTGTTACACACGGTGGGACGAACGTTTTGCTAAAGTTGGTGATTGTTTTGAAAATTATCTGGAACATTGCATAAACGAGATCATACAGAGAATTGTAGAAATATCATTCTCCAGCACATTTCTTAAACATAGGTGTATTGCATAGGTGTGTGAGTGAGTGAATGAGAGAGAGAGAGAGAGAGAGAGAGAGAGAGAGAGAGAGAGAGAGAGAGAGAGAGAGAGAGAGAGAGAGAGAGAGAGAGAGAGAGAGAGAGAGAAGGTGATGCATGCAGTAGTGAGAGTGATCGAGCCTTATTCGGGGGCAAGGTGCTATAACAGACATTCAGTGAGTATGAGGGAGCAGAGACAATACGGCAACCTTTATCCTGCCAGAGCGAGGAAGTTATTGATGCTTGTCGCGTATTGCTCGACATTTCTTCAGTCCGCAGATATTGCACTGAGCTGGGTGGTGAACTCAGACCATGCTTGGGGGGCCTGATCCCGTGTAAGTGACGTGTGGGAGTGAGCAGATTCCTTCTCTTCCTGTGTAATAGGCAGGACAGACTGAATGAGCTACCACACATCCTGTCCAATTGTTTCATGGGCTAAATAACTTCCCCATATTCTTGTGAACTCGGATTGTGGTGCTGAATGAGCACCTCCGTTTACTGTGAAAATGGTCAGTGATTGCCATTGCTATTACATGAATGTTACCCAGGCTTTACTAGCATGATCTTGAATGGTGTCCAGTTCTAGTTGCACATGGGGACTGACTACTTCAAGATTTGAGTAGGGACAACTTGTTCTGAACATGATGCAAACTTCTTTGAATATCCCCACTTCTGCTCAGTTTGGACTCAATGGGCTGAATGGGCTCCTCCCATACTGTAGGTATTCAATAATGACCGACTGGAGGTGCCTGGGCTGAGGGAGCTATCCTGAGGATCTTCTACAAATTTGTTCCATGGGTGAGATGATTGATGTCCGGCGGTGATAACCATCTTCCCTTGTGCTGTGAATGACTCCAAACAGTGGAGAGGTCACAGTCGATTCTCATTAAGTGCGATTTTGCTCAGGCTCCTTGATGTCATCCTCAGTCTAATACTGCCTTGACTTCAGGGCCAGTCTCTCTACCTGAGCCCATGTGTTCCCTCTTTTGTTCATATCAATAGGTCATGGTTTAAATGCAGAGAATGTTTTCTTCAAACAGAGGGTAGTGAATGTCAGAAATTCTCTTACACAGAGAGTTAGTGGAGCTCGATAACTGAAAGGGTCCAGTGGTGTTCTGCGGGGATCAGTCTGTGACTTCTGCTCGTTTTGACTTCTATAAATGACTTGGATGAGGAAGTGGAAGGGTGTGTTATCAAGTTTACTGATAACACGAAGGTTTATAGAGTGTTACATAGTGTGGAGGGCTGTTGTAAGTTGCAATGGGATATTGAATAATGCCGAGCTGGGTTAAGAAGCAGCAGATGGAGTTCAAATTGGAAAAATGTGGAGTTCAAATTGGAAAAGTAAATTTGAATGCAGAATACAGAGTTATAGGCAGGATTCTTGGCAGTGTGGAGAAATAGAGTGATCGTGGGTTCCATATCCTTAGATCCTTCAAAGTTGCGACCTAAATTGACCGGGTTGTTAAGAAGGCGAATGGTGTGTTAGCTTTCTTTAACAGGGGGATTGATTTTAAGAGCCGCGCGGTTATGCTGCAGCTCAATAGAGCCCTGGTTAGACCACACTTGACATATTGTATCCAGTACTGGTCACCCAATTATAGGAAGGATACGGCAAAGTTAGACAGAGCTAGGGCTTTTCTCATTGGCGTGAAGAAGGATGAGAGGTGACTTGATAGAGATAAACAAGATGATGAGAGGTGTGTGTGTGACTTTTTTGCAAGGCAGAAAAGGCTGTCAGGAGGGGGCATCATTTGGAGCAAAATTTCGAGGAGAGCTCAGAAGTCGGTTCTTTATACAGACACTGGTGGGTGCATGAAATGCACTGCCAGCAGTGCTATCAATCAGATATATTAGGGACATGTAAGCGACTCTTACATAGGCACATGGGAGTGTCTCCAGGCTCGTTTGATCTGAGAGTAGGATAAAAGGTCGATGCAACATCGCGGGCAGAAAGGCCTGTACTGTGCTGTACTGTTCCATGTTCCATCTTCTATGAAACTATTTAAAGAGTGGGGTGGATGAATTTTGACCTGTCAGGGAGGTGAGGACTACGAGCAATCGGGCATTAATGAGGATTTGCGACCTAGAGCAGATCAGCCATAATCTTAGAGAAGGGCAAGGCAGGATTGGGGTTTGAATGATTTGCTCATGTTTCTGATGTACTCCCATTCTGTTATTGGAAAGAAGTGGCTGTTATTTTCCTGGAAGGTCTGTTATTGAATATTGTGGTCAGGGAGACGAGAGGATTCTGTGAGCCATCTCTTGGTAAGGTTTGGGGGGCTGTATTAACAGTGAATCTTGGTCTACAACTTGAGCAACAAATGGGTCACAAGTTGCAGAGAGGGGTAGCTCTGTAAAGAGAGATGAGGGGCGTCTTTCATATCCAGCCTGAGTTTTGAAATTCTAATTTCCAAACCTCCCAAACCGTGTGGGGAAGTCTTCAGGGACTGAATGGTCTTACTTGTTCCGGTGTGCTAGGTTATAGCAGTAAGTGGACATCAACTTCTCCTGTCTAGCAGGTCTGAGGGTTGAATGAAACACAGAGACATGGGACTGAGGAGCAGGAGTGGGTCATGAGACACTTTGAGGCTTCTCCACCAGGCACTAAGATTGTGGCTGATCAGGTTGTGATCTCAGCCCCACTTTCTTGTCTGTATCCCATTATTACTTCTCTACTAACTCAGCTTTGACTAAATGTAAACAAAGAGGAATGTCAAACTGCTGGGGAAAATAATTCCCACTTGAAAGGTCCTTTTAGAATTTTACCCATCCCTCTGAGAGAATCAGAGTCATACAGCATGGAAACAGATCCTTTTTCCAGCTTACCTATGCCAACCAGTTATCCCAAACTTATCTAGTCCCATTTGCCAACGTTTTCTCCATATCCCTGTGAACCATTCCTATTTATGTACCTATCCGTATGTATTTTAAACGTGTAAGTGGACCTGCTGTCAACATTTTCTCTTACAGCATTTTCCATACACGCACCACCTTCTGTATGAAAACGTAACGGCTAAGGTCCGCTCTAAATCTTTCCCCCAAACCTTCAACCTGTGCCGTTTGGTTCTGGATTCCCTGTCCTGGGAAAATACATTGGTCATTCAGATTATCCATGCCCCTCAGGATTTGAAAAAACAGTTTCATGCCACCATTCACCCTCTGCCAATTCAGGGGAAGAGGCCTCAACCTGTTCATCCTCTTCATGAAGCTCAAACCCTCCAGTACTGGAAAATCCTTGTAAACCTTTTCTGCGCCCTCTCAACATCCTCCCATCAGGAGAGCCAACCGAATTGTGCACAGTATTCTTAAAATGGCCTCACCAGTGTCCTGTCCAGGGTTAACATGCCACATTAACTCCTGTAATCAATGTTCTAACCGTTAAAGGCAAGCGTGCCAAACGTGTTCTTCACCACCCTATCTATCTGCGACTCCACTTTCTGTGGAACTGTGAATCTGTACCCGTAGGTCTCATTGTTTGGCAACATTCTTCAGTGCACGACATGATTTAACTTACTAAAATGCAAAGCCTCGCAAATATCTAAATTAAGCTCCATCTGCCAGTCCTTGGGACATTGATGGGGTCAAGGGTGCCGCTGTACTCTGAGGTAATCTTCTTCACTGTCCGCTGCACCAATTTGTTGATGTTATTTCTAAACTAACTAACCATGCCTCTGGTATTCACATCCTAGTCATTTACATCCATGATGAAAAGTAGTGAGCTCAGCACTGATTCTTTCAGCACTTCACTGGCCTCAGTCTGGAAAACAATTCGTTACCTTCAAGACAATTTTGTATCCAATTGGTTAACTTTCCCTGGATTCCATGTGACCTACCTGTTTTCGATGAGGAACCATATTAAATGCCTTGCTGAAGCCAGTGTTAAAATGTATACCAAAGTGCCTTCTTCGATCTTCTTTGTCACGTTCTCAAAATACTCAAACACATTAATGATACATGATCACCATTGCACAAAGCATGTTGACTACCCCACACCAGTCCTTGTCTTTCTAAATGCACGTAAATCCTATCCCTCAGCTACCCCTACAACAACCTACACTACATTGACGTTAGGGTCACTGAGTCGATAATTAATTGTGTTTTTGGATCACTGTTCCCTTTTCTTATCCAACTCCTCCACTGGTCACAAAAAAAACAATTATATTATGTTGGTTATATGGCCAATGATATGTTCTCAGGGTGTCAGGGTCAGTGTCAGGGTCAGTGTAAGGAACAAGTCAGACAGATTTCTTTAATCTGCTCCAACAACACGTTTACAACTAAAACAAAGTTACTCAAACTATGATGGAAAGAAGAATGAATGGATATTGAAAATATGTACATTGGTATTTCTCTTTCACCAGACTAATCCCTGGGAAGGTGGTACCATGAGGAGTGAGGGGAGATTAATCTTTAGTGCTGTGAGAGAATGAGAATGAGAGGTGATTGCATTGAAACTGGAGGGGAAGGGACAGTCACTCACGATGTACTAAACAAACACTGATACGGTGATAAATTCCATGGCTTCTTTCTTACTCAGGTAATTCAGTCTTCTAATAAACTCTCCCCACGTTAATAGAGTACAGTTGGTATGTGATCCTGCACTGAACGTCACGTTAGCCATAATCCGGACAGCAGCCACAATACCTTCATTTGGAAACAGTTAACTATTCCCACCAGCTTCTGATGTCGTCTCGGAGATGGAAGATGCCTCCTTGAGACAAGACTCAAAACTTTTCGCTTCCTTCCTCACTGCCAGCAAACCACGTTGAAGTATCATGTGCACCACAGGCAAAGGAGCCACGAGCAACATCGTGAAGCCATCTCTGAGTGCAGTCTCTGCTACATTGGTTTGTCATATTGGAGCATCAATGACAGCCTCCGAGTCCTGGATAAGTGTATCAAAGGGTTGAATAGCCTCCACCTGGTCCCATGGAGCAGGTTCAAGCGTCTAATTGAGCTCTCTCGCTGTTCCTGCTTACCATAGCCCTCCTCTTACTGTGAAACATGCGAAGGATTTAATGGGCGATCCCTCTTCTTGTTCAGTAGTTTCGAAAAGATGAACAAATTCTAGATATCGATGTGCAACAAGCTTGAGGTGCTGAATGAGCTCCTCTTTTAACTGTGGAAATGTGCAGTATCTGGCCACCAAACACAAACATCTTCCTTGGTCCTCTGAAAGACTCCAACCAGTGGGGAGGTTACACCTGATCCCCATTATGCTAAAATCATTACGTGGTCCCGATGACATCCTCAGTCAAAATTCACCATTCACTCTTTCCTGAGCCCCTGCGTTTGCAATCGGTGATGGTGTATGCATAGGGAGTGATTTCCTCTCACAGAGGGAAAGCAATGTCATGAATTATCTGGGCTAGAGAGTTAGTGCACCCGCATCACTGAAAGTTTTTAAAGAGAAGGTAGATAAGGTTTTTGACTTGACAGAGAGCTGAGGGGCTTGAATAATGGGGCATTATAGAGGAATTAATGGGACTTGGCAAGATGGCGGTAATACTGCCAAACTGCTTGCCTAACAGACAATGCAAAGTGGGGTTTTTTTGCCATCCTTGGCCGATTTATGTGGTGGAATTATTAGTTTAAAACCTTACACAACACATATGTGTTAATATTTGCGTGTGGGAAGGATACCAAAGGGAAAAGGAGCAGGCAAACAGCATTACGGAGGGCCCTTCACTGCAGCACCAGGCATTACAGAGACTGCAGAAGCAGTCTCTCCTAAAACCCCCCAACCCCATTCCCCACACCCCCCACCCCCCCACCCCTGGGACCTAACGGACTCACAGGAATTGGCTGAGACGATGGAGAGAGTTACCTTGAAAGTTGCGGCTGCGATTGAAGACATTCTTTGAGAGATGTGTGCCCAGGTCCAACCCATCGCATCCATGCTGCAGAAGCATGACCTGGAAATCCAGTGCCTCGGGGAGAGGCTGGAGGAGGTGGAGAGTCCAAGTAAGGCCTCAAAAGTTGCGATGGAGTCCTCATCCAGTTGGGTCCAGGTGCGGAACAAGAAGTGCAGGCCTTGCGAGACCATATCAATGACCTCGAAAATCGAGGTCGGAGGATAAATCACAAATTGCCAGGCCCCTGGCCGGTGAGCAGCCAGTCAGTTTCATTGAAAGCTGGGTGTCAATCTTTTTGTGCCTTCATGTCGAGTCTAGCAGGCTTCAGATTGAAAGGGCTTATTCGGTTACAGTGCACGGGACAGGGCCGGTGCAGCGCCCCTGCTTGGTCCTAGTGCGCTTCTATTCATATGAACACAAGCAATAAGTCATAGACGTTTCCAGATCCGTAGGAAAACATCCGCAGGCGCTGCTGTACAAGGGATCAAAAATCATGTTTTACCAGGATTTCTCTGCAGCTGTTATTCAAAAGAGGAAATCCTTCGCTGAAGTTAAAAAGATGCTCAGGAACATGTGCATCCAATACTCCATGAGATACCCCGCAGTACTTCGTTTCAGCCACGTGGACTCAGTTTATACATTTGACTCAGCGGGTAAGGCTAAAAACTTTGTGGACACTTTAAAATAGACGGATTGGCCTGAAAAATACGGTTAATATTTGCTCTCTTTTCTATCTTTCCCCATGTTTTTCCTTCCTTTTATTTTTCTTTTCTTTCTCCCTTATAATTTCCTTTTTGGAAAGATGGTAAATGACTTTGGAATAATTTGTTACTTTTTTTTAATAACGAGATTTTCCTGATGGGAAATTTTGTGGATGTTCTTTGTTGTCTCTCCCCCTTTTTGGGTTGTTCTGCTTCTCTTTTAGTTACAAGTACGGGTGACATGAAGCCACTGACGGGTGGATTGTTCAACCTTGCTTTGTGTTTTTTTTTTCTGTTGGTTGAAGGATCACCTCCGTGTATTTTTTTCTAGCCTAAGGCTGGAGCACAGTCCGGGTTTGAAGGAATTGTGAAGGAGGGGATGTGAAGGGTGAGTGCCCTATATGGGCAGGGGGAAGAGTCTTCCATTCAAGGTTCACTTTCTTTGGCTTTCTTTGTAGTTTGTTTGGTAGGAATAGTTGTTCATAGTTTTGATAGAGTAGTTTTTGTATATATAGTTTTTCAATTCTATGAATCTTTGTTTACTTATGCTCGGTGCTTTGTAAGCAGGGTTCTCCCTCCGAGGGGTTCAAGGTTGTCTGAAAGGGGATATGGATAAGTGATTATTAAATGATGCACCTTGAGCATTACAGGAAGTCATTCGCCTGTTAAAAGGGAAGAAAGTGCTTTCTAGCCTTAAGAAGAAAAGGGTTGATATCATTTTGTTGCAGGAAACCCATCTTGATGTTGGGAACACCTAAAATTACAATGGGGGGTTATGACTGGATATTCTTTTCATCCTTTACTAATAAAAGTAGGGGAGTGGCCGTACTTATCCATAAAACCCTTCCGTTCACATTATTAGAGCAGGTGAAAGATGAGCATGGACGGTTTGTGATACTTAAAGCCCTGATACATGGGAAGGAATGTGGCAATTTACACGTCTACTGCCCTCCAGTGCATCCTCTCAAAATTTTGATTGTTGCTTTCTCTAATTTGAGTGTTTTTGGAACACGACACATTATTATGGAGGGATTTTAAATGTCTTTTGGATCGACACTGGGCAGGATGCCTTATGGGCACCCAACTATTTCTTCAACTGCCAAGCAGGCAGTTGACTTCTACGAGAAGTTGGGGCTGGTGGATATTTGGAGATGATTTAACCCTACCGGCAGGGACTTCACCTTTTTCGCAAACTCACATAAATGTCACATGAAGATTGCCCTCTTTCTGGCTCCCTCGGCTCTTCTGGACTCGATTATGGGTTGTAAAATTGGGAATATATCTCTCATCATGCGGCAGTATATTTGGAGGTTAAGGCCAAGAGTGAAGGGTTAGATTTGGCGCACTGGCATTTGGGTCGCTTTCTCCTTAAGGATTCCAAATTTGAGCAATGCCTTTTGAAGGAGTTTTAGGAATTCTTGACTATCCACTCAGGCATGGCAAGTAGTCCGTACACGCTATGGGAGACTGCTAAGGCCTTTGCTAGGGAATTAGGCATTTCCCGTTTGGCTATCCAGAAATGACAGAAGGAGGAACAGCAGCGTCTACTTGAGTCGCAGTTGAAAGCTGTGAAGACGGCACATTTTGCATGGCCTTTGGTCACTAACCTATAGCAGATCATGGCCCTTCACGCTGCCTTGAATTCAATACTGACACAAAACGCAAAGAAAGAACTTTATTTTCCTAGATAAAGACTGTTAGAATATGGGGATAGGCCAGGGAAATATTTAGCATGCCTGAATCGGAAGAAGCATTCTCCCCAATCCATTACTGCAATTAGAGACAGCACCGGGGTCCTTACCTACGATGCTAAAAAGATTAATTACAGAGATTTTACTTTGAATTATATCAGTCTGACGGTTGCGAAGACAGGAGGGCTAAAATGGAAACCTTTTTTAAGAAGCTTGTCATCCCACGGGTAACCTTGGAACAGGCCGCTCTCCTTAATGGCCCCTTGACAGTTCATGAAATACATGATGTAGCAAGGCAACTTCAGAATGGGAAAGTGCCTGGCACTGATTGGCTTCTGGGTGAGTATTATAAGGAGTTTACAGGGATTCTGTCAGGGCCGATGTTGGAGATGAACAATCACTCCTATATGCATAAATGCTTACCACATGTTTGAGAGAAGCTAATAATTCCTTAATTCTTTAGAAGGGGAAAAGATCCTGAGGATTGTGCCTCATACAGGCCCATCTCCCTAATAAATTCAGATTTCAAGATTCTGTCCAAGATCCTGGCGCTGAGATTGGAAACGGTGTTGTCCCATATTATTAAAGAGGACCAGACAGGCTTTATAAGGGGCCATAGGTCCTCTAATAATATTAGAAGTTTGGTGAATGTGGTCCAAGTTGGTCAGCAACGATCGATTCAGGGGTTGGTGATTTCCTTAGATGCAGAGAAAGCATTTGACCGGGTGGAATGACCATATCTTTTTTATGTCTTAGAACAGTGTGGGTTGAGTTAAGTCTTTGTTAGGTGGGTGGAGGTTTTATATCGCCAACCACTGGCCGTGCTCATCACCAACAGGTGAAGTCTGGGAATTTAACGATTGGTCGGGGTAGTCGGCAAGCCTGCCTCCTCTCACTGTTGTTGTTTACGTTGGTGATAGAGCCGCTGGCAGAGGCCATTGGTCAGAATGTCCACATAACTGCTCCGGAAGTGGGATCGAGGGCACACAAGATTACACTGTATGCGGATGATGTCCTTTTGTTTTTATCGAACCCGATGACCTCCGTACCCCATTTTACACAATGAATCAGCTCATTTGGGGCTATTTTAGGATATAAGCTTAACTTTGCAAAATCGGAGGCTATGCCTTTGGGGAAACTTAAGGATGTGTCAGAAGTTGAAGGTGGCCCTAACCTCCCTTTTAAGTGGTCACAGGCCGGGTTGCGGTACCTACGCATTTTTATTACCCCCAAGTTTGATCTGTTATTCCGGACTAACTTTGCTCACTTGCTCGACAATATTAGGTGAGATCTCCAGAGATGGGAGGCTCTTCCAAATTCAAGGCTGGGCTGATTATCTTTCATTAAGATGAATGTTCTTCCTCGTTGGCATTAACCATGCGTATGCTCCCTATAATTGTTCGCAGGTCAACGCTGTGGAAGCTTATGGGGTGGTTTGGTTCCTTTGTCTGGCATCGTGGGCGGCCCCTCATCAAACTTACGAAATTTCAGTTGCCTCAAGGAGGGGAGGAGTTGATTTCCCAGATGTCAGAAGGTATCAATGAAGTTCCCTGCTGTCCTTCATCTGCAAATGGGTAGGTAACGATTCAAACTCAGTCCGGCTGGATATTCAGGCCTCCAAAGCAAAATGCCCTCTTATTAACCTGTTGTTCATGGATAAGATGAGGACAGTTATGGACCATTGCCGGAACCCCATTGTCATCAGTACAGTCAGGGCTTGGACGGTGATGCATCAGATTGAGGGTTGTTTATCCAAGACTTCCCCATTAACACCTATACTTGGCTTGCCAGGTTTCCGACCAGAGACGATGGACTCAGGGTTCAAACTATGGGCAGCGAGAGGAGCATCTAGTTTTGGAGACTTGTTTGAGGGGGAGGTTATGATGTCAGTTGAGTAACTGAGCTGCAAATACGGGTTGCCCAGTAGAGAATTTTTACTTTTAATTTTCAGGTTAGGGATTTCATCCAGACGAAGACTACACTTCTCACTAAGCCTTATAAGCCCGATCCAGAGAAGTCGTTGCTGCGTTCCACAAGCACCCTTTCGGTTAGTGCCCTCTATGACCTGCTGGGTGGCAGGGCCTGCCAGGATATTAACCATTTATGTGAGCTCTGGGGGCAAGAGCTAGGAGTGGAGATCTCTTCTGAAACATGGGAGAACATATGGGAGAATAGTTAAAAGATCTCTATATGTAATAGGACATGCGCTACACAGTTAAAAGTTCTGCACATGGCGCATCTGGCACCAGACCATCTGGCGAAGTTTTAAAAAAGGTGCATCTTCAGTGTGTCCCAAATGTAAAATAAGTGTAGGTACTCTTACCCATTGCTTCTGGTCATGGTACAGGCTCCGTGTTCACTGGAGAGCAATGGTGGGAGAGATAGGGAGGGAATTGAGGACTGAAGTCAAAGTAGACCCGATAAGTCCACCGAATTTGTCAGCTTGAGACGGGCATGAAGAATAAACTATTTAATATTCTTGCATACTGCGCACGGAATAAAATTCCGATGAATTGGGTGTCTGAGATCCCGTGGGGCTTGCTGGGATGGCAGAAATAAATTATGGAGGACATTCTCTTGGACAGTTTTATAAACATGGTGCACCACACAACAGATATTTTTTATAAATCATAGCAGCACTACTTGAGTTACTTGGAAATAGATTTTTCAGTTGTCTTAACTAGAGCGTTTGTTTAACCAGGATGGTTAAATTTGTCAAGCACTGGGCCCTGAAGGGGAGATCTCCTGTGTTGATACGGGGGTATATATACAATGCTCCTGTTCAGCTTTGCCATAGAGTCAGTTAGAATCGAAACGTCAGCTCTTTTCACTCCTAACAGATGCTGGCAGACCTGCTGAGATTTTGCAGCATTTTCTCTTTTGGTTTCATTTCAGCATCCGCAGTAATTTGCTTTTATTTTTTTGCTCCTGTTCATCTGTTTGGGAGCTTTGCGCCGGGCATAGCTGTTCTATATTTTGTGGGGTTTTTTTGTTTTCTCTTTTTGTTTTTCTTTCTTTCCTTTGTGTTGCTTTGCACAGTGATAGGGTTTGTTTTGTATTAGAGAGTAGGTTATAGTTAGGAGACAGCAGTTGTATGGTAATTTGTGGTTTTTTTACATTTTACCATACTGATATTTGATATTGATTGTATTTTTCAATAAATTTATATGTTTGTAAATTTTAAAAAATTGTTAATAAATATATTTACAAAAAAAAGAAAGATCTTGCCGGAGTTATGCTGGATTTTGGAAAGATTAGAATATGTCACGTGCCAGTCAGATTAGGAATAGGAAAGTAGTACAGAAAAAAAAACCTGGCCAAAGAGCTGGTAGGGGAGGCATCACATCCGATATGTGGATCATTGGGATTCCAGCGTCGGTAGGGCCTACACAACAATGATGGGATGGACCTGAACTGGCTGCAGTCTCCGATATGTGGAATTCCCATGTCGAGAAGGAGAAGTAGACTTATGTTAGGACAAAATGTGAAAAATCAGTTAGGGCGCTTGAGGGTTACAAGGAAGTCAGGAAAGACCTAAAAAGAGAGCTCAGATGAACCAGGAGGAGACATGAGAAGTTGTTGGTGGATAGGATCAGGGTTTAACCTAAGGCTTTCCAAAGGTATGTCAGGAATAAACGAATGACGAGAATTAAATTATGGCCAATCAAGGATAATAGTGGGAAGTTGTGTGTGGAGTCAGAGGAGATAGCGGAAGCACTAAATAAATATTTTTTGACAGTGTTCACTATAGAAAATGAAAATGATGGCAAGGAAGATACAAGATACTTGCATCAAGATTAGAAGAGATTGAGGTTCACAATGATGAGGTATTAGATACACTGCAGAGTATGAAAATAGACAAGTCCCCTGGGCCTGATGGGATCTACCCTAGGATCCTCTGGGAAGCAGGGAAGAGATTGCTGAGACTTTGGCATTGATCTTCAAATCGTCATTGTCTACAAGAATAGTGCCTGAGGGCTAGATGATAGCAAATCTGGTTCCCTTGTTCAAAAAGGATAGTAGAGACAACCCTGGTAATTACAGACCAGTGAGTCTCACTTCAGTTGTTGGTAAAGTGTTGGAAAAGGTTATTATAGATAGGATTTATAACCATCTAGAAAAGAATAATCTGATCAGCGACAGTCAGCAAGGTTATGTGAAGGGTAGGTCGTGCCTGGCGGATCTTATTGAGTTTTTTGACAAAGTGAC
Organism: Chiloscyllium punctatum; assembly: GCF_047496795.1. Lineage (NCBI taxonomy): Eukaryota > Metazoa > Chordata > Chondrichthyes > Orectolobiformes > Hemiscylliidae > Chiloscyllium > Chiloscyllium punctatum. Next base: position 40,349,878 of record NC_092759.1, on the reverse strand, counting down.
CAAAAGGTAGATGAGAGCAAACCGGTTGATGTGGTGTATGTGGATTTCAGCAAGGCGTTCGATAAGGTTCCCCACAGCAGGCTATGATACAAAATGCGGAGGAATGGGAATGTGGGAGACATGACAGTTTGGATCAGTAATTGGCTTACTGATAGAAAACAAGGGGTTGTAGTTGATGGAACATGTTCATCTTGGTGCCGAGTTACTAGCGGCGTACTGCAAGAGTTGGTGTTGGGTCCAATGCTGTTCGTCATTTAGGGCTTAAAAGGATGCGTTAGTAAATTTGCAGACAACACTAAGATCGGTGGAGTTGTGGATAGTGACGGAGGATGTAGTAGGTTGCGGAGAAGCAGAGATAGGATGCAGAGCTGGGCTGAGAGGTGGCAAATGGAGTTTAATGTGGACAAGTGTGAGGTGATACACTTTGGCTGGAATAATCGGAATGTGAAGTACTGGGCTAATGGTAGGATTCCTGGGAGTGCAGATGAGCAGAGAGATCTCGGTGTCCATGTGCACAGATCCCTGAAAGTTGCCACCCAGATTGACAAGGTTGTTAAGAAGGCATACAGTGTTTTGGCCTTTATTATTAGAAGGATTGAGTTCCGGAACCAGGAGGTTATGCTGCAGCTGTACAAAGCTCTGGTACGGCCACACTTGGAATACTGTGTACAGTTCTGGTCACCACATTATAACAAGGATGTGGGAGCTTTGGAAAGGGTGCAGGGGAGATCTACTAGGATATTGCCTGGTATAGAAGGAATGTCATACGAGGAAAGGCTGAGGGCCTTGTGGCTGTTCTCGTTAGAGAGAAGAAGGTTAAGAGGTGTCTTAATAGAGACATGCAAGATAATCAGAGGGTTAGATAGGGTGAACAGAGAGAGCCTTTTTCCAAGCGTGGGGACTGCAAACACAAGGGAACACAAATTTAAAGTGAGGGGAGATAGGTATAAAACAGATGCCAGAGGTAGTTTCTTTTCTCAGAGAGTAGCGAAGGTATGGAATGCTTTGCCTGCATCTGTGCTGGATTCGCCTAGTTTAAGTGAATTTAAGTTGTCATTGAACAGGCAGATGGACGTACATGGAATAGTGTAGGTGGGATGGGTTTCAGATTAGTATGACAGGACGGCGCAACGTCGAGGCCCGAAGTGCCTGTACTCCGCTGTAATGTTCTATGTTATATGTTCTATGATAGGATATACACAAGAAGGATGGATGGACCTGAACTGGCAGTAATCTCCGATATGGGGATCATTGGGATTCCTGGGTCAGTACGACCTACACAAGAAGGGTGGAATGGACCTGAACAGGCAGCAATCTCCTGGCAGGCAGGTTTGCTATTGTAACTCAGGAGAGTTTTCACTTGTGTGATCAGGGGCGGGGTGGGGGGGGGGGGGGTGGCGGTGCGGGAGTGGGAGGCAGAGCGGTAGGTCCACAATACAGTGACAAAGGAGAAATTGGAGACTAAAACCAGTGCAGCTAAGACCAACAATACAGAAGCAGAGAGCATTGAACAAAATGGCTACCTGAAGTGTGATTAGTTTCATGTGAGGAATCTGGCAGGTCGGAACTTGGAGCTTTGGTGAGTACATATAACGACAATGTACATATTACAGAGACTTCCTGAGAGATGGAGAAGAGAGCATTCAATCCAGTGGGTCCAGAAATAGTTGCTGAATATGCAGTGAGTGTCAGGAAACAGCTGTTAAAAGTGAAATAATTATCCAGCACTCTGTCAAAATTGGACCATGTGTAATGCAATGTACAGATTGAAGTGACAAAGGAGGACAGTGGAATTGCCTATTTACAATATTTTCTGCTTTACTGGCAGTCTTTCGTAATCACCAGAAAATAGCAGCAGAGGATTTACCTCAGGGAAACTCAAACCAAATATCAGGTAGTATCTGATGTGTTTGGCTGAGGTGTATTTATTTCAATGCAAGGATTATTATGGGTAAACAAATGAATTTAGAACGTGAATCCGTACATGGGAATACGATGTTGTAAATATAATAGGGACTTGGTTGAGAAAGGGACAGGACAGGCTGCTCAACAATCCAGGGTTTTGATGTTTTAGATGAGATAGAGGGGAAGGTAAAATAAAAAGGGGGAAGGAGTTGCATTACTAATTAGGGAGAATGTTCCATCTGGACTTAGAGATGGAGTACTTGAGGGCTCATCTACTGAGTCAACATGAATAGAGCTCAAAAATAAGATGGATGCAAGAACTGTACTAGGGTTATACTGTACTCCCTGCAACAGCCACCGAAGGATTGAGGAACAAATATGTATGCCGATTATGGAAAAGCGTATTAAACCAAGAGTTGTATATCTTTCCAAGCTTCAGGCTCTCTGCCTTTATTCCTGATGAAGGGCTTTTGCCCGAAACGTCGATTTCGCTGGTCCTTGGATGCTGCCTGAACTGCTGTGCTCTTCCAGCATCACTAATCCAGAATCTGGTTTCCAGCATTTGCAGTCATTGTTTTTATCATAGTGAGTGACTTTAACATCCCCAATATTGACTGGGAGTCCCTTAGAGAAAGAGGCTTAGACGATGTAGAATTTATTAAGTGCATCCAAGAAAGTTATTTGCAGCGGTATGTGGATAGTCCAACTATAGGAGGGATCATACTGGACCTCGTGTTCGAATATTTGTCTGTCCAGGTGATTGTCCATTCAGTAGAAGATCATTTCGGAAACAGTGATCACGACGCCCTCAGGTTTGAGATAGCTATGAACATGGACTAAGTCAGGATCTTGTGGAAGTTAATAAATTGGCAGAAGGCAAATTACACCAGCATTGGTCAGAAGCGAGGGGCTATTAATTGGGAGGAGCTGCTGTCAGGCATATCCACATTTTGCATGGTGGGACTGTTTATTAAATTGTAATATCGTCTCGTGAATGTCCTCCCAAATGCTCGAATTTTAATCAATTTTGTTTGAACAGATATTTCGAGGACACTACATGTGAGAAAATAGGAAGAGATAATGGATGATTGTGTACTGTGTCCTTCGCACCACCAGCTTGTTTCTCCAGGCACTGAAAGTCTTTATTGTGGGTCAGGGAACCTCAGAATTAATATGGCACAGAAGGAGGCAATTCAGCCCATCGTACGTCCACAAGCTCTCCCATTGAACTATCTGAAAGCAGATCGAGTTATTTGAGACAGACTGAGAGAGAGGGAAAATGAAACAAAAAGCAAGAATGTGAAGGGAGATCGACAGAATGGATAGAAAGTGGAGCGACAGACTGAGTGAGAGGAACGGGTGTTAGATGAGAGTGAAGCTGGATAGATCAGGATGCAGCATGAGAAAAATAGACAGAAGATGGAAAATTTATTTAATAACTCCCCTGGACTACAAGCCCTTTTTTCTGGTGCCATACCCTGAGGGCGCTGTGCTGATACTGGCTGTCTTCCCAGATCATTTATCTCCAATAACAACACAGAGCTGGGTTGCTGACAATTAAACATAGTCCAATAGACCATTTGATTAGTTCCAAGGAGAAGGTGGATTAACTTAAATAGACTGGGCGAACAGCAACAGGAACTGAAAAGCCCCCGAGATACTGTGAGTGGGCCTGGACCAGAGAATCTCAGTGAAGGAGGTCACTGATAGAGAGGAAATCAGCTTCTCAGATGTGGGTCGAATAATGATTGATTAAAGTTTGCACAACACTTCCATGGTTTTGTAATTCACATTTCAATTAGATAGCTCAAGGTCATGAGTATATTTTAGCAATCTTATCTGTTTGTATTTTACATATTTTGGAATGTACAAAAAGTTATGTTGTCCCCATATTTTGTGTTGAATATGCATATTGTTTTACTGGGGAAGTAGGGACCTGTTCTGAGGGTTGGTCTTTATCTGCACAACGCTGGGACCAGAGTCCTAACAAATCACATAACTAACGTTGTGGGCAGATCTTTGAACATTTTTTTTTTAGGTTTGAGGTGGGGTTTCAGTTATAGAGGAAATTAGAAAATTGGAATGAAAAGAGGATTTAAGAGTGCAGAACTCAGGAGAGGTTATTAAAATCTCCAGCACAGGCACAAATAGGACAGAGTGCATTGAAAGTGTAAACAATCGCACTGGACAGACAAATGACATTGAGAGGAGGGACGGTTAATAGAGGACTGAGACTGTTATGTCTGTCTGCATGCCGTTCAGGAATAAATTAATTGAGCTTGTGGCGCAGATTGAAATTGGCAGAGACATGGCTGCAAGGGAATCAGGATTGACAGCTGAATATTCAAGGGTATACATCCTATCAAAAAGATCGGTGGGGTGGGGGGAGCGGTTGACTTATTAGTAAGAATGAAAATAAATCAATCGTAACAATTCTGATCTTCTTGCTATTGGAATGATGTTGTGAAACTTGAAAGGATTAGAAAAGATTTCCAAAGATGTTACCAGATTGGACTATTTGAGCGACAGGGAGAAGGTGAATAGGCTGGGGTTGTTTTCCCTCATGCGTTAGAGGCTGAGGGATGACGTTATAGAGGTTTAGAAAATCATAAGGGGCAGGCATGGGATAAAGAGACAAAGTCTCTTCCCTGGGGCGGGAGAGAACTAGATTGCATAGGTTTAGGTTGAAAAAGCGAAGATTTAAAAGGGACCAAAGGAGCAAGTTTTTTTCATGAACAGAGTGGTGTGTGTATAGAAACAACTGTGGGAGGAAGTGGTGGACACTGGTCCCATACCAACATTCAAAAGACATACGGATGGATATGTAAATAGCAGATATAGGGTATATCTATATAGGATATAGGATATAGACATAGGATATAGGGCAAGTGCTGGCAAATGGGATTAGATTAGGTTGGGATATCTGCTCGGCATGGACGAGTTGGACCGAAGGATCTGTTTCTATGATACACATCTCTCTGACTGTATGACATAAAGTTGGGTCAGATAGCACAAAATCAGCGTGGGTAGAATTGAGTATCCCTAAAGGTTGAAAAAAGAAACATAGTTGGTGTCATGTTCAGGATTCTAATACACACCAGGAGATGGAAATGATGCGCAGAAAAGGCAAAGTACAGTAGTCATGGGAGATTCGAATACACGGGGGGTCTATGAACATCAGGTTGGCAGTGGTTCACAAGAAATATCAATTGTGGAATATCTTCGATAGGGCTTTTTGGAGCAGCTTGTGGTGGAGTCCACAGACGGAGGCAATTCAGCCCATCATACATCCACAGGAACAGGCATTACTGGATGTAGTGCTGTGTAAAGATGCAGACTATATAAGAGAGCTTTAGGTGAAGGAACACGAAGGAAGTTGTGATCCTAATATGATTGAAATTATTCTGCGATTTGAGATGGGGAAGATAGAATCAGAGGTAATGGTATTTCAGCTATATAAAGTTAACTACAGAGGCATGTGGGATGAGCTGGGTAGAATTGACTGGGAGAGGGGCTTGCATGAAAAACAGTGGAAGAGCAATGGCAGCAGTATCTGGGAGTAATTCAGAAGACACAACAGAGTTTCTTCCAGAGAGAAAAAAGAAGCATGGTACAGGGGAGGATGAAGCAACCATGGCTGACTAGGTTAAAAATCACACAACACCAGGTTATAGTCCAACAAGTTTAACTGGAAGCACACTAGCATTGGGAGTGCCGCTCTTTCAACAGGTGTTTGTGTAGGTGTCAGGGACAGAATAAAAGCAAAACAGCAAGCGTATAATGGGATGAAGGGCACAGGAAAACCAGACAATTTGGAAGCTCACAAAGACCAACAGAGGACAACAAATAATAAAGATGGAGGGAGGAGATTAAATATGAGGGTAAGCTTGCCAGTTAAATCAAGAAAAATAGTAAGATCTTCTTTAGATATATACGGGCAAAGGCAAGACAAAAATGGACATTGGGCTGCTGGAAAATAGCATAGGAGAGACAGTCGGTGGGAACAACGAAATGGCTGAGGACACAAATAATTTCCCAAAAATTCAAGAGTGTGACGGGGAAAAGCTCAGTATGTCACACATTGCCAAGGCAAACAAGGTAGAAAAGCTAACTGGGCTGATGATGGATAAGTCACCTGGACCAGAAGGACGACACCACAGAGTTCTAATGGAGAAAGCTCACAGGTCGTGGGGGCGTTAGTGATGATCTTTCAGGAATCATTAGAATCGCTACAGAACTGGAATAGAGCTAATGTAAAATCCCTATTTAAAAACGGAATAAGGCAGGAGACGGAAAATTACAGACCAAATAGCCTAACCTCAGTCGTGGTAAGATCCTGGAACCGACTGGGAAGGATGAGATTTCTGAATATTTGGAGGTGTATGGCAAAATAGGTCAAAGTCTGCATGGTTTCATCAAGGGGAGGTCATACCTGACACATCTGTTAGGCCTTTTCGAGAAAGTAACGAGCAGCTTAGGCCGAGGAGGGCCAATGGATGTTATTACCCGGAGCTCAAGAAGGCCTTTGACAATTTGCACACAGAAGACTATTGGTTAAGATAAGGGCACATGGTGACATAGGTAATGTGCTAGCATGGGATAAAAGCGTGACTGTTCGGCAAAAAGCAGGTTGTAGGGATAGAATGGTCCTTCTCAGGATGGCAGCTGGTGACAAAATGTGTTCTGCAAAACTCAGTGTTGGGGCAACGTTTCACTTTGTACTTTAATGATCTAGATGACAGAACGGAGGGCATTCTGGCTAAGTTTGCAGACATTACAAAGATATGTAAAGGTACAGGTAGCACGCAGGAGGCAGATAAGCTGCAGAAGGATTTGGACAGGTTAGGAGATTGGCGAAGAAGTGGCAGATGAGTAAAACATGGGCTAGTATGAGGTCATGCACTTTGGTGTGAAGAATAGGGGCATGAACTACTTTCTAAATGGGAAGTAAATTCAGAAGTCTGAAGTGCAAAGAGACTTGGCAATCCTAGTCCAGGCATCTCTCAAGGTAAACTTGCAAGTTTAATCAGTAGTTACAAAGACAAATACAATGAAGGGATTTATTTCGAGAGGAATTGAATATAAAAGCAGTGATGCATTTCTAAGGAACTAAAAAGCTTTGGTCAGGCCACATTTAGATTATTGGTTGCAGCTTTGGGCCCTATATCTCAGCAGATATGTAGTGGCCTTGGAATGTTTAGAAAACGTTCACTGGAATGGCCACAGGAATGAAAAGCTTAACATATGAGGAACATTTGAGGGCTCTGGGTCTATACTCGATGGATTTTAGAAGGATGGGGAGGATCTAATTCAAACTTACAGAATACTGAATGAATTGGACAGAGTGGAGTTTGGGAAAATGTGTCCAATGGTAGGAAAGACTAGGATCCGAGGCTCATACATACACCACAGCAACGACCTTTTAGAACAGAGATAACGAGTAACTTCTTCAGCCAGAGCATTGTGATTCTATGGAATTCATTGCTACAGAAGGCTGTGAAGGCCAGGTCATTGAGTATGTTTAAGCCTGTGTCGGATTGTAAAGAGGACCAAGGATTATGTGGCGAATGGGTTTGAGAAATTCATCAGCTTTGATTGAATGTTGGAGCAGTCTGGATGGGCTGAATGGCCTGGTTTCTACTCCGATGTCTTCTGGTCTTATGGTCTTTAGTAATATTAGCTTTCCTCAGTCCTCATTGTAGATTTATACTCGAACCTGATCTTCACATGATTTATAAAGAAAAACGTTCTAAAATTGATAACTGGGCAATATCATGTTCCCTAACTCTCGTCTCAGCAGCCATGTCCCCCAATTCTGCCTGCTTTCTGTCTCAACCCCAATGCCATGATCACATTGTAATTCAAGTGCAGTAAGTGGAACTTCATCACAGTTGATTGTCATTAATAAATCAACAGCATGACCCTCACCTGCCCTCTCTGATCATGGAGTAACAATCTGAATTACATTTATCAGGGACAATTCTCTGTTAACATATCCATGCCGTTTGTCTGTTATAACTCCATGTTGTCTTAGGCATATTTTCCTGTCAGATTATCGAGTATAAACGTTCTGTCAATGCTTTATTTATATTGTAATGACTGATCACTAGCTGCAGGCTGTATGTTTCCAATTATAAACAGAGAAACTCATTTATATTCTGACAATCCTCTGTCATTACTCCCAGATCCAATTCAGAATGAATGATAACACAGAATCAATCTGCCATCTCCAACATTCCTCTGCTTAGTCACCCTCACATGTCACATTCTGAATGTATAACTTTTATGCGTAAATTTGAAATGTAGTAATAACTGCATTGAATAGAAAGGGGTTAACCGGAGCTATTTGTTTAGCGAGTGTGATTAATATCAGCCTCTGTGGATCCTAACTGTGTCACTGGAGGATTAGCCTCTTCTTTTAATAAGGACTGGGTTCGATATGCTAAACCATAGTATGAGCAGGAGCATCAGCGACAGCACTAACAAGGATCAGCATCTCCAGAGAGAGGGGAAGGAGAGATCAGAATCTGGGAACAATGGACTGGAATGTTCCAACAATGGATCAGAATCTGAGAACATTTGACTGGAATGTTCCAATAACAGATCAGAATCTGAGAACATTAGACTGGAATGTTCCAACAATGGACAGGAGTTTATCCTGGGGTCTTTACTTCCTTTCTCAGCCTTGGATATCAGTAGCAGCACGGATCGCAGATATCCTTTGGATTATTCAAGGTGGTTACTATCCATTCCTCGCTATAGTTGGTGTTCCTCGTAAGTCATTCTCTTTGTCTATTAAACCGAGTTGAACTGTGTTTCTGCTCATGTTAGGTAAATTTTGGAATGGGGGAAGTCAGTGTCTTCTCTCCCAATCAAAAATTCCTTTCCCGATAAATTCTATGAAGCAAATTACTATTTATAAATTGCTCACTCAAACGCGAGAAGGAACCAGACTGTTCTCAAATCCATAAACCTTCTAGCCCTGCACAGATCTACATTTCCATAACCTCCCCACTCACCAATCCTGCCCAGTACCATCATTATGATGTTCCAGTCTACTCGTCAGCTTCATGCAACATCTGAATAAACTTCTGAATTTGTGTCACCATGAAATCCGGATCCATCTTTTTCCAGTCCCTTCTAACGACATGTCCATGACAAGTTAATTGCACTTGAGATGTTTAACTTGTTCTCTCCATAGAATCTGTCAGGCACGAAAATAGTGCATGGTGCTCGAGTCATTGACTCTTAATCTAGACGCACAGAACGAGAATCTATTGATGTTTGATGAAGCAAGTAAATGGAATTTAAAATAAACTATCATCATTTGTAATAAACAGAAGCCCATCTGCTTGCCTCGTGTCCTTCAGAGAAGGCAATGGGTTTTCCTTCGTTGCTCAGGTCTCCGAGTAACTGCAAACCCACTCTTTCGTGTTCTGTGGAACAGCTGAACCAGCCGGTCAGTTCAGGATAGGGATAGCACGCTGGTCTGACCAGGGCTTCATATACCTGGAGAAAAAGAACAGAAGTAAAGATAGCTTCCTTCTGCTTCCTGTTTCCCATATCCCTGCAGCTCATTTCCATCAGGTAGGTGACTACTCCTTATTTTAGGTATATTCCATCTCATTGAGTCTCTCCCCGAGAATGCGAGGTAAGGAAGTTGTAAATTCCGCATCAGTGGCAGTATATAGAGAAGGATTTTTTAAATATATACACCATAAGAAAGAAATGAAGGCGGCGAAGTGAGTGAAAGTAATTATTGTGATCATTCTGAGAGTGTTGTTGAGGCAGGGTTTTGGGTATTGTGCACAGATTTTCTCTCTTTTATAAGGAACGACCTCCTTACGACAGAGTGAGTGAAAAGGGATTCCACCAGACTAATCGCAGGGATGATGATACCACGAGGAGTGAGTGAACATTAATCTGTCGCACTGTGAGATAATAAGATGGGATTGCATTGAAACTTCAGGGGGATGGACAATCACATATAATGTTCTAAACAGGCACTGATACGGTGAGAAATCCCATGGATTTTGTTTACTCAGGTTATGAGATACTTGATACTTTTTGTATCTCTCAGAACATTCCTCCAATCCGCCCCCACTCCCCATATTAATGAGAGAGCAGAAAATCCAGACTTTGAATTTGAACTCCACATTTTAATACAGTGCATTTGGTATGTGATCCTGCACTGAATGTCATGTTATCCACAATACTAACATCAACCACAATACCTTCATTCTAAAACAATTAACTATTCCCACCAGTTTCTGATCCTCATGGAAAACATGGGTCTGTCTTCTCGGAGATGGCAGATGTCTCCTTAAGACGAGACAGCAATCATCTGGCTTCCCTCCTCACTGCCAGCAATCCACGTTAAAGTATCACATGTTCCACAGGCAATGTGCCTCTATCAGTGCAGGATCTGTACCTGCGATTTGTCATGTTGGAGCATCAGTAACATTTTCCTGTTCCTGCATAACCCTTTGGTAGGCTCAATGGCCTCGTCCTCGTCCCGTGGAACAGTTTTGGGAGACTGTTTGGGCTCCACGTCACCCTGTTTAACAGTTTGATGGGCTGACCAGTCCCCTCCACTTCCTGTGTACCAGGCAGAAGGATTGAAGGGGCTGTCTCACTTCTTGTTCAGTAGATTCGATGGGCTGAATGCTTGCACATATTCGTGTGTAACCAGCTTGAGAGACTGAATGAGCTCTGCTTTTAACTGTTGAAATGTGTAATGTCCGGCCGTGCTGTTACATGAATGTTATCAACATATTAACGCCACATGCCTAAATGCAGTCCAGGTCTAGCTGCACATGGACACAAACTGCTTCAGGAGCTGAGGGAGGTAAATTTTCTGAACATTGTGTGATCTTCAATGACCATCCCCTGATATTATGATGGGGAAGGACATTGATGAAGCTGCTGAAGATGATTCTGCCGAGGAATCTACCCCGAGGATCTTCTGTAGCAATGTCCCGGGACTAAAAAGGTTGACGTCCACCAACCACAAACATCTTCCTCTGTGCGATGGCTGACCCCAAACAGGGGAGAGATTGTGGCTGATTCCTATTAAATTAATTCAGGCAGCGTTTCTTGATACAATCCTGTGTCAACACTGGCCTTGATATCAGGGTCTGTCACTCTTATATGAGCTGTGGTGTTCACCTCTTTTGATCATGCCAATAGGTTATTGTGTATGGTTGGGGAGTGTAACATTTTCACAGAGGATGGTGAATGTCAGGAATTATCTGGTCTAGAGAGTTTGGGGAGCTAGATCACTGAAATTATTTGCAGAGGTGGTAGATGTTTTTCTTTACCTGTCATAGAGTATGGGATGTGAAAAATTGGGAACTAAATCAGAGTTGATGCCAACATTGGATCAGCCATAATGTTATACAATGGCACGGCAGGCCTGATCATCCGAATTACCATCTAATCCTGTTCCTCATGTTGCAATATTCTGTAGTTAGAAAGTTATTGGTTGTAATTTTCCTGAACATTCCGTGATTGGATGTTGCAGTTAGAGAGAGAAAAGCATTTGATGATTCATCTCTGGGTGAGGTATGGGGACTGTATTCACAGTGATTCTGGGTCTGCACCATGACCAACAAATGAAACACAAGTTGCAGAGAGGAGACACTCTATAAAGAGACCAGAGGCGTATTTGGAATTCAGACTGGGTTTTGAATTAACATTTTTCAACCCATACCAAACTGTGTGTGATAGTTGTGAGGGATAGAAGGAGATCCTCTATTACTGTGGACCAGATATTTGGACCAAGTGGACTCCAGCTGTTCCTGTGCAGGATCTGTGAGAGGCTGAATGGAATATGAAAACATAGGACTGAGTAGCAGGAGTGGGCCATTAGACACTTTGTCTTTGCTCAGTCACGCACTAGGATCTTAGCTGATCCGGTTGGGGTCTCAGCAGTACTTCTTCTGTGCACGCACCATCTTCCTACATTCACTTGTCTATCAAATATTTATCAGACATAACTTTGAATAAATGCAAACATCCAGGCACCACAAATATCTGGGGAAGGAAATTCCCACTTGAGCAGCCCTTGTAGAATTTCTCATTCGAGCTCCAACCAATGTTGCAGGGTCACTGTTCCCTTATGGAGTCTCACTGCTCCACTGGTTACAGCAAATTTCAAAGTTAGGTGATATGGCTAATTATACAAGTGTCAGCCTGGCTCATCTTATCGAAAAATGTGAAACACACACACACACATATATATATATACACACTCACTCACATCTTAAGACAAAACAGAAAAATGAAAGCTTTCCAGAGTTTCATAATAATCAAACTCATAACAAATGGATAGATGATAGATTGTCCCTAATGTTATTCTGTTTTCTGAAGTTATTCCGCTCAGACAAGCTTCTTGTAATGCGATCTCGCCCCGGAATCTTTGGATTTAGCTGAACTCCTATGAGAAAGTGAGGACCACAAATGCTGGAGATCAGAGGTGAAAATGTGTTGCTGGAAAAGCGCAGCAGGTCAGGCAGCGTCCAAGGAGCAGGAGAATCGACGTTTCTGGCATGAGCCCTTCTTCAGGCATGGGGAAAGGACTCATGCCCGAAACGTCGATTCTCCTGCTCCTTGGATGCTGCCGGACCTGCTGCGCTTTTCCAGCAACACTTTTTAGCTGAACTCACTTTGCTTCAGACGGTAGAGTGATTCCAATTAATCTTTCATCAGGAATTCTCCACGACTCATCAGGTAGAGGTGAATCAGGGATTTTCTGTTGTCAGGTGGAACAAATTAAGAGGGAGGGATCATTCGATTGCAGCTTCTCAGGCAGAGAACATTGTTCTCCTTCTCTGTGTTGAAACATGCAATAATGTCATCTGAACACCAAACTGGACCATGTGCGCTCATCGTGAACATTCTCTAGAATGGATCATAATGGAATATATGCAAGAGCATCATTGCTGTTGTTATACACAGTGCCATTCATTAGCAAAAAAGAAAATTCCTGCTTTATAATTTGATGATATGTTGGAATGTTTATGCTTAATGTTTAAATATCGTTTGATGTTTTCATAATATCTGTGCTAAAATCAATGCATTTTATTCTTAAAATTCATTCCATAGTTTTAGTCTCCCTGAGAAGAGAAAATATATATCCAGCTGATGTTTTCTCAAAATCATGTATGCTACAAAAGGATTTCTCATCTAAGTCCAAAACTGTTAATGTTTCGGAACGAAAGGCTTGCATTCCAGAAATGTGTGAACAAAACATTGTTGATAAGCTTCCAAAACATTTTTGTTTTAGTGTAAGGGATCAAAACTACACATAATGTGTCATATGTGGTCTTAGCAACGCCCTGTACAGATGTAGACTCGAAAGATTTAATGCTGGAAAGCACAACTGGTCAGGCAGCAACCGAAGAGTAGGAGACACGATGTTTCAGGCACATTCCTGATCAAGGACTTACACCTGTAACGCCAATTCTCCTCCTCCTCGGATGCTGCCTGATTGGCTGTGCTTTTCCAGCCCTACAATGTTCGACTCTGATCTCCAGCATCTGCACTCCTCAATTTTACCCTGCATAGATGCAGTAAAACATTCCTGATATAACCTGGTACCCTTTTCCAGAAACGCAATCATTCCACTTAGCTTCCAAATCACTTGCTCCAAGTGCAGACAAACTACATATGATTCATGTACCAGAATCATGAAAACCGCCTGTATCACAGAGCTCTGTAATCTCTCTCTACTTAAATTGTTTATCATTATTTTATCCTTCCACCCAAAATAGACTCCTCAAATTATGTCATATCTGCTGAAGGTTTGCTCACTAATCTCCTTTTGCCTATATCATATTGATGACACACACGACCTCCATTTCATGACATGCTGAATGACCATCTTGGTGTTAAGCTAATTAAGCTTTGGTATATTCAATCCCTTCCTCCAGATCTTTGATAGAGATATTGATCGTTGATGATCCCATAGTTATCTCTGAGGCACTCCTCCAGCTACAGCTTTGTCATGTGAAAGTAAGCACTTATAACTACTTTCTATTCCCTGCAAGCAAAAGCTTCTTGAATAATAGCTCAGGCAGTATAAATGGCCTCCTGGGTAGTAGAACGTACTCAATGAGCTCAAATGATTCGTTCTATTTTCCTCTGTAACTTGTTAAAGAGGCAGAATGGTCTCCTCCCATTTCATGGTCACGATAATGACTGGCTGAATTAGGTTTTCCTCTGTCTCTATCACAGCTTCAAGGGATGAGTGGAGTGCACAATACATGGGTAGGGGCAGCAGTATATTCCTGTAACAGCATCGAGTGTGAATTGAGATACACATGGGGTAGGGACAGCAGTTGGCTATTTGGCGGCACTATTCAGAATGCTCATGGCTGATCGGAGTGTCTCTGACCATCCGTCTCCTGTCTGTTCCCAATAACCACTGACTCTCCTGTCCAGCAAAGATCAGTCAAGCTCAGCCTTGAATATCTTCAAAATCTGAGTCTTCACTGCTCCCTGAGGATGAGGACCCTACAGATAGTACAATACTAAAGTGAAAGTGGCGTCCTTTTTACAGTGTGGGACCCGTTATTTTAAACTGTGTTAACCTAACATTAAAGCGTCACTTCTTTTGCATCACAAGGACAGAATATTTAGGTATAGAAATAAACCATTCAGCCCTGTAAACCAGTCCAATAGTACCACTGCCTCTTTTCAAACAGGAAGATAATAACTGATAGCATGACACCCAACGAGCATTATAAACGCTGAATTAGGCCATTCGACCCATCGTGTCTGAATGCCATTTAGTAACGGCTTAGAGTTTTCTCAACAGCATTCTGCTGACCTCTGTCTGTAACACTTGGCACCTTTTTTCATCCAAAACTTATCTATCTCTGTCTTATAAGCATTAGTGTCTGTGTCTTATGTGTGCTTGTGTGTGTTCCTTAATGTGTTTGTGTATCTTTGTATTTATGTGCTGAATTCAATAGTGAGAGTGGTAGTGGGTGAGCCATATTTGGAGATAGAGTGTCAGCCTTGTTCTGGGCTAAGTGGTATAACAGATAGTGAGTGTGAGTGAGCAAACAGAGTAAGGTGACACTTAACCTGAGAGAGCTAGGTGGATATTGGTGCTTGTCCTGTGATGACAGTCAGTTCTTCAGATCATGTCAGCGTCGAGGTGAGCCTCCCCGAATGTCTTGTCCGAGTCTATCACTAATATTGCCGTAGACACTGTCCCTCAGATTCCAGATTCCACAGAATCAGTCTGGGTGGATCTTGTAAATAGCAAAGAGAAATAAACGTTGTTGTATTATGTATCGAAACCAATATTCTCATGCAATGTCTGTGCATTATATGCTCTGGAAATTAGAAATGCAAATATTGTGGATGCTGCAGTATTACTGGATGATCTCAAAGTGCATCTGAACTGCGTTAACTAAGTGACTGCTAAAGTTGTTAAAAATAAATTCCATAAGCGTATAACAGGTAGTTTGGAGAGTATGTTGTGACTCAAACAAGAGAGCAGGTTATTTTGGATTTGTTGTGTGGTCAGAAGGACTCATTAGTAACCTTGCTCTGAGGCATAGTGACGTTAATATGTATCTTACACGGCATCTGCATACAATATAGAATGTTTGAGCATGAAGTGATAGACATGCAATGGTTGTTACAGTCATAGAACATGGAGTCTTGCAGCTTGGATACAGGCTCTTTGGATCAAAGTGATCTGTCCTGACCAAAATGTCCCTCCTGCTAATTCCATGTCCCTGCCCTTGCCCCATATTCTTCTAATTTTTTTCCTATCCACGTATTTGTCCAAACGCCTTTTGAATGTTGTTAATGTACGTGCCTCAACCAAACTGCTGGCTGCTAATTCTATATGTGTACCATCCTCTGCATAAAAATGTTGCTCCTCAGGATCCCTTTTATTCTTTCACCTCTAACCTGATGCCTTCTCGTCCTTGATTCCCAACACTGGGAACAAGAATGAGTGCATTTTCCTTATTCTCATGATCTTATAGATTTCTATACGATTTCCCCTCAGTTTTTTACACTCAAAGGAAAATGTCTTGGCCTGTCCAAACTCTACCTACAACTCAGACTGTTGAGAACTGGCAACATCCTTATAACTTTCTTCTGTCCTCTTTCTAGTTTAATCACATCCTTCCTATGGCAAACTGAACAAAACCGAACACAATACTCGAAGTGCAGCGTCACCAGCGTCCTGTACAAGTGCAATCTAATTCGCCAACTTCTGTACTCAATGCCCTGACTGATGAAGGCCAGTGTGCCAAAAGCTTTTTTTACTGCCCTGTCTACTTGCGACCACTTTTAGAGAACCACGGACCTGAGCTCCAAGATCTCTCTGTTCCACTACACACCTTCAGGGTCTAATATTCGCCACGAAGCTGCAACCTGAATATGACTTTCCAAAATGCAACACCCAGCAGATATCGATATTAAATTCCACTTGCCATTTCTCGGCCCACTTCACCAGCTAATAGAGGTCCTGCTGTAATTTCTAATAACCTTTCTCACTGTTCACAGTACTGCCTATTTTATTGGCATCAGCCTCATTATTAATCATGCCTTGTACATTCTCATCCAAATCCTTGATATAGATAACAAACAGTCAGAGGCCCAGCACCGACTGCCGAAGCACTCCACTAACCGCAGGCGTCAAGTCCAACAAGCATCCTCCCAGTATTAGCCTCTGTGTCCTACCAAAGTGCTGACTACTCCTTATCAAACCGTGTCTTTTCAAATGCATGTGTATGTTATCTCTCAGAACCTTCTCAAGTAACTTACAAATCACAGTTGTTAAGCTAACTGATCTATAGTTCCCAATTTCTACTTCGCAGCCTTTCTTGAATAAGGGCACAACGTTCACGACCCTTCAGTCTTCCGAGAACTCCGCTGTGGCTAGCGATGATGCAAAAAAATCAGCCAGGGCCCCCGCAATATCTTCTCTCGCCTCTTGCTGTGTTCTTGGATACACCTGGTCAGGACCAGGAGATCCACAGAAATACTGCAATGACTGAAACATACATCTATTTCTTTAAGGTACAATCACCGAAGAAAGGGCAAGTGACTTAATTATGGTTAACATAATAAATTAAACATTACATCAATCATAGGAAGTGACCTAAGAAGGATTCCAGGTATTGTGGAAAACGGAGAATTCTCAAAGATTTGTTTGTGTGGAGTGTGTATATTCTCTCCCTATCTGCGTGGGTTTCCTCCGGGCGCTCCAGTGTCCTCCCACAGTCCAAAGATTTTGAGGTTAGGTGAATTGGCCATGCTTAATTGCTCATAGTGTTCAGGGATGTAAGATTAGGTACATTAGTCGGGAAAATGTTAGAATCAGAGGGGAATGGGTCTGGGTGGTCACTCTTCAGAGGGGCGGCATGGACCTATTGGGCCCAAGGGCCTTTTCCACACTCTTGGCATTTCAGGATTCTGTGAAAGAAGAACACGAAGACTACATAAATCTACAATCTGTATTTCAAAGAAAGCAAAATAAAAGCAAGATCAAATGTGGAATTTTGTAATCAGGAGAAGTGAGGTTATTGTGGAGAACACGGAACTGGCCAAGAAAATAACCAGTTACTTTGCTTCTGTCTTCATGGAGGAAGATCCAGAAAATCGTGAGAAATGCCAAGAGATCACATGGAAATTGTGGAACGAAAGAGATAAAGTCAATTCATATCCTTAACAAGGTAGTAGTTGAAGACTATTATGGTACTTTTGTAGCTGGATTGAGCATTGCTAAATCTGATGAGCCAGTTGTACTTCGTATCAAAATATCAGCAATGCCCGCATGAATTGTGTTGTCGATGGCTGTTTTATTTTCCTGCACATTCTGCAGAGGCTGGAAGTTAGTAAATGTGTTCCAAGCATTGTAGATGGATGGGAGGGATCCAAGCAACTGCAAAGGGAAGAAGAGATAGTGTGGAGAACTGCAGACCAAACAACTTCATATCTGTAGGGAAACTGTTGTAATCTATCATATAGGATCTGATATTGGATATTTAGAAATTAACAGCGACATTGGAGAGAATCAGTCTGCATTTCTGACAGAGTCATCATACTTGTCAAACTTCAGAATGATTTGAACTTGTTTATTCCAACATAGAAATGGCATATTTCGATTTTCAAAAGGCTTTTTATAAGAACTCATGCAGTGTGTTCTTAAATAAAGTAATGTGAATGGTAATTGGAGGAACATATGTAAGAGGAAAGTTAAAGTCAGGCTCGCCTTCATTTAAGAGAATCAGAACATAGGTGAAAGGTCATGTTGAAGCAGTTTCAGAGTTTGTTAATGAGACTGTACCTGGAGTATTGTGTAAAGTGTTGGTGACCCAATTTAAGCAAGAATGTGCTGACCACAAAGGATGTGCAATGGACATTCTCCAGATTCATACCTCAGATGGCGAGATTGCCTCATGTGGAAACTCGGCCTGAGTCCTCCAAAGTTTCAAAGAATGATCGGTGATCGCAGTGAAATTTAGAAAAATCACGAAACATATGACAAAATGGAAATAAATAGAATGGTTCTCTGGCTGTCTACTCTACATTTAAGGCAATGAATAGCAGGATAAAGGATAGACAATTGCAGATTGCAATAAGAAGGCAATTCTCCGCCTTAACGGGATTGACTAACACAGCAGGATGGAAACCTGCTGGCAGGGCAAGATTAAGGAGAATCCCCACATAAACTACAAGTTTGTCCAGCGGAACAGAATAACCAGGGAACAGTTAGGATCAATAGTGGCTTGACAAGTTGCATCCAACTCAACTTAATGGTAGGAGACAGAAGGTCTGCTGGTAGAAGGCTGTTTGTTTGAAAGGAGACCAGTGTCCAATAGTGTACCACTGGGATCAGTGCTGTGTCCCTTCTTGTTTGTGATTTAGAGGCACCAATGTTGGACTAGTTTGGGCAAAACTAAAAGTTACAGAACACTAGATGATAGTCCAACAGGTTTATGTGAATGCACGACCTTTCGAAGAGCATAATCACGTGATGAAGAAGCAGCACTCCGAAAGCTCGTGCCTCCGAATGAAACTGTTGTATTATAACCTGGCGTTGTGTGATTTTTAACCTCATTATTTGTGATATTCTTAAATGATGCAGCTGTGAATATGGAGGGGGTGGGGTGAGTGTGACAAATCAGTTGGCGTTTGACACAATGATTGGCCAGGTGTTTGGCTGTGAGGAGGATGGCCTTATGTTACAGGAAGATACAGATGGAATCGTCATATGGGTGGATCAATGGCAATGTAACCCTGATAAAAATGTGGTGATACACTTTGGAAGAAGGAACCAGATGGGGAGTACTCAATGAATGGCAGCACACTAGGAAGCGCAAACGGTGCTTCTCCACACATTCCTCAATGTGATGAAACTGGTTAATGCACAAGTTGAGAAAGCATAGGCGACCATAAACATAACCTTTGTTCATCGAGGCATTGATTATATGAGCTCTGCGAAAGTTTGGTTAGGCCAAGATGGAATACGGTGTTCACTTCTGAGAGCCACAATACAGGAAGGATCCGATTGCACTGAAGGGGGGGGGAGGGGGGGTGGGGGGGGGGCAGAGTAAATTCATCAGGATGTCCCCTGGAAAGGGTTGTTTACTTTGTAGCAGATAAGGATGAGGGGGACGTGATTGAGGAGGATAAGATTACCAGGTGCATGGACAGGTTGGGTCGACAGCAGCTGTTCCTTTCAGTCAAAGAGCCAATGACAAGTGAGTACCCTGTTAAAGAAAAGGGTTTGAGATTGAGTGAGGATTTCAGGATTGGTTTTCACCCAGAGAGTGTTAGTGCACTTCATGAGAGGGCAGTTGGCACAGGTAACCTCACAACCGTTAATAAGTACATGGTCGTGCCCTTGAAGTGCCATAACATGCATAGTTATGGAAAGTAATGTAGGAAAGTGGGACTAATGTAGATCGTCATTCATTTATGACTGTACAGGGTCAGTGCTTCTGCGATTGTTTGGCTGTGGAATGTTAATCATTGAGCAGCATAAGACAGGAATTGATGAATTTGAAGAATTTTGAACTAGGGTTATAAAAGTGAACTTGTGATAGATTCTAAAAGTATTTCACTGGCAAAAATAAGGGAAATAATGTGCGGCTTCCTTACAAATTGAAACCAGAGAATGGAGAATAGAGAACAGGGACAAGGTAGAACTATGGAACATGTACAAATGTTATGTCTTCACAGAAGAAAACAAAATGAACAAGAAATATTCCCAGCAAGGCGAGGAAACTTTTATGTGGTGAGAAAAAAGTGAATAGAATGAAATTAGCAAATAAACATTTTAGACAAAGAATCGGGACTGACATTACCGGCCAGAGAAAAAGTCATAAGAGGGAAATATATCAAAAGGGAGTCATATTTGAGAAAGTGGTTTTGGCAAAATTATGGAGAAGCAATCAATGCAAAACGATTAGATTTTCAAAAGGATTACTGATAAAGCCTCAAGGCTACCATACAAAATTCTAATATTATGGGATGGCGGCAAAATTGTGGACATGGTTTTTGAACGGGAGAGATGACAGGAAACACCGAAAAGGAATACAATAATGTTTTGTTCCAGTGGAAGGTTTGGGTGATATAGCAGGAATCGAGCTTGGCTCCCAGCTTTCCGAATACACACCAAACCTTTGGTCGACGGAATCAAACGCAATATTCTCAAATCTGCTGATGACACTGATTGTGAGTGGGGGAGCCGGATGTAAAAAATCTCCAAGTTGATTGAGACAACTTGAGTGAATGGGCAAAGATGTGGCAGATGCGTGTAGATGTCACAATTTGCACGATGGTGGCAAAGACAGAACGGCAGCCTACCATTTGAAAAGGGGTTGGTTGAAAAATAGTGATCCATAAAGGAAATTATGTTGCATTTTTCTTTGCTTCTGTGCAGACCTCTGAGCTCCATGCAGGGCAGTGAGTTCTGAAACCAGAAGTCAATAATGGGAATGCCATTGGTATACTGATCAGTGTACACAGACCACCAAGTGGGGAGCTGTCGCATTGAAACTGATCTAGATCTCCCTGTACACCAGTCACTGAAAGCAACATTGCAGGAACAGAAAGCAGTTAGGAAGATAAATGCTGTGTTGCCGATCATTTCAGGAGGATTTGAGTCCAGGAGTAAAGTTGTCTTACTGCAGCTGTACAGGCCATTGGTGAGACCCCATTTCGAACACTGCAGTATTGTGTGCAGTTTTTATCTCCTCACCTAATAAAGGACAAACCTGTCATTGACAGAAGAGTAGTGAAGGATGGCCAGACTGATCTCTGGGATGACTGGGTGGTTGCGGAAGCAGAGTTGAGTCGACTCGGCCTTCATTCCATGGGGTTTAGAAAAATGAGTGCAGATCTCAGTAAAATATATAAACCCTTGACAGGATGAGACAGTTTGAAAGCAGGGATGATAATTCCCCAGTCTGGGACGTCTAAAACAAGGGGCCATAGTATTAGGTGCAGACAGGCCGCTCTGAATTGAGTTGAGATTGAATATCTGTCCTCAGACACTGGTGAACCTGGGGAATTCTCTCCCAGATCAGGCTATGAAAGCTAAGGCACTGTATATAAATAAGAATTTCAAGACACAAACGAGATTGGGAGAGAGCAGGAGTTTGGTGTGAAGATAGAGGATCAGATATCATTTCAAGTTGTTCTCCATTAAAGCGGTAGCAGTGTTCCTGTGCAACACCATGTTATAGAAAACTGTGAATATTAATAATCAAGGCTATGAGGAAAAGAGTGTAAAAGCCAAACCGCTAAATTATCGGTCATAACCAAAAACTGAGGTTATCCCAGCACACACACTAGCACAGTCGAAGTAAATCTTTAAGTCATATATTGTAATTAAACAGTGCAGGAACCGTAACACTTTCCACTACAGTCAATGACTACAGCACTGTACCTTTCACTAAGCTCTTCACCAGAAAACTCATAAGCTGACTGACCACGTGATGCCAAAAGGGAATTCCACCTCTCCTCAAGATTCTTTCCGGTTTAAATAAACTTCCTTCTAAATGTAGACTAGAATCCCCAGTTTCAGGTTCAGGTTCAAGGCTTGCAGAGCAAATTGCATTTCTGTTTTAGCTGAAAACACACTAAGGGTGCATTTTGCAGACAGAGAATTCTGAGGCTGGGATTTAATGTTCAGCAGGTGTCAGGTTTGAAATCATGTACAGAGAATAGGAGCTTTTGTTATAAAAAGGTGCGCAACCAATCATTTTGCAGTCAAATCGTGTTTAATAAACATGTGTTATTAGAGAACTGTCTCTATGTTGAACGGAGGAATAATTTGATTGTCCGAATGGACTACAGTAATTCTTATTTGTTATATCCCGATGATTAAACATACTAAGGAATATGAACACAGTGTTGGGAAAAATGTATTGAGGAGATTGTCTCCAAGATCTAGAACGGGTAAGGCTCAAAGTGTGTAATGCCCTGCTTCTTTCATGATGCTTCTGTGCACTCCGTGGGAAAGCTCTGTCTCTGATGTCACAAGCTCTCAAACACCAGGAAGGCAGCATCTGTACGTTGAAAAGGACTGTGTTTCCTGTTCCCTCTTCCAAAACCAAGCTTGTTGCTGGGTGTTCTGTCCGGTTTTATCCTTTTAGAATTCAGAGCAACTTGATAAAATTGAGTGTCTTTTTTTTTAGATTAGATTACTTACAGTGTGGAAACAGGCCCTTCGGCCCAACAAGTCCACACCGCCCCGCTGAAGCGTAACCCACCCATACCCCTACATCTACATTTACCCCTTACCTAACACTATGGGCAATTTAGCATGGCCAATTCACCTGGCCTGCACATCTTTGGACTGTGGGAGGAAACCGGAGCACCCGGAGGAAACCCACGCAGACACGGGGAGAACGTGCAAACTCCACACAGTCAGTCGCCTGAGGCGGGAATTGAACCCGGGTCTCAGGCGCTGTGAGGCAGCAGTGTGCCACCGTCTTGCTTGAGTATTAACGGGCATAGATTGTAGTTCTGCTGTTTGGAATGTAACCAGTCAAGTGTGTTAGGTTTAATGGGTTGTCATCATGTTTAGATACACATGGTCCTTACTCTGGCATGTTCACACAAACCCGTCAATGAACCATCACTCAGCTTGATGGGAATGATAGAGTGATGGATTATCCTGGGGAAAAAGTTATGGATTGTTATTGAATGCAATTCTGCTGCGGCTGCTGCTGTGATATACAACATCAGATGATAACCCAGTGTGAGCTGCAATATCTGCAATTCAACTGACTCTCCCCTAGTTCAAACCGGGACCCATTCACCCATCGGCCCTGTAGACAGTGACCTAAACTGGTTTCTGATGTGGTAACGATTTCAAAATCATATTCTCATTCTGCTGAATATCCCTCTCTGATGTCACACCTCCAATATGTTACATAACTTAAATACCTTAACATATTCATCTGAATCGTTTTCTTTCCCATAATACCATCTGCTGTGTTTGAAGTGAATGTTTTTCCCTCTGTTTTTCTCCCTGACCATGATTAAGACCTCGGTCGTGTCGGTGATGCCAGCCTTATCTTGTTTCAGAGCCAATGAACTTGTGCACTTTGCGTTTTTGTTCACTTCCCAATGTACGGTGCTCTGTGCTGGACAGGGCGTTTGAGCAGATTTGACACCCGACTTTGGAACTTGTTCAAAAACAGAAATTGCTGAAGAAACTAAGCAGGTCTTGCTGCATCTTGTGGAGTGAAAGCCGAGTTCATCTTTCGGGTCCTTGTTTCTACAGCAATTTGTGCATTTCTATTTCCAGTATCCAATTTTATTGGTTTAATTGCAAATTTGTTATGTGGCTATTCATTTCTGGAGAAACTCAGCATGTCTGGCAGTCTCTACAGAGACAGATAATCAAAGTTAGCGTTTCAAGTCCAGTATGACACTTCTTCAGAACTGACAAGGATTGGAAACTGGACATTTTAGCCCCTTGCTCGAGGTGTGGGGTAGGTGAAAGGGAAAAGAGGGCGTGACAACAGATAAACAGGCTTTCAGCAGTGGTGAACGAGAAGATGATGCAAAATGAGTTTAAATTAAGATGTGACTTGGGGAAAGGAGTTCTCTCTATTGAATGCAAGATAAAGAAGACACAACCAAAAAAGGTCATAGGGAGGCCAGGAGGGAGGATGTGGAGCCTGTAGTATTATAAATATCTGGCCAGAGATACATTTTCACTGTAGAGATTATCACCGCCGCCAGACCAAAGGAATTCAGGTGCCTGATGTCTTATTGGCACTAGTAAGATTTTCATGTTGCCTTAGTATTGTAACATAGAAAAATAAATAAAAAGCAGTAGGAAGTATGGGCTGAGTTCTTTTTCCTGTCATTTTGAATATTGTTTCAAATTTTCGGTGCTTATCTTTAAATGCTTGTTCTTGAAGATAGTATCAGATGTAGAGTAGGAGGTTGAGCGGTGACATTACAGAAATTTATAAATTCAGGGGAGGCATAGATAGGGTGAAAAGCCAAGGTCTTTTCGACAGGATAGGAAAATTAAATCAGAGAGAGAGAGCATATGTTTATGGTGTAAGAGGGAAGATTTAAAAGGGAGGAAGAAGGAACATTTTGTACATACAGGGTGATGTGTTTATAGAATGAGCTGTCAGAGGAAGACTGACAGATTCAAGTCTGGCAGATGCAAATTTGAAATACATTTTGACAAACATATGAATGGGAACCCTTTTGAGGCATTTGGGCCAAATGCAAGCCGGTGGGACTACTTTACTTTGTAAAACCTGGCTGGCATAGACAAGTTGGACCAAAGATTGTGTTTGTGTGCGATATGACTACATGATTATAGAAAGATAAGAAAAGGGAAGAAAAGATGTGATGTAAGCAAATTGGCAAGACATGTAAAAACAAGCAGCACGAGCTTTTCCATGTACATAAGAAGAGTTCAAGAGGTGTGTACTCTTTGTTCGAAAGAAAGTCAGGAAAGTATATTGAGGACATTTGGAGGGTGTGACTGGGGAACTGGCTACTGGGGACAGACAGGCAGTTTACACCAGTATTTTATATCGTTCCTCACAGGGGAAGATAATGGTCAAGATAGCAGCGGAGGATAAAACGTTCTCTTCTCGAAATTGTATTTCATAACGGGTCTAGTGTTTTCAAGTGGTGTTTGGCTGAATACAATACATTCCTGAAGAAGGGCTCATGCCCGAAACGTCGATTCCCCAGGTCATTTGATGCTGCCTGACCTGCTGCGCTTTTCCAGCAACACATTTTTCATCTCTGATCTCCAGCATCTGCAGTCCTCACTTTCTCCTACAATAAAGTGAGACAAGGTGAAATAGCCAGAATTACTAATTGTGATTGGATATAAAATAAGTGCATATGTAGAGAGTGAGAGAGATAGAGAGAGATGGAAATTCGTCGTGTTAGTTCCCCTTGTCTGCCTTGCGCGGGGTCAACTGTACAGTGTCGCTCCAAACTGAGAAAGATCAACCGTGTGCCCATTGACACTTGAAAAATGGCACCAATGCAGTTATCACGGAATATCCAGGGGCATCAGTGTGGTGGTGAGTATCTCCAGCCATGTTGGGTTGGAGAATCGGGCTGGCATTAAATGAGAGGAACACTATGAGATTGAGTAGGTAGTGAATGAGGTGAGTTCCATAAGATAGCACCAGGAAACGAGCTCATCCTCGTATAGACAATCTCTCTGTCACACTCAATGAAAATGGCACTGAGATAATTTATTATTAGATTCAGCCCAATGAGTCGAAGGCTCTGCTAACCCCACACCCAGTTACAAGTTTGCAGAAAAAAATGATCATTCACAAATCTGTACTGACACCAAAATCCCCTTCACCTATTATTCATGGGAATACTGGCTCATGTTGCGGGATGCTGTCGAAATGTCTTCATTTCAGCATTCTGAAATCTGTGATCTCACATGAAATTGCCTCTCCATCTCCCTTTCTCTTTTTTGCCAAAATCCTTTTGCTTGTTGGTAGTTAAACTGATTTCCCCGCCATCTCTCTCTGTCACGGGCTAGGGAATACAGACTAGGCAATAAGGACTATGTATCAGAGTGATAATGTAACTAGATGGTAAATTCAGAGACAAGGGCTGTGCGTCCAAGGCAGTGTTTAAAATCCCACCACAGCTGATGTCAGAGCTTAAGTTCGAATGGCAAAAATTGGGATGAAACCTAATTTCACACATGGAAAGCAGAAACCGTCAAGATTTATTTTTATTATTTGACTGATAGTCTTTGGTGAAGAAACTTAACATTATTGTTCAGTCTGAACTCAGTGTGACATCAGATCCACAATAAAAGTGTTGCCTCCATTTTGTCTTGACAAGTGGCCGCGTGGTCAAGTACAATTCGTGAGGGACAACAAATGCTGCCTTTGCCCATGATGCTGGCATCCCGGAAAACAACAACATTAAAGGTGAAATAAACCAAGGAACGGTAGGTGCTAGAGATCGAAAATAAAACTCTCTGGCGACTGAAAGTGTTCGAGAATCTAACCAGGTATGGCAGCCTTTGTCAGGAGAAACGCAGATAACGGTTTAAGTCCAGTTACCCTGCTTCATAACTGAAAGCAAACTGGGAACTAATATTATTTATCCTGGAATCAGGAATGGTTGGGTTGGAGAGAGACGTGGGAGTCAGGTTTAAATAGAATGGAGAGAGAAATGGCCAGAAAAAGAGAGGAAAAGAAATGAAAAGTGAGCAAAGGGATTGCTGATGATGAACTGAAAGGAAAACAAAATGGCAAGTTATTCTCACATTTCCCCATTTCCCATATTCCTGAATATCCCGTCCATTTAGATATGTCCCTGTATAAAGTGAGTTAGGTTCCCTCTATCTCTCTTCACTGAGTGTGTGATCAAATTCATTGGCAATACTGGTGCTGCCCTTTTAGTTGCTGACATACAGAGAAAGATAATGTTACACTGTCAACTGCTTCTTTTGGAGAGAGAAACTATTACTGTGGGACTATGCGGGGACGCAACAACTTTCTCAGCCAGGAAGAGTAACTCAGAAGTGGAAATAGTTTTCAACGCAGAACGCGTGCACCATGCGTGCGGGAAATTGACTTGTTCTTGTCATTGGAAAATCAGTGGAGTTCTTGTGGATGCTTATCTCAGGTTTGTATTGTCAGCTGCTGGATCTGGTAACCCCACTCTTTTCACTGCATTTACAGAGTGTTCGAGTCCATGGTAAACAAATGGAGATGAGACTCCACAGAAGGAAAGCTCTATAAATAGGGGTGGAGCATGACAGTGCACTATCTTCCCTAGGAATTCTCGGGATATTTGTCTTTCCTGGACTAGGTGTAACGTATGAAACCAGTTTGCTTCAAAATTGAGGTGGTCACTGAGCTGTGTCCCCCTCCTTCAGTGTACCATTTAGCCTCACACCAGTGACAGGACTGTTCTGGTGCTCACCATGAATTAAACTGGATTAATTCTAGAACTTTCCAGGCAGGAGTGAGTAACATATCCATCATCACCGAAGTGCAGTCCTCCGGTGTGTTCACTGGCTGACAGAAGTCACCTGTCTGCTGAGAGCAATATATTGACTCAATCTCCCTGAGGAAGGTACAGAAACAAACTTCAAGAATCACGAGGAAAAGAGTGACTGAATAAAATGAGGAACAGCAGGAAATAAGAATTAATAAAAGATGTGTCTTTGAAAATCTCATTGAATGGAAGGTCGGTATGTGGCTGCATCAGATGAGCTACATCCCAGAGTAGTGAGGAGTTGGCAGTAGAGCAAATTAAAGAATTACTGATTATTCTTCAAAGCTGGTTTGATTCTGAAAAGGATCCTGCAGCCTGGAAAGCAGCTATTGTAAACCTAAGTAATTAAAACAGGACGGAGAGGTCAAACAGAAAACTAAATTGTAGTTAGCTTGGTATCAGCTGTGAGAAAAAAATCATTGGAACTTTTTGTGAGGAATGTGACAACAAGACACTTGGAAAATAATGACATAATTTGCTAGAGTCAATCTAGATTCAGGAAAGGGAAATGATCTTTGATAAACCTGTTGGATTTTGTGGAGGTTGTGCGTTGTAACATCGACAATTGAGAATCAATGGGAGTGAAGTATTTGCATTTTCAGCAGACGTTGTCATGGTTGAATACAGGTGAGTACAGAATTTTAGAGCCCATGGGTAGGCAGGGGTGGAATACAGCGAATGTCTTAAAAGTTGTGTAATCGAGACAACGAAGAGAGTTGTGTTTTAATCTGGAGTGAAGGCTTTGGGGTATCAGAAGGATCAGAAGTAATAAAATGCTTCAGATGGGAACAACAAATATCATCATTCACATTTATGTTCATTAAATAGTGAGAGGTTGGGAAGTGCTGTTGTTGAAACAGACCTGGATGTGCTTGGTCATAAATGACTGACAGAATGTTTAATCAGCAAGAAGTAAATGATATGTGGCACTTCTTGCAAAATGATTAAAGTACCAGAGTAAATGTATCTTTCCCAATGGTATTGTTATGTTTAGAGACTATTTAGGGTATTGTGTACAGGTTGGAAATGCTTTATAAATAATGATCTTGTGAGCGATGCAGTCCGAAGGGATTTCACCAGTTGAAACCCTGGCATGATGTTACCATGAGGAGAAAGTGAAGAAACTTGTGTGTAATATGTAGCACTGTGACGGAAAAAGAGGTTGAAACTTGATGGTTATGCTTGAACACTCTATATGTCCCAAGCAACTGAATAGGGTGAAGATTCCATCCTTCTCATTGGATGCTTGTTTCCCAGTAGTTTCCATGCCTATGCAGAGCCCCATGTCTATTGACAGAGAAGTACAAACTCTGAATGAACTTTACTGTACAGTTGCTGTGTGACCCTGCACTGAATGCTACATTGTCAGCAGCTGCAATACCTTCATTCTGAAACAGTTGGCCATTCCTGACCATCTTCGGACCTCCATAGAGATCATGGGTCTAACTTCTTGGAATAGGCAACACGTTGGTGAATGGGTAAAAATGTTGTCTTCATTCCCACTGCCAGAAAACCATGTTAAAATAACACATACTTACTATGAGTAACCTAGCAATGTGGAACAAGTTAGAGCAGTCTATCTGTGCAGCCAATGCATCATTTGTTTGTGATATTGGACCATCTCTGACACCTTCCTCTTCCTGTGTCAGTGACCGAAGAAGCTGAATGACCACTTCCTGTAGCTTTGTAAATGGCTCCAGATTTGAAATAGTCTCTTTCTGATCCTATGTAAATGATGCATGGGAGTGAGCGGTCTCCTTGTCTTCCTATGGAAAAGGCAGAAGGGACTGATTGGGCTTTCCGTTTTCTTGCCCAGTAGTTTTGATGGGATGAATGACTTGTCCATATTCTTGTGAACCCAGATTGAGGTACTGAATGAGCTTTTTCTTTTTTCGAGGGAAATGCGTTTTGTCTGTTACGTGAATGTTACCCAGACTTTAACAGCAGAAGTTTGAACGTTGTCTGCGTCTTGTCACACATGGACACAGATGGCTTCAGAATCTGAGTGCTGATTTTTTTTTCTGAACATTGTATAGTCTTCAGTAAAAATCCCCACTTCGGATTGTTGAGAACTCAATGGGCTGAATGGCCTGCTTCCACACTGCAGGAATTCCCCGCTGGTCAACTGCAGATGCCTGGGCAGAGGGAGATACGCTGAGAATCTCCTCCAGAGATACCCCACGGCTGAGATGATTGATGCCCACCGATAGTAAATACTTTCCCTTGTGCTGTGAATAACTCCGAGCAGTGGAAGGGTCACAATCGATTCTCATTTCTGCGATTTTGCTCAGGCTCCTTGATGCCATCCTCAGTCTAATACTGCCTTGAGTACAGGGCCAGTCTCTCTTACCTGAGCCCATGTGTTCCCTCTTTTGTTCATATCAATCGGTCATGGTGTAGAAGTAGAGACCGATTTCTTCAAACAGAATAACGTGATTGTCAGGAATTTTCTTACATAGCGAGTTAAGGGAGCTAGATACCTGAAAGGGACCAGTGGTGTATTGCAGGGATCGATTATGGGACCGCTGCTTGTTGTGAGTTTTATAAATGGTTTTGAAGAAGAAGCGGAAGGGTGGGTTAGTAAGTTTGTCGATGACGCGAAGGTTTGTGGAATGATACGTAGTGTGGAGGGGTGTTGTCGTTAGCAATGGGGCATTCACAGGATGCAGAACTGGGCTGAGAAGTGGCAAATAGAGTTCAGCCTGGAAAAGTGTGAAGTGACTCTCTTTGCAAGCTCGAATGTGAATGCAGAATACAGGGTTAAAGGCAGGATTATTGGCAGTGTGGAGGTACAGATGGATCTTGGGGTCCATGTCCATAGATCCCTTAAATTTGCTACCCAAATTGTGATAGGGTTGTTCAGAAGGCATATAGTACTTTCGTTTTGATTAGCAGGTGATTGAGTTTAAGAGCAGCAAGGTTATGCTGCAGCTCTACAGCGCCTTGTCTAGACCATACTTAGAATATTGTGTTCTGTTCTGGTCACCTTATTCTAGGAAGGATGAGGAGGTTTTAGAGAGGGTGCAGAGGGAACTTACCAGGATGCTGACTGGACTGGAGATCAGATCTTATGAAGAAAGATTGAGGGAGTTAGGGCCTTTCTCAATGGAGTGAAGGAGGATGAGAGGTGATTGGATACAGGTGTACAAGATGATGAGTGGCATCTACAGAGTGAATAGCCAGATACCTTTTCCCCCAGCAGGAATCTCTCTAACGATGGAACGAGGGTACATAATTTTAAAGTGATTGGAGGATGGTTTCGGGGAGATGTCAAAGTTCGGTTCTTTACACAGAGAGTGTTGGGTGCGTGGAATGCACCGCCAGCAATGTTAGTCGAGTCAAGAAATGCTTGGATAGGCACAAGAAAGAGAATGCAAGAAAGTATGTCGATGAGTCTGATCTTAGAGAAGGATAAAAGATCAGCACAACATCGAGGACGGAAGGGCCTGTACTGTGCTGTAATTTCCTACTTTCTCTGTTCTACGAAAGTATTTAAAAAGGCTTTAGATGGATTTTGACCTGTCAGAAAGTTGGGTGCTATGAATATTTAGGCATGAAAGAGGACTTGAGACCGAGAGAAGATCAGCCATGATCTTACTGAAGGGCAAGTCAATCTTGAGGATCGGGGGTAAGGAGCGAACGACTTGTTTCTGTTTCTACATTCTCACATTTTATTATTGGAAAATTACGGGGTGTTATTTTCCTGGAAGTTTGGTTATTGAATGTTATATTCTGGGAGTCCAGAGAATTTTCTGATCCATCTCTGGGTGATATGTCCGAGCTGTATTCACAGTCAACCTGGTTCGATAACGTGACCAACAAATGAAGCACATTTTGCACAATGTGGAATCTCTGTAAAGAGAGATGCGGGGCCTCTTTGATACCCAGTCTGGGTTTTCCAATTATATTTTTCAAATCACCTAAACCGTGTGGGAAAGTATTGAGGGACTGAATACTTTCCTCTGTTTCTGTGCACGAGGTGATAGCAGTACCTGGCCTCCCAGTGCTCTTGTCTAGCAGGTTTCAGGAGCTGAATGGAAGACAGAAACATGGGACTGAGGAACAGGAGTGGGTTATTACACACTGTGAGCCATCTCCACCAGGCACTAAGATTGTGGCTGATCAGGTTGTGGTCTCAGCCCCACTTCCCTGTCAGTATCAAATTATCCATGACTCACTTCATGGAAAAATACTTAACTAATGCATCTTTGAATAAATGTAAACAAAGAAGCACCACAATCTTTTGGGGAAGAGAATTTCCACTCGAAAGGCCTTTAGAACTTTTCTTCATCCATCTTATCGAATCAGAGAGCCAGATACCACGGAAACAGACACTTTTGTCCAAGTTGTCCGTGCTGACCAGATATCCTAATCTGATCTAGTCCTATTTGCCAGCATTTTGCCAATACACCTCTGAACCATTCTTGTTTATGTATGTATCCAGATATATTTTCAATGTCTAGTTATACCCTCTTCCATGGCTGCTCTTGTTCTCTGAGATAATCTTCCTCACTGTCCACTGCACCATATTTTGCTGTTATCAGTAAACTTAGTAATTATGCCTTTAATATTCACATCAAAGTTGTGTATATACATGATGAAAAGCAGCAAGCTCAACACTGATTCTTTCAGCACACCACTGGCCACAGGCCTCCAGTCTGGAAAATAATCCGTTACCTTCAAGACAATTTTGCATCCAATAGGTTAGATTTCCTTGGATTCCATGGGACCTAACTGTTTTAAATTTTCATTTTTATGCTGTAACTCAATTAGTTTAGTTGATCTAAACATATTTCCATAATCACATATTTACTCTTGTTTTATTTCAACTATCTGATGAAACAAAGTCTCTGCCAATGCCACTTCAGCTTCTTTGTCTTTACATTTATGATCTCTCCTGTTTCAGCTGGTGATATTGTGACCTTGTTGCCCCACAATCAGGAAAGATTCCAGAATAAGGCTCCTGCTTTGCTTCAGTTGCCTGTGATTCCACTGACTTTTTAACCAGAGCAGGCAGCACTTCTAAAAGTGAATCAGCGACATACTTTACAAGGACAAATTGTATTCCTGGTGCTGAAAGTTTGTCTAATACTCCCACCGCAATTTCTGCACACTTTCCTGGACACTCCTTCCCCGCTTTACATAATTGTGCGCTTTTTGTCTCACATGAATTCAC
The DNA here is from genome assembly GCF_047496795.1 of Chiloscyllium punctatum. NCBI lineage: Eukaryota > Metazoa > Chordata > Chondrichthyes > Orectolobiformes > Hemiscylliidae > Chiloscyllium > Chiloscyllium punctatum. The sequence goes on along the minus strand of NC_092759.1, from coordinate 40,317,279 downwards.
TTTAGCAGTACCTTTTCTGGAAATAGTCCTTCATGAATACATACCTTTGTATCTTTCAGCATCACAGACTGAGAGGATCCTGCGTCTCTAAATAGTGCATCCTCTTTCCCTGATACTCCTGACCTATGTGAATACACTTTCCCTTTGCAGGTATATTTTATAAGCAGATGTGGTACTTCCTCCTTGACCAATCTCAGATCAACTTCTCCACTTTGATGTAGCTTTCTAGCCTCCACTGTGCTTTCTGTTACCGCTCCCATAAAACTCCCAGGCTTATCCTGCTTTTTTAGATCTGTTTTTTTTCCCTAGCCCACCAACAGAGTACTCTACTGTGACCTAATTTATTGCAACAAAAACACCGGAGCTTTTTAGCTTCTTTGCCCCCTTCAAGGGTTCCCTTTTTACCCTGTGGTAAGTTATCCTTCTGATCTTCACTGGGATCTACATGTCATTTTCCACGTGAGGATTTCCTCTATCCCTTATGCACTGAAGTTGATTCGGAAAGCCAAAATGTGTTTTATGAAACCATTCATGATCATCAACTTCTTCAGTTGCTAACTTTGCTGTTTTAACTCTCTGCTCTTCCACCTGATTTTGCACTAATTCATGCAATGAATCTTTGAATTTTTCCAAAATAATTATCTCTCTAAGTGCATCGTACATTTGGTCGACTTTTAAAGTTCTTAACCATTTATCAAAATTACTTTATTTGACCCTTTCAAACTCAATATAGGTTTGACCAGGGTCACTCCTAAGATTCCTGAAATGTTGTCTTTAGGCTTCTGGCACAAGCTCATATGCACTTTCTTCACCTCCTCATACTCCCTATATCCCTCCTCTGGTAGTATTGCGGATACCTCACTAGCTCTACATGCAAGTTTCGTTTGGATCAAAAGTCCCACATGGTCAGTGGCAAATGTAATTGTTTAGCCACTTATTCAAATGAAATGAAAAGGTTTTCCATATCCTACTTAGGCAAGGCGTGAATATACCTAAAAAGTATCTCACCAGGCTTTTGACTACCATGGGTTTGCTAATCCTCACGCTGTTCCTCAGTAAGCTTACCTTCAGCCTTCATCTCCATCGTTTTCAGCTGAATTTCCACTCTCAATGTAGATCTCTGAAGCTCAAACGCTCTTTCTCTTTGTTTCTCTCCTGCTAAAGCCATTCGTTTTTTTTTCTCTTTCCTGGATAAAACCAATTCGTGTTCTTTGTTTCTCTTTTAATTTTAGTCATAACGCAAACTGCTTCACTTCGGCTTCTGACTCAAGCTGATTTATTTCCGATTAAAGTTTAGTCATTTGTACAGACACCAATGCAGTTTCCAGCAAATTGGAGTGTTGAACTATTGCTGCAATCATCTCATCTTTCCTCACATTAGGAGGTAGCTTCAATTCCAGCTTGTCTACTAATTCCCGCAGCTTGGACTTATGTTCATTTTGTAACAGTCCAAAGGTCGATTCTCCCATCTCCAAAACACCCTTTGTGACTGCCAAAGCTATTGTTGTCTGAAGTTCTGTTTACCCACCAAATCCACACACGCAAAAAGAGACTCTAAAAACTGCCATTCGCTGTCTAAATTCCGCAAAGACTCCCCAATCTGGCCCGACCCCTCAAAACATTTTTAAGCAGGTAGTCCAGACGTAACTTGGGTACTTGTTGAACGTTAGTGTATAGTGGATATTCCCGGAGTGAATTAGCTGGTCAGACTGCCGAATTTTATACAAACATTTTTACCAAATTACGGAATGAAGCACATGAAACTTAAAATAGAATATTCAACTAATTTACTTTATCCAGCCAAGAGGCTATCCTGACTTTAGGATGTTGTTCCAAAATACTTGCAAGAATTCCAATAAAGAAATGCTTTATCACAAAAAGTAAATCTGATACAAAAAGCTTACAGGTGATAAGGTCGGAAGAGAAGGAGGGGGAGAGCGTCCAATTTCAACAGTGACCCTAACTCAGCTAACCCCCAAACTGAATCGATTTGCCCAGCTAGAGAGCTGGCCACGTCCGCTTGATTATACAAAGACTTGAATGCGTTCTGCCTGAGGCATTACCAATTAGGTATAAACAAAATGACCCCAAATGAACCTTTCAAAACTCAGGCATATTGGAATTTTTGGTCATTTAGAACCTCACTAAAGAAGAAAATGCAAGGATAATATAACCTTGTAAAAGGACCAGCTTTGTGACAAATTACCACATTTGGCTTTGGACTGAATTCAAACAATTAAGTCTTCCTGCTTTGAAGCCAATAACGTGTGTTAAGGTGTTTGTGAGTTTATATTTTAAAAAAGGTGCGAATGCACATTCAGTGTTGAAGTTACAAAATGCCTCATAAGGTCAATTAAAGGAATAACCAGGCAAATCTACATTTCCTCTGTAATGGAGTGCAAAGTTATCCTCTGCAAATACATTAGCTGGTGCCTGTTCTAGTCGAGGAGCGACCAGCACGGCAACAACATCTAGATTGTGGTTTTTGAGGGTGGTGGTGGTGGAGGTTCAGGCAGTTACAATACTGCAAATGAACAACGCCTGTTTCTTCAGTGACTATGATCGATATCAGTCTCTATGGATCTTAATGATGTCACTGGACGGTTTCCCTCTCGCATTAAAAAGGGGTTTCTTGCAGTGCTTTATGCCATTGTATAAACAGATGCATCACCTCCGCCACTAACAGGTATCAGCTGCTGCAGAGACAGGAAAAGGAGAGGTAAACATCTGAGAATAGTCTGAAATCCTCCATTAGTGGATCAGAATCTGCTAACATTAGACTGGAATGCTGCAACAATGGACAGAAGTTTGTACTGGGGACAGTTCTATCTTTCCTGGTATTGGTCGACATTGTCAGATCGAATATACGGTGTACTTATGATTATTCAGACAGGTTACTATCGTTGGTGTTCCTGGTAAGAACCTCCATCTCTATCCGTTTACTAATTCCATAGACCATGGCGAACTTCCTTGCTATTTCTCTTACCTAATTTTGGCAACGGTGGAAAATGCTGTCTTTGGATTCAAATGCAAACTCCATTCATTATCCACAAATTTCAGAACCGCCCACAACCCCGCCCTCACAAACACCAGAGTGCAAGATTGTTCACAATCGTGAAGTACATTTTTACCCGGAATTCACTTATGTCTCAGTATTCTGTCCATCATCAAATTTATCCACTATCAGCTCAATAATATCCCCAGTCGCCATCTTGTCATCGATGCTGACGCTTAATAAACAATTTTTCATGCCTTTATGGTTACAAGTCTCCTCGAAGCATGATTTCAGTTGCAAATATTTCGATCACAACCTCGTTCTTGTCTCTTAAATAATCTCATAAGAGGGACACTGTCAGAGTAATAATGTTCCTGAAATGTAATTCAGCGGCACAAGTTATTACACATAAAGGCACTGTTTCACATCCTACCACAAATTATGTAGGAACGTAAATTCAAATGACAGAATTTGGAAATAAAAACAAGTTTCACTAATTCTGACCATAATATCACCAGAATTTAGTCTATAAATTTATCTATTTCACTGATGTAGTTTGCAAAAGAAATCTAGCATTATTCCTTGATCTGGCTTAAGACTGACATCAGACCCACAGTAATGTGCTTGGCTCTATACTACCTTCGGGAATGAGCTCACAGTAAAGGGTCAACCAATCCTGTTCCTGTCAGCGATCCAGACATCCCATGTAATAACAAAAGTAAAGGTTAAATAAAACAAAGAATGATGCAAGAGATCAGAATCAAAAAGAACGAGAAAGTGCCAGAGAAACTGAGCAGATTTGGCAGCCTCACATCGGGAGAAAAAAAGAATTGGCATTTTGAGTCCAATGACCAGACATCAGAACTGAACGCCACTGTGGTTGATGTTGGTGACAGGGACGTCTGTTGTAAATGGGAGAAGGACTGAGTGGAATAGATAGAGAAAGAGAAAGATAGAGGGGAAGAAGCAAACAAACAGATTGTTTATGATTAGCTGGGATGGAAAACAAACGAGATTAAGCTTATTTATTTTTCTCCTGTTACCATTTTACTGAAAACTGTGACCATGTACGATATACATCAAAATCACTGTTCCAAGTGAGTCATGTCGCTTTGTCTCTCTTCCTTGAGTGTAAACATATTATTTTATTCATTAATGGGATGCTGAGCCAGTATTTAATTCCCTTTCCCCATTGTCCTTGAGTAGGTGTTTATGAGCTGCCTTGCTGACCAGTGCAGGCCGTGGGCTGTAAGTAGTCAGTGCTTGGTTCTGTCCGGTTTCATTTCTTTGAGACTTTATAGTGACTCATATAACTGAGTGGCTGGCTTGGTCAAACTGCAGCTGAGAGTTAACCACATTGCTGTGGGTCTGGAGTCACATGTAAGCCCGATCAGGTGAAGATGTTGGATTTCCTTCCCTGAAGGGCATGGGGGTGCCAGGTAGGACAATCGACAATGGTTTCATTGTTTTATTTGATTCTTAATTCCTGATATTTTATTGAATTCAAGTTCCAACATTTGCCGAGGTGGAATTCCAATCCTGGGTCTCGGTCATTACCTGGGTCCCTGAATTAATATTCCAGAGATCATACAGCGAGGCCATTGCCGACTCAGCATTTCAACCATCTCGAATGGCAATAGTGATGATGCTGTTGGAGTGGCTTTACTTCATAAGGCAAAGAAATGCTTTGGCAAAATATACCATTCTTCTCATTTTGTATTTATGAGAAGGCGAGATAATGGAAAGTGCTACTGGGGAAAATGAGCTAGATGTCCTTGGTGATGAGTCACTGACAGTACGTTCATTGCGAAATGATCAAAGTGTAGGAGTTAAGCCACCTTCTTGCATTTGTAGAGTGTTCTTGCGATAGTACGTGGGACACTGTGAATAGATTTTCTCTCCTTTATATTGAATGATTTCCTTGCTACATACAGACAGAGTAAAGGAGTTTCGCCAGACTAATCCCTGCAGTAATAGTACCATGAGAAGAGTGTGAAGGAAATTAATGTTAATCTGTAACGCTACAAAAGAATTAAAACTGATTGCATTAAAACTTCACAGTTATGGACTAACACTCATTATTTCCAAAGCAAAACGTTGATAGAGTGAAATATTGTGTGTTTTCTGCAATACACGTCTTCACATTTGTACAAATATATAGATAGGCAGCATTGAGAACGATATGGGCCAAGTGCAGGGAAATAGGCTGAGCATGGATGAACATTTTGGTCAGCATGAACTAGTTTGGGCTAAAGGCCTGTCGCCATGCGATAGGACTGTATGACTCTATGATAATGTACATAGCTCTCTGGACACTACCCTCCTCCCCTCCCCACCATGTTGGTTGAGAGAGAGCTCCAGGTTCTGAATGAACTCTCATCATCTCAATGTGCAGTTGGTGTGTAAGCCTGCACTGAACGTTATATTTTTCACAAATCTGTCAGCAGTCGAATTCTGATAGAGTTCGCCTTTCCCGCCAGCTACTGATCCCCGTACAGAACACTAGCCTATGTTTTCTGCCACAAAGCTAGTCCTTTTTTGGTTTAAACGCTGTTCCCTGGCTCAAGGAGACCCGGTCTTTGATGTTTATCAGAGGGACAATAAAACGAGGCCTGATTCCGATCAGTCTCCTTTGGTACAGAGATGAAAAGGATTTCCAGAGGCTTTTTGCTTATATGTAAACAGATGAGACTCTGCCCTTCAACAATAACCTGAAAGCATGTGCTTCATTTATCCTGGTCTTTAAATGGAGTTTGCTTATTGTGACTGTTGTGTATATTTGGAACAGCATAATTAAGTCTATCTGCATAGGTTAAGTTCAGTAGGGCTTCTTTATTCTGTTCTTTGTGTTTCATTGTGTAATTTTTTGAATACAGTTTTTGTCTGTTTTAAAATCAAGTGGGCAACCTCAATAACTTAGTCTGGGTAATTTAGATTGTGCACTAACCGAAAAAAGTTGCAATGTTATGTTCTGGGCGAACTACTTAAGACTGCTTTGAGTGGTCTAGCCCAGTTCATAACTGACTAGGGTCTCTTTAAGAGAGTTCACACAGCGAGTGTGAGGTGATCGTGTCTTTATTTTGGATGTTGGGTTTGTTGGGTAAATGAAGCTTTGGATAGCAATGGCTGTTTCAGTCGCCAACCGTTTTCTGGATGTGGATGCAATGACTTATGGAGGTTTGAAAAAAGTGAATAAGATCAAGCTGCAGGAATTAGCAGAGAAGCAGGAATTGGATCTGCCTGCTTCTGTGAGGGAAGGAGAGATACTTACAGCAGTAGCTTGTCAATTGAACTTGCTGGAGAAACCATCAGAATCTGCAGAGCTGGCAAGAATTCAATTGCAAATGAGGCAGCTTGAGTTAGTAGCGAGATATAAGGAAAGGGCAGCAGAAATGAAACAGTTAGAGTTACGTTAAAAGCAAAAGAGAGGGAAAAAACAGCAGCAGAAGAGATGGAAAAGAGACAGCAGCAGAGGAGAAAGAAAGAGAGAGCTTTTGAACAGCAAAAAACTGACACTTTAAAAAGGAAAGTCAGCGTAAAGGGCTGGAGATAAAGGCTGAGGGTAGTTTGAGTAAGGAAATGAGTGAGGATGAGCAAACCCCTGGTAGTCAGAAGCCTATCCTCGGTCAAGCATTGGCTAAGTTCGATGAGAAGGATATGGAAGGCTTTTTCAACTCATTTGAAAAGGTGACTAGATAAATGCAATGGCCTGAGTCAATGTGAGTTTTGTTAATCCAAATAGAACTTTTAAGTAGGGCTCGTGAGGCATTCACATCCCTATCAGAGGACGGATCTGGTTTCTGGAATCTAATGAGGGATCCTGGTCAAAACTACATTGAGTTTGAAATGATCAAAGAGAGTAATTTTGATAGATGAATAAGAGCTTGAATAAAGCAAGCAATCCAATGTTGCACTTCGAGCGATACGTAATTTGGAGAAATTCAAATATTCACTGCTTGAAGCAGTGCGACCTCATGTGGATAAAAAGAGAGTTAGAACAGCAAAGTTATCAGCTAAAGTGGCTGATGATTATCAGTTGGTCCATAAACTCAGTTTGGCTTCCAGAATCTATTTCAGTTCATGAGGGATAGAAATTGGAGCAAAGAAATATCCTCATGTAGGTAGATCTCAGTGAAGACAATAAGGATAATTTACCACAGGTTAAAAAAGAAACCCTTGAGAGGGACAAAGAAGTGATGGCCTCCATTTCCTCATTAAGACATCATTTGTTAAGTAGTAACAGATAGTAATGCATTCACTCGCTTTCTTGCTAAATACCCCCGGTGTTTTCATTGTAATAAAATGAATCACAAAATATCAGTAATGGTGGCCGAGGAAAACCAGGTTTAGGAAAACCAGACAACCCTGGAAAATTTGTTGGACCAGTAACAAAAAGCATAAAGGAAGTTAGACAACTGCCTCAGAGTGTACAAGATGATCAGAAGTTCATCAAGGAATATGTGCCAAATATGCTTAAAATATACATACAAGGGTAAAGTTTATTCACATAGACCAGGAGTCATAGATAAGGCGGTTCCAATATTGAAGGAGACAGGATCTTCTCAGTCTGCAGTACTGAGGGATGAGAAGATATGCACGCCTGAGAAACTATTGCCAGAAAATGTGCTGGTAACAAGAATTCATGGTGAGAGAAAAAGTGCTCAGTTATGTAAAGGGAGAACAGTGAATAATATGTGATAGGAGTACTGGACCCCAAACTCTCAGCTTCAGGAATAAACTTTGTCCTTGCAAATAATATAGCTGATTCGCCGCTAGGTGTGCTGCCTACTCTAGTTGAAAATCCAGTGGAGATGCAGGCAACGGAAGACATGGAGAATGTTTATCCAGGAATTTTCCCTGACTGTGTGATCACAGATCACAATGTTCAGGTTGAAGCAGGAGGGATCAAAAGGAAGCTGATGTAGAGTTACCCAATCTTATTTTGATCATATACGTAGAACAGAGAAGGAACAAGTAGGAGAACATGCAAGTATTTTTAGCTCTGCTAAGTTGATTGACCTGCAGCAGAAAGATGAGGAATGAAAACAGTTATATCAAAAGGCATTTAACAAGAAAGAAAGCATTCCTGTCTGTTATTACTTAACAAATTATGTCTTAATGAAGAAATGGGGACCATCACACTTTCAATCAGATCAGACATGGGCAGAAATTCATCAAATAGTTTTGCCAGTTTGGTATAGAAAGGAGGTGCCGCAACTGGCACTTGATCTACCAGTTGGACGTCGTTTAGGGGTGAGTGCAACACCAGCTAAAATAAAAAGATTTGTTTACAGGGCTGGACTATACAAAGATGTAGCTGAAGTTTGCTAGACTTGTTAAACATATCACGAAGACAGTAATAAATCTTGAACCTTTAATACCTATTCCAGCATTTGACGACCCGTTCACAAGTGTCTTGATTGATTGCGTAGGTCCACTACCACAAACAAAAGGTGGAAATAAGTATTTCTCAACAGTAATGGATGTGCCAACAAGATATCCAGAGGCAAACTCATTATGCAGCATCACAGCTGTAAAGGTTGTAGAAAAAAAAACTTAATATTTTTCCTAGATACGGATTACCAATATGATACAATCTGATCTACGAACAAACTTCACATCCAAACTATTCAAGGAGGCGATGGATAACTTGGAAATAAAACAATTCAAATCTACTGCTCACTATCCAGAGTCACAGAGAGCACGAGAGAGATGGCATCAAAAACGGAAGACCATGTTGAGCGTTTATGGTCAGGATTATCCAGATGACTGCGATAAGGAAATTCCTTTTGAACTTTTTGTGACAAGGGATGCACCGAATGAATCGACCAAATTCAGTCCATTTGAATTAACTTTTGGACAAGAACTCGGAGGACCATTAAAATTAATGAAGGAGAAATTAATAATTCAGAATATAGAGACCACCCATTTGGACAATGTGTAAAATTTTAGGGAACGATTAAATAAAGCTGGAGAGTTGGCTAGAATAATTTAAAAGTATCACAGCATACATTGAAATAGGAAGCGGATAAGAAATCACAAATTTACAATTTTGCATTTGGGAATAAGGCATTGGTGTTCTTTCCAGTAACAGGTGAACCTTTAAAAACAAGGTTTTGCGTACCTTATCAAATTGATAAGAAATTTAGTGAGATGAACGACTTGCTAAGGTCTCCAAACAGGAAGAAATCTCACAAAGTGTGTCATGTCAATGTGCTCAAAAGATAGTTTGATAGTGAAAGAAAGCAAGACGAGAAAGTGTTCATGATTACAGCACAGAAAGAAGAACCAAGTTCAGAGGATTCTGAATGGGACATTCCTCAAATTAAATTGAACAATGAGAAAGTTGTCAAACATTAGGATAAACTATTGAGTTACCTTCCATAAGAAAATCAAAATTACCCAAAAGAATTATTACTATCACTTTGCGAGATATACGGAGGTAAACTGGGAAGTACTAGCATAATTGTGCATCATGTAGATATAGATGATGCTGTTCCGAATAAGCAACATCCTTATACGCATAACCCTCTAAAGTTGGCACAGGTTCAGACAGAGATAGGATGAATGCTCCAAGATGGCATAATCGAAGTGGAACTCACCTATAGTCATGATGCCAAAGCCAGATGGTACCCCACAGTCATGTATGGACTATGACAAAGTCAACACTGTTACAAACCTAGCTAAAAGTGAATTTATGAAAGCCCAAGTCATGTTCCTAGGCCATGTTATTGGAAATGGACCAATAGCCCCATGAGATACAAAATTGTAAGTAGTGGGAAAATTCCCACATCATCGACAAAAAGTAGTATTACGGTTCCTGGGATTGACTGGATTTTACTGAATGTTTATGCCAAACTTTAGTAGTGTGGCTGCTCCACTCACCAAATTATTAAAAAAGGGCAAGAACACTCAGTGGATAGCAAACCGTCAAAAGGCATTTGCCAGCCTAAAAACTGTGTTAACCACTGCCCCCAGTATGAGCCCCACCGGATTACACAAAGCCTTTCAAGGTGGCTATCGATGCCAGTGATGTGGGTGTCGGTACGGTGCTCCTGCAGGAAGATGACGAGGGAATCAAAACATCCATCGGATATTCTTCCATGAAGTTGAACTTCATCAACAGAAATATTCAACAGTGGATAAAGAGAATTTAAGCTTGGTGTTGGCATGACAACATTTCAGTGTTTATATCACCAGCGATGCCTCTGAGACAATAGTATACGCTGATCACAACACATTGATATTTGTGGAAAAAATTAAGGACAAAAATGCCAGACTCTTTCGATGGAGCTTCTTGATGGAGCCATTCATTATGACAATTGTGCATGTGGCAGGTTGTGAAAATGCGATTGCCGATGCGTTTCTGAAACTTGAATGAGATATGGAGGCGTTTGGTTGTGAGTGCACTGCGGCCTCAATTTGCATGGGATTGTGCATGTTTGCATGTTTACAGTTGCTATCGTGTATATGTGCGTTTTTAGACTACCAACTGGGTTTGTATGGTTAAAAATGCAGCCATATTTTCGTATTGATGGTTTATTTCTTAAGGGGGGAGGCGTCACAAAGCTAGTCCCTTTTTTGTCAAGAAGCTTTTTTTGGCTCAGGTGGTCTCTGTCCTTGCTTTTTTTTCAGAGGGACAATAAAATGGTGCCTGATTCTGGTCAGTCTGGCTTGGTACAGAGACTAAAAGGATTTTCAGTGGCATTTTGTTTATTTGTAAACAGTGGAGATTTCAGGCTAAAGGAGTCGTGCTTTAGAAGTGACCTGTATCATGAAAGGGGAGTAGTGAGCTCATTTAGCTGAACGAGCTGAGCTGAGCATCTTTCAGTTGAGTCTTGAATTGGGAAGTTCAACAGAGAGCTGTGTGGAAACTCTCTCTCTCTTTTCTGCCCTTCAACTTCAACCTGTTAGTTTGTGTTCCATTTGAATTGGTTTTTAAAGCGAGTTTCCTTATTGGGACTGTTATGGGAATGTTCGGAACAGCATAATTAAGTCAAGCTGGATCGGTTGAGTTCTGTAGGGTACTTTATTCTGTTCTTTGGGTTTCTTTGTGTACTTTTGTGAGTAAAGTTTTTGTCTGTTTTAAAATCCAGTAGCCAACACAGCTAAACTACACCACGTAATTTTCATTGTACATTTAATGAAACAAATTGCAAAGTTATGCTCTGGGCTGCTTGCCTAAGAATGGTTTGAGTGATCTAGTTTTGTCCATAACATCTCGGTGATGGAAGATGCCTCTTTTGAACTTGATACAAATCATTCACTTTCCCTCTTCAAGATCAGCAAACGATGTTAACTTAACACGTGTGTACCATTAGAAATGGAGCCAGTTGGAACAACATGGAGCAGTCTGTCTGCGCAGTCTCTGCTTCATTAGTTTGTCATGTTGCAGCATCAAAGACATCCTCCTGTTTCAGTATTACCGTTTGCAGGGGCTAAATGGCCTCTTCTTTTTGATGTGTCAGTGTCTCGAGTGACTCTAGAACACTCAGTTCTCCAATTTCAAATAAGTTCCCTTCCAATTTGCTGACTCCCTTCCCAATCCCTGCCATTCTCTTCCCATCACCTCTCCATCCCTTCCCAGCCCTTCCATCTCCCTTCCATTCCTCTGATCCACCCTTCTTCCAGCTTCCAACTGGATTAATTCCTCTAATCAACTAACCCTGTGGTACCCTTTACCAGTGTTGATCTATCCCCACCTCAACACACCACCTCCTCCTCCCCACGCCGCTTCTTTACCTGTAAAAGTCCTTACGTCCATCCCCACTCCTGAAGAAATGTTACACCCAAGGTGTTGACTACTCCACCTACTGATGCTGCTTTGCTTGGTGTGGTCTTCCAGCCGCCTGCTTTTCAATACATACATTTTTAAAATCTCTTCAGGTGTAATAGGCAGGAGAGAGTCAATTGGCTGTGAGTCTGCTTGTCCAATTGTTTCAATCGGCTGAATGGCTTTCTCACATTCCTGTGAAACCAGTTTGAGATGCTGAAAGAGCTCCTCTTGTTATCCTGTGAAAATGTTCAGGGTCTAGCAATGCTGTTACATGAACGTTAACAACAACCTTGAATGTTGTTCAGGTTTTGAAGTTCAATGTGATTTCTACAGAACATCTTCACTTCTGATCGAATGATGGAGGGAAAGATATTGATGAAGTAGCTGAAGGTGTTTGTGCCGAAGAAGCTACCCGAAAGATCGCCCACAGAGATATGCAGGAACGAAGAGGATTGCTGTCTACCAATCACATTGTTTTCTGAATGACCCAGTGGGGAGTTTACCCATGATCCCATTCAGTTCAACCTTATTCAGACTCCTTGACACCTTGCTCCGTCAAATCCTGCCAAATCCTGCCAGCCACTCTGACGCTGAGTTCGTATCTTTTGTTTATGTCAATATGCCAAGGTATATGTGTGGGGAGTATTTCCTTCTCTGAGAGGGTAGAGACTGTTGGGGACTCTCTGTCCCAGACAGCTGCATTACAGAAATGATTGGGAAGGGGTTGGGAATGCGTGTCAATGGATTTTCACACGTCAGAGTTTCAAGGGCTACAAGGAATTGGGCATGAAAGAGATATTGCAGGCGAGACCAGATCAGCCCTGACTTAACTGAAGGCAAGGGCAAGCTTGATAAGCTAAATGGCCTCGTGTTATTCAAGTATACCCCAGAGTCCAGTCAGTTTGTGATCACTTCGATTTCCTGTGTTACGGTCTTCAAGTAACTGAATAGACTGATCCTGTTGCTGTGTATCAAGATACTGGTGCTGCGTGATCTACTCTGGGTACAGTTTTATAGGCTCGAGAGGCTTATTTGCCTCCTGCTGTAACTGTATATCAGTGTCCAGGGGCTGAAAACATTCATCCTGTTCTATTGTAATTGAAATCCATACAGACTAATTCTAAGAGGAGAAAGTGATCACTGCAGATGCTGGAGATCAGAGAGAAATAAAACATGTGCCACTGGAAAATCACGACAGGTCAGGCAGCATCTGAGAAGCAGGAGAATAGATGTTTGGACATTCCTGATGATGGGCTTATGCCTGAAAATCGATTCTCCTGTTCCTTGAATGCTGTCTGGTCTGCTGTGCTTTTCTAGCACCATACGTTTCGACGTCTACATCCTGCCAAAGTCAACCTTCCTGGTCACATCATCAATTAACTTTAAATGTTTTTTTTAGGCATAAACCTCCATGCACAAAGCCATGCTTACTATTCCTAATCAGACCCTGCCTTTCCAAATGCATGTACATCTTATTCCATGGTATCATCTCAAGTAATGTACCTACCAAAGATGTTAAACGTACTGGTCTATAGTTCCCAGGAGTCTTTCTTATAGTTCCTTTTGAACAAGGGCACAGCATTTGTCATTCTCTAGTCTTCCGGAATCTCAACTTTGTTTAATGGTGATAAATGTATTTAACCAGTGTCCCCGCAAGTTCTTCTCTAGATTCCTGCCGTGCTCATGGATATACTTGTTAAGGACCCTGAGATTAATCCACCGTCAAACATCCTTGTACACCCAATACCTCCTCTACTGTGATATGGACAGGCCCTAAGATATCACACGAACTTCCTCAAGTTCCCAAGTATTTATGTCTTTCTCCACAGTAAATATAGAGAAGAAATATTTGTCGAGGACCTCGTCCATCTCTTATGGTTCCACACATATTTGTCCACTTTGGTATTTGAGGGATCCTATTCTCTCACTAGTTATAACTTAGCTTTCATACTCTTTAAGTAACTCTTTGGATTCATCCTAATCTTCTCAGCCAAGGTTATTTCATAGCACCATTGTCGCCTTCTTGATTTCCATCAGAGGTAAAGTCTTACATCCCTTATATACCACCAGGGATTCCCTTGATCCCAGTTGCCTGTGCCTGAGCCACGCATCCTCCTTTTTTCAGTCAATGCCTAAATATCTCTTGGCATCCTGGATTCCCCATTCCTGCCAACCTTGCCCTTCACTATCAGAGGAACATAAACACCTTGAACTCTAGCTATCTCACGTTTAAAGGCCTCCCACTAACCAGCGGTCCATTCACCTGCAAACAAACTGCTCCAGTTGTCCCAAGCAAGCTCCTGTCCAATCCCATCAACATTCACCTTGTCCCAAGTTAGAACTTGAACCTGTGGACCAGTTTTGTCCCTCTCCATAGCTATGTGAAAATTAACAGAACGATGGTCACTGGTCCCAAAGTGGTCCCCCACTGTCACTTCAGTCACCTGTCCTGCTCTGTTTCTCAAGAGTTGTTCGAGTTTTGCCCCTTCCCAAGTAACACCCTCTACATTCTGCTTGAGAAAACTTTCCTGAATTCACTTATTGGATTCCACTCCATCAAATTCCTTAACGCTCCGGCAGTCTTAGTCTGTTACAAAAATTAAAATCCACTCTTATGACAACGATATTGCTCCTGAATGTCTTCCTTCTCCATGCATATTTGTTACTCTCATTCACGTTAGCTATTTGGAGGTTGATAGTACAACCCCGGTGACATCATCATCCACTTCCTACTTCTTAGCTGCACCAACAAAGCCTCACTGGATGATTGGTCGGTTATTTTATCTCTGATTAATGCTGTGATAATCCCATTAATCAGAAATTCAACTCCTCCTCCCCTCCTTCCAGCATCCCTGTCCCGCCTAAAGCACCTATACCCGGGTAAGTTAAGCTGTCAGTCCTGTCCCTCGCTTAGCCATGCTTTTATCGAGGCTGCATTATCCCAATCACACGTTACTATCCACGCCCTTAGTTTATTGGTCTGACCTGCCAGCCCTCTTGCATCGAAATAATCCAACAGGCATTCCTTGCTCCCTGTCGTGTTCCAGCCTAACCTGTCTCTTCACTTTATTGTTTCTGATTACTGTCTCTCCTTCCAGCCTCGCACTTGACTCCCTGATCATGAGGATAACCCTCCTCGCCAATGTCTTTAAACCTTCGTTTGTAGCACTAGCAAAATTCGCAAACAAGATATTGGTCTCCTCCCCATTGCATGTGCCACCTGTCTCTCCTGATCAGGTCAACCCTGTCACAGAAAAGACCCCAATGATCTAAAAATTGAATCTCTCGTTCCCCCCCCACCCCAACACCAATTCTTTAGTTACTTATTTATTTGCCAAAGCCCCCTGCTCTTTCTTTCATTAGCTCATTACAATGGAAGCAATCAGTTAGATTACCATCGTCAAGGTCCTAGAATTTAACTTTTCTCCTAGCTCCCAGTGATTACTCTGTAAGACATCATTCCTATATCTACCTGTGTCATTTGTGCCAATGTGCACAATGACTTCTGGCTGCTCCCCTCCCCCTTGAGAATTTTCTGCAACCACTCGGAGACATCCTGGCACCTGGGAGGTAACACACCTTCCAGGATTCCCGTTTGAGGCCACCGAATCTCCGAACTGTCCCTCTAACAATCGACTCTCCTATCTCTAAGGTCCTGTTTACCGTTAATGGTTTCCCACTGTGCCCCAGAGTCAATGGTAATGCCACCAAATTGGCTACTGCTGCTTTTCCCTGAACCGTCATTCCCCTGAACACTATTCAAAACGGTGTACTTGTTTTCGATGGGAATGGCCACAGCGGATTCCTGCACTCTCTGCCTACTCCGTTCGCCATTCCAGGTCGTCGCCCACCTCCTCTCTGTCTTGAACGCGACAGGAAGCAAGGACTGCCTGTTGGATTAAATTTTGTTTATTTAAATTGTCATAAGCCTGATGAAGTCATGGCATGGATCCTAACGTGGGACTGGGATATTACAGTCATGATTGTTGCGGGTCTTGGGTGTGACCACAACAAGAAAGCTCTTATTTATGAAGTTCTCAGTATCTCGGGTGATCCTGAATACATTCAGCTCAAGCTCCCGAACAGTCTCCCAGGACATCCCACATACCGAAGGAGGAACGAACAACTGTCTTAACTGCTAACCCCACTGCTGCAACACTAAAGTTGAAAGGGCTTTATTTGAGCTTGCCTGTAGTTTTCGCTGAGCTGTTGTTTTCCAAAGCCTCTTGAGCCAAACATTACTACTTACTCTGCTACCAATAGCATGTGTCTCTCTACCCCTTCACATTTAGTTTTGGTTAGGGAAGGAGGGAGACACTGCAGTGATCTAGCACCTGGTCATTAGGCACTCTTTGACACCTGACCACTGACTACCTGCTCTCCAGCCAAAGTCACTGTTTGGTCTTTGAGGGTGTCTTACTGAGGTCTTGCTTTTGGTAGTGCTGACTGCGCTGATGCTAATCTTCACCCCGACAGCCAATCTGCGTTGTCACAATCCCTTGGTCCTTTCTGTCTAATAGTACTGTATTTATTAATTCCTTGAATCCGTCGACTGCATTCCAAACTGTGTCTCACTCCACAGCGAGAGAGGTTGATATTCCAGTTAATACAAGGCTAGTGTAAAAATGATACAATTCAATAGGGACAACAAAACGTCTATCCGCTCACTGAGTCTTCTTTTCCACTGAATTAGGTGAGATCGATTTTGATCGATCCACTTGTCTACATTTTCCCCATAAACCTTGTATGAAAATCAGACTGCCTCAACCCTGAATATATTTAATGATCCAGCCTCAATAGCCCACAGAATTTTCTGCAATTGTTTCCCTCTCACTAATGTGAGACTTGGAGGTCTAAAGTCCCATATGGTATTTCTAGCACTCTGTTTGAAAGTTGTATCAATATTAGATATTATCCTGTCCTATCACACCTTCTCTGTGGTCAGAGGCAAAACAAAAATGAAAAACTAGGAGACTGTAATCTCCTCACTCATCTTCCACGTCAGCCTAAGGTACAGCTCATCCTGATCTGTGGATTTGCCCACTCTCTATCCCGCATAAACTTCCAATTCTTCATCAGCTTCTGAATCAATTCACACAAGGATCACACGGTCACTCTCCCTGAATCTAGTAACTCTTTCTTCAAAGTGAAGACCGAAAGAAAGTCCGTGCTTAACATATTCTCTGGCACCATGCACCCCCTTGGTCCCTAACACTTTCAATTCTCTCCCGCGTTATCCTCTTCCCCTTCATAAACCGAAAGCATGTTTTCGAATTCTTGCTAATCTTACCATCTAATGTTTTAACTCTCCGCCTCCACTCCTGCTCATCTACTGAGTTTTTAAGTTTAGCCCTACACTTTCTATATTCTTTTTGGACCTCCATTGACCTGCGCACTTTGTAACTGCGTTAAGCTTCTCTTATTAATTCTGTTCGGAATTTGTGTCTGACACCCGAGGTTCTCTGGGCTTGTTTTCCGAAAATTCATCTTTGGTTAAACGTGCTGAGCCGACACTGTCATCAATTCCATTTTGATCAAGTGAACCCCCAACCCCCGCCGCACGCTGTTCTGCTACAGTTTCACCCAGAAGCAACTGCACTTTGGCCAGATCCTGTCACTTTCTTCATAAAAGCAGTCTCCCAAATCCAAAAAGCTTTTATTTTTCAAACATTTTTGAGTATGAGTCACGGCCACTGGTCCTTTCATGCTCTCCCAATACTGTATGCAACATCTGACTGGCTTCGTTCCCCAGGGTGAGGCCCAGCACAGCCCTACCCATTGATGTGTCTGCTACACGTTGATATAAGAAGCTCTGCAGAATAAATTTCTAGGCACCTGCCCCCTCTAAATAAGTTATCATTGCCCGAATGAATGTTAGGAATTGGAATGCCTAAATATGATGATCCTATTGTTGTATTAACACACCTCAGTATATTGGTTTTATATCAGCTCCTGTACTTTCTTTTATCTGGGAGTCTACAATATATCCCCAGCGGTGTGTCTGTCATGGATTTGATTCTGAGCTCTAACCATCAAGCCTCATTAGAAGATCCTTCTTACTGCAGTAACTGACTCCATAATTAATAATCCAACCCCACTTACTCTTTTACCACCTCTCCTGTCGTGCCTATAGATCCTGTACAACAGAATATTGAGTTTTCAGCCCTGACCTCCCTCAAACACATCTCTGTGATGGCAAAAAATGTCTCACTTTCCCATTTCACCTTGTTCCCTTATCATATCTGTCTGTCGGATAATATTCCCAGCATTAAGGTAGAGGATATCCAGCCTGACATGTAACACCTGGAATATTCTATAACCCGGAATTCATCAGTCGTTCATTGTTTGTTCTCACGCTGCCCAATTCATGAATTAAAACTGTAACTCTGGGAATGAATGAATATTTATTGAATGAAATTTCTCTTTTAATAAATGTATTCATCAAATGCAACTTTCCAGAACTAAACCGTCAGCTCCACATGCAATGGGTTTCTGCTGATTAATTCCCTGTTCAGTGCGCAAAGGGGAGAGCTCTAAGTAATGCAGAAAGTGAGAACTGCAAGTACTGTGGCGCTGGTAAAGCACAGCCAGTCGGGCAACATCCGTATTGAGCAAAGTATTGGAGGGGTTTCAGAGAAACAGAATTTATTATTGTTGTGGTTCTGTTCGCCGAGATGGGAATTTGTGTTGCAGACATTTCGTCCCCTGTCTAGATGACATCCTCAGTGCTTGGGAGCCTCCTGTGACGCGCTTCTGTGATCTTTCCTCCGGCATTTATAGTGGTTTGAATCTGTCGCTTCCGGTTGTCAGTTCCAGCTGTCTGTTGCAGTGGCCGTAACGTAACGAGGATATACCACAACCCAAAGGACTAACCACACTACCATACATCAAGAGCATTTCTGAACTGACAGCCAGACTCCTGCGACCACTAGGACTTATAACAGCACACAAACCAACAGCCACTCTCAGACAAGAACTCACCAGAACGAAGAATCCGATACCCAGCATGAGAAAAACCAATGTAGTGTACAAAATTCCATGCAAGGACTGCACAAAACACTACATAGGACAAACAGGAAGACAGCAATCGATCCGCATCCATGAACACCAACTAGCCACGAAACGACACGACCAGCTATCCTTAGTAGCCACACACACAGACGACAAGCAACATGAATTCGACTGGGACAACACTACTATTTTAGGACAAGCCAAACAGAGAACAACCAGGGAATTCCTCGAGGCATGGCACTCATCCACAGATTCAATCAATAAGCACATCGACCTGGACCCAATATACTGACCACTGCAGCGGACAGCCGGAACTGACAACCGGAAGCGGCAGATTTAAACCACTACAAATGCCGCAGGAAAGATCACAGAAGCGCTTCACAGGAGGCTCCCAAGCACTGAGGATGTCACCTAGACAGGGGGCGAAACGTTGCAACACAAATTCCCAGCTCGGCGAACAGAACCACAACAATAATAAATTCTGTCTCTCAGCGAACTCAACCACAACAACGAGCACCCGAGCTACAAATCTTCTCACAAACTTAGAATTTATGATGGCTTGGAAAATCATAGTTTGATTAGAAATAGTCAGCATGGCTTTGTGAGGGGCAGGTAATGCCTCACAAAACTTATTAAAATCTTTGAGGATGGGATCAAACACATTGAAGAAGGTGGAGCAGTGGAGGAGACTGCAAGGATTTTAACAAGGCGTTTGATATTATTCCCCAAGTCAGGCTCATTCGGAAAGGAAGGAGTGATGGGATACAAGGAAAGCTGTCTGACTGGATAAAGAATTGGCTGGCACTTAGAAGACACAAAGTGGTGGTAAATGGGAAGTATTCAGTCTGGAGCCCAGTGATCAGTGGTGTTCCGTTGGGATTAGTTCTGGGACCTCTGCTGTTTGTGATTTTTATAACTGACTTGGATGAGGACGTGGAAGGGTAGGTTAGTAAGTCTGTCGATATAACAAAAATTGTTTATGTTGTGGATTGTGTTGAGGGTTGTTGTAGTTTGCAAAGGGACTGATCAGTGGCAGATGGAGTTCAACTGGAAATGTGTGAAGCAATTCATTTTGGAAGGTCGAATTTGAATGCAGAAAAATAGGCAGGATTCTTGCATTGTGGAGGAACAGGGTGATTTCGTGGTCCATGACATTGCTCCCTCAGAGTTGCCACTCAGTTTGATAAGGTTGTTAAGAAGGTGTATGATGTTTTCATTAGCAGGGGGATAGAGTTTAAGAGCTGTAAGGTTATGCTGCAGCTCTATGGAACCCTGTTGAGATCACACATAGAATGTTGTGATCAGTTCTGGTCGCCTCATTGTGGGAAGGATGTGGAAAATTTAATGAGTGTGCTGAGGAGCTTTATCAGGTTGCTAACAAAGAAGAGTTCAGGGCTTCTCTCATTGGAGCAAAGAAGGACGAGGGAGGACTTGATCGAGGTGGACAAGATGATGAGAGGCAAAGATAGAGTGCATTGCCAGATACTTTTTCCCATGGTGCAAATATCTATCACGAGGGAGAAAAACTTTCAAGTAATTGGGGGAAGGTTTAGTGGAGATGTCAGAGGTCGGCTCCTTATACAGAGAATGGTGGATGGTTCGAATGTACTGCTGGCAACTGTAGTAGAGTCAGCTGCATTGGGGATATATTAAGCGACTATTGGTTAGACAAATGAATGATAGAATAATGAAGGGTATGTGGGTTAGTCTGATCTTTATTTAGGACAAAAGGTCGGCTGGACGTCAAGGGTCAAAAAGTCTGCACTGTGCTGCACTGTTCTGTGTTTCATGTTTCACACAGCTTGTAGATTTTTTTATCAGTTGTTGAATGTGTGAGGGAGTGATGTGTGTGAGATCAGGAAGCTTTGTAAGGGCGATAGGCCAAGACGTCCACTAATGGTGTGCATTCTTACAGTCACCTGAGTACCAGTACAATTTGTGTGTGACGACCTACACGAGACAGAATCCGTCAAGTTCAGTTATTAACGGCTTTTTTTTCTTCAGATAGATTCTGTTGGATGACCCATGTATTAGTTTTTGTCCATCAACAGAGATGTACAATTTTATTTTGATACTGATGAATGTGAAGGTGACATTTATTGGACACGGTTTTAGAGGTTTCTTTGCGAGACACAATGTGCTGCAGAATACTGTAAACTTGTTAACGTCTTCGCCCAGTGTCTGGTCCAGCTAGTAGATGCTTGGAGTCAGGCAGGCAGGCCAGATGCCATCACCATAAGTAACTTGTGCGATGTGATTCTGACACTCCATGTCCATTCATCTGCCCCCGGGCAATGCTCAGACCAAAGATGGAGTCGAAATAATTTGTTGTGAAATAATGTTTGAATGTCCCAGGTGTAAGCTCTCTGGATTCAGTTAAGGGCAAAACAATGTCTTACCCAGTATCACTGGCAGCTGTGACTGAATTCAAATCTTCCAAAACCTTTTTTCAATGTAGGTTATGATTGCAAGCTAATCTGAAAAAAATCATGTATTTGCTATGTTCGTGAATTGTGATTCACAAAAATATGAAATATCATTATTCAACCAAACAATAATTGAATCATCTCTGGAAACATTATGTAGATGTAATATGATCAGATATTTATGGAACTAAAATATACTTTCCTGCCAACATTTTATGATACAACAATAAAGAACGTACATTTTATTTAATATCGAACAGAGAACATGTTATCTGACTATACTGGTGATCAACAATTACATATATTTGGATACATGAACACCAACTAAGCACAAAAGGACATCATCCCCTCTCACTAGTATTATCACATACGGATGAGGAAGGACACCACTTCGATTGGGACAACACATCCATCCTAGAACAAACCAAATAGATGCACGCACAAGAATTCCTAGAAGCATGGCATTCCAACCTGAACACTATCAACAAACAGATCGAGTTTGACCTCAACTTCTACCCCTGAGAAAAGAAACAGGGTGTGACTTCTCCACAGCAAACAACATCACCACAGGAGATTACATCACCAATCCAAAGAAACCCAAACATATAAATAGAAAGCAAGAATTTTCAGCATTGGTTCGCCTGAGACCCACTGAAGATGAAGCTGTTGAAACTTCTGGAAATGAACTTCCCAGCTCAACGAGCAAACCTCCACCCAAAACCTCAAGCTGAGCTGCAAATCTTCTCAAAACTCACTACAATTAAATACTCATTGTCAGTATTCAAATGGATACATCCTCGCTCCAACATTTGGAAAGTCGCCAGCTTCTGAATGATTGCATTTTTAGAGTGAGAAAACGATTGAACCATCATATATAAATAGCGTACTTACACGTTTTTATATAATCAATCAGTTTAATATCTCACTAAATGTGCGAGCTTCAGCTTTTTACCAACAATTGAAAAATGGCAAAAAATCAACATGAACAAAGAATATTAGTTTAAATAAATGAATTGTGTTATTAAATTGAAGTGAGCAATAATTTGAAATCTTGCGATTTTTAGAATGAAAGGTATTTAATGTGAAATGTGAAAAAGAACGATGAACATATTTCTTTGTGAGTGAACAGTCAAACATTTTCAAAGAGTTTTGAGGCAAAGGAAAGGAAAGATTTGATTTAGTAATTGGGATACAAGATTTAAAATTTTCATATACTGATTACTAATTAGACTTCATCATCAAGCTGACCTTGCAATACTTGCATTTGAAATGGTTATGCTGCAGCAAAATGATCAGATATTTCCCAACTTTTACAACTGGAAATAATCTGATACTGGCTTTGACTTGCATCTGTACATGTTAGAGTACGGAACTTTAATGTACACAAGGAGGCTATTGGGCCACTGTGTTTGCATCAGCTTGTGAAATGTCTCCCAAATCCTCCCACTTGCCACCTCTCTCACTGTTGTCCTTTAAATTCGGAACTTTCAAATACATATCCAGTTCCCTCTTGAATCTTCATTCACAAATCTCCCAAGCAGGGCATTCCAAATCCTAACAACCCTCTGCCTTATCTCACTCCGAGGTCTTATGCTGACGATCTTGAAACGGAATGCTGTTATGCTAGCTAAGAGAAACGGAGTATTCTTATTTTACCCTGATTTTTTTTTTCATTATTTTGATCACTGCAAAAGTTCATATCTTAGTCTGTTCTGATCAATGAAGATTCTTTACATTACTCTAATTTCTTGCATCCTACCTTTAACTAATTCCTTCGTTCCACTTATCATTCTGATTATTTATAAGGTTACTAGTATTCTTCTGCAAAGTTATGCAGTGTGTGTGTGTGTGTGTGTGAGTGTGTGTGTGTGTGTGTGTGTGTGTGTGTGTGTGTGTGTGAGAGAGAGAGAGAGAGAGAGAGAGAGAGAGAGAGAAATTCTCTGTAAAATCTGAATTGAACCCAGTGCCTCGTGTAAAAGAGATAAGGGTTAGGAAGGCAGTATAGATTAACATATGGTTATACAGCTAGCTTAGGGGTGAGAGTTTCATATTCCTGGATCATTGGGCCCTCTTCCAGGACAGGTGGGAGCTTTAAAATATGGACAGATTGCAATTTAACTGGCGGAACACAAACATCCTGGTGGGGAGTTTTCTAGTGCAAATTGGGTGGATTTAAACTAATAAACCAGGAGGCTGGGAATTGAGCAGAAGGTAGAGGTGAGTAGGACATCAGGCACAGCCAGTCTCATGACCATGCTGCGAGAAGGATTCAAAACAGTCCAAAATATATGAGATGGATCATGGAATAAACGATAGAGGTGCTTATCAGAGATTAACAAATGAAGATGGAATGTATGGGGGACGTGAAGGAGTGAGGTGTGTGAGATCAGGAAGTTCGTACTCAAGAAAATATTAAAGAGGAAAAACAAATTAAAAGAACTTATTTAAAATTTTAGGCCGAAAAGCACACAGCATTTTGAATAAAATTGATGAGCTGGCAGTAGATACAGAGGTAAATGGGAATGACTTTGTAAGGATGATTGAAACATGGTTACAGGAAGATCAGCATTGGACAGTGAACTGTCCATGGATACTCAGTATTCCAAAAGGATAGACATGAAGGTAAAGGAGGTGGAATTGATTGATTGGTTAAGGATGATACCAGGGCTATATTAAGAAGTGATATTGGCACGAGGGAACAAAATGAAGATCAGTCCAGGTACAAATTAAAAGCAAGGGAAGAAACCTCTTTGGGAGAGTAAATCAGCCACCGTCTCTCCAAAGTACTTCTGAGGTCGGAAATGATGAGGGTTCGTGACAAGGTAACATCGGTGGGATGAACGTGCATATTGAATCAATTAAACAACTTGGCAAAGGGCAGGCTCCGAGTACAATTCATAGAGTATATGAAAGATTGCTTGTGCGAGTACATGTCATGGAACCAACCAGAGAGAAGGCTACTTTAGATTTGATGTAAGGAATGAATGAAAAACGATCTTGCAGTTAAGGATCTCCTTAGAAAACATGACCACAACATGCAGAAGTTGCAAATTCAGCTTGAAAAAGTGAGAACAGAGTCACATACAAGAGCCTTAAGGTTGGGCAATGATACCTTCAGTGGCCGAAGGAAGGTGTTGGTGGAGGGGGTGGGGGTAGCGGCGGGGGGGGGGGGGTGGGGGGGGAGGGGGGCTGGTGGGGGGAGAGTGTGAACAGTCAAAGGCAGGAAGATGAAGAAACATGGCAAATATTGAAGGGGATACTAAATACCTCTCAATTAAAGTACATTCGTGAGACAAGAGGAATTGCATGACAGAGAAAAAATATCCATGTCGAGATAAGGAAGTCAATGACAGCATGAGTGCAAAAATTAGAGCAAATCATACTGCACAAGTTAGTCATGCTCTGGGAGATTGGGTAAGGCGGTGGCCTAGTGCATTACAGCTGAACTGATCATCGAAAAACCCAGATAACATTCTGGGGAGGTGGGTTCGAATCCTGACATGGCAGATGGTGGAATTTGAATTCAAATTTGGGATTACCAAGCTGATGGTGAACATGAATAGATTGTCAGGCGAAGCTCACCTATTTCACTAATGTCCTATGGGGAAGGAAACTGCCATCCTTACCTGGTCTGGCTGATATGTGACTCCAGACCCACATCAATGTAGATAACTCCTAACTGCCCTCTGGAAATCAAGGATAGGCAATACATGCTGGCCTATGGAGCAATGCCCTCTTTCTGGGAATTAATGAAAACAAACAAAAAACTTCAGCAAAGGGTTAACAGACAACATTAAAAGAAGCTATGAAAGGAAATGGACGGAATCATAAATACTGATACCAGTAGCTTTCAATAATATATTTTTTAAAAAGCGCAGAGTGAAACTAAGTGATGGCTCTTTGTAGGATGAAACTGACAAGGTAAGGATGAAAACCTCAAAAATGGTAGAGGCACAAAAGCAATGCTTACTGTTTTCACAGACTTCACCACAAACTGTAGTTCCAACAGAGGAGCCTGATGGGATTACTGCTATTTGTCATTTTTAAAAATGACCTAGATGAGGGCACAGAATGATGTGTTAGTATATTTAATGATGATACTAAGGTTGGTGAAGTGTGGATAGTGCTGAAGGATACTCCAGGTTACAGAGGGACATAAGGATGTCCAGATTACAGATTTGGGCTGAGAGGTGGCAACCTGAGTTTAATGTGCAAGAGTGTGAGGCGATACGCTTTGGAAGGATCAAAAGGAATAAAGAGTACTGGGCCAATGGTAAGATTCTTTGCAGTGTCAGCAGAGAAATCTCGGTATCAATATATGTAGATCACTGAAAGTTGCCAACTTGGTTTATAGGCTTGTTAAGAAGGCGTACAGTATGTTAGTTTTTATTGGAAGAGGGATAGAATTTTGGCGCCATACAATCATACTGCAGGTGCACAAAACTCCGGTGTGGCCGGACTTGGAGCACTGCGTATATTTCTGCTTGCTGCATTACAGGAAGGACGAGGATGGTTTGGAAAGGGTTCAAAAGAGATTTATGAGGATGTTGCCTGATTTGGAAGGAAGTTAATAAAAGATATTTGCCGCTGTTTTCGTTCGGGACAAGAAGTTTGAGAGGTGACTGAATTGATCTATATAAGATAATCAGAGTGTTAGATACGGTGGACAGTGTTATGAATTTTTAAGTGTACTATACCTTCAAGAGATTTGAAAGGCTGGCCAAGGGCTTAGCAAGCGCACAGAGTAGTGGAAAAATTAAAAATGTAATATTTGGTCAAACAGCGAGCAGTATCTGGGTAACTATGAGACAAATTCAAATTCAAATTCAGCCAATCAGTTTAAATATGTGCTAA
Source organism: Chiloscyllium punctatum (assembly GCF_047496795.1). NCBI lineage: Eukaryota > Metazoa > Chordata > Chondrichthyes > Orectolobiformes > Hemiscylliidae > Chiloscyllium > Chiloscyllium punctatum. The sequence goes on along the minus strand of NC_092759.1, from coordinate 40,291,217 downwards.
GATGCCAAATGCTAATCAAGTTTGTATATAGTGTATTGGCCATATTAAAACCAATGAAACAATCCAATCTTTTGGGGTATAAATATTAAACATTTTCAACAGTTGGCCAGAGCGGCAAAGAGCAGCAAGTCCAGCCTGGCAGCAGAACGATTTGCTCTCTGACAGGGACCTTTATCAACCAAAGACATGGGAAGCAGAATCCCCAAGAATAAGGAAAGAAGGCAGGAATATGGAGAAGAATCGTCAGCTGCCTGGTTTTGAAATAAGATTTTTTTTAAAAATCGTAATCAGGATTTTTTGATCGGACTATTATTACAGAGGTGGACATTTCAGTGTGCATATCAGTCTATTGGTGCTTAAAAACTGCGAACTTGCAAAATTTTGGGCAATACCATGATGACCTTTGAAAAGGTAAGGTGCTTTTCGGTGATTAAACAGAAGAACAAATGTCTGTGGGTAAGCAGTTTACAGGTGCCCAAATTGACAGAATGGATCAAACCCGTTCAGTTTACAGGCCCAAACAGCATTTTTTATCCAGGCAACAGTTCAAATGCTGCCAATTAACTTAAAAAGGCACTGAGAGGTTAAGGATCCATTTTAGTGTTAACAATATGAAACCAATCATACAATAATTTTGTTTTTGTGTCAAGGAGGGATATATAACAGAGAGGCAATTGGACAGAGGGGGACAGTCAACTTATATCTGAAAAATGATGACAGGGAAGTGTCATCTGCGAAAGAAATATTGGGGTCTCACAAGAATCTCCATACTCTGCCTAAAAAGCCGCTTCCATCAATAAAGGCACACAACACGCTGAGCAAATATCCTTGAAACCAGAAAACATCGAAGAAGGCAATTCAGACAGAGAAAGACGAGAGAATAAGATACAGAAATTTCAACAGAGTCCATTCTATATGAACTTTAAGAAACTAAGTTTTAATTTTGTTCTTACTAATAATGTATTTATGAGTGGAATCCACATTAGTGAAACCACATGGCAGGAAAATCTTGTTTTATTCCAGAATAAGTAATGAGTTACAGAGTGATTGTTCAGTTTGTTAGTGGTTTGTTCACTGTTAAAATTAGAATCATAGAATACCTAGTTTAGGGAAACAGGCCCTTCAGACGAACAAGGACCACACTGACCCTCCAAAGAGTAAGCCACTCAGATGCATTCCTCTACTCTATTAACTATATTTAACTCTGACTAATGCAACTAATTCAGACATCCGTGGACATTGTAGGCAATTTAGCATGCCCAATTCAATGAACCCGCACATCTTTTGACTGTGAGAGGAAACAGGAGCACGTGTTTGAAGCCCATGCAGACACGCATAGAATGTGATAACTCCACATAGACGGCTTCCCGAGGTTGGAGTCGAACCCGGAGTCTCAGGCGCTGTGAAGCAGGACTGTTAACATCTGAGCTATCGTGCCGCCCCTAGACAGGTAAATAGTTAATTGTTAATTACAGGGTGTCTGAAAGGATTCCATTTCATTGAACCACTCCTTTATAACAAACTGGGTATCAAAAGGGAGGTGGGTTTCATCTCTTGTCACACTCCTTTATCATATAAGGCGAGGAGATCTTCGCTGGGTGCATTGCTTTTAATTATCAGATGGATGTTGGCCTCACCTTCATATCATTATAGAGAGTTCGAAGTGGGTCAAGTGAATGATATATTGATATATGGCGCATAGCAGGAAAAATGCGTCTGTGCTTGAATAGATTGGTGGTGTGAATGGAAAATCAGTGTATTATTCCAATGGAGAGATTGCAAAGGTGAGGCACAGAGGTATCAGGCACCTGGATCACAAAAAGAACACGTTGCATGCACATCATAGGGAGGCAATATATATTTTCAAACCTTTTGAAAGATAATACATTCAGGAGTAGGGAGGATTTTCTACAGTTTTGCAGGGTACGGTGAGATCACATTAGGGGAGCTGAGGGCACAATGACATGTAAAGCAGTCCAGAGAAGATTCACTCAACTGATTCCTGTGAGGAGCATTTATCTTTGGAGGAAACTTTGTCAGACTGGACTTGGATCAGTTGGAGTTTTGGCAAATGACGCATGATCCCGTTTAAACCCATAGAATTCAGAGTAATCTATTTAAGTTGAATGCTGAAATAATATTTCAATTTGTGCGAGAGATTTCCAGAAATTGATGGACTGCTGGAAACTGGAGAATATCCCAGTGAAGGAGTTGGTGATTGTTTTAACCATCTCAAAGTGTTCTCCGTCTGTGGGAACTCCCCTCCCAGAGAGTAAGACATTGAATATTCTTAGACACACGTAGACAGGTTATCGCCTAAAAAATGATGCATTAACGTTACAAGGCATAGCAGAATGTGTGTTTTAGGCCACAATCAGATCATCCATGATCTTATCACAGAGCAGGCTTGGTTCAAGTTGTCCAATCACTTACTCCTGATCTTAGGTTCTACGTTGCTATTGCCTTTAGATACTGATAAATAATGAAAACATTCCCAAGCGCACAAGGGTCTCCATTTCAGAATGATGAGCATAACATGCAAATGTGCTTTTTAAACAGCACTGCGAACGCTCTCGTGAAAGCTTCATGGAGTTACAGAAAGATCAGATGCCTAGGTCAAAGTAAAAGCCTCATTAAAACTGCGTCATAAATCAGATCGGTTAGAATGGGTGCCTTTAATAGAGCAGATTCTATTCAGTTGTTCTTTAAGATGAATTCCGTTGGCAAGACCAGCATTTATTGCCTGTGTATAATTTCCGTTCAGAACATGGTGGTGAACCCCAGTGATCCTCGTGTTGCAGGGACACTAACAGATATGTTTCAAAGAGAGCCACAGGATTCTGAACAAGTGACAGTGAAGGGGCAGTGATATTGATTCAAGTCAGGACACTGTGTAACCTTGGAGATTGTATTCCTCACCACATGATGCTCACAGCGATGGAAACAGTGGGGGTACATCTTCTGTTCTCAAGAATTCAATTCATAAAGCATAAAGACCGGCCATACAGCCCAACAGATATATGCCAGCCAAAAACCAACAAAATGCATTAATCTCACTTGTATCGAGATAATAGATTACTCTGCCCTGACATTTGTAGTGACGAATCAGCTGCCTCTTAAATGCTATATTATCTTGAATTATCTGTGGCTGAGTTGTCAGTTAGTCTCTTATTTTATGTGTGAAATGGTTTCTACAACTTCAGAGAGAGCGACAGGCTCATCAGATCAATAAAAATATCTGCATTGTGCAACAATTATTGGAAAATTGAGTTTATGTTTTAATTCGTGTGGGATTTTAACGGAGGTGGACATGCATTAATTGCCCCTGAGAAGCCCCTGTGCAGTTGGTGTTGGTAATCCATAGTGCTATTTGGACAGAGTCTGAACAGTGCATCTTGTGTGTCAGTGTTGCAACGACTCAGTATTACTGACTACTAATGGAAGCAGTGTTTAACTAGCCATCTGCTTTCGCCTCGACAACAGTTCTTGCATGGCAATCATCCAGGCACCAGCGGGTCGTCCTTTACACTCTCTGCCTGGTGCCATGTAAGTAATGGAAAGATTTTGGGGAGCTTTAGGAGGTGACTTACTCAAAACAAAATTACCAGCATCTGAAATGCTGTTTTTCCATGGGAAGTCCAGTTGAATTTCTGATCAATCTTTATGCACTGGATATTTGTCTTTGGATATTGATTATGTCACTGATATCAATAGAAGGCTTCTGGATTCTTTCCTATTTGAGATAATTGCTGCCTGGTCAAATTAAAGAATTATTCTTGTTTGCCACTCATCAGCTCAACCTAAATAGTGTTCCCATATTTCGGAAGAGGGACACAGCCTGCTCCAGTACCTGAGGATTTTAAAATGGTGTTGAAGAATGGGTTTGAGTTCAGTTGGGACACTGGCTGTTTTCCTATCCACTCAAAGTAGCCTGTCTCAAATGCTAACATCCTGTTCGGAATCACACGTTCAAGACACCCAAACATGGAACTGAATCAACAAAACAGTTAGCAAATTCATCAGTCCATGCATGTTGGGTTGGGGTGAGGTGGTGAAAGCTGTGTTGAACAACTGGCAGGAAATCACAGGAAAACTTGCTGTTTGTCAAAGCGAATACCCGTGAAGGAACTTATTACGCTTTAGAGAAATAAGACCATTATAGCTGGAAATCTGTATTATAGTGAAGGAAAAGCTGTATCCATCTTATTGCTGCAGTAATAATGGTGGCAATCATCTGGAATATTGTCAGTAGTCTTCTTTTGTTCTTTAAACTGCCACTGGATGGAACATCTATTCATCTTGTCGCTACCCCTTATGGCCTTGTCCACCTCTTCAACATTCCCTTTTGCAAAGAAATACCGAGCAAATTTATTCCCCCTTCATAGGTTGAGTACACTGTTGTCTTGTTACTTCTGACGTGCATCATTTCACATTTATCTGTGTTACACTTTATTGGGCATTGTTCTGGCCATCTGAATAATCTGTTTATACCGTCCTGCAAACGAACCGTTTCTTCCTCACTGTGAACCACCCAGCTAATCTTTGTGCCTTCCACAAAATTGTTTATCATTCCACTGCCAGAATCTTCCATATTCTCACCATCACTTACAAACCTTGATTTTTTTCCTGATATCCAGATGGTATTCACAGATGAAGAATTAAGAATTCCAGTCTCTTCTTATTTTGATTAAGTTACAGAGCAGATGTAGTTAAGATCTTTTATGAGGGAGACAGAAATAGCATTTTGAACACAGAGTTGAACCCTCCTTTTACCTACACTCTGCCACATCTGCATGTATTATTTAACAACTTGTAAACAAGTTAGAATGGATTAGGATTTGGTAACTTGCACTGGAACATTTGTATTTTTCGTGACACTGAAGTATGTCCTTTGTAACATCCCCAGCAATAGTCAGTGCTGAAATAAAAGTCTACAGAATTTACGGACTAATTAATTGTTTGTTTGAAAGAGTGAGTGTGATGATGATAAAGATACGATTAAATTGCACGTAATGGACACACTGCCGGAGTTCAAGTCATATTCTGACGTCTTTCTTGAATTGGAAGTAAATTATTGGAACAAACGCCTCCTGTTGCACATACTGTTAAAAACAATTAAGAAATGTTGAGGCGCCCCACGAGGCGAGAAAAAAAAATGTCGTCTGCACTTGATGGAGATTCAGAAATTCAGAATAGCTGTACAACCTGAATAAGAATCAAGTGATAGAAAAAACATAGAACAAGCCTTTTCTTAGACCACGATCCCACTATGGCACATCAGGCCACACAGATTCCCCAACATCTGACCCTACTTAATTTCTTATTATTGATTTAGTTTTATTTCTTACTTGTAAGGCACCCCCACCTCCTCCACCCACCTGCCTATCTTTCAATAAGATGTATATCCTTGAATATTCAGCTCCCCATCCTGATTCCCTTGCAGCCATGTCTCCGTGATGCTCGCCAAGTCATACCTGCCAATGTCGATCTGTGTCACAAGCTCGTTTATCCTATTCCTTATACTGCATACATTCAGTGCTGTATTAACCTTTCCTCTTCACATTGTCATTCGTTTACTCAGTGTGCTTGAAGTTTGATGGCAATCACTCTCCATATGCTCTGTCATATTTGTGTCTGTCCTGGAGATTTTAAAAACTTCTCCTGAGTTCTGCACTCTTACCTCCTCCTTTAACTCGGGTTTTCTAATTTCGCCAATATCTGACCTTCCTTTCACTCGCTCTATTAAGTAGAAAGTCTTGTCTACTGCGCTGGATGTGCGATCCCCTAGTACTCTGGTCCAATCACGGTTCGGATGAAGACCACATTATTGGTACCAGTCTTTGCTTCTCCGGTACAGGTGCAAATGTCCTATTACTTCAAATTCATTTCTCCCACACCAATCGTTGAGCCACGAATCTACCAGCTTAATATTGTTGGCCTTGTGCCAATTAGCACGTGGCTAAAGTAGTAATCCAGAGATTATTACCTTTTTGGTGCTGCTTTTTCAAACTTTTTCTTCCTAGCTCTTAATAGCCCTGAGCCCCTTATCTATGTGGTTGGTCCATACATGGGCTACGACCACTGAACCTTTAAACTCCCACTACAATTTCCTCTGCAGCCCAGGTAAGATATTCCAAAATTAGAGTGGTGCTGGAAATGCACAGCAGGTCAGGCAGCATCCGAGAATCAGCAAAACAGGTGTTTTAGGCAAAAGCCCTTCATCAGCAATGAGGTTCAGAGCCTTGACCGTGGCGGGATAAATGCGAGTGGGGTGGGTTTGAGGAGAATGTATTAGAGAATATAGTAGGTGGATGGAGGTGGGTATCCCAAACCCGAGCACCCACCATCGTTATTGTATTTAGCTAGTGCTGAATTTGTTTTTTTAAATTAATTTTTAACTGTTTTTATATCTCTGCTTATGGAACTTGTAACCAATAGATGAATAAAATTCAATTTAAGGCAGATTCATATTTCGCAGAGTTCTAATTAGTCAATCACATCACATCCTTCCTTTGTCAAACTTGCACATTATCTTCTGAAAGAATTCTGACAGACGTGTCAGCGGTACCTCTCCTTGACAAAGTCTTGCTGACTCAGCCCTACTTCACTATGCACCTCCAAGTACTTCATTACAAGGGCCCCATTCTTCAGCGAAATATCCCAGGCCAAGCCATCTCCAGCTGCTTCATCAATATCGTTCCCTCCATTATAAGCTCAAAGGTAGGAATGTTCAATGTTAAATGTACAATTAATACCACCCACAAACCCGCCGTTGAAATTTAACATAACAATATCAATCAGAGATCGGGCTACTTCAGATTTTGTACTATGCAATGAGAAAGTCGAACTAATAACGTTAAATTAATGGACTCTGTGAGATCTGACTGTAACACAGTTCATTCTAAAGCAAGAGATTGACATTTGAGCAAAGGAAACTACGAGGTTATGAGTGGCAAGTTGGCAGGTTGGTGCCTTGGGCAAATCACAAAACACTTTGCCGTAGAGAGGCAATAGCTAGTATTTGAAAAGATACATCATTTGTAACAGTAGCAGAAAGTATAAGGGACTGTCAGAGAATATGGAAGGATATAGATAGAATGGAGAGTTGGGCGGAAAAGTGGCAGATGGCTTTCAATCCAGACACATGTGAGGTGATGCATTTAGGCAAACTAATTCTAGAGCTAATTGTACAACGAATGGTACAGCCCGGGGCAAAGTTGATGGGCAGAGAGATCTGAGAGTGCAGGTCCACGAAGGTTGCTGCACATGTGGATAGAGTGGTCAAGAAGGCACAAAGTATGCATGCCTTCATTGGATGGGGTATTGAATATAAGAGCTGGCATGTCATGTTAAAGTTGTACAAGACATTGGTTCGACCGCATTTAGAATACTGTGTACAGTCCTGGACGCAAAGTCACAAAAAATATGTGGTCACTTTGAAGAGGGGGTAGAGAAGGTTGATGAGGATGTTGCCTGGTCTAGAAGGTGCTAGCTATGAAAAGAGGTTGAGTAGGTTAGGTACATTTTCACTAGAAAAAAAGGAGATTGAGCAGGGATCTGACTGAGATTCACAAAATCATGAAGGCTATAGACAGCGTGGATAGAAACAAGCTTTTTTCCCAGGGTGCAGGATTCAATAACGAGAGGTCATGCTTTCAAGGTGTGAGGTGGAAAGTTTAAAGAGGATACACGCAACAAGTACTTCACACAGAGGGTGGTGGGCGTTTGGAAGGTGTTACCAGCGGATGTGGTAGAGGCAGGCACGGTAGATTCATTTAAGATGTGTCTGGACAGATGCATGAGTAGGTAGGGAGCAAAGGGATACCGATGCTTTGGAATTGACTGAAAGGTTTAGACATTACATTTGAATAGGCTCAGGCGTGGAGGGCCGAAGGGCCTGTTCCTGGGCTGTAAATTTTCTATGTTCAATATGGAACTTCTATTTGCAGATGGACAAGGATAAACAGAAGTTAGTCCAAAAGACCAGAAAGAGACAGAGCAGATGGATGCCATTTAACCCGTCTACTCTGATTTCATTTTCAATTGGATTTTAGTTATTCTGTTCCTTTTAATGGCAGGGTCTTTACCCAGCAGCCCTCGTGGGTCAGAAAGTGCCCAGTCTCTATGCGTACTCAGCCCTGCATTGGGAGCATCCAATGCCAGGCGATGAGTTCTGGGGAGTCTCAGGAGTGGCTCGAGGAAAGGCTGCATGCAGTGATGGATGGACTGAGGAACTGGTAGGAATAGAGTGCGAGCCAGTGACACTGCACTCACACAAGTGGCCACGCAAGTCTCCTAAACACCCAGGGCAGCCCGAGCACCTGGGTCGCTTTTACGAAAACCGGTTGCATTTGCTGCATTTCTTCATCGACCTAAAGCAAAAGTACTGCCAATGGCATAAACACAGAGACAGACAGTGGAAAGACGAAAGGAGTTAATGCTCCAAATGCAAACATGGGGAGATTGTACAAACACCGCACAGACAGGCTTCAGAGATTGGAATGGAACCCGAGTCCCTGGCACTGTGAGGCAGCAGAGTCATGTCACTGTGCTAACCAATGATAGGTAACAGGATTAGTGTAGTTACATGTTGCTTTCAGCAGTCACTTTCGTGGAATACTCTCCGTCAGTCTTTTATTTTAGATTGGGAAGCCTTTCTCTCGCAGCAGAGGATAATTTAAAAAACAACAAGTTGGAGAATATGGAACGTATAAGCTTGCTCCCATATAAAAGAAGACTCCGGGAGTTTAATTGAGATCTATGAAAGGAACAGATGCAAGAGTGAACCTTGGACAACTAGAAAACGAGGCTGGCTACAGAGAAACGGAGAACAAAGAATTGGAGGATGAACTGAATAGGTGCTTTGCATCAGTCCTCACAATGGTTGACAACTAGCAGCATTCCAGAACTTCAAGACAGTAAAGGGCAAGAGATGAGTTTCGTGGTCGGTGCTGATGAGAATGTGCTGTGGAAGCTCCAATGTTTGAAGATGGATGAATCACACAGACTGGAAGGATAACAAGTCAAATTTCTGAAGGAAATAGAGGAGAAGATTGTGGAGGACTGCTGGTGGATTTTCAGAAATAATTATCGTCAGGGAGAGTCCCAGAGAACTGGAAAATCGGAATGTAAAATTTCTGTGCAAGGAAGGAAGGGAGGCAACAAACAAGAAATCATAAGGCAGTTGGCCTGACATTGGTCATTAATCGGGTTTTCGAGCCTAGTATGAACAATGAGGCTGGAGAGTAGAGTCATAGAGATGTACAGCACGGAAACAGATCCTTCGGTGCAACTCGTCCATGCCGAACCAGATATCCCAATTTAATCTCGTCGCATTTGCCAGCACCCGGCCCATATCCCTCTAAACCCTTTTTATTCATATACCCATCCAGGTGCCTTTTAAATGTTACAATTGTTCCAGTCTCATTAGCCATGGGTGATTTATCTTTTCAATTAAATTTTTATGTATTTGGAGAATGTATATCTGTTATAAATGATGTAACTTTTCAAAAAGTAGCTGTTGCCCATCTACCGGCAAAGCGTTTTGTAATTTGCCCAAGTCACCAACCTGCCAACTCTGCCAACTTGCCACTCATAACCTTGTAGTTTCCTTTGTTCAAATTTCATTCTCGAGTTTCAGAATGAACTTTGCGACAGTCAGATCTCACGGAGTCCAATATTATAACGCTATTAATTAGACTTTCTCATTGCATAGCACAAAATCTAAAGTAACCCAATCGCTAAATTGATAGTGTCATGTTAAATTTCAACTGAGGAGTTGTGGGTGGTATTAATTGCACATTTGTCATTGAACATTGCTATTTTTGAGCTTATAATGGAGGGAAGGATATTGATGAAGCAGCTGGAGATGGCTTGGTCTGGGATATTTCGCTGAAGAATGGGGCCCTTGTAATGAAGTACTTGGAGGTGCATAGTGAAGTAGGGCTGAGTCAGCATGACTTTGTCAAGGAGAGGTCCCGTTGACAAGTCTGCCAGAATTCTTTCAGAAGGTAATGTGCAAGTTTGACAATAGAGGATGTGATTTTATTGGCTAATTGGGACTCTGCGAAATATGAATCTGCCTTAAATTGAATTTTGTTCACCTATTGGCTACAAGTTGCATAAGCAGAGATATAAAAACAGTTAATTTTTTTTTAAATCAACAACAAATTCAGCACTAGCTAAATACAGTAACGATGGTGAGTCGGTTGATGTGTTGTTTCTCTATCATGTGGTAGCTGGAGACATTCACTGTCTCGCTCAGCAATCCTAACCTGTGGTGTGACCAGTTCACTAAACGTGCTATCTACTAACTCCTCAGCATCACCGATGCTCCTCAGTGAGTCCATCCGCAGCTCCAAAACCGTCATGCAGTCAAACAACACCCGTAGAGGACACACTTCCTACTCGTGTAAGAATCAGGAACGTCAGACAAGTTCCTTAGCTCCCACATCAAGTAAGTCACACACCACGGCTCTGTGTTCCCCTGCCATTGTAAGGTTAGCTATATATGAACTAACTAAAATCAAACAATGCACTTAAATAAATGAAAAAGAAGCTTAAGAAATAAAAGCCTTACCTTACAGAGTCTTTTCCTTCCGGTTAGAGGATGGTGGCATTAGGGAGATACTCGTGTAGTATCCCGGCTATAGCCACTGCCCAGATATAAATTAATCCCTAATCTTCCCGGCATCCCTCGCTTCCCTCCTCCTTCTATCCTCGCTGCTCTGGCAAAATTGTGTTAGTTGTGAAGCAGGTTTGGTGGAGGTGATAGTATGAGATCCTGTCATCACTGGACTGAATCAGAGTACTCTTTCCCAGAGTACTCATACTGAAGTATTTATTACTGGAAAAGCGCAGCAGGTCAGGCAGCATCAATGGAGCAGGAGAATCGACCTTTCGGTCTTAAGCCCTTCTTTAGGATTCAGAAGGGTGTGCCAAGCAGGCTAAGATAAAAGGTAGGGAGGAGGGAATTGAGGGAGGGTCGTTGGGAATGCGATAGATGGAAGGAGGTTAAAGTGAGGGTGATAGGCCGGAGAGGGGGTGGGGGCGGAGAGGTCGGGAAGAAGATTGCAAGTCAAGAAGGCGGTGCTAGTCCGAGGCTTGGGGCTGAGATAAGGTGGGGAGAGGAGAAATGAGAAAGCTGGAGAAATCTGCATTCATCCCTTGTGGTTGGAGGGTTCCTAGGCAGAAGATTAGGCGCTCTTCCTCCAGGCGTCGTGTTGACATGGTCTGGCGATGGAGGATACCAAGGACCTGCAGGACCTTGGCGGAGTGGGAGGGGGAGTTAAAGTGCACAGCCACGGGGCGGTTGGGTTGGTTGGTGTGGGTGTCCCAGAGGTGTTCTCTGAAACGTTTCGTAAGTAGGTGGCCTGTCTCCCCAATATTTTGGAGGCCACATCGGGTGCAACGGATGAAGTAAATGATGTGTGTGTGGAGGTGCAGGTGAACTTCTGGCGGATATGGAACGATCTCTTGGGCCTTGGAGGGAAGTGAGGGGTGAGGTGTGGGTGCAAGTTTCGCATTTCTTGCGGTTGCAGGGGAAGGTCCCGGGAGTGGAGGTTGGGTTGGTGGTAGGTGTGGACCTGACAAGGGAGTTGCGGAGGGAGTGGTCTTTCCGGAATGCTGATAGCGGTGGGGAGGGAAATATATTCTTGGTGGTAGGGTCCGTTTGGAGGTGGCAGAAATGACGAAGGATGATACGACGTATTTGGAGGTTGGGAGGTGTGGTAGGTGAGGACCAGTGGGGTTCTGACTGGAGATTGGTGGGGTCGCTAGTCCTCCCCTACGACCCCACCAACCTCCAGATATGTCGGATTATCCTTGGTTATTTCTGCCACCTCCAAACGGACCATACCACCAAGGATATATTTCCCTGCCCACCCCTATCAGCGTTCTGCATAGACCACTCCCTCCGCACCTCCGTTGTCAGATCCACACACCCCACCAACCCAACCTCCACTCCCGACACCTTCCCCTGCAACCGCAAGAAATGCAAAATTTTCGCCCACACCTGACCCCTCACTTCCCTACAAGGCCCCAAAGGATCCTTCAATATCCATCAGAAATTCACCTGCACCTCCACACACATCACTTACTGCACCTGTTGCACCCGATGTGGCCTCCTGTACATTGGGGAGATAGGCCGCCTACTTGCAGAACGTTTCAGAGAACACCTCTGTGACATCTGCACCAACCAACACAACCGCCCCGTGGCTGAACACTTTAACCCCCCCTCCCACTCCGCCAAGGTCCTGCAGGTCCTTGGCCTCCTCCATCACCAGACCATGGCAACACGATGCCTGGAGGAATAGCGCCTCATCTTCCTCCTAGGAACCATCCAACCCAAAGGGATGAATGCATATTGCTCCAGCTTCCTCATTTCCCCTCCCCCCACCTTTTCTCAGTCCCAACCCTCAGACTCAGCACCACCTTCTTGACCTGCAATCTTCTTCCCGACCTCTCCGCCCCCAGCTGCTCTCCGGTCTATCACCCTCACCTTAACCTCCTTCTACCTATCGCATTACCAACGCCCCTCCCCCAAGTCCCTCCTCCCTAACTTATATCTTAGCCTGCTTGGCACACTCTCCTGAATCCTGAAGAAGGGCTTATGCCCGAAACGTCGATTCTCCTGCTCCTTTGATTTTGCCTGACCTGCTGCGCTTTTCCAGCAACACATTTTTAAGGTCTGATCCCCAGCATCTGCAGTCCTCATTTTCTCCTTCTTAAGTATTTATTATCAAGTCTGTCCATTTAAAGAAATAAAGTCTTTCCAGAGTTACGCTGAAATTATATTTAAATTTTGGTGAGACAAGACTATTCCATGTGCCAAAGAGGTTAGGAATAGGAAGGTAGTACAGTAAAATACATGGGCAAAGAGCTGGTCGAGGAGGCAGCACTTCCGATATGTGGATCATTGGGATTCCCAAGTCGACAAGATATGCTCAAGAAGGACGGGATAGACCTGAACTGGCAGCAATCTCCTGGCAGGCAGGTTTGCTGTTGTCACTCAGGAGGGTGTAAACTAGTGTGGCCTTTGGGGGGAGGGGGTCACAGAGAGAACCAGAGCAGTAGGCGACTGTTGGCGACTAATCCCAGTACAGATCAGACCAACAACAAACAGAAGAGGTTACTAAACACAATGGGCCTGACAGTCTCAAATGTGCTGATTATAATATGAGGAGTATGACAGGCAAGACGGATGAACTTGGAGCTTGGGTGAGTGTATATAACTGCTATGTTAATATTATAGAAATTTGTTTGACAGAGGGACAAGGGAGATGTCAATCCATTGGTCCAGAGAGAGTTGTAGAATAAACAGTGAGTGGCTGGAGACAGTTGTTTAATGTAAACTAATTATCCAGCAGTTTACTTGAATTGGACAGAATGTGTGATTCAATGTACGTATTGAAGGAACAAGGGAGGAAGTTGGAATTGTCTGTTTAAACAATGTCTGTTTTACTGATTAGCGGAGAATAGAAGAGAAGAATTTACATCAGGGAAACTCAAACCAACTATCAGGTCAGGATCTGATGGCATTGGGCAAAGTGTGTTTATGTCAACGCAATGATTATTATGGGTAAGGCAAATGAGCTTACAGTCTGAATCAATCCATGGGACCATGATGTTGCAGCCATTACAGACACTTAGTTTGGAGAGGGTCAGGACTGGGCGGTCAACATTCCAGGATTTTGTTCTGTTAGGTGAGATAGAGAGGAAGTTAAAATAAGCGAAGGAGTTGTATTAATAATCAGTGATAATGTTGGATTTGCACTCAGAGAGGACGAACTGGAGTGATCATCCGCTGAGGCAATATGAGTACAGCACAAAGATAAGATTGATGCAATTACTGTGTTCGGATTATGCGATATTCATTTCAACAGCCACCTCGACTTTGACAACAATTGTGTGCCCAGTTATGGAAAAGTGTAAGAAAAACAGAGTTGTCATAGTGAGTGATTCAACATCCCCAATATTGACTGGGACTCTATAGAGTAAGTGGTATAGATGGGACTGAATATGTTTGGTGCATCCAAGCGGGTTACTCCAAACGGTATGTGGATAGTCCTCTACAGGAATGGCCACACTCGACCTCATATTGGCTAATGAGCCTGGACACGTGACTGACATTTCAGGGGACAGCATTTTGGAAACATTTTGGAAATTCCTTCAGTGTTAAGGTAGCTAAGATCATGGATAAGGATATTTTGAGAAGCTATGGAACTGGGGGAAGGCAAGTTACGTCAGTATCAGGCAGGATCTAGGAAGTGATAATTGGGAGCAGCAGCTATCAGGCAAATTCACATTTTCTGTGTGGCAATGGTTTACTAAATCCTGATTGCAATATCATCTGGCGAACGTCTTTCCAACTGCTCGAATTTCAATCTATTTTGTTTTAACAGATATTTCGAGGTCTCTGTATATAAGAGAACAGCAAGAGATAATGAATGATTGTGCCCTGTGTCCTTCACTGAATCAGATTGTCTCTCCAGGCACCTAACATTTTTTATTGTGGGTCAGAGAACCTCAGAATTAATAAAGCACAGACGGAAGCCATTCAGTCCTTCATGCACCCACGAGCTTTCCGACTACACTATCTGAGAGCAGAGAGAGTTATTGGAGATACAGAGAGAGAGAGAAAGAATGAAGCAGAAATAAAGAATGTGATGGGAGATAAACAGAGTGGAGAGAAAACGGAGTGACAGAGTGAGTGAGAAAGGAAGGGGTGTGAAACGGAGATGAAATTAAATAGATCAGGGGGCAACATGAGGAGAAATATGCAGAAGATGGAAGCTTTATTTTAAAATTCCCCTGAACCGCAAGCTCTTTGTCTGAGAGCCATACCCTGTGAGTACCATGCTGATACTAGTTATCATCCCAGATCACTTATCTCCTATGATATCACGGCGTTGAGTGGCTGACAGCTAAACAGAATCCAATAGACCAATTGACTGGCTCTAGAGAGAAGGTGGATTAATTTAAATGGACTGTGCCAATAGTAGCAGGAACCGATAACCTCCTGAGACACTGTGCGAGTGACTGAACCAGAGAATCTCAGTGAGGGGGATCACGGTCAGAGGGGAAATCAGCATCTCAACTGTGGGTCAAGTAATGACAGAAAAGGTTTGCACACCACTTCCATGGTTTAGTAATCCACATTTCACTTCATATAGTTCAATATCATGAGTGTATTTTAACAATCTTATCTCTTTATACATTTCATATTTTGATTTGTCTAGAAAATCATTTTGTCACTGTATTTTGTGTTGAATAAACACATTTCATTACTTGGGAAGAAAGGACCTGTTCCAATGCGATAGCCTTCAACAGATCCATGCTGGGACAAGAGTCCAATTGAATTGTATAACTAGGACGGTAGACAGAGATGTAAATGGAATAGGAATGGTGGTGGGGATAGGGGAACGGGAATTAGTTATAGGGGTAATTAGAAACCTGAATTAAAAGATTCTTAAAATGTCCAACACAGACATAAATAGGATAGAGTATCCAGAAATTGTTAACAAACAAACTTCAAGTACACTGAAAAACGAATGACAATGAGAAGAGGGATGGTTAATACAGGACTGACAATGTTATAGCTGAATGCATGCAGTATAAGGAATAAGGTAAATGAATTCGTGACCCGGATCGAAATTGGCAGGTATGACGTGATTGGCATCACAGAGACATGGCTGCAAGGGGATCAGGATTGGGAGCTAACTGTTCAAGGATATGCACCCTATCCAAAAGATACGCAGGTGGGTAGACGAGGTGGTGTTGCCTTACTAGTACGAAATTAAATTACATGAATAGCAAGAAATAACATAGGGTCAGATGGTGTAGAATCTGCATTGGTAAAACTGAGGAAGCACAATGTTAAAGCAACCACAGTTGGAGTCTTATGCAGGCCTCCAAACAGTGCTTAGGAGTTCGGCAATCAGATACATCAGTAGATAGAAAAGATGTGTAGAAAAGGCAAGGTTACATTGATCATGGGAGATACCAATATGCAGGAGGACTGGGAAATTCAGCTTGGTAGTGGATTGTAAGAAAAGCAATTCAGGGAATGTCTACAAGATTTTTTTGAGTAGCTTGTGGTGCAGTCCACGAGGGAACATTAAATGCTGGTTTTAGTGTTGTGCAAAGAGGCAGACACGATAAGCGAGTTTAAGTTGTAGGAAACCGTCGGAAGCAGCGATCATAGCATGGTTGAATTTATTCTGCAATTTGAGAGACAGAAGATAGAATCAGAGGCAACAGTATTTCAACTGAATAAAGGCAACTGCAGAGGCATAAGGGAGAAGCTGGGTAGAATTGACTGGGAGAGTCGCCTAGCAGAAAAGACAGTAGAACAGCAATGGCAGGAGCAATTTAGGAGCCACAGCAGAGATTCATTGCAAGGAGAAAGAGGCATGGTACGAGCGGCTGAGGCAACCATGGCTGACGACGGAAGTCAGGGATAGCATAAAAGCAAAAGAGAGAAGTATAGAATGTGGTGAAGGACAGTGTGAAACCAAAGGATTGGGAAGCTTACAAAGACCAACAGAGGACAACAAAAATGTATAAGGTGGGAGAAAATTAAAGAAGGGGGTAAAGTAGCCACTTAGATATATAAAGTGCAAAAGAGAGGCAAAAGTAGATTTCGGAAATGATGCCAGAGACGTAGTGGTGGGGAACAAAAGAATGGCTGAGGAAGTTTGCATCAGTCTTCATGGTGGAAGAGTCCGATTAATTTCCCAAAATTTCAACAGAGTGAGGGAAAGAACGGAGTATGGTGGTCATCACCAAAGAGAATGTGTTAGAAAACTGAATGGCCAGAATCTAGATAAATCATCTGGACCAGATGGACTACACCCCACGCTTGTAAGGAAGAAAGCTGAAGATGTCGTGCAAGCGTTAGTTGTGATCTGGCAGGACTGACTACAATCAGGAAAGGGCACAGTGGACTGGAAATCGCTAACGTGACACCCCGTTTAACAAGGGATTAAGGCAGAAGACGGAAAATTACAGACTGATTAAACTAGCGTCAGACCTAAAGGGTGCCATTTCTGAATACTTGGATGGAGATGGTAAAATAGGGCAGAGTTAGCATGGTTTCATCAAGGGGCGGTCATGTTTTGTGGAGGTACTGAGCAGATTAGGAGAACCAATGGGTGCCTGCGGGCAGCACGGTGGTTAGCACTGCTGCTTCGCAGTGTTTTGCCTCAGTCCCGGTTCAATTCCCGCCTCAGGCGTCTGACTGTCTACATCTACATCTACCCCTTCACCTAACACTACGGGCAATTTAGCATGGCCAATTCACCTAACCTGCACATCTTTGGACTGTGGGAGGAAACCGGAGCACCCGGAGGAAACCCACGCAGACACGGGGAGAACGTGCAAACTCCACACAGCCAGTCGCCTGAGGCGGGAATTGAACCCGGGTCTCCGGCGCTATGAGGCAGCAGTGCTAACCACTGTGCCACCGTGCCGCCCACGGTGTATTGGTGGATTGCACTTTGGCGGGTCAGTGTGGACTTGTTGGGCCGAAGAGCCTGTTTCCACACTGTAAGTAATCTAAGTCTAATTATCTACCTGCACCATAAGACGTCCTTTGACAAATTGCGACACTGGAGGTTATTGAGAAAGAGGATCCATCGTGTCAGAGGCAACGTGCTAGCATCGATAGAAGCTAGCAGAGGGTAAGGATAAAATGTGTCTTCGCACGATGGCAGTCAGTGACAA
This sequence comes from Chiloscyllium punctatum, assembly GCF_047496795.1. NCBI lineage: Eukaryota > Metazoa > Chordata > Chondrichthyes > Orectolobiformes > Hemiscylliidae > Chiloscyllium > Chiloscyllium punctatum. The sequence continues at coordinate 40,273,493 of NC_092759.1, read as the reverse complement.
ACATTGTTCCACAAGATTCAGTGTTGGGATCACCAAATTTCACGTCATACAGTTAACGATTTAGATGAAGGAACTGAGGGCACTTTGGGTAATTTTTAGTATTATAATCACTCGAGTGTGGGAACAGGCGTTTTGGCAAAATAAGTCCACACCAACCCTCCGAAGAGTAACCCAACCAGACCCATTCTCCGCTGACTAATAACCTAATGCATGGGCAATTTAGCATACCCATTTCACCTAATCTACGCCTGTTTGGAATGCAGGAGGAAACCAGAATACCCACTGGGAACCCATGCAGATATGGGAAGAATAGGTAGACGCTAAACTGGTAGTTACCCGTGGTGAGAATCGAATCTGGGTTACTAGCACAGTGAAGCAGCCGTACTAACCACTAAGCCACCAAGAGCCTCATGCTCAGACAGTATAAAGATATAAAGAGGGTCGGATAGCATTGAAGAGGTGGAGAGCTTGCAGAATGGTGCTCCACTAAATCTCCTCAACTTCCCACACCTCCGTACTTGAACCCTACCCTTCCTACCACAACAAGGATAGACCCCACATTGTCCTCAACAATGCGTGGCTACACCTACCCCCTCACCTCCATCCAAGGTCCCAAAGGATCTTTCCACACCCCGTCGACCTTGTACTGTGTACATTGTTCCATGTCTCCTGTACATTGAGGAGACAGGATGACAACTTTTGGAACGTTTCAGGGAACATCTCAGACACACACACACACACACGCACACACACATACACAAAATAACCCCAGCACCCTATGGCCGAACACTTCAACTTTACCTCCCAATCCGCCAAGGACATGTCAGTCCTGGGGCTGCTCTACTGCCAAACTCAAGTCACCCAACACCTGGAGGAACAACATCTCATCCTCCACCTTGGGACCGTCCAACCACAGGGTATCAATGTCAATTTCACCAGTTTGCTCATTTCACCTTCCCGCAACTTTATCTCGGATCTAACACTCTAACTTCACAATGCCCCTTTGAACTGTTCAATCTGTCCATCTTCTCTGACCTTCATGACCACAACCCACCTTTGTCTAACTATCGCCTTCCACGCTACCATCCCCACAGCCTCACCCTCTCCTATTTATCTTTCAGCCCCCTTCCGCCCATCCCACTCGCTCCTGTCAAAGAGCTTATGCCTGCAATATCGCACCACTTGCTCCTCTGATGCTGCATGACCGGCTGTGATATTCCAGAACCACACTTTTGGACTGTAATCCCTTGCATCTGCAGTCCTCTCCTTCGCCTGCAGAAGGATGTGGGCAGGTGCGGAGATTGGGTAAAGAACTGCTCGATAGAGTACAGTGCGCGAAAGCGTGTGGTCGTGCTCTTTGCCAGAAAGACAAGAGGCATGGACTATTTTCAATATTAAGAGTAAAATCAGAAGTCTGAAGTGCAAAGAGACTTGGGAATTCTAGTCCAGGAGTCGCTCAAGGTAGACTTGCAGGTTGTCAGTAGTTAGGAAGGCAAATGAAATTATGCCATTCATGTCAAAAGGGTGTGAATATAAAAGCAGGGATATACTTCTGAGGCTGTATAAGGCTCTGGTCAGACTACATTTACAGTATTGTGCGCAGTTTTGGGCCCCGTATCTCAGGAAGGATGCACTGGCACTGGATGATGTTCAGAGAAGATTCATAAGAGTGGTTCCAGGAATGAAAAGTTTAACATATTTGGAAAATTTGAGGACTCTGAGTCAATATTTGATGGAGTTTAGAAGAATATGTGGGGATCTAATTGAAACTTACAAAATACTTAATGCCATGGACAGAGAGGATGTTGGAAAAATGTTTCTATTGATAGGAGAGACTCGGACCGAAGGGTCCAGCATAAAGCGAAGACCATTTAGAACAGAGATAAGGAGAAAGTTCTTCATCCAGAGAGTGGGGAATTTGTGGAATTCAAGGCCACAGAAGCTGTAGAGAAATGGTCATTAAGTATATTTAAGTCTGAGATCGATAGGTTCTTGATTGTCAAGGGGATCAAGGGTTATGTGGAGAAAGCGGGAGAATGGCACTGAGAAGCTTAAAGCTATGATCTAATGGCGGAGCAGATTCAGTGGGCTGAAAGGCCAAATTTCTGCTCCTATGTCTTCTGGTCTTACAGTAAATGTTGGCTGTCCTCCTCCCCCACTACAGAGGCTTCCTGAATCTGACCTTTTGATTTATAAAGAGGCACGTTCCAATACAGATGACTGTCAATATCATTATCTCTCCCTTCAGTCTCATCAGCAATTTCCTCTAATTCTCTCAGATTTCTGCCCGCTCCACAATGTCACAATCACATAGTAATTGAATTCCAATAAATGATACTTCATCATAGTTCTTTGACATCAATAACATCAGCAGCATGACCCTCACTTGCCCCGTCTGATACTCGAATAACAATCTGAATTGTAGTTATCACGTACAATTCTCAGTGAACATATCCATCTAGTTTGCTTGTTATAATGCATGTTGTCTTGAGCACCTTTTCCCACCAGATTATGGACTATAAACGTTCATTCAACATTATAATCACTGATCAATTATTTCAGGCTGTGCGTTTCCATTTATACATGGAGAAACTAGTTTATGTTCCAACAGTCCTCTGTCATTACTCTCATATCCAAGGCAGATTGAATGCTTACACACAAGAAATCTGTTATCTCCAACATCCTTTCCCTCAGTCACTCCCACATTTCCCATGCTGAATGTGTAAATTTTAAACGTTATCTTGAATTTTAATAAAATCAACATTGAATTGAAATGGGTTAACTGGAGCTATTTGTTCACCGACTGTGATTATTGTCAATCTTTGTGGATTCTAATTATCCCAGTGGAGGTTTCCATCAATAAATGATAAATGGCTCTGTCAATGTGTTATGCCATAGAGTGAGAGGGAACATCACCGACAGCAGTAACAAGGATCAGTACCTCCAGAGAGAAGGGGTGGAGAGATCAGAATCTGCGAACATTAGACTCGAATGTTCCAACAATGGGTCAGAATCTGAGACCATTAGACTGGAATGTTCTAACAATGGAATAGAATCTGAGAACATTAGACTCGAATGTTCCAACAATGGGTCAGAATCTGAGACCATTAGACTGGAATGTTCTAACAATGGAATAGAATCTGAGAGCATTAGACTGGAATGTTCCAACAATGGATCAGAATCTGATTCCGTTCGACTGGAATGTTCCAAAAATGGAACAGAATCTGAGAACATTAGATTGAAATGTTCCAACAATGGATCAGAATCTGAGAACATTAGACTGGAATGTTCCAACAATGGGCAGGAGTTTATCTTTGGGTCTTTACTTCCTTTCTCAACCTTAGATATCATTAGCATGGCGGATCCAGGATATCCTTTGGATTTATCGAGGTGATTATTATACCATCCTCGCTATAGTTGATGTTCCTAGTAAGTCATTCTCTTTGACTGTGAAACTGGTTTAAACTGAATTTCTGCTCATGATATGTTAAGTTTAGAACATGGAAATCAATGTCTTCACTTCCAATCAAAAAAAAATTCCTTGTAAATTATATAAAGCAAATTAGTATTTACAAATTACTCACTGATATGCGAGAAGGAACCAGACTGTTCTCAAACTCCATAATCCTTTCTGTCCTGCACAGATTTATATTTCCATAACCTCCCCATATGTCAATCCTGTCTAATACCACCATTATGATATCCCCGTCTCCTACTCAGCCTCAGTGCAACTGCTGAATGAACTGTCGTTTGTGCTTTTGTTAAATCCGATACAGCTGTTTCTTCAAGTCTCTTCAAACTTGTGTCCGTTACAAAATAATTGCACTTGAGATGTTTAACTTGTTCTCTGCACAGAATCTGTCAGATGTAAGACAGTGTATCGTGCTCAAGTCATTGATTCATAATCTACTGTCATCGAATAATAATCCATTGATATCCAATGAAGGAAATTAATGTAATTAAAATGAAACCATTATCATTTGTGAGAAAAAGCCCGTCTGCTTGCCTCATGTCCTTTAGAGAAGGCAATGGGCCATTTTTGCCTGGTCAGGTCTCCGTGTGACTGCAAACTCACAGCAATGTAGTTTACTCTTTACTGTTCTGTGGAACAGCTGAAGCAGCCACTCCGTTTTAGATCAGGGCTGCACACAACCCGTGAGGGAAGAACAAAAGGAAAGAGAGCTCCTCCCTCTGCCTGTTTACCATACTCCGACAGCTCATTTCCATTGGGGTAGGTGACCATTCCTTGTTTTAGGTATATTCTCTATCTTTGAAGTTCATCACAAGAGTGATGTTCATCTCCATCTCTGGTGTTGGCTTTATTGGTGTTGATGTACAGACGGAAGGAACTTGTAAATGTCACGTCAGTCTCAGGGCATAGAAAAGGAATGGCTTTTTCACACCACAGGAAAGAAACAGAGACGGCAAAGTGAGGGTAGGGAATTATTATGATCATCCCTGAGAGTGTTGTTTAGGCAGCATTTAGGGTATTTTGGGCAGATTTTCTCTCCTTTATAAGAAATTATCTCCTCGTCACAGAGAGAGTGTGAAATAGTATCAACAGACGAATCACTGGGATCATGGTACCATGAGGAGTGAGCGAATATTAATCTCTACCGCTTTGAGAGAATAAGAGATGATTGCATTGAAACTTGAGGGGAATGGACAATCACTCATTATGTTCTAAACAGACAGTAAGAACGTGATAAATTCCATTGTTTGGTTTTTTACTCGGGCGATAATTCTAGATAGTTTAAGTGCCTCTGAGAACGTTTCCCCTACTTGTGCCCTACTCTCCATGTCGATTGATAGAGACAGGTTCAGGGTTTGCATACAGTCTCCCGACATTAACATAGTGCATTCGGTATGTGCGATTCTGCACTGTCATGTTATCCACAATCCCGATACCTTCATACTAAAACAGTTAACTCTTCCCAACAGCTTCTCCCCTCGATGGAGAATATGGGTCTGTGTTCTCGGAGGTGGAAGATGCCTCCTTCAGACTTGGCACAAAACATTTGGCTTGTCTCCTCACTACCAGGAAACCATGTTAAAATAGCACACAGTCCACATGCAATGGGGCCACGAGGAACATCATGGAGTCGTCTCTGAGTGTAGTCTCTGCTCCATTGGTTTGTCACGTTGGAGCATCAATGACATCCTCCTGTTCCTGCATAAGCCCTTGATGGGCTGAATGTTCTTGTCCTGGTCGCAAATACGTTCAAACACGTACAAGGGCCTGATTGGACTTTGCACATTCCTGTTAGATGCACTGAACAGACTGCATCTTTTCCTGTGAAACAAGCAGAAGGTTTAATCGTTTGTCTCTCTTCTTGTTCATTCGTTTCGATGGCCTGAAATACTTCCACATATCCATTTTCAACGAGCATGAGATTATGAATGTGTTCCTCTTTTAACTGTGGAAATATGCAGTGTCTGGCTGTTACCGGCACTTTAATAGCACAAGCCTGAACGTTGTCCGGGTCTTGCTGCTCACGGATACAGACTGGTTCAGGAGCTGACAGGAGACAAAATGTTCTGAAAAATGTCTGATCTTCAGTTACCATCACAACTTCTGATCTTATGGTGGAGGAAAGACATTGATGCAGCAGCTGGAGATGTTTGTGTTCAGGAAGGTATCCTGAAGAACTCCTGAAGGGTTGTCCTGGGAGTGAAAGGCTTGATATCGACAAACTACGAACATTTTCCTTTGTGCTATGGACCGCCCAAACCAGAGCAGAGATTGTAGTTGATTCCCATTAAATATAATTGAGTCAGCGTTCCTTGATACCATCCTGAGCCAACTCCTGCCTTGTTATCAGGGTCTGTCACTCTTAGCTGGGCTCCTGTATTCACCTCTTTTGAACATATCAATAGGTTATTGTGCCTGTGTGGGGAGTGTCTTCTTCTCACAGAGGGTAGTGAATGTCAGGAACTATCTGGACGAGAAAGTTCGGGGAGTTAGATCTCTGAAAGTATTTACAGAGGAAGTAGATGGGTTTTTGCCCACTATCATTGAGTAGAAGGGTGTGAAGAATTGGGAATTGAATGGAATTGATGCTGACAGTGGATCAGCCATGATGGTATACAATGGCACAGCAAGATTGACTTTCCGAATTACCTCATCCTGTTCCTTATGTTCTCATATCTTGTAACTGGAAAGCTAATGGTTATAATTTTCCTGAATGTTGCAGTCAGAGAGAGCAAAGTATTTTGTGTATCATCTCCACGTTATGTCGGTGAGCTGTATTCACAGTGAATCTGGGTCCACTGCATGACCAACAAACGAACCACACGTTGCAGAGCGGAAACACTCTGTAAAGAGACCAGAGGTGTCTTTCGAACCCAGCCTGTATTTCCCAATAACATTTTCCAACCCACACCAAACTGTGTGTGTCAGTCTGGAGGGATTGAATGAAATCCTATGTTACGTGGACCAGGTATTTGGAGCAAGTGGCCTTGTAAAATTGTTTAAAAAAGCATGCCGTGTAAAATTGTCGTGCAAATTTTGTATATCTTATGCTGTGGAAAATTGGTATTGTTGGTGCTGCAGGGATACTGAATTATCTCACGTTACACCTAAACTGCGTAAACTAAGTGACTGCTAATGCTGTGAAAAATAAATTCCAGAAGTGTGTATCAGGTCGCTTGAAGATTATGTTGTGATCCAAACTTGAGACAAGGTTTGTTTGGATTTGGTGATGTCTGCTCAGAATGACTAATTAATAACCTTGTTCTGAGGAATATGTTGCATTTTAAGCGGCATCTGCATATAATATCGAATGTTGAACATGATGTTCAAACATCATGGAAGCCTGGAGGCTGGAGGGTCAAGTTCGCTCCAGTGAATTGGGAAAGTACAATATGGCATTCAGTGGGAGACAAGCAATGGTTGTTAGCGTCATAGAGTCCTAACGCACAGAGGCAGACCCTTTGTTCCAAACCGGTCCATTCCGACCAAACTGTGCATTCACACTAACCTCATCTCCCTGCCATTGCCCCCGTTTCAATCTAATCCTTTCCTATCCATGTATTTGTCTAAATTCCTTTTAAATGTTGTTAATGTAACCTCCTCAACCACTGGCTGCTCATTCCAAATGTGTACCAGCCTCTGTGTAAAAAACGTTGCCCCTCAGGTTCCCTTTAATTCTTTTCCATCTGACCTTAAACTGATGCCCTTTAGTCTATGATTCACAACACTGGAAAAAAGATTGAGTGCATTCGCCCTATCCATGTCTCTCATGATCTTATATACTTCTGTAATATATCATCTCAGTCTTGTACACTCTAAAGAAAAATTACCTAGCCTGTCTAATCTCTCCCTATTAATAAACGATTGAGTACTGGCAATATCCTTGTGAATTTCTTCTGCACTCTTTCCAATTTCATCACATCATTCATGGAGCAAATTGAACAAAACCGAACACAGTACTCCAAGCACAGCCTCACCAACATCCCGTATAACTGCAACGTAACTCCCCAACTTCGATGTTCAATTCCCTGACTAATGAAGGCCAGTGTACCAAAAGCATTCCTCACTGTCGTTTACCTGTGATTCTAATTTGAGAGAACCGTGCACCTGAATTCCAAGGACCCTCTGTTCCACTGCACTCCTTAAGGCCTAACCATACACCATGAAACTCCTACATTGGTTTGATTTTCCAAAATGAAAGACCTCACATTAATCTATATTAAACTCCATTTGCCATTTCACGACCCACTACCCAGCTGATCAAGGTCCGGCTGCAATTTCTGATAACCTTCCTCACTGTCCACGATACCACTTATTTTAGTGTCATCAGCAAAATTAATAATAGTGCCTTGTACATTCTCAACAAAATTATTGATAGAGATAACAGCAATGGTCCCAACACAGACCCCTGAGGCAATCCACTTGCCACAGGCCTCCAGTCCGACAAGCGTCCTTCCACTATTACACTCTGCTATCTCACATCAAACCAATTGTGTGTTCAGTTTTCCAGCTCCCTCTGAATTCCATGTGATTGAAGAGTTCAGAGCAGCCTATCACGTGGAACCTTGGGACGACGCGGTGGCTGAGTGGTTAGGACTACTGCCTCACAGCGCTAGGGACCTGGATTTAATTCCCACCTCAGGCAGCTGACTGTTTGGAGTTTGCAAATTCTACCGTGTCTGCGTGGGTTTTCTCCGGGTGTTCTGGTTTTCTCCCACAGTCCAAAGATGTGCAGGTTACGTGAATTGTTCATGCTAAATTGCCCGTAGTGTTAGGTGCATTAGTCAGGGTTGGTTGCTCTTCGGAGGGGTGGTGTGGACTTATTGGGCCGGCGGGCATGTTCTCACACTGTAGGGATCTAATCCAATATAAAGGCCTTTCTGAAATCTATGTAGACTACTTTTGTCACCCTACCCTCGTCAACATTCATGGTCAGTTCATCAAAGATAGCTAAAACTTAGTAAATTGTGGTCTTCCATGCACAAAGCCGTGCTGATTGCTCCGCGTCTTTCCAAATGTATATATATCTTATCTCAGAGACATCTCAAGTAACATACCTATCACAGTTGTGAAGCTAACAGGTTTATAGTTCCTATGTTCTTCGTTGCAGCTCTTCTTGAATAAGGGCACAACAGTCGCTCCCCACCAGCCTTCGGTGACTTCACCTGTGGCGAACGATGATGCAAAACTATTAGCCAGACCTCCCGCAATTTCTTCTCTCCCCGATTGCTGTGTTCTTGTATATATCTGGTCAGGACCAGGAGATCGATAGAAATATTGCATAGTCTGAAAAATACGTTTTTTTTTAAGGTTCAATTACCAAAGACGGGGGAAGTGACATAATGATGATTAACATAAGAAATTAAAAATTAAATTAATCATAGGAAGTGACTTTAGAAGAATTTCAGACATTGTGAAAACGTGAGAATTCTCAGAAAGTTGTCTGTGTGGAGTTTCCAATGCTCCCCCTGTCTCCGTTGGTTTCCTCTGGGTGCTCCGGTTTCCTCCCACAATCCAAAGATCTGCAGGTTAATCTGTGGACAATCTGTATTTCAAAGAAAACAAAATAAAGCAAGATCAAATAGGAAATTGTATAATCGGGAGCGGAGAATATATTGTTGGAAATAGGGAAATGGCCAAGATATCAACCAGTTACTTTGCATCTGTCTTCATGGAGGAAGAGCCAGAAAATCAAACAAAATTACCAAATGATCATATGGAACTTTTGACACTAAAGTCAGTAACAAGGTAATACGTGAACCTGTAGCTGGATTGCGCATTGTAAGTCTGACAAACCAGATGTACTTCACATCAAAATATTAGCAATATATCAGCAGATAAGTATTATCTGTGCTGTCGATGACTATGTTTTATTTTCCTACACTTTGTGCAGAGGCCTGAAGCCATTGTAGATAAATGGAAGGAAGTAAACGTGTTCCAAGAATTGTCGGTAAATGGAATGGATCCGAACATCTGCAACGGAAGAGGAGACAGTGTGAATAACCGCAGACCAATTAACTTGACATCTGTAAGAAAACCATTGGAATCTACTACATACCACGTGATGTTCGATATTTGGAAATTAACAGCAACATTTGAGAGTATCAGCATGTGTTTCTGACAGAGAAATCATACTTGACAAACTTCAGAATTATTTGAAATTGCTTCTTACAGCATAGATAATGGGGACCCAGTAGAATTGGCATATTTGGATTATCAGAAGGCTTTTGGTAAGAACTCATACAGTGAGTTCGTAATATGTAAGTGGAAAGTTAAAGTTATGTTCGCCTTCATTTAAGGGAATCAGAATATAGATGGAAGGACATGTTGAAACAGTTTCACAGCGTGTCGGTGAGACTGTATTTGGAGTATTGCGTACAGTGTTGGTGACTCAATCTGAGAAAGAATATACTGACAGCAGAGGAAGTGCAATGGACATTCTCCAGATTAATCTCTCAAACGGCGAGATTGAGAGGTGACCGCAGTGAAATTTAGAAAACTCACTGAACATATGACAAGTTGGAAATAAACAGGATGTTTCTCTGTCTGTCTAATCTACGTTTAAGGCAACTAATGGCTGGATAAGGGACAGGCCATTTAAAATAGAAAGAAGAAGCAAATCAATCACATGAAGGGACTGACTAAAACAGGGGCATGGGAACTGCTGGCAGGGTAAGATTTGGAAGAATGCCCAGATATTCTGCAGCTACCTCAAGCGGCACAGTGGTTCAGAGGTTCGCATTGCTGCCTAACAGCATCAGCGTTCCAGGTTCAGTTCGCTCCTTGGACGACTGTCTGTGTGGATTTTGCCAGTTCTCCCCGTGTCTGCGTGGGTTTCCTCCGGGTGCTCCGGCTTTCTCCTACAGTCCAAAGATATGCAGGTCAGGTGAATTGGCTATGCTAAATTGCCCAGAGCGTCAGGTGCATTCGCCAGAGGGAAATGGGTCTGGATGGGCTACTCGTTGTGGACTGGTTGGGCCGAAGGGTCTGTTTCCACACTGTAGGGAATCTGATCTTATTAAAAAGGGAACAATTCGCACTCATCCATGAAATGCCAAATTGCATCCAAACTAATTTAGTGTTAGCATACAGAGCATGATGTTAGAAGGCTGTTTGTGTGACTGGAGATTGATGTCCAAAAGTGCACCACAGGGATCGGTGCTGTGTCCTTGTGACTTGTAATTCTGATGTGCCAATGTTGGACTGGGGTGGACAAAGTTAAAAGTCAGATAACAATAGATTATAGTCCAACAGGTTTATTTGGAGGCAGCAGCTTTCGAAACACATCATCACCTGACGAAGAAGCAGCGCGTCGAAAGCTAGTGTCTCTGAATAAAACTGTTGGACTATAACATGGTGTGATTTTGTAACCTTAAAGACGATTAGCCATTTGGTTGGAAATGAGGAAGAAGGTTCAAATTTACAGGAAGATGAAAATGGAATGGTCAGATGGGCAGATCAATGACAGACGGACCGTAACCCTAATAAAGGCGATGATTAAGGGTAGTACTAAATGAATGGCAGCACACTGGGAAGCTCAGCGGGTGCTTCTCCACACATCCATGAATGGGTATGGACAGGATAACACACAAGTTAATAAAGCATAGCGACTGTAAACATGGTCTTTTTTCATCGAGGCATTGATTATAAGAACTATGCAGAACGTTAGTTTAATTCAAGATGGAATAATTTGCGTAGCTCTGGGATCCATATTACAGGAAGATTGTGATTGGACTGGAGGGGGTACAGAGGAGATTCACCAGGATGTTCCCTGGGATGGAGCATATCAGCTATGGAGAGAGGTTGGATAAACTCGTGTTGTTTACTTTGGATCAGAGAAAGCTGAAGAGTCAGTGATTCAGGAGGATAATATTACGAGGGGCATGGAGAGCGTGGATAGATAGCAGTTGTTCCTTTTAGTCAAAGGGTCAAGAACAGGTCAGCGCACGTTTTAAGTGGAGGGCTTGAGGTTTAGTGAGAATTTGTGGATTTTGTTTAACTCAGCTGGTGGTGGGTCCTGGGATATACTTCCTGAGAGGGGAGTTGTTACGGTTAACCTCACAACCGTTAAAAAATGATTCAAGGTTGCGCACTTGAAATGCCATAACATTCCTGGTTACGGGTCGTGGTTCAGAAAGTGGGACTAATGTGGACCGTGCTGTATTTGTGACGGCACAGAGTCTATGCTACTCTGATTGTATGGCTGTGGAATGTCAGTCATTCAACACCTTAAGCCAGAATTGATGAGTTTCTGAAGGGTATATTAACAAGGGTTATAAAAGTGAATTTATAATTGGTTCTAAAAACGTAAGTGGCAAAATTAAGAGAAAAATGGTACAGTTTCCTGACAGGCTGAAACCAGAGAATTGAGGACAGGGTAATGGCAGAACTATGGAGCAAATATTTCAGTTATGTCTTCACAGAAGAAATCAAATCAAAAAAGCAATTTTCCCAGCAATACTAGGAAACTTTAATCTGGTGAGAAAGAAAAGAAATAGAATGGAATTGGTAACTAAACAGTTTTAGAGGAAGTATTGGAACCGAAAGTAATGGGCAGAGACAAAGTCAATAGAGATCTATGAAAAGCGAATCATATTTGAGAAATTCTCTGAGCAACATTATGGGGAAGCAATCAATACAATATGAATGGATGTTTAGGAAAATAGGTGATAAAGCTCCAAGTCTACCATACAAATTCAAATCTTATGGGACTGGGGTTAATATGTGGACATAATTTAGAATGGGAGAGCTGACATGACACAGCAATCTGACATCGACATTTAGGAATATAGGAATAAAACAATGTGTTTTCGAGTGGAAAGCTTGGGATATAGCAGGAATCGGAGCTTGGGTCCCAGCTATTCCCAATAAACTCCAAACTTTTGGTTGTGGGAATCAAATGCAACATTCACAGTTCTGCTGATGGCACTAAATGTCGATGTCGGATTGTGAGTCGTTGAGCAGGATGTAAAAAAGCTCCGAGGTGATTGAGACAAGTGGAGTGAATAGGCAAATACATGGCAAATGGAGAGCAATGGGGGCAGATGTGACGTCACGCCCTTTGGTGGGAAAACAGGACGGCTTCCTACAATTTGAAAAAGGATTGGTTGAAGAAATATTGATTTATAAAGGAACTTATGCTGCATTTTTGTTTCGTTTTGCGCAGACCTCCGAGGTCTATACAACGCAGTGCGTTCTGAAGCAAGCAGTCAATACTGGGAATGGCTTCGCCACACTGACCAGTGTACATAGAGGCACCAAGTGGGGAGCTGTAACATTGAAAAGGGTTTGGATCTCCCTCCACACCATTCACTGAAAGCATTATTGCAGGAACAGAAAGCAGTTAGGAAGATAAATGGTGTATTGACCTTCATTTCAGGGGGATTTGAGTCCAGGAGTAAGGGTGTCTTACTGCAGCTGTATAGGCCCTTGGTGAGACCCCACGTTGAATATTGTGCAGTATTGTGTGCAGTTTGGTTCCTTACTTAATAAAAGACGAACCTGACATTGAGGAAGAGCAGCGAAGGATGACTTGACAGATCTCTGGCTTGACAGGCTTGTTGTGGGAGCAGAGTTTGGGGCGACTGGGCCTGTATTCAATGGGCTTTAGGAAAATGAGTGGAGATCTCAGTGAGATATATAAAACTCTGACAGGGCGTGACAGATTGGAAGCAGGGATAGTAATTCCCCTGACTGGGATATCTAATACAAAGGACCACAATATTAGATACAGGCAGGTCACTCTGCATTGAGATGCGAATAAATGTCTGTACTCAGAGACTGGCGAAACTGGGGAGTTCTCTCCCACATAAGGTGTGGAAACCAGGACATTAAATATAAATAACGATTTCTGGACACTAAAGGAATGAGCAGACAGCTGGAGAACAGCTGTCACAGGCTCTCAGATGATAAGAAGGAGATCTCTGCAGTGTCAACAGGACTGTGTTTCCCGTTCCCTTTTCGGACAACGAGTTTTCTCTCGGTTTTAACGTTCCAAATCTTGAAGCAGTTTGATAATGGTGCAACATACATAACGGGGGCTATGGGGTTAAGGGGCGAACCCTGAAATATCAGTAAAAACCAAAAATGAAAGGTGGTCTAACACACTCACTAGCACAGTCTAAGTGAATCTTTAAAACATGTATTACAATGAAATAGTACTTTATATGGAACACTTCAACACTACAGCCACTGACAACAGCGCTGCACCTTTCACGATGCTCTTCACCAGATGTTTTCGTGGCTGACTGACCACGTGATGCTGCCATGGAATTCCAGTTCTCCCCAAAATTCTCCCCCAGTTTGAAATGGTGTTTCTTCGAAACGTAGACTACAATTCCCAGTGTGAGGCTCAGTTTCAAGGCTTGCAGAGCGGATTGCATCCCTGTTTTAGCTGAACACACTGAGTGGGCATTTTGCAGATCACGAGCTTGGGTTTTGCTGTTTAGCCAATGTTGGGATGGAATCGCATAACGTTGATAGCAGCTTGCTTTATTTTAAAGAAGCACACAATTCATGAACGGCATTGCAACCAAACCGTCATTAATGCGTCATCACACAACGGCCTGTATATTGATTGGAGGAGCAAAATTGATGGACAACAGTGACGACAGCAATTCTTATTACATATTTCACGATATTTAAGTATATTAAGGAATACAAACATTGTGTGAGGAAAACTGCACTGAGGACATTTTCTCCATTAGCTAGAATGGGGAAGCCTCAATGTGTTGAATGGCCTACTCCTTTCCTGATGTTTCTGTGCAGTCTGTGGGAAAGCTCTGTAAATGTTGTCAATAGCTCTTACATGTTCGAAAGGAAGTCTCTTCAGGGTCGACAGGACTGTGTCTCCCGTTCCCTTTTCCAATACCGAGTCTCGTCCTGGGCATTGGGTCCGGTTTTACCCTTGAAGTACTCGAAGCAGTTTGATACAATTGAGTGTCTTGCTTGGCCGTTTCAGAGACCATTGAAGAGCTTATCATATGTCTGTGTGTCTGGAGTCACTTTTAGGCCAGACAAAGGAAGCACGGGAGATTCACTTCCTGAAAGTACATTGGGGAAAGAAATAGATGCTTACAATCGACAATGGCTTTCGGGTCACCATTACTGACACCAGATTTTAGATATTTATATGTTATTAATTTTTCTTTAACTTTTACCAGCTGCCAGAGCATTAGTCTGGTCTGGATTAGTAATCCAGTGACATTTCCACAACTGCACCATCTCCACATTGGGACCTATCAGAAACCGCACTGAGCAGTTTATTTCTGTGCTGCTTGACAACTCTGTCTGAAAGAACTCCTACCAATTTGAGTATCTAGATGGGACTGATGGGGTGGTAATTTGTCGGATTGTAATTATTCTCCTCTTTGCGGACTGGACATAATTGAGTAATTGTCCTTATTGCCAGGGGGATGTTAGAGTTGGAGCTGGAATTAAAGAGCTTCCCCAGGGACACTTGTTGTGCAGCACAGGTCTTCAGTCCTATTACAGGAATGGTGTCAGGGCTCATTGCCTTTGTCGTATCGATTGTGTTCAGCTATTTCTTCATCTCACGTGCAGCGAATCGAATTGGTTGAAGACTGGCATCTGTGATTCCATGTGCATCATGGCGAGGGTGATCTGCATCATCCAAGCAACACTTCCGGCTGAGGATGGTGCATACAATGTATTGTTGTCTTTTACACTGATGTACAGAGTTGTTCCATTATTCAGGATGGTGATATATCTGGAGTCCTCTCCTCCAGTAAGTTTTTCAATGGTCCGTTGATATTTATGACTGGATGTGGCAGGACTGCAAATCTTAGATCTGATCTGTTAGTCTGGGGATAATATCTCCCTCTCTCCCAGATGTTAGCCCTGATGTTTGGAATCCTAACAGTCAAGTGTGGTAGCTTTAATGGGTTATCATTACATTTAGATACACATGATTCTGACTCTGGTGCGTTCACCCCACATTCGTTACTGAACCATAGATCAGCTGGATGCTCATGGTAGACTGGTGGATTATCCTGGGTAAACAGTTACAGATTTTGATTGATTACAACGCTGCTTCTGCAGCTGCTGTTGTCCACAGCATCACATGTTAGAACCAGTTCGAACTGCAATATCTGCGATTCCATTCTCCTGACCATCCCGCAGTTCACATCGGGACCCATTCACCCATCAGTCCTGTACACAGTGACCTAAACTGGTTTCTGATGTGGTAACACTTCCATTTTCATATCCTCATTTTGCTGAGGGTTTCTCCCGAGTGTCACGCCTCCAATTTGTTACATTACTCAAACACTTTAACGTATTCATCTGAATCTTTTCCTTTCCCGCAATGTCATCTTCTGTGTTTGAAGTGAATGTGTTTCCCTCTGTTTCTCTCCCTGACCATGATTAAGAGCTCTGTAGTATCAGTGATGCTAAACTTATGGAACCAAGGAATTTGTGCACCTTGTGTTATCGTTCACTTGCTTGTGTTTTTAGGTCCCTGCTGAACAGGGCGTATGAGCAACTTTGACACATAATTTTGGAACTTGTTCAAAAATAGAAATTGCTCAACAAACTATGCAGGTCTGGCAGCATATTCTGGAGGGAATTCAGAGTTAATCTTTTGGCTAAGTGTCCATTCTACAAAGCTCCCAGATCCTCCAGCAATTTTTATATTTTTATTTCCAGTATTCATAATTGTTCATTTAATTGAAAATTTGTGCTGTGCCTATCCTGGAGTAACTCAGCAGGTCTGGCAGCATTTGGAGAGACATAGGAACAGAGTTAGAGTTTCAAGTCCAGTGTGACACTTGTTCGGAATTGAAAATGATTGGAAAATGGGCTTTTTATTCCCTTGTCAGAGGTGGGGGATGGATGACAGTGTAAAGAGGGTGTGGCAAAAGGTAAATCGGGCTTTTATCAGTGGTGAACGAGAAGATGATGTAAAATGGGTTTAAATTAAGATGTGAGTTGGGGAAAGGAGTTCTTTATATTGAGTGCAAGCTAAAGAAGGCACAATCACAGAGGGAGACCAGGAGGAAGAATGTTGACTATATGGCATAACATAGATTTGGGCAGAGATACGTTTTCACTGCAGAGATCCTCGCCCCATTCAGACAAAGAAATTCAGGTGTTTGACTTCTTATTGGCACTAGTAAGAGTTTCATGCTGCCTCAGTAATGTAATATGTAGAAAAACAAATCACAGTTTGAAGTTTGGGGCTGAGTGTTGTTTACCATTCGCTTTTAATATTGTTTAAAATTTGCAGTAATTATATTTAAATGCTTGGTCTTGAAGGCAATATCAGATGGAGTGTAGGAGGTAGAGGGGTGAAATTATAGTAGTGTATAAAATCATGAGAGACATGGATAGGTTGCTTAGCCAACGTCTTTTCGACAGGATGATTGATTTCAAACATGGAGGACATAGCTTTAAGGTGAAAGGGGAAGATTTAAAAGGGACAAAGAAGCAACTTTTTTATACAGAGGTTAACGTGTGCATGGAATGAGCTGCCAGAGGAAAAGTGGTAGATACAGCTCCAATATTGAAAAGACAGTTGGACAAACATATTAATGGGAAACGCACAGAGGCATTTGGGCCAAGTGCAAGCAGGTGGAACTAGTTTAATTTGGAAAACCTGATCAGAATGGACAAGTTGGACCAAAGGGTCTGTTTGTGGGTGATATGGCTGGAAGAGCTCTTCTGTGTTTATAACAAAAAATTTCAGGATGAGCGCGTGACATTTTGTAGAAATGAAGTCAGGAAAGTATGTTGAGGATATTTGGAGGGTGTGAAGGGGAATTGCCCAGAGGGAATTTGCAGGTAATTTACACCAATATTTTCCATTGGTCCTCACAAGGTGAGGCACTATAAATATTTCAATGCTATAAACAAAATGGTATTAGTAGGGATGCTCTAACAAAAGGAACAAGTTTTTTTTAAAAACAAATAGAGAAGTGTAAGGGGGGGGCAGGTCAGTAGAAATTCACAGCTGGTTTTAAAGGAAGTGGTTACAGAGTGACTGGTGGCACCGTGTAAAATATTCCATAACTCTGTGGATTACAGGAGTGTTCCAGCGAAACCTCCAATGTGGCTGGCGCCTGTCTTCAAGAAATGAACGAGACTTAAAGCAGGAACCATTTAGCTTCACCATTATTGCTGGGAATCTGCGAGAGTTTGTTATTAAGGAGGGAATTGCAGGACATTTAGAAAAGCTTCACGCAGAATCAGCATGGTTTTATGCAAGGGGATCTATAAAAAATCATGCAAGGTTTATCTGGATACCACTGAGAATATAACAAGCAGACTTGATGAAAGGGAACTGGTGGACATGAGGCTTTCCAGAGATTTTCCATAATGTATCACAAAATAAAGATTCTTACATAATACAGGAGCTCATAATATGACCAATAATATATTTGCATGGAGTGACGATTGGTTAACACATAGAAATTGGAGAGTAAGCATTAATAGAACTTTATGATAAAATGTATCAAGTGGAATACCACAAATGGCATGAGTTATTGACAATCTATACTGATAGCCTGATGGTGGAAGCTGAGTGCAAAATACATCCGAGTTTGTGGTTGACACTGAGAACCAAAAGACAGGCTGTTATTTAATGAAAATGACTCCCAAAAAACCAGCAGTTCAAAGGGATTGAAGTGTTTCTGTGTATGAAACATAAAGTCAGCATGCTGATGAAACAAGTAACTAGGTTGGTTTATTAGGCAGGTTCCTGGAATGAAAAGGTTGAATTATTGAGTACATCTAAATTGGTGAGGCGATTGCTTATTGTACCTCAAATGAATGAGGGTGATATTAATGAAACTTACAAATTACAGAGAAGGCAGAAGGGTAAAGGTCGAGAATATGGGTCCACTCTTGGACAGAGTCTTGAATTCAGGGATTATAGGTACAGAATAAGGGATACCGAATTCAAACTGAGATGCAAAAAAATGTCTTCTTTCTGAAGGTAGTGAATATCTGGAATACACTAACGCAGAGAGTTGTGGGGGCTGGGATACTGAATGTATTTACAGACGGAGTGGAATGGTTTTTGACATATCAGCGAGTTGAAGGATACAAGGGGTTAGCAGAAAAGTGGAGTTGAGCTCTGGAGTAGATCGACCATGTACTTATTGAATGACAGTGTGGGCTTGAGGGGCCGGATAGACCGCTCCTGTTCCTATTTCTTTCGTTCGTATGTTATGCTTTTGGAAAGTAACCGGTTATTTTCCTGGAAGTTGTATTGCACAATGTTGCATTCAGGGAGAGTAGAGGATTTGTTTGAGTAAATTCTGGATGGGGTATGGGGGCTGTATCTACACCGAATCTGGATCTGTAACATAACCCAAGTGGGGAGCAAAAGATACAGAGAGGGGAGGCCTGGAAAAAGGGATTGGGGGGGGGGGGTGGGGATCACTTGCTGACTCAGCTTGGATTTTCCAAGTACATTTCTGAAACTACACCTAACCACCGGAGTGGCCTCCATCTGCCCCTCTATAGCAGGTTCGAGGGCTGAATGGAACATCTGAACATAGGGCTGGCAGACACGATTGGGCCTTTCGTCCCTTTGACACTACTCCACTATTAAATAAGGACATGACTTCATCTCATTGTGTTCCCAGCTGCTCTTTCCTCTCCATGCACAATTATCCCTTATTCACTTGTCTGTGGAAAAGCAGACGAATCCAGCATCGATATAATATAAAAAGATTCAGCCATTCCAATCTTCTGGGAAAGGGAATTCCCACTTGAATGAATTCCCACTTCGTGAATTTCTCCTCACTCTTGTTCTGACTGAGGTTTGAGGGTGTCAACAGTTTCCCTTTCTAGTCCCACTCCTCATTACTCACAACAAACTTTAAATGTAACCAGGTTGGTGATATGGCCGATGATAAAGGTCTCAAACTGCGTCAGGTTCAGTAACAGGAACAGTAAAACAGATTGTTTTTCTTAAGCCACAAGGAGCATGGTGGATCTGTGTTCAGCACTTATGCCTCACATCACCAAGCAGCTGACCTTAACTCCAACATTAGGCAACCCTCTCTGTGGAGTTTAAACATTCACCCTGTGTCTGTGTGGGTTTCTTCCCAGTGCTCCAGTTACCCCCCACAATCTAAAGATGTGCAACTTAGAGTGGATCAGCCATGCCAGATTGCTCATAGTGCCCAGGGATGTGTAGTTTAGATGGGTCAGTCATGGGTAAAGCTGGGTTACGTGGTGGGGGAAGGGCTGTCTGGGATGCTTTTCAGTGTGGACTCGATGGAACATTGTCGAAGTTCCACGGAAATGACGCAAGTTTGGACTATAAACATTCCCAGTGTGTATTTACCTGATCCACTGTCCTCAAGGTTTTGTGTGCTTAAATCACATCATGACTCATTCCAAGAGCAACATGTTAAAGCCTCCATAACCTAAGCTCTTCATCGCAGTGAAGTGAAACATCTCTGAACTGCTTCCAATGTAATTATATCCTTTCTAAGGTAAGGGCACAAAATAAATCCTGACACACAGATATGACGTTAATTTTGTTTTGAATAATTTGTTAATTTTTTTGCAGATATTGGAGGCAGAGAAATTGAATTGTTTTGAGACACAGACCGCAAGGTTCATAAATAACGACGGAGTCAAGGATTTTGGGGGAATGGGCAGGAATGTATAATATAGGGGTAATGCTGACAGTGGTACAAAATGACATTGCTCCACCACATCCAGGAATATAAGGCAAAACGAAATCATGAAATGGATAACAGTTTAAAATGTTAACGGTGATAGAAAATAGAGAGAGTGAGACCACTCGTGGCGGTTTATGCTGAGGGTTACTACACCTTGGGTGATGCGGTAAGGTTGAGAGAGCGTCTTCTTCATGGTAACCTCTATCAGTGTGGGGAAATGAACCTGGGCTGTGGGTTTCCCTGTGCATCACAATCCAGCCGTCCAGTCAACTGCGTGGGAG
This sequence comes from Chiloscyllium punctatum, assembly GCF_047496795.1. Lineage (NCBI taxonomy): Eukaryota > Metazoa > Chordata > Chondrichthyes > Orectolobiformes > Hemiscylliidae > Chiloscyllium > Chiloscyllium punctatum. Next base: position 40,253,082 of record NC_092759.1, on the reverse strand, counting down.
ACCGTGTAACTGCTACAGCCAGAAACAGTCACAGACAAAAGGCAATAGAAACTTTTATAACAAGGAAAACAGTATAATTCAGAGAATTGTCAAGATAACGGCTGAGGATAAAAATGTTCTTTGCTATGATTTGTATGTTATAATGAGAAAAGTGTTTAGAAGCTGTCTTTAGCTGAATACGATAAGGAGAGACAAGTGAAATAACCAGAATTATCAATTCTAACTTGATATTGATAACCATAAAATAAGCGTATAATTTTGATTGGTCTGTGTAAAATGTGCTTACCATTACATAGCCATATAAAGCTGGTGGAATATATTGTTAAGAGAGTCCGTCCCCGATGGGAAATGGCCTCGAACAGGTGCTTGAAGAAAACCGGGGTAAAAGTTCTTGAGTGTCGTCTGGTCAGTGACATAAACCCAAGGGGTTGAAAATTTGAAGCTCCTCTAAGATGGAGCTCAGGGCACAATCCGATCACTCCCGATCATATTAATACTAGCGCACGTTTAAATGGTTGAATGGTCTCATGATGGATTTGAACAGTATGTAATTTTAAAAACATACATCTCTACTCCTTCCCCTTACGTATTACATAGTCGGGCACTGACATTTTTCTGAAAACTGGAACTACTTGGAACGTTGTCTGGAACATTCCATAATTGGCATTCTTCAGAGCATTCTATCGCTGTGTGGGGGTATTGCAAAGGTGAGGGGAGAGAGCGAGAGAGAGTGCTGCATGCAATAGAGGGAGCACCATTGAATGAGTGGGACACCATGGGGTGGGGCGGGTAGTTAATGAGGTGAGTTCCATAAGATAGCACCAGGAAACGAGCTCAGCCTCGTACAGATAATCCGTCTATCACACTCGATGAAAATGGTACTGAGACAAACTATTGTTCAATTCAGCCCAATGAGTCATACACTCTGCTGACCTCACTCCCAGTTACAAAGCTGCAGCAAAAGTGCTTATCCAAAACACTCCATCATCTGAACTGACACCAAAGTCCCATTCACCCACCATTCCTGAGAATACTGGCTCTGATTGTAGGATGGTCTCGAAATAACTTCATTTCAGCATTCTGAAACCTGTGATCTTCCATGAAGTTGTCTCTCAATCTCTCTTTCTCTTTTTCACAAAATTCTTTCGTTTGTAGGTATTTTAACTGATTCCTCTGTCATCACTCTCTGCCAATGATTTACACACCCACAACACCCCTTGTCATTGCACAACGGAGGTATGGAGCTGTAAATGGACGTGAGCTGCATATCCTGTAACTTCCAGCATGGGCTGCTAGTTTCTCCACACTGGGCAGGGATCTAACACAGTGTTACTGAACAATGCACTAGGGTGGTGCACACAGCTCTGCATGGTGGGAGGGTAACAGATGAATTCACTGTTATTCACAGTACAGCTCCCCACACTGAACATGATATCTTGTCCACGTTTATCGAGGAAGACCCTGGTGTGGGCTACCTCTCGCCCATGCTGGACAAAAAGTTTTGTCTAGGCTTCTTAATCAATGCACCAGTATGGTCTGTACCGCTCCCCATGTTGACAGATAGCTAGTGGATTACTGAGAACTGCACAGTATTCCATCCTGGACAGATTGCTGAGTTGTACTGAGCCTGGTCTGCACAGTACTCCGTCCTGAGCAGATATCTCATCTGGTCTTATACGTATCTGGGCTGGAACTGTGGTGTGGATTGTGCATCTGATGTAATTCCTGATGGAGTTATCATTTATCCAGCTCGACGCATTCTGCTGTCAAACCCCGTGTTCCTGAAACTTATTGTCCATTAAATAATCATCCAATTCAATCATGAATATCTGTCCTTCTTATTATTGGACCCGAACAGACCCCGCTCATAATATATGACGGAGGTCGTCACGAACCCAACGTTTTCTTATTTTAAAGTGAATTGTGAGGCGCTGTGTTTCAGGTGCAATTCGTTTGGTCACAATATTTGAGAATAAGCAAAACGCAATTTATTCAAACGCTGTAGACAAAAAAAAACAAAGGAGAGGAACTTCGAATAACTAAATTTATTGGAAAACGTAACAGATTAATAGGTTATTTAATTACGAAACAGTAACAGTTCCAATATGCTAACATCCTAGAAACTCACTCTTGTCCAAAAACCAATTGAGGAAACATATTGTCTGACCTACTTTTCTCCAATCCAGGAAGAATGAACATCAAAAGACAATTCTGAGAGAAATCTCAGAGTGTGCAGCAGCCAGGAGAGATTTCTGCCTTCCTCTCCTGCTGAGACCCCAGCAATAACTGGTGAAAGGTAAAATTAAGAATCCTGGTTCAGTGAGAGTTTGACCATCACTCTACAGGACCAGGCCGCGGCTTCAAGGACAACAAGGAATGGACTGTATCTACGCCGTCTACACAGCTGTAGTAGGTCTCTCAAAACTGCCTAACCCCAACTAAGCAATGCAATGTTGGTAAGATAAATGTCAAAGTTAAATAGAAATAAATAAAACCAAAGGATGCAACAGGCCTTGTAATCAGACACAGCCTCAGGAGCCCAGCAATTCCTACATCGCCAAAAGAGAGGAGAATCACTGAGCTAGTGAGGAGAAAGCATCATCTCTCTGCCTCACCTCTAACTTTACAATTCGTGACGTGCACTTAGCACGACAGTCAGCGATGTCAACATCTCAGATGACCAAGTATTATTGTCATTTGTCATGGTTGTTGTGAAAGGGGCTAAATTGAGCTGTTTGTTCCGTGACTGTGATTGATGTCAGTCTTCATGGATCCTAACTGTGTCCCTGAAGGCTTTCCTCTTCTATTAATAAGGGCCTTTCTTCAACCTGTTAGCACATAGTATCAGCGGCACTGTCATCTTCAAGATGATTGGGATCAGCAGCTACAGAGAGAGGGAGAGGAAGAAAATCTTAGAACAACAGACTGGAATGTTCCAACAATGGAGCAGAATCTGAGAGTATTCAACTGGAATGTTCCAACAATGGGCAGTGGTTTATCTGCGGGTCTTTACTGGCTGTCTCAGGATTGGGCATGGATAGAGTTGCGGATAGAAGCCATACTGAGGATTATTCAAGCTGGGTATTATCCCATTCTTGCTATTATCGTTGTTCCTGGTAAGCCAACTTATGGCCATTTTATAAACGATGGTGAAGCTTATTGCTATTTCGATTATTTATATAATTGAAATGCAGAAACTATTATCTTCAGTTTCAGTCACAAACTCCACTTCATGTCCATCAATATCAGACTCCTCACTCATAAACATCTAAGAAGGAACAATACAGTTCAGACCGTTGAGTCTTCCTTTTGCCCTCAACTGTTTTATGACTCTGTATTCTCTCTGTCGTCAAACCTGCCTACACCTAACTTTCTAATATCCCCAGTCTCCAACTCTACCTCAGTGCTGTTGCTGAATTAGCCATCATTTGCCTCCTTCATAACTTCATATTTTACGGCTCCAGTTCTTTTCTGACAACTCTTCCAGTTACAAATATTTTGACCACAAACTTTTTCTTGTCTCTCCAGTTATTTCATAATAGGGATATCATATCAGAGTAATAATGTCACTGGCGGTGTAATCCAGATGCAATTTACAGGCACAAGTTATGACTTTAAAAGCATTGTTTCAAATCCTCCCACAGCCGATGTTAGAACTTAAATTTGAATGGAAACAATTGGGGTGAAACTTCATTTTACAAACAGCAACCATAAACAATCAGGATTTCTTTTATTATTTCACTGATAGCCTTTGGTAAATAAACTACGTGTGATAAAAAAGATCAGCTCCATATTGTCTTGACAAATGGTCTCGCAGTCAACGGCAATTAGTGATGGATAACAAATGCTGCCCTTGCCAGTGATGCTGACATTCTGTGAAACAACAGCATTAAAGGTGCAATAAACCAAGGAACTGTAAATGATGGAGATCTGAAATAAAATTCCCCAGTGTCTGAATACATTAGAGAATCTCAGCAAGTATGGCAGCGTCTGTCAGGAGAAAAAACAGATAGAGAGAGAGAGATAGAGAAAGGAAAATTGAACAAAGGGACAGCTGATGATGAACCAGAGGGAAAATAAAATGGGAGCTTATTCTCAGATTTCCCCTTTTCACATATTCCTGAATATCATATTAATTTTGATGTGTCCCTGTTTAAACTGAGTTATATTCCCTCTGCCCTTCTTCTCTACGTGTGGTGATCTACTACATCTGCAATACAAGTGCTGCCATTATATTTGCTGAGATACAGAGAAAGGTAATGTTACATTGTCGCCTGCTTCTCTGGAGAGAGGGACTGTGAGTGTGGGACTGTGGAGAGAGTAACTGCTTTTTCCGCTAAGAAGAGAAATATTTTCAACACTAAATGGTTGCACCGTGTGTGTGGGGATTTGACTTGCTCCTGTCATTACAGAGTAAAGAGAGGGTCTATTGACGCTTTTTTTGGGTTTGTGTTATCAGCTGCTGTTCCATTTAGAGAGACCCAAACATATGGTGACCCCCCTAAACATCATGGCATAGCGAGAGAACACAGGGGGCCAACATCTCCAACATACTGTCTAGCTATCACCACAGTTAACAGCTAACCAGACAATGCAACTTTTTAAAAATGTTTTGTGATTTACGCATGAAAGAAGTGAAACTATCACGGTATACTAACAGATGAAAGGCTTAACAGACAGTCAATTTTTCAATGTATCATTTCAGTTACATCACACTGTACATTTTTGCTAAAAATTCTGTGTGTTAGGATTGAGCCCTCCACTCCAACCTGATGAAGGAGCGATGCTCCGAAAGCTAGCGTGCTTCTAATTAAACCTCTTGGACTATAACCTGGTGTCGTGTGATTTGTGTGATTATTTACAACAGGATGGAGAGAGCAAACAGGAAAATAAACAGCTTTACATCAGCTGTGAGAAACACATTGTAACATTTTATAAAGAACGTGACAACTAGATGCTTCAAGAATAATGATATGATTTGGTAGGGGCAGCCTAGATTCAGGAAAGGGAAATTATCTTTGATAAAACTGCTGGAGTTGGTGGAGATTGTCTGTTGTGATATCGACAACTGAGAATCAATGGGAGCAGAGTATTTGAATTTTCACAAAAACGTTTGACACAGTTGAATTCTGGTGAGTGGGGAATATTAGAGTCCATGGGTAGGTCGGGATGGAATACACCAAATGGATCAAAAATTGGATAATGGGCAAAATGAAGAAAGTAGTGTTTTTCTTGTGGGGTCTTGTGGGGTATCAGAAGGATCAGTGCTTGGGAAATCGCTGTTCGCTTTGTATAAAATGATTCAGATGGGCGCAACAAATATTATGGTTCTCACTTATATTTATAAAATGGTGAGAGGTTGGGAAGTTCTGTTGTTGAAAAGGACCTGAATGTCCTTGGTTATAAATCAGTAACAGAATTCGTACGGGACGGGAAGTAAATGATATGTGGTTCTTCGTACAAAATGATTGAAGTACCAGAGTTAGTATATCTTTCCTATGGTGTGTTTTGTTGAGAGAGTATATTATTGCATTGTGTACACATTTGGTCAGTTAATCAATAATGATCTCTATGTCACCAAGACAATGCAAAGGAGTTTCAACTGACTAAACCCTGGCTTGATGCCACCATGCGGAGAGAGGGCATAACTCTGCGTTTAATGTGTAGCACGGTGAGAGAATAAGAAGTTGAAACTTGATGGCGATAGACGAATACTCATTATATCCCAAAAAGCTGAATAGGGTGAAAATTCCGTATTTTTACCTGGATCATTGACTCCCGATAATTGAAATGCCTGTGCAGAACCCTCATGTCCATTGACAGAGAGGTAGAGGGTATGAATGAAACCTGACATTTTAATGCACAGTTACTGAATATCACTTTGGGCACAATCCTGTCAGCAGTCACAATACCATCAATCTGAAAGAGTTAACAATTCTGCACCACATTCTGACCTCCATGGAGACCATGGGTCTACTATCTTGGAGATGCAAGACTCCTTGGTGAATGGCTATAAAAAGTTAGCTCCATTCCTGATGCCAGAAAACCATGTTAAAGTTGCATATATGTACTATGAGTAATTAAACCACGAGGAATAAGATGGTGTAGTCTACCTGTTTAGTCCCTGCTCCATTTGTTTGTGAAGCTGGAGCATCTCTGACACCTTCCTGTTCCTGGGTTATTGACTGGAGAAGCTGAATAATCGCTTTCTGTCCCTCAGTAAATAACTCCAGGTGCAGAACACTTTCTTTCTGATCCCGTGTAAGTGATGGAGTGAGCAGATTCCTTCTCTTACTGTGTATTTGGCAGGAGGGACTGAATGAACTATCACACACCTTGTCCAATTGTTTGATGGGTTGAATGACTTCCACATATTCTTGTGAACACAGATTGAGGTGCCGAATGAGCTCCACCTTTTACTGTGGAAATGTACAGTGTCTAGCAGTGCTGTTACGTGAATGTTACCCAGACTTTAACAGCACTATCTTGAATGGTGTCCAGTTCTTGTCGCACATGGGACACAGACTGCTTCAATATCTGAGGAGGGTCACCTTGTTCTGAAAACTATGTAAACGTCAGTGAATATCCTCAATTCTGCTCAGTTTGGACTCTATGGGCTGAATGACCTCCTTCCACACTGTAAGGATTCTACGATGACAAATTGAGGATGTCTGGGCTGAGGGAGCTACCCTGAGAATCTCTTGCAATAATGGTCCACGGCTGAGATGATTGATGTCCACTGATGATAAACATCTTCCCTTATGCTGTGAATGATTCCAAACAGTATAGAGACTGTAATCAATTCTCATTAAGTGCGATTTTCCTCAGACTCCTTGATGTCAACCTCAGTCTAATACTGCCTTGAGTTCAGGGTCAGTCTCTCTGTCTAATCCCTCGAGTTTCCTCTTTTGTTCATATCAATAGGTCATGGTGTAGAAGCAGAGAATGTTTTCTTCATACAGAGGAAAGTAAATGTCAGGAATTTTCTTGCACAGAGAGTTAGGGGATCTAGATCACTGAAAGCGACAAGTGGCGTCCCGCAGGGATCAGTTCTGGGACCTCTTCTCTTTGTGATTTTTATAACTGACTTGACTGAGGTAGTGGAAGGGTGGGTTAGTAAGTTTGCCGATGACACGTAGGTTTGTAAAGTGGTACATGGGTTTTGCAGGGCTTTCTTAGGTTGCAACAGGACATTGAGATAATGCAGAGCTGGGCTAAGAAGTGGCTGATGGAATTCAAGCTGGAAGAGCGTGAAGTAATTCCCTTTGAAAGCTCAGCTTTGCAGAATATAGGGTGAGAGGCAGGGTTCCTGGCAGTGTGGAAGAACAGAGCGATTTTGGCGTCCATGTCCATAGATACCTCAAAGTTGCTACCTAAATTGATAGAGTTGCTAAGGAGGCGAATGGTTTGTAAGCTTTCTTTAGAAGGGAGATTGACTTTAAGAGCTGTGTTGTTATGCTGCAGCTCTGTAGAGTCCTGGTTAGACTGCACCTGATGTATTTTGTTCACTTCTGGTCACCCCATTATAGGAAGGATGACGAAGCTTTAGAAAGGATGCAGAGTAAATTTACCAGAATGCTGCCTGTACTGGAGGGCAGGTCTTATGAAGAAAGGTTGAGGGAGCTAGGGCTTTTCTCATTTGAAATAAGAAGAATGAGACGTGACTTGATAGAGGTGTAAATGGCGATGAGAGGCAAAGAGAGAGTGAATAGCCAGAGACTTTCCACCAGGGCAGAAATGTCTATCACCAGTGGTCATAATTTTAAGGTAATTCAAGGAAGATTTAGGGGAGATGTGGCTTTTCACACAGAGAGTGGTGGGTGTAGAGTCAAATACGTGAGGGAGACTTGGGAGACTCTTGGTGGGCGGCACGGTGGCACAGTGGTTAGCACTGCTACCTCACAGCGCCAGAGACCCGGGTTCAATTCCCGCCTCAGGCGACTCTCTGTGTGGAGTTTGCACATTCTCCCTGTGTCTGCGTGGGTTTCTTCCGGGTGCTCCGGTTTCCTCCCACACTCCAAAGATGTGCAGGCCAGGTGAATTGGCCATGCTAAATTGCCCGTAGTGTTAGGTAAGGGGTAGATGTAGGGGTATGGGTGGGTTGCGCTTCGGCGCGGCGGTGTGAACTAGTTGGGCCGAAGGGCCTGTTTCCACACTATAAGTAATCTAATCTAATCAGAGGATAGACATATGGAAGGAAGTGCATGGAAGAATGTAGGTGAGTCTGATCTTAGAGTAGGATAAACGGGTGGAAGAACATCAAGGGTCGAGGGCCTCTATTATGCTGTACTGTTCAATGTTCTGTGTTCTATGGATGTGTTTGGAGAGGCTGGAGATGGATATTGACCTGTCAGAGAGTTGAGAGTTATGAAGATTTGGAGTTTAAAGAGGATTTGAGACTAAAAGCAGATCAGCCACGATCTTAGTGAAGGGCAAGGCAGGCGTGGGGTGGGGGGTGGGGGGGAGGTGAACAACATGCTCTTGTTTCTGATGTTCTCACATTCTGTTATTGGAAAGTTAGTGGGTGTTATTTTCCTGGAAGGTCCATTTGAATGTTGTGGCCTGGGAGACCAGAGAATTTTGTAAGCCATCTCCGGGGGTGAGGTATGGGGGCTGTATTCACAATGAATCTGGGTCTGCAACATGACCAATAAATGACACACAAGTTGCAGAGAGGGGAAGCTCTGTAAGGAGAGATGAGGGTTATCTTCCATAATCATCCTGGGATTTCCAATTACACTTTCCAAATCACCCCAAACCGTATGTGACACTATTAAGGGACTGACTGGTAGCCTCTGTTTCTGGCACAAGTTTATAGCAGCAAATGGTCTCCAACTGCTCCTGTCTAGCAGGTTTTAGGGGGTGAATGGAACACAGAAACATGGGACTGAGGAGCAGGATTGGGTCATGAGATACTTCGAGCTTTTTCCACTAGGCACTAAAGTTGTGGCTGATCAGTTTGTGTTGTCAGCCCCACTTTCCTGTCTGTATTCCATTATCCGTGACTCACTTCTCTGTCAAATATTTAACAAACTCAGCTTTGAATTATTGCAAACAGAGAGGCATCTCAAGCTTCTGGGGAAGAGAACGTTCTTTTGAAAGGCCGTTTTTAGAATTTTTCCTCATCCCTCTTATTCAATTAGAGAGTCATACAGCGTGGAAACAGATCCTTTAATCCAGCTAGTCCGTGCTAACCAGATATCACAATCTGATCTAGTCCCACTTGCCAGCATTTAGCTCATATCACCCTGAACCATTCCTATTGACGTTCCTGTCCAGATACATTTAAACATGTATTTGTACCTGCTTCCATCACTTTCTCTGACAGTACTTTCCGTGCATGCACCACCCTCTGCATGAAAAAAGTTACCCTGAAGGTTCCTTCTAAACCTTTCCCCCGTCACCTTCAACCTATGACTCTACTTGTGGACTCCCCGGTCCTGGGGAAAAGACCTTGGCCATTCAGACTATCCATACCCCTATGATTTTATAAACCATTTTCATGTCACCCCTCAGCATCCGACAGTCCAGGGGGAAAAGCCTCAACCTGTTCATCCTCTCTCTGTCGATGAAACCTTCAGGGTGCAGAAAATCATTATAAATCTTTTCTGCACCCTTTCAAGTTTAACAATATCAATCCTTCAGCAGAGCCAACCAAATTGTACGCAGTATTCTTAATGTGGCTTCCCACGCATTCCTTTGCAAGCGCAACATGCCACCCCAAATTCTATACATAATGTTCTGACCGATTCAGCCAAGCATTCCAACTGCATTGTCCACAACCCTGTCTACCTGCAACTAAACTTTCAAGGAACTATGAACCTGCACCTGTAGGTCACTTTGTTCATCAACATTCCCCAGGGCACGACCCTGCTTTAACTTACCATTTGCAAAACCTCACAATATCTAAATTAAACTTTATCTGTCAGTCCTTGGCCCTTTGATGGTCAACGGTGCCGCTGTACTCTGAGATAATCACTGTCTACTGCACCATGATTTTGATGTTATCTGTAAAACTTACTTACCATGCCTCCTATATTCCCATCCAAGTGGTTGATATCCATGATGAAAAGCAGTGAGCTCAGCACTGATTCTTTCAGCACACCGCTGGCGACAGGACTCCTGTCTGGAAAACAATCCGTTACCTTCCGGACAATTTTGTATCCAACTGGTTATCTTTCCCTGGATTCCTTGTGATCTAACCTTAATAACCTGTCTACAATGGGGAACCTTATTAAACACCATGCTGAAGTCTATGTAAACAATATATACAACAGTGCATTCTTCAGTCTTCGTTGTCACCTCTTGAAAATACTCAAACACATCAATGAGACATGATTTTCATCAAACAAAGCCATGTTGACTATCCCTAATCAGTCCTTGTCTTTCTAAATGGATGGAAGTCCTATTCCTCAGAATCCCCTCCAACAAACTCCTCTACACTGACGTTAGGCTCACTGAGTCTATAATTTCATGTGCTTTTGGATCGCAGTTCCCTTTTCTCGTCCCACTCCTCCATAAAAAAAATATAACTGGTATGGTGATGTGGCCAAGGATATAGTTCTCAGAGTGTGTCAGGGTCAGTGTTAGGAACAAGTCAGATGGATTGTCAGCAACAAGTCAGAAACACGTTTATGACAAAAGCAAAATTCCTCCAACTATGATGGAAACAAGAATGACGAAAGGATTTGCAAATATGTACATTGGTACTTGCCTTTGAAAAATACTGTGGAATACACACACACACACACACACACACACACACACATACACACACACACATGTACACGCATACGTACACACACACATACACACACATGTACACACATACACATGTACACACACACACACACCCACACACGTTTGATAACAAACTTTAAAGTAAATATTGGCAAAGTCAACTTGAAAGAACTTTGTCCAAATATTATTCGAAGTTATGACCAAAGGAAAAATGAGAGTTTGACGCAAACGCTGTTCTATTAATAGAGTAACTAAGTCCAACAGCATGGAGAAAGGCCCTTTGGCCCACACGGGTCAATGTTGACCCAAGAGTCCATCCACACTAACCCTATTTCCCAGCACTTGGCCCAAAGACTTTTCTTCCTTTCCTGCCCATGTACTTGTCCAAATGACGTTTAAATATTGTTAATATAAATGCTTCAACCACTTCCGCTGGCAGCTCATTCCCGTTGCGGACCACTCACTGTGTAAAACAGTTTCCATCAGTTTCCCTTTTATTCTCTCTCCTCTCATCTTAAACTGATGTCCTCTCGTCCTCAATTCCACAACTCTGGGAAAATAGCTTGAATCCATTCACCCTATCCATGCCTGTCATAATCTTGTTCACTTCTATTGGATTCCTCTGAGTCTACTACACTCTAAAGAAAAAAGTTATCACTTGTCCTACCTCTCCCTATAAGTCACACTGTTGAGTCCTGGCAACATCTTTGTAAATTCCGTCTGCACACATTTCAATTTAAAAACATCCTTCTGATCGCAATGTGACCAAAACTGAACACAACACTACAACTGCAGCCTCACTAACCTCCTGTATAACTGCAACATTTAATCCCAATTTTGTCCTCCATGTGCTGACCGATGAATGCCAGTGTGCCATAAGCCTTCTTCACTGCCATGTCCACCTGTGACTCCAATTTAAGAGAACGGTGTACCTGAACTTCATGGTCCCTCTGCTCAGCTGCACTCCTTAAGGCCTTACCATTCACCGTCAATCTCCTACCTTGATCTAACTTTGCAAAAATATTCCTCGACCCACTTCTCCAGTCGATCAAAGTCATGCTGCAATTTTTGATATATTTCCTCACTATCTATGATACCACCTATTTTAGTGTCATCTTAAAATTTACTGATCATGCCTTGTACAATCTCAATAATATCATTGGCATAGATAATAAACAGCAATGGGCCCAGCACTGACCCCAGAGGAACGTCATGTGTCTCAGGCCTCCAGTCCAAGAGCATCCTTCCACTATTACGCTCTGCTTACTACCATCAAGCCAATTGTGTATCCAGTTTGCCAGCTCCCTCTGGATTCCATGCGATTCTAACCTTCCAGACCAGCTTATCAATGGTAACCTTGCCAAAGGCCTTACTGAAAATCATACTGCCCTGCCCTCATCAACATTAATGGTCACTTCATCAATGAACTCAAACAAGTTTGTGAGGCGTGTTCTCCCATTCACAAAGCCATGAAATCTGTTCAGTCTAAACAACAATTAATCAGAATTATTCAAATTAATAATAACAATAAATAATTATAATATGACATTTTCAGTGGAGAGTAAACTATCCATGGTATGTTTTATTGGATTTTGCATCATGGGTGAAGAGCAGATAGATCTTGTGCCCGTGTCTCTGAACTGTGTTGACAACAAGCAAGTGTGGCATGGTGGCTCACTGCTGCGTCGTAGTGCCATGGATCTGGGCTTGATTCCGACTTCGGGAAACTCTCCGTGTGCAGTTTGCACATTCTCCCTGTGTTTGTGTGGGTTTCCTCCGGGTGCTCCATTTTCCTTCCATAATCCAAAGATGTACAGGTTAAGTGATTGGCCATGGTAGTGTTATGTGCATTCGTCAGGGTTACATATAGGGTAGGGCAATGGGAGTGGGTGGGTTACTGTTTGGAGGGTCGGTGTGGCCTTGTTGGGCCAAATGGCCTTTTTCCATACTGCAGAGAATGTGAAAAAAGCCATTTATAATCAAACGTTGCCTTTCTAAATGCATGTATATCTTAGCCCTCAGAGTTTTCTCAAGTAACCGACGTACTGCAGATGTTAGACTTCCTGGCCTAAAGTTCCCAGATTTTTCTTTGCTTCATTTCCTGAATAATTGCACAACATTTGCTACCCTCTAATCTTCTGGAACTTAACGTGTGGCTAACGATGATGCAAAAATGTCAACCAGGTCCCCGCAATATCTTCTGTATCCTGTTGCAGTGTTCTTGGATACATCTGCTTAGGATCAGGAGATTTATCCACCTTCATACATTCTAATACATCCAACATGTCCTCTCCTGTGATATTGACTCACCAAGATAACACCACCACCTTTGTTAAGCTCCTAAGAATTCATGTGTTTCTCCACGGTAAAGACAGAGAAGAAATATTCATTGAGAATCTCGCAAATCTCCTACGGTTCCAGACATGCATGTCCACTTTGGACCTTGAGAGGTCATATTCTCATTTAGTTATTCCTTTTACTTCAATATACTTAAATAACGTCTTTGGATTCACCCTAATCTTCTCAGGCAAGGCAAACTTGTGCCCCCTTTTCGGCCTTCGGATTTCCATCGTCAGTAAACTCCTGTATCCAGTGCACGCCGTCACGGATTCCCTTGATCCCAGCTGCATGGATCTAAGCCACGCCTCCTTTTTGCTGGTCAAAGCCTCAATATCTCCTGTCATCCAGGGTTCCCTATTCCTCCCAACCTTGCCTTTTACCCTCACATGAACATATAGACCTTAAACTGTAGACATTACACCTTTAAAGGCTTCCCACTAGCCAGAGGTCCCTTCACCTGCAAACAAACTCCTCCAACCAACCCCTACAAGCTCTTGTCTAATTCCGTCAATGCTCGCCTTTCCCCAATTTAGAACTTGAACATGTGGACCAGTTTTGTCCTTCTCCATAACTATTTTAAAATTAATGCATCTATGTTCACGGGTCCCAGAGGGCTCCCCCAATGTCACCTCAGTCACCTGTCCTGCCCTAGTTCTTAGAGCAGGTCAGGTTTCGTCCATTCCCGAGTTGCACCCTCTCCATACTGCTGGAGGAAAGTATTCTGAACACACTTAATAGATACAGCCCATCTAGTCGTTAATTCTATGTCATTCCCAGTCTATGTTACGAAGATTAAAATCTCCTACTATGGCAATCCTATTGACCCTGCAAGTCTCCCCAATCTCTTTACATATTTTTATTCCTCCAATTCCCCGTTTACTATTCGGGGGCCTCTAGAACAACCCAATTACTATCACCATTCCCTTCCTACTTCTGAGCTCCACCCACAAATCCTCATTGAATGATCCATCAATTATTTTATCTCTGATTACTGCTGTGATAATCGCCTGAATAAAAAACATTAACTCCCCGTCCCATCCTTCCACTATCTCTGTCCCGCATAAAGCACCTGTACCCGGGTACATTAAGTTGTCAGTCCTGTCCCTCTCTTAGCCATGTTTCAGTAATGGCTATAATATCCCAGTCCCACATAACTATTCACATCCTGAGTTTATCGGCCTTACCTGTCAGCCATCTTGCGTTGAACCAGTTGCAATTTAATACAACAGGCATTCCTTGCAGCCTATCGTGTTCCAGTCTAACCTGTCTCTTCACTTTACTGTTTCTGATTACTGTATCTCTTTCCAGCCTCATACTTTCCTTCCTGCTATTGAGGATCCCACCCCTCCCCAACCCCAGCCAAACCCGTTGAAATCCTCCCTTGTAGCACTAGCAAACCTGCCTGACAGGATATTGGTCCACTTCCAGATTAGTTACAACCCGTCCTTCCCGAACAGATCACCTCTGCCTCACAAAAGATCCTAGTTATCCAAAAATCTAAATCTCTGCCCCCGCACCAATTCTTAAACCACCCATTCATCTGCCATATCCTCCTGTTCTTACCCTCACTAGCACAGAGCACTGGAAGTAAACTGAATATTACCACTGTCGTAGTCCTGTCTTTTACCCTTTTTTTCTTAGCTTTCTAAAATCACTCTGGACTTCATCACTATGTCTACCTGTGTCATTAGTACTTACGTGCACAATGACTTCTGGCTGCTCCCCCACCCCGGTGAGAACGTTCTACAGCCGCTCTGCGACTTCCTGGACCCTGGCACGTGGGAGGCTACACACCATCCTGGATTCCCATTTGCAGACACAGAATCTCTTGTCTGTCACCCTCACTATTGAGTCTGAATAAGTACTTCTGAAGTTATTCTGCTCGCATAATCTTCTGACAATGGGATTTCTTCCTGAAACAGTTGGATTTGGCTGAATTGCTTTGCTTTAGGCAGTGTGGAGTTTCCAATGAATCCTCATCAGGAATCCTCCATGAGTGGGAAAGGCGACTGTTTTTTTTTTCACTCCCACATGTTGCTGTGATGAGCAGCAGGGAAACAGAAAGGGAGCAATACACTGTCCCTTCACAGATAGACTACATTTTTTCCATCTCTAAGTTAAATCAATAACGTTATCAGACCCCAAACTGGACCATGTGAGCTCTCCTTGAACATTGTCGGAACTATATGACACCATCACATTCTCGACTCCAGGTCAGTGCATTATTGCTGTTGTCATACACAGAATCAATTCATTAACAATAAATGGCACTGCTTGTTTTGAAGATATGTTGATATGTGCCTGCATAGTGTAAAAAAATAAGCGTTTCTTGTCTTCGCAATATCTGTGTTAAGATGAATATGTTTTATTCTTAAACACATACAGACATAACTGGAAAATCTCAGCCTGTCTTGCAGCATGTATGAAGAGAAATCAGAGTTCAATTTTTCTATCCAAAGACCTTTCCTTTCAAACTAATTTATTCTGAAATTATTTCCCCAGTTTTATTCTACCACACAAGAAGAAATATGGATCCGGTATTCACCAGTTACACTCTTCTCAAGAACTTATATGGTCAATAAACCAACCCTCATTCTCAGGCTGAACAGTTAATTCTTCATAATGTAATGCCTTCATCCCAAGAATGAGTAAAGAGAGAGAGAGAAAAAAGACTTTGAAACGTTTCGAAAGCAATTTTGTTTTTTTTTTCAGTTTAGACAATTATAACTACACATAATACTTCAGATGTGATCTCAGCCAAGCCCTGTACTGATGCAAAAAAATGTCGCTAAGATCATTTCCAACACACCTTGCACGAAACAGAATCATTCCATTTACCTTCCAAATCATTTGCTGCATCTTCAGAGTAATTTGATGTGAGTCATGTGCCAGAACACACAAACCCCTCGGTACCACTAATGTCTGCATTGTCCTTGCATTTAAATCATTTTCTGCTCTTTTGTCATTTCCTCAAAACAGAAAATTCCCATATATAGAGAGAGTACAGTTATTTGTTTTTCTGGTGAAGGTTGGCTCACAACTGTTCTCTGCCTGTCTGCTTGATGCGCTCTGACCTCCCCAGTCTGTGTCACATTGCAGACGTTCTGCACTCCCTTTGGCTTAGCCCATTGCAAACTGTCTGCCCTCCTTCTGTCTGTATCCCCTTGCAGACACTTTGCCTTCCTCTCTCTGTATCTCAAAGTAAACGCTCTCCTTACCTCATCTGTATCCCATTGCAGATACTCTGCCCTCCCTCTGTCTGTATCCCATTGTAGTCGCCCTAACCTCCCCCTGTCTGAATCCCATTGCAGACGTTACGCCCTCACCCTGTCTGTCTTCCACTTCAGACGCCCTCCCCTCCCCTGTCTGTATCCCATTGCAGACGCTCTGCTCTCCCCTGTCTCTACCCCATTGCAGATGCCCAGCCCTTCCCCTGTCTCTATCCCATTGCAGATGATCTGCCCTCCCCCGTCTCTACCCCACTGCAGATGCTCTGCCCTCCCCCTATCTGTGTCCCATTGTAGCTCTGCCCTCCCCCTGTCTGTATGCCATTGCAGACGCTCTGTTTCCATTTTACATCTTATTGATTGACTATCCTGATGTATGAGCAAACTGAGCTCCATCCCTTTCATCCAATTCATTGGTATGGATTGCAATTGTTTGATGACATCACACAGATCCCTGAAGAATTCCACTAGTTACAGCTTTCCAAACACAAAATGAGTAATGATGTCTACTCTGTATTTTCAGATGTACATCAGGTGCCCCTTGACCACTCTCCCGATCCATGCCTTTCATCATTTTATAAACTTCTAGAAAGTGCAAATATGACTCCAATCATCACGAACGGCTGTGCTTTCAGTCATCCTGCATCTAAATTTTAAATTTCAGTAATTGTACCTCTTCCTTCTCCATCAAGGCACGAATCCAAAAAAAGTTTAATCAACCTGTTCAGACATATTATGAAACAGCTCTGTAGGCTTAAAAACTGGAATTTTCTGCCCAATGATAGGGACACTACCATCATTCAGCATTAGCCGCTAAAGCAGCAACATGATGCTTCTGTGTGTTTATTCATCAGCCTGTTGTAACATGCTGTGACACACCTCCATGGACATAAATACACACCACCTTCTCCAGTGATAGGGGCACTACCAGACAGTCATGGACTGGAATCGACTCCAGAGTTCCGCCTCAGAAACGTGGGCATCATCCATTAAACAAGGCCTAAACCATGCCCAGATTTTGGGTCATATTTTAAGTGTATGGATCCATTAAATTCTGATTAACGTTACCAAATTTTACATGGAACATTTCTCGTTGAAAAGGGTACAAGTTAATCGCCTTAACTTTAGGATCTTGAGTGCATTTGCTGTGCCATTGAGATAAAAAATGAAGATCTCTAATTGCTTGCCTATCATTCCTGGTTTAAATGGCTATTATCAGTAGTCTCCTATATTAGGGGAAGAAATCCTGCAACACACTCTGCACTATGAATGATCTCGAGTAGATATCAATACTGAACACCAGAAATGAGGAAGGGGCACAATTCTGGTCCCAAAACACCGGTCACTATTTCAAATCTCGAACATGTGGCTTCCCTCTTCCCAAAATCATTCATTGATACAGGGCAACTATTTCCTTTCCTGCTTTTGCTTACCGACTCCTCCTGCTGCCTGCGCAAGGCAAACCAAGCTCTGGGTCTTTGGGAAACTCAAGGCTGGTGTCTGTAGGCCTTCTGGACAGGGGATTGTCGTTTTTATCCGAAGGGGGAGTGTGAGGGGGCAGTAATATCACTCACTGGGCTGAGGTGTGGCAGATGGAGTTTAACATGGATACATGTGAAGTATTGCATTTTGATAAAACAAACAAGGGGAGGGCTTATACAATGAAAGCTGGGCTTTGGAAGTTATATAGAAAAGAGGGACCCAGGGGAGCAGATATAAATCTTTGAAGTTTGTGGCGCAGGGTGTTTAAGGTTACTTCATTGCTCATACATTTGAGTATAGAAGTTGGGAAGTCATGCTGAGATTGTGCAGGATATTGAAAAAGCCTCTTCTGAAGTACTGTGTGCAGTTCTGTTATAGGAAGGAGAGTATTAAGCTGGCGATGGTTGAGAAGAGATTTACCAGGATGTTACCAGTAACACCTCATCTTCTGCCTTGGAAGACACGAACACACGGCATGAGCATTGGATTCACTGATTTACAAATCTCCCCTGGCCAACCCAGATCCCAGATCCAATCCCCGGACTCACATCTGCCCTTTCGATGAGACCTAATGTCCATCTTCCTTCCCACCATCTCCTCCACACTCCCGACCGATCTATCACGATCACCTCCTACCTTCACTCACCTATCACTGATCTTTCCCCCAGCATCACCCCATCACACATTTTCTCTTAGCCCCTTCTCCCTCCCCAGTCCTGAAAAAAGGTCCTGCCTGAAACGTTACTCTCTTGCTCCTCGGATGTTGCCTGGATTACTGTGCCTTTTCCACCTCCATGCTTTACCTGCACTGAATTATCCATTATCTGCAGTCCCCATTATCTCTTAGATACAATTCCCTTTTAACATAGCCATGTCGCAGTCTGTTATAACTGCATGTAGTCATAGGGAAATTATCTTCTCAGATCATGGACGATATAATTTCTCTCAATGTCTTCCTGATATTGCAGTGCCTGATCAGTAGATACAGAATGTATGTTTAAATTTATAAACGGAGAAGCATGCTTATATTCTGATAAACCCCGGGCATTGCTCCCATATCCAAGGCAGATTGAATGGTTACACATGATTGATCTACCAGACCCAACATTTGTTCCCTCAGTCACTCCCACATATACCATCCAGAATATGTAAATTTTAATCATAATTTTGAATTTTAATAAAATGTATTGAATTGAAATGCGTAAACGGGAGTTATTTTCTCAGCGACTGTGATTGATGTAAATCTCCGTGCATCCTAAATGTGTACCTGGAGGGC
The DNA here is from genome assembly GCF_047496795.1 of Chiloscyllium punctatum. Classification (NCBI taxonomy): domain Eukaryota; kingdom Metazoa; phylum Chordata; class Chondrichthyes; order Orectolobiformes; family Hemiscylliidae; genus Chiloscyllium; species Chiloscyllium punctatum. The sequence goes on along the minus strand of NC_092759.1, from coordinate 40,234,017 downwards.
TTTCCTCTTCCATTAATTATGGATCGGTTCAATGTGTTATCCCATAGTATCAGCGGGAGCATCACTGACAGCACTAACAGGCATCAGCAGACCCATATGGAGAAGGGGAGGAGAGATCAGAATCTGAGAACATTAGACGGGAATGTTCCAACAATGGACAGGAGTTTTTCTGGGGGTCTTTACTGGCCTTCTCAACCTTGGATGTCATTAGTTTTGCGGACCTATGATGTATCGCTGCTGATTCAAGCTATCGCATCATCGCTATAGTTGGTGTTCCTGGTACATCATTCTGTCTGTTCATTAAGCCAGGTTGGACTGAATTGCTGCTCATATTATTTAAAATTTAGCAAGGTAGATGTCAAGACTTTCAATTACAAAGAAATATTCCATTCCTCACAAGTTATATCGAGCAAATTATTCAAGGCAAATTACTCACCAATGTGTGAGAAGAACCAGACTGTTCTCAAACTCCATAATACCTCTATCCCTGCACAGATCTACATTTCTATATTATCCCCACACACGAATCCTGTCCAATCCCACCATCATGATATCCCCATCTCCTCCTAAGCCTCAGTGCATCTTCTGAATAAACCATCAACTGTGCCTTTGTTAAATCTGGATACAATTTATCAAGTCCTTTCTAACCAGATGTCAATTACAGAATAATTGTTCTTGAGTATGGTGAACTTGTTCACTGCACAGATTCTGTCAAACGGGCAGACACTGCATGCTGCTTAAGTCATTGACATATAATTTAGAGGCACAGAATAATAATCTGTTGGTATCTCTTGAAGGAAATTGATGTAATTGAACTGAAACTATCGTCATTTGTGAGAAAAGGCCCATCCGCTTGCTTCATGTCCTTCAGAGAAGTCAATGCGTTATCCTTCCTCAGACATGTCTTTGCAAACCCACAGCAATGTGATTTACTCTTTACTGTCCGTGGAACAGCTGAACCAGCCACTCAGTTCAAGATCCATATAACAAGCTGGCCTGACCATGGCTGCACACATCCCGTGAGAGAAGGACACAAGTAATGTTAGCTCCCTTCCTCTTCCTGTTTTCCTTATTCCTACATTTCATTTCCATTCAGGTAGGTGACCATATTTCAAGTGCAATCTTTCTGATTGAGTCTCTCCCCAAGAGTGATGGTCATCTCCACGGGCACCTCTGGTACTGGCTGTACTGATGCTGACATACAGATGTAAGGAATTTTTAAAGTCCACAACAGTGGCAGTGCATAGAGAAGGAATGGGTTTTTATGTCATAATGAAGAAACGTGGACCGTTAAGTGACGGAAAGGATTTATTGTGATCATCACTGAGAGTGTGGTTGAGCCAGTATTTGGGGTATTATGGACAGATTTTTGCTCCTTTTAAAGGAATTATCTCATTGCAATAGAGGCTGTGTAAAGGAATTTCATAAGAATAATCACTGTGCTGATTGTAAAAAAAGAGTGAGTGAAGGTTAATCTGTAGCACTGTCAGAGAATAAGAGGTCATTGCATTGAAACTTTATATAAATGGGCAATCACTCGTTATGTTCTACACAGACACTAACAATGTGATGCATTCTATGGCTTGTATTTTTATTTTTACTCGGGATGCATGATTCTGGATATTTAAGTGCCTTTGAGGATAAAATCTTCAGTCAAATCCTGCCTTGATATCAGGGTTAATCCCTCTTACCTAAACAGGTCAGTTAAACACTTTTGTTAATGTTAACATGTGATGGGGTCTGTGTGGAGATTGTTTTCTTCTCATAGAGAGGAGGGAATGTCAGGAATTCTCAGGTCTAGAAAGTTAGGGGAGCGAGATAACTCCAAGTATTTAAAGAGGAGGTAGATGGATTTTTGATCTGTCAGAGAGCTGAGGGGCGTGAAAAATTGCGCATTAAAGAAGAGGTAATGCCAACAGTAGGTCAGCCATGATGCCATACAATGGCGTGAGCATCCAAATTACCTGTTCCTGTTTCTTATGTTCTCATATTCTGTCTTTGGAAAGTGAATGGTTGTAATTTTCCTGTAAGTGTTGCTATTGAATGTTGAGAGCAGTGAGAGAAAAGTATTTTGTGAGCCAACTCTGGGAGAGATATGGGCCCAATATTCACAGTGAATCTGGATCTACCACATGACCAAAAATTGAAACACCACTTGCAGAGATGAGACACTCTTTAAAGAGGTGGGAGACCACATTCATATCCTGCTTGGATTTCCCATCACATTTTCCAACCCACAGCAAACCACACAGTGTTGAGGGACTGAATGATATCCTGTAATACTGCGGACCAAGTATTTGGAGCAAGTGGTCTCCATTTGCTCCTATACAAGTGGTTTTAAGGACTGAATGGAACATAGGAACAGAGAACTGAGGAGCAGGAGTGGGTCATTAGACACTTTGTCATTGCTCGACCAGACAATAAGATCATTGCTGATCTGATTATGGTCTCCGCTGCACTTTTCTGTCTGTCCACAATTTTCCGCCATTCACATGTCTGTCAAATGTTGAACAAACTCAACTTTGAATAAATGCAAACACCCAGGCACAATACCCAGGCACCCAGGAAACTGCACAAAGCTAAAGTACACAGACAGCACAATTCAGGAAGACAATAGGCATTTATCTATCAGTCTTGCTCCCATCCAATTAATTCTGCTGCAGTATATCATTTAAGATTTGTTCAGGAATGTGGGTGTTGTTGACAGGCCAACATTTATGGACCATGTCTAATTACGCTGGAAATGGTGATGTTGAGCTGCCAATTGGGATGAAACCTCTGGGGAAGAGAATTCCCATTTGTACAGCTGGTGCGAATTTCTCATTTCTGCTCCGACCAATGTTGGAGGGTCACTGTGTCCTTTTCCAGCCCCACTTCTCCACTGGTTACAACAGGTTTGAAGTGTAACTTAGGTCATTCTCTCGAAAAAATGTGAGACACAGAGTCACACACGTACAGACGCATACACAATCGCACATATCTGAAGACGAAAAAGAATAGTAAAAGGTTTCCAGAGTTTCATAGTAGTTGAACTCATTTCAAATGGAAAAGAGATAATGTGTCCCTACTGATACTCTGTCTCCGAGTTATTCTACTCAAACAAGCTTTTTGTCTGAGACTTCTTCCTGGAAGAGTTGGATTTGGCAGAATTTCCTTTCCTTCAAGCAGTGGAGCGATTCCCATGAAGCCTCAACAGGAATCCTTCAAGTTTGGTAAAGATGACTCAGGGATTTTTTACTTTCACATTTTGCTGTCAGGAGGGACAAAGTAAAGAGAGGGTAGCAATAGACTGTGGTTGACGGCCATAAGATAAACGGATATAGGAACAGAAGTTAGGACATTCAGCCCATCGAGTCTGATCCACCATACAATTAAGGCCGACAGGATTCTCAACCCCATTCTCCTGCTTTCTCCTTGTAACCATAGATCCTTTTGATACTCAAGAAGCTAACTATCTCTATCTTAAATATACACAAAGACCTGACCTCCACTGCCTTCTGTGAAAATGAATTCCATAGATTCTCCACTCTGGCTGAAGACGTTTCTCCTTACCTCCGTTCTAAAAGGATTTCCCTTTACTCTAAGGCTGTATCCTTGGGTCCAAGAGTCTCCTCACCCTCCGCACTGCCAGGCTATTTAGTATTCTGCATGTTTCAATTAGATCCCCCCACATCCCTCTGAACCCGAACAAGTTCAGGTTCAGAGTCTTCAAACGTTCTCATATGTTAAGCTTTTCATTCCTGGGACCATTCTTGCGAACATCCTGTGAAACCATTCCAAGGTCAGCTCATGCTTCCTGAGATATGGGGCTCAAAACAGCGCACAATACTCCAAATATGGTCTGACAAGAGACTTATAGATCCTTAGAAGTACGCCCCTGCTTTTATGTTCAAATCCTTTCCAAATAAATTCCATCACTGCATTTGCCTTCCTGACTACTGATTCAACCTGCAAGTTTACATTGAGAGAATGCAGGAGTAAACTTCCCAAGTCCCTTTGCGCTCCAGATGTCTGAATTTTCTCAGTAGTTCATGTTTTTATTCTTCCTAACAAAGTGCATGTTGCCAAAATTTCCCACTTTGTACGCCATCTGGCACTTCTTTTCCCAGTATCCTAAATTATCCAAATCTTTCTTGAGCCTTCTTGCCTCTTCGACGTTACCTGTCCCTGTACCTATCTTTGTATCATCTTCAAACATAGCCAGAATGCCGTCAGATCCTTCATCTGGATCATTAATGTATAAAGTGAAAAGTTGTGGTCCCAACACTGAGCCTTATGGAACACCACTTGTCACCGACTGTCATCCTGAGAAGGACACTTTTATCGACACTGTTTGCTTCCTGCCAGTCAGCCAAACCTCTAGCCATGTTAGCACCTTGCCTCTAAAACCATGGGCCCTTTTCTTATTCAGTAGCCTCTGTCAGCACATTGTCAAAGACTCTTCTGGAAGTCCTGGTGGATGATATCCATTGGCTCTCCTTCATCTAAGTTGATTTTTACGTCCTTAAGGTTTTAGAACATAGAACATAGAACATAGAACATAGAACAATACAGCACAGAACAGGCCCTTCGGCCCACGATGTTGTGCCGAACTTCTATCCTAGATTAAGCACCCATCCATGTACCTATCCAAATGCCGCTTAAAGGTCGCCAATGAATCTGACTCTACCACTCCCACGGGCAGCGCATTCCATGCCCCCACCACTCTCTGGGTGAAGAACCCACCCCTGACATCTCCCCTATACCTTCCACCCTTCACCTTAAATTTATGTCCCCTTGTAACACTCTGTTGTACCCGTGGAAAAAGTTTCTGACTGTCTACTCTATCTATTCCTCTGATCATCTTATAAACCTCTATCAAGTCACCCCTCATCCTTCGCCGTTCCAACGAGAAAAGGCCGAGAACTCTCAACCTATCCTCGTATGACCTACTCTCCATTCCAGGCAACATCCTGGTAAATCTTCTCTGCACCCTCTCCAAAGCTTCCACATCTTTCCTAAAGTGAGGCGACCAGAACTGCACACAGTACTCCAAATGTGGCCTAACCAAAGTCCTGTACAGCTGCAACATCACCTCACGACTCTTGAATTCAATCCCTCTGCTAATGAACGATAATACTCCATAGGCCTTCTTACAAACTCTATCCACCTGAGTGGCAACCTTCAAAGATCTATGTACATAGACCCCAAGATCCCTCTGTTCCTCCACCTGACCAAGAACCCTACCATTAACCCTGTATTCCGCATTCTTATTTGTTCTTCCAAAATGGACAACTTCACACTTGGCAGGGTTGAACTCCATCTGCCACTCCTCAGCCCAGCTCTGCATCATATCTAAGTCCCTCTGCAGCCGACAACAGCCCTCCTCACTGTCCACAACTCCACCTATCTTTGTATCATCTGCAAATTTACTGACCCACCCTTCGACTCCCTCATCTAAGTCATTAATAAAAATTACAAACAGCAGAGGGCCCAGAACTGATCCCTGCGGAACTCCACTTGTAACTGGACTCCATGCTGAATATTTACCATCTACCACCACTCTCTGACTTCGACCGGTTAGCCAGTTTTCTATCCAATTGGCCAAATTTCCCTCTATCCCATGCCTCCTGACTTTCCGCATAAGCCTACCATGGGGAACCTTATCAAATGCCTTACTAAAATCCATGTACACTACATCCACTGCTCTACCCTCATCCACATGCTTGGTCACCTCCTCGAAGAATTCAATAAGACTTGTAAGGCAAGACCTACCCTTCACAAATCCGTGCTGGCTGTCCCTAATCAAGCAGTGCCGTTCCAGATACTCGTAAATCCTATCCCTCAGTACCCTTTCCATTACTTTGCCTACCACAGAAGTAAGACTAACTGGCCTGTAATTCCCGGGGTTATCCCTATTCCCTTTTTTGAACAGGGGCACAACATTCGCTACTCTCCAGTCCCCTGGTACCACCCCCGTTGCCAGTGAAGACGAGAAGATCATTGCCAACGGTACTGCAATTTCCTCTCTTGCTTCCCACATAATCCTAGGATATATCCCGTCAGGCCCGGGGGACTTGTCTATCCTCAAGTTGTTCAAAATGTCCAACACATCTTCCTTCCTAACAGATATCTCTTCTAGCTTATCAGTCCGTTTCACACTCTCCTCTTCAACAATCTGTTTTCTAGCAGATTTTCCAGGCATGATCTCCCCTTGATGAAACCATGCTATCTTTGTCCCAATTCACCATCCACACACAAGTATTCAGAAATCTCATCCTTCACAATGTATTCCAGGCTCTTACCCAGAGCCAAATTTAGATTAGCTAGTCTGTAATTTTCCATTTTTTGCTTTTCTCGCTTTTTAAACAGTGGTATCACGTTAGCGATTTTTCAGTCCTCTGAGAATCTTCCTGATTCAAGAGATGCCTGAATGATCACCACCAATGCCTCCACTGCCTTAGAAATCTGGATTGGAGTCCATCTGGTCCAGGTGATGTACTTACCTTCAGACCATTCAGTTTTCCAGCACCTTCTCCTCGGTGATGCCGACCTTACTCAGGTCTCTCCACTAAGGCTTTTCAATGTTTGGGATATTACTCGTGTTTTCAACCGTGAAGACTGACACAAAGTAATTTTTCAGCTCCTCAGCCATTTCCTTGTTCCACATTACTATCGCTCCTGTGTCAATCTCGAGCGATCAGATGCCCATTTTTGCCTCTCGTTTGCCCTTTATTTATCGAAAGAATCTTTACTGTCTTTCTTGACATGACTGGCTTACTTACCCACATATTTAGCCTTCTGACTCTTTTTTTTTCTCTCTGTTGGTCTTTGCAAGTGTTATGACATAGAGGTTAACGTCTCTGTTAATTAAACCAAACACCCAGGAGAGCTCAACTCCCCTTGTAATCTATTAGACTATGAGTGACAGAGAACTCCCAAATTCCACTATTTAAAGAAAATAACGCCAATTTATTTTTAACTGCAAAGTGAACATTACGCTACAACTATTTACATATTTAACCAACCCACACCCCACAACTGCCGCTAAATCTTTACAATATGCTGTTTCAATAAGACACTTATGAAGATTATATCAACTTAATTTCAAAACCACACAGCCACTGCCGTCCTCTGTGATGTTACTCTTGTGGCTGCTCAATTCCCTGGGTCGGCGTATTTCTGTTTACTGTGAATAGGTTTCATGTGAGAAAATATAGATGACAGTGAGTATTTCCTAATTTCCCGCGGCGCAAGGTGGTTGAGCCCCAGGCTTCTTCCGTCTCGATGGCATCTGTTCTCTCCCTAATTTTCAAAATGTTCGCATTTTTATGTCCCCAGCATCCAATTGTCTCACTGGTTCAATGTTGGCAAAACAATAAATTCGATCTCGATTTGCTTTCAGTGACAGAGTGAAGGAAAGAGAGTGTTGCATGCAAAGGTGAGAGTGGTGTAGCAAGAGCCTTGTTCGGGGGTAGGTTCTGTAACAGATGTACAGAGAGTGTGAGGGAGTAGAGAGAACAGGGAGACATTTGTCCTGGCCGAGCGGGGAAGGTTATTGTTGCTTGTCCTGTATTGATGGGCATTTCTTCAGATCATCTCACCATCGGGTTGAGCCTCCCTAATGTCTTGTCCACAGAGCACATCCCACAACTTCTTCAGAATCAATGTGTATGGATCGTGCAAACAACAAGGAGGAACACACATTGGTGCCTTACATATCTAAACCAAAACTGTTATGCAATTTTGTGCATCCGATTCTCTGTAAATTAGATATGTAAATATCGTGGATGCTGCAGTAATACTGGATCTAAAATTGCATCTAAACTGCGTTAACTAAATGTTTGCTAATGCTGTGAAAATCTATTACATGTGTATATGAGGTAGCTTGAAGAGTATGTTGTGAACCAAAGTAGAGAGCAGGTTATTTCGTGCGTGGTGTTGTGTGGTCAGAAGGACTGATTCCTTACCGTGCACTGAGGCAGCTATTGGGCAATCGTGACATTAATATGTTGCATTTTACACGGCGCCTGCAAGCAATATAGAATGTTTGAACATTACATTCAAATATCATGGAAACTCGAAGGCTGGAGGGTCAAGTCAATTGAAAAAATACATAATGACATTTAGTGTGAGACAGGCATTGGCTGTTTTGATAGAAATACTGTAAAGTCTGAAAAATACGTATATATCACTAAGTTACAAACACCAAAGAAAGGGAAGGTGACTCATCAATGGTTTAGGTAAGAAATTAATGATTGCATTAAATCTAAGGAAGCAGCTTCAGAAGAATTCCAGATATTGTGCAAACCTGAACATACAGAGAGATTCACTTTTCTGAAAATAAGGAAAGAGTTAAGGAAATCAAAGAGAACATGAATACAAACAAACAGGAAACACACAGACTGCTTAAATCTACGATGAATGTACCAAAGAAAACAAAAGTAAGTCCAAATGTGGAAATTTGTAAGGTATAGGAGAATTTATTGTGGGGAACAAGGAAATGGCAGAGAACCTAACCAGCTACTTTGCATCTGTCTTCATGGAGGAAGCTACAGACAATCTCTGTTTAAAGCAAGTGATCACATGGGACTTGTGGAAGTAAAGATATAAATTCAATGCGTATCAGCAACAAGGTAGTACTTGAAAATTGAGCTAGATTGATCATTGCTAAATCTGATGGGTCAGATATACTTCATATCAAAATACCAGCAATAAAACAGCATATTTATTGAACTGTCGGTGACTGTGTTTTATTTTCTTGCAGATCCTGCAAAGGCATTAGCCATTGTAGATAACTGAAAGGTAGGAAACATGATCCATCTATGTACACAGGGAAGAAGTGATGATGTGGAGGACTGCAGACCAATTGATTTGACATATGTATGGGAAGAGTTGGTTTCCATTATATAAGAAGTGATATTGGGTACTTAGAAATGAACAGCAAAATTGCAGCGAATCAAAATGCATTTCTGACAGAGAAATCATGCCTGAGAAACGTCGGAAATATTTGAAGTTGTTTCTTGCAGCATAGACCACGGACAACCAGTGGAAGTAGTGTATTTGGATTTTCAGAAGTCTGGGCGTGAAAGATTTCTGGCAGTAACAGCTGCTCCTTTTTTTGATGTATTTTAGGTGTTGGAGGAGATTTCCTCGAATTCCAGGAGCAGCAATTACGGATTTGTATGCTGTTGCATAGTTTTGGAACTTTGGGAAATTAGTCAAAGCAACAGCAGCTTTAAGAGGGAAAAAAACAGACAAAGGAGTCACATGGTGAGGGGAAGAAACTGTACAGTTACTGCCTTTGCTGTTTGAATTCATGTATCGCTGGATATCGGAGTGCGTCTAGGAAAATTAACAAACAATGAAATTTACAACTGGGTTGGAGGAACTGTTTGGGCAAAGCTCCCTGCCAGATAAGTGAATTGTTTTAACTGTGTCCTACAGAAGGTCTGCAGAAGTCAGTAAAGTGGGTTCTTCCTCAATTATATGTTTTTGAGATATGTCTCTTGATTAATCTTAAAATATAAGCCACAAATATTAATTTAACCTTGGCAAGAGTTTTGTAGAGGAATAAGGTAGTTTTGTTTTTCTGGGTCTGTAGATTGTGATGGAGCACAACTGGCCTTAGTAGAATCATATGCGCTTCCTGTCAGATGTGGGAATTTAAAGAGGATTTAAGGGTTACTGTGGATTATATATGCAATAAATGCTTCTGGTTGCGATTCCGATGAGATCGAATGGATCGGTTGGAGAGACAGTTTAACACAATGAAGAGATGGTAACAGCAATAGTATGTGATAGATGGCAGTTATAGGTCGGGAGGGAAGTCTCAGATACAGTTACATAGATGGGTTTACTCCAAGAAAGATAAGAGAGTTAAGCAGCTAGTGCAGGAGTCTTCTGGGGCTGTCCCCATTTCAAACAAATATGCTGTTTTGGAAAATGTAGCGGGTGACTTTGGTTAGGCCACATTTGGAGTACTGTGTGCAGTTCTGGTCGCCTCACTTTAGGAAAGATGTGGAAGCTTTGGAGAGGGTGCAGAGAAGATTTACCAGGATGTTGCCTGGAATGGAGAGTAGGTCATACGAGGATAGGTTGAGAGTTCTCGGCCTTTTCTCGTTGGAACGGCGAAGGATGAGGGGTGACTTGATAGAGGTTTATAAGATGATCAGAGGAATAGATAGAGTAGACAGTCAGAAACTTTTTCCCCGGGTACAACAGAGTGTTACAAGGGGACATAAATTTAAGGTGAAGGGTGGAAGGTATAGGGGAGATGTCAGGGGTGGGTTCTTCACCCAGAGAGTGGTGGGGGCATGGAATGCGCTGCCCGTGGGAGTGGTAGAGTCAGATTCATTGGCGACCTTTAAGCGGCATTTGGATAGGTACATGGATGGGTGCTTAATCTAGGATAGAAGTTCGGCACAACATCGTGGGCCGAAGGGCCTGTTCTGTGCTGTATTGTTCTATGTTCTATGTTCTATGGATTCACAGGGGGTCGTAGCACGAACCGGCAAGTGTCTGGTATTGAGACTAGTTCTAATGCAACAAGGGATACGTCGGATTCCACGAGCTCAATTGTGTTAGGGGACTTCCTAGCCTGAGGTACAGACAGAAGGTTATGTAGCCAGCAGAGAAAAAAGCAGAATGGTGTGTTGTCTCAGAAAGGGTGCAGAATGGTCTCACGGTGAGAGGGACCAGCAAGAGGTCATTGTCCAAATTGGTACCACCGACATATGAAGGGTAAAGTTTGAGATTCTGGACGGAGATGGAAGGGTGTTAGGCAGAAATTTAAAAAGGAAGAAATCACATCTGGATTATTCCCGGGGCTACGAGCTAGTGAGGGCAGGAATAGAGGGATAGAGCAGATGAATGCATGGCTGTGGAGCGAGTGTATGGGAGAAGTATTCACATTTTTGGATCACTGGAATGTCTATTAGAGTAGAAGGAACCTGCATCAGAAGGACAGATTGCACCTAAATTGGAAGGGGACGAATATACTGACAGGGAGATTTGCTAGAGCTGCTGGGGAGGATTTAAACTAGTAAGGGGGGAGGGAGGCAGGGAGATAATGAGGAAATAGATCAATCTGAGATTGGTACAATTGAGAACAGAAACGAGTCAAACAGTCAGGGCAGGCAGGGACAAGGTAGGACTAATAAAGTAAATTGCATTTATTTCAATGTAAGGGGCCAAACAGGGAAGGCAGATGAACTCAGAGCATGGTTAGGAACATGGGACTGGGATATCATAGCAATTACAGAAACATGGCTCAGGGATGGGCAGGACTGGCAGCTTAATGTTCCAGGATACAAATGCTACAGGAAAGATAGAAAGAGAGACAGGACAGGAGGAGGAGTGGCGTTTTTGATTCGGGAAAGCATTACAGCTATACTGAGGGAGGATATTTCTGGAAATACATCCAGGGAGATTATTTGGGTAGAAGTGAGAAATAAGAACGGGATGATCACCTTATTGGGATTGTATTATAGACCCCATAATAGTCAGAGGGAAATTGAGAAACAAACTTGTAAGGAGATCTCAGCTAGCTGTAAGAGAGCAGGGTGATTATGGTAGGAGATTTTAACTTTCCAAACATAGACTGGGACTGCCATAACGTTAAGGGTCTAGATAGAGAGGAATTTGTTAAGTGTGCACAAGATAATTTTCTGATTCAGTATGTGGATGACCCTACTAGATAAGGTGTAAACCTTGACCAACTCTGGGGAAATAAGGCAGTGCAGGTGACTGAGCAGTTAGTGGAGGCGCAATTTGGGGCCAGCTACCATAATTCAATTAGATTTAAATTAATGATGGAAAAGGATAGACCAGATCTAAAAGTTGAAGTTCTAAATTGGAGAAAGGCAATTTTTGGCGGTATTTGGCAAGAACTTTCAAAACCTGATTGGGGGCAGATGTTCACAGGTAAACGGACGACTGGAAAATGGGAAGACTTCAGCAATGAGATAACAAGAATCCAGAGAAAGTATATTCCTGTTAGGATGAAAGGAAAGGCTGGTAGGTATAGTGAATGCTGGAGGACTAAAGGGTTTGATTAATAAAAAGAAGGAAGCATATGTCAGGTATAGACAGGATAGATCGAGTGAATCCTTAGAGGAGTATAAAGGCAGAAGGTGTATACTTAAGAGGGAAATCAGGAGGGCCAAAAGGGGACATGAGATAGCTTGAACATGTCGAATTATGGAGAATCCAAAGGGTTTTTACAAATACATTAAGGACAAAATCATAACTAGGGACAGAATACAGCCCCTCAAAGATCAGCAAGGCAGCCATTGTGTGGAGCCGCAGAAAATGGGGGCGATATTAAACGAGTATTTTGCATCAGTATTTCCTGTGGAAACGGATATGGAAGGTATAGAATGTCAGAAAATAGATGGTTACACGTTGAAAGATGTCCATATTACAGAGGAGGAAGTACTGGATGTCTTGAAAAGGGTAAAGAGGGATAAATCCTAAGGACCTGAACAGGTGTACCCGAGAACTCTGTGGGAAACTGGAGAAGTGATAGCTGAGACATTTGTAGCGTTGATAGTCACAGGAGAGGTGACAGAAGACTGGAGGTTGGCAAACGTGGTGCCACTGTTTTAAGAAGGGTGGTACGGACAAGCCAGGGAACTATAGGCCAGTGAGCCTAACGTCGGTGGTGGGCAAGTTGTTGAAGGGAATCCTGAAGGCCAGGATGTACATGCATTTAGAAAGACAAGGACTGATTAGGGATAGTCAACATGGCTTTGTGCATGGGAAATCATATCTCACAAGTTGATTGAGATTTTTGAAGAAGTAACGACGAGGACAGAGCGGTAGATCTGATCTATATGGACTTAAGTAACGCGTTCGACAAGATTCTCCATGGGAGACTGGTTAGCAAGTGTAGATCGCATGGAATACAGGGACAACTAGCCTTTTCGATGCAGAGCTGGCTCAAAGACTGAAGACAGAGGGTGGAGGTGGAGGGTTGTTTTTCATGCAGGAAGCCTGTGACCAGTGGAGTACCACAAGGGTCAGTGCTGAGTCCTCTATTTTGTGTCATTGACATAAATGATTTGGATGCGAGCGTAAGAGGTATCGTTAGTAAGTTTGCAGATGACAACAAAATTGGAGGTGTAGTGAACAGCGAAGAAGGTTACCCTGGAGTACAACAGGATCTGGACCAGATGGAGTTTAATTCAGATAAATGCGAGGTGCTGCATTTTGGGAAAGCAAATTTTAGCAGGACTTATACACTTAATGGTAAGGTCCTAGGGTGTGTTGCTGAACAAAGAGACCTTTGAGTGCAGCTTCATGGCTCCTTGAAAGTGGAGTCGCAGGTAGATAGGATAGTTAAGGCGGCGTTTGGTTTGCTTTCCTTTATTGGTCAGAGTATTGAGTTTTGGAATTGGGAGGTCATGTTGTGGTTGTACGGGACACTGGTTAGGCCACTGTTGGAATATTGCATGGAATTCTGGTCTCCTTCCTATCGGAAATATGTTGTGAAAATTAAAAGGGTTCAGGAAACATTTACAAGGATGTTGACAGGGTTGGAGGATTTGAGATATAGGGAGAGGCTGAACAGGCTGCGGTTTTTTTCCCTTGAACGTTGGAGTCTCAGCAGTGACCTCATAGAGTTGTACAAAATTATGAAGGGCATGAAGGGGATACATGAATAACGTCTTTTCCCTGGGGTCAGGGAGCCAGAACTAAAGGTTGAGGGTGAGAGGGGATCTTCTTGGATGGCAGGGTGGTACAGTCGTTATCAATGCTGTTTCATAACGGCAGAGACACGGTTTCAATTCCTGCCTCAGGCTCGGTGGGCTCTCTATGTCAAGTTTGTACATTCTCCCCATGGCTGTGTGGGTTTCCTCCCACAATCCAAAAATGGGCAGGTTAGGTGAATTGGCTATGCTAAATTGCCTGTAGTGTTTGGTGTGTGGGTGGCTCGTCGGTATGGACTTGTTTCCACACTTTAAGAAATCCATACGTAAAAGAGACCTAAGGGACAACCTCTTCACACAGACGGTGGTAGGTGTATGGAATGAGCTGCCAGAGGATCTGGTGGAGGCTGGTGTAATCGGGAGAGGAGAGGTTATTGTGGAGTACAGAGAAATTACCAAGAACGTATGGCGTACAAGAGGAAAACTAAATCACAGGACCATAGGTTTATGGTGGAATAGGGAAGATTTATAAGGGAGGAAGAGGGATTTTATTTTACACACGGGGTGAGGTGTTTATGGAATGCACTGCCAGAGGAAGACTGGCAGATGCAAGTATAGATCCAATATTTGAAAAACATTACGACAAACATGAATGTGAACCGTTTAAATGCATATGTGCCAAGTGTAAGCAGATGGGAATAGTTTAGTTTGGAAAACCTGGCCAGCATGGACAAGTTGGACCAAAAACTGTGTTTGAGTGTGATATGGCTGTATGAATATAGAAATCAAAGAAAAAGGAAGAAAAGATGTGATGCAAGCAAATTGGCAAGAAATATTAAAAAAAACAAGCAGCACGGGCTTTTCCATGTATGTAAGAAGAGTTCAAGAAGTGTGTGTCATCTTTGGTAGAAAGAAAGGCAGGAAAGTATATTCAGGACATTTGGAGTGTGTGACTGGGGAACTGGATACAGTGAGCAGACAGGGAATTTACACCAGTATTTTACATCGTTCCTCACAGGTGAAGGTGCTGTAAAAATTTCAATGGTATAAAACAAAATGGTAATAGGAGGGAAGATCTGGAACTGTCTCTAACAAAAGGCACAAGACATTTCTCAAACAGATAGGACCAAGGGTAAACAGGTCATCAGCAATTCATAGCTGGTTTTAAAAGAAGTGGTCACAACGTGGCTGGTGGCACTGTGTGAAATATTCCATAAGTCTCTGGATTAAAGGAGTGTTCCAATGAAACTGGAGACCATCCAATGTGGCGCCTGTCTTCAAGAAACTAGCGAGACTGAAAGCAGGAACCATTCCGTCTAACCATTATTGTTGGGAATCTGTGAGAGTCAGTTATTAAGGAAGGGACTGCAGAGCATTTAGAAAAACTCCACACAGAGTCAGCATGGTCTTGTTAAAGGCGAACTTTATTTTGTCTGTAAAATCATGCAAAGATTTTCTGGAGATCCATTAGAATGTAACAAGCGGCCTTGATAAATGGGGACTGGTAGACATAGTCATAGAGTCATCGAGATATACAGCATGGAAACAGACCCTTGAGTTCAACCTGTCCATGTCAACCTGATATCCAATCTAGTCCCACTTGCCAGCACCCGGCCTATATCCCTCCAAACTCTTCCTATTCTTATACTTATCCAAATGCCTCTTAAATGTTGCAATTGTACCAGCCTCCACCACATCCTCTGGCAACTCACTCCATACACGTACCACCGTCTGTATGAAAAAGTTGCCCCTTAGATCTCTTTTATATCTTTCCCCTCTCACCCTAAACCTATGCTCTCTTGTTCTGGACTCCACGACCCCAGGGAAAAGACTTTGTTTATTTATCCTATCCATGACCCTCATAATTTTGTAAACCCGTATAAGGTCACCCCTCAGCCTCCGACACTTCAGGGAAAACAGCCCCAGCCTGTTCAGCTTCTCCCAATAGTTCAAATCCTCCAACTCTGGCAAAATCCTTGCAAATATTTTCTGAACCCTTTCAAGTTTTACAACATCTTCCCAATAAGAAGGAGATCAGAATTGCATGCAATATTCAAATAGTGGCCTAACCAATGTCCTGTACAGCTGCAACATGACCTCCCAACTCCTGTACTCAATACTCTGATCAATAAAGAAAAGCATATCAAATGCCTTCTTAACTATCCTATCCACCTGCGACTCCACTTTCAAAGACACCTGCACTCCTGGTGTCTTTTTTCAGCAACACACCCTTGGACCTTACCATTAAGTGTATAAGTCCTGCTAAGATTTGCTTTCCCAAAATGTAGCACCTCGCATTTATCTGAATTAAACTCTATCTGCCAGTTCTCAGTCGATTGGTCCATCTGGTCCAGATCCTGTTGTAATCTGAGGAAACCCTCTTCGCTGTCCACTACACCTGCAATTTTGGTGTCATCTGCAAACTTACTAACTTTACCTCTTATGCTCACATCCAAATCATTTATGTAAATGACGAAAAGTAAAGGACCCAGCACCGATCAATGTGGCACTCCACTGGTCACAGGCCTCCAGTCTGAAAAACAACCCTCCACCACCACCCTCTGTCTTCTACCTTTGAACAAATTCGGTATCCAAATGGCGAGTTATCCCTGCATTCCATGAGATCTAACCTTGATAATCAGTCTCCCATGGGGAACCTTGTAACCATCCCTGCCCCCCTAACCCTGAGAGGAACACCACGCCTGCTCATGACTCCACCCCCACTCCCCCCACCACAACACCCACTCCAGTTACAAGCTCTGCACCCACTCACATCTCCACACCCACACCTGTTCCCAGCTCCCAGCCCTGCTGAGCTTTCATTATCCCTCCAGACCTGTCCCTCACGGAGGACAAAAGATCAGTCCATGGCAAAGGATTCACCAGTATCACCCTCCGCCCACGCATCAATGAATTTAATACACGCTGAGACTTAAAACACTTCTTCCGCCACCTCCTTGCTCATTTTTTACAATCAGGACTCCCGCCCACCTTGTGAGGACCCCTTCACCCACCTCCAACATGCTCCCTCCACCTGGACACCCCATGCCAGCCTATTACCCATCCTCGACCTCTTCATTTCCATTTGCCACTGGGATGTTAACCGCCTCAACCTGTCTACCCCCTCCCCCACTCCAACCTCTCACCCTCACAACGAGCAGCCCTCCACTCCCACTGTTCCAATCCCGACCTCACCATTAAGACAGCAGACAAAGGGGGTGCAGTGGTAGTCTGGCGCACTGACCTCTACACCGCTGAAGCCAGACGCCATCATGAAGACACCTCTTCCTACCACCCCCTCGACCATGACCCCACCCCATCACCAAACCGTCATCTCCCAGACCATACAGAATCTCATCACCTCAGGAGATCTCTCACCCACAACTTCGAACCTCATAGTCTGGGAACCCCGCACTGCCCGATTCTACCTCCTTCCCATGATCCATAAGCCTGACCTCCCGGGCCGACCCATTGTCTCAGCATGCTCGTGCCCCATTGAACACATCTCTACCTACCTCAACACTGTCCTATCTCCCCTAGTCCAGGAACTCCCCACATACATTCGAGATACCACCCACGCCCTCCACCTCCTCCAAGACTTCCCTTTCCCCAGCCCCCAACGCCTCATCTTCACCATGGATATCCAATCCCTCTACAGCTCCATCCGCCATGGCCATGGCCTCCAAGCCCTCCGTTTCTTCCTCTCCCGACGTCCCCAACAACACCCTTCCACCAACACTCTCATTCGTTTGGCTGAACTGGTCCTCATTCACAACAATTTCTCCTTCGAAACAAGACACAGATGAGATCATTAGGAGGCCAGGAAGTAGATTATATGAAAAATGGGGAACAGCCATAATGGAGTCAGGCTGTGAATTGTGTATTAAATCCTGCAGGCTGTCATACATCGAAGTGTAATGTGAGGTGTTACTCGAGCTTGGGTGGTGTTTCATTGGAACATTTCAGCAGCTCAGGACCGAAATCTTAGGATGAGCGCAAGGTCGGTTATTGAAATGGGAAGCAATGAGAGGCTCAGGGTCATTCCTGCAGAGTGAAAATGGTCCTCAAACAAGTCTCTGTTTGGTCTCCCCAATGTAAAGGAGACAGCATTGTGAGCAGCAATGACAGGAGACCGGATTGAAAGAGTAAAAGTGAAATGTTACTTCACCTGGAAGGTGTGTTTGGGGTCTTGGACAGTGGGGATGGAAGAGGTGAATGGGCATGTGTTGCAGCTTCTGTAATTGCATGGGAATGTGTCATGGGGAGTTGGGAAGTGTTCGGGATGATGGAGGGTGTTACAGAAGAAATGGTCTCTGTGAAATGCTGTCAGTGGTCGCGAGAGAAGATGTGTTTGATAGTGCCGACCCATTGGAGATGGTGGAATCGTGGAAGATGGTACTGTGAATGTGGATTCTAGTACAGTAGAAGTGAGGACGAGGGGAGATCTATCATTGTTCTGGTAAGGAGGGGACGGAATGAGGACAGAAGCGCGGGAGATGTGATAGTCACAGCTGAAGGCCCTGTTCAACGGAATTAGTGGATTTCTGATTTGAAGGAAAAGGCGGTCACATCAGTGGCAGTTCACTGGAATGTGGCGTCATCAAACAGAAACAACAGAGACGGAGAAACTGGGAGAATGGAGTCAGCCTCCGCTGATCATGTGTTCAGCTACATGCAGAAGTCCCCCCGAATGATTGAAAAGAATTAGACATCTAAATTGAGGATTTCTGTCTCACATCTGATCTGAAGCGGGATGTGGAAGTAGACCCAGAGGAAGGTCAGTGGGTATACCTGGGCAGACATTCAAGCAGATATCCAATAACGTTCAGAAATTTTTGTTTCTGTTCAAAAAGAAGGACTCAATTAGAAGATGTACCACCCATGGTTGACAAGGATACTATGGTGAGCATTAGTGTAGGGCCAGATTTAGGATGTTTATTTCAGGGATCAGAAGCAGATGCTGGGCATGAATTCCAGCTGTGCTTCCTGAATTCCCCCAGAAACCCCTGCCATTGCTGTTCCATCCTCTTCCCTGCTCCTCTCCCCTTCCTGATTCAAGTACTCCATCTCCAATTACAGAGCACATTCTCTCACATTATGGTCCCTCCCCACTTCACCTGAAGCTCTTTGATCCAGTCTACCTTCCCTGCACTAGCATCAATCTGCGTTTTGTGCTGCCACCTTGCCTCTGGTCTGAGTGTGGCTCAGCCTCTTCATTCATGCTGTTCTAGACCTCCCACTTACATCTCATTCCGGAAAGTTTCATTGTTGGAGTAAATCGTATTGAAATCATCATTCTCCCTTTGCACTGAATTCACATTGTGATCCCAAATCCAAAAAGTACACTCAGCCTTCATCTCACTCTGCTAAAGGTGCATGCTGACCGTATGGTATAAGAATTCTTTTTTTTTACATAGAACTGGACAAAGATACGTTTTCCCTGTAGAGATCATCACCCCCTTTAAACAAAGGAATTTGTTTGCTTGACGTCTTATTCGCGCTAGTAAGAGTTTCCTGCTGCCTTCGTATTGTAACATTGAGAAAAAATAAATCACAGTGTGAAGTTTGGGCTGAGTGTTGTTTTCCTGTCATTTTTAATACTGTTACAAATTTGCAGTGCTTATCTTTAAATGCTTGCTCTTGAAGGTCAAAACAGATGGAGTGCTGAGGGGTGACATTCTAGAAGTTTTAATATCATGGGAGGCATGGATAGGGTGAATACCCAAGGTCCTTTTGACAGGATAGGAGAGTCCAAACATAGATGATGTAGCTTTATGGTTAAAAGGAGGAAATTTAAAAGGGACAAATGGACAACGTTTTCACACAGAGGGTAATTTGCTTATGGAATGAGCTGCCAGAGGCAGAAGCAACTACAGCTACAACATTCAAAAGACATTTAGACAAACATATAAATGGGAAATGTTCAGAAGCATATGGGCCAAATGCAAGCAGATGAGACTAGTTTAGTTTGGAAAACCTGGTCAGCATGGACAAGTTGGATCAAAGGGTTTGTTTGTGCAGGGTATGACTGTATGAATCAAGAAAACAAGGAAAAAGGGGCAGAAAAGATATGATGTAAGAAAACTGGCAAGAAATATAAAAGCAAGCAGCGCAAGCTTTTCTATGTATATGAAGAAAGTTCAATCTGAATGTATGCCCTTTGGTAGAAATGAAGTCAGGAAAATATATTGAGGACGTTTGGAGCGTATGCCTAGACGGAAAAGACAGATAATTTACACCAGAATTTTACATCATTCCTCACATTAGAAGGCAATGTAAGTGATATAATCAAAATTGCAGTAGGAGGGATTTCTTGAACTGCCTCTAACAAAAGGAACAAGGCGTTTCAATAAACAGATAAGAGTAAGGGTGTGCAGGTCAGCAGTAATTCACAGTTGGTTTTAAAAGCAGCGGTTACAGAGTGACTGGTGTTACTGCGAGAAATATTTCATAACTCCTTGGATTTCAGGAACGTTCCAGTGAAACTGGAGACCCTACAATGTGGTGCCTCCTTTCAAGAAAACAGCGAGACTGAAAGCAGTAACCATTTAGCCTCAACATTATTGTTGGGAATCTGCTCGAGTCTATTATTAAGGAAGGAATTGCAGGGCATTTAGAAAAGCCTCACGCAAATTCAACATGGTTTTGTGAAAGGCGATCTATATTTTGCCTGTGAAATCATGCAAAGTTTTTTTCTGGAGATCCCTGAGAATGTAACAAGCAACATGATAAAAGGGATCTGGTAGACACGAGGCTTTCTCGAGATTTTTCTTAAGGTTTCACGAAATAAAACTTGTTACACAAGACAGAAGCTATCCCTCTATTTGATCAGTAGTTTTGATGGGCTGAATGGCTTCCTCATATTCTTGTGAAACCAGGTTGAAGTGCTCAATGTGCTCCTCGTTTTACTGTGGAAATGTACAGTGCTGTAACATGAATGTTACCCAGATTTTAACAGCACAATCTTGAATGTTGTCCAGGTCTAGTTGCACATGGTCACAGACTGCTTCAAGAGCTGAAGAGGGACAACTTGTTCTAAACATTATGTAAACTTCAGTGAATATCCCCACTTCTGCTCAGTTTTGACTCAATGAGCTGAAAGGCTTCCTTCCAAACTGCAGGATTCCCCGCTGACAAACAGATGATGCCTGGGCTGAGGGAGCTACCTTGTGGATCTCCTGCAGAGATGCCCCATGGCCGAGATGATTGATGCCCACCAATGGTAATCATCTTCCCTTGTGCCGTGAATGGCTCCAAACAGTGGAGAGGTCACAATCGATTCTCATTAAGTGTGATTTTCCTCATACTCCTTGATCTCATCCTCAGTCAAATACTGCCTTGAGTTCAGGACCAGTCTCTCTTACCTGAGCCTCTGTGTTCCCTCTATTGCTCATATCAATAGTTCATGATGTAGAAGCAGAGAATGTTTTCTTCAAACAGAGGGTAGTGAATGTCAGGAATTCTCTTACACAGAGAGTTAGTGGATCTAGATCACTGAAAGTGACCAGTGATGATCGGCAGGGAGCGGCTCTCGGACCCCTACTCTTTGTTATTTCTATAAATGACTTGGATGGGGGTGTGGAATAGTGGGTTAGCAAGTTTGTTTATGACGCAAAGGTTGTTGGAGTGGTACAGAATGTGGAGGGCTTTTGTAGGTTGCAACGGGACATTGACAAGATGCTGAGCTGGGATGAGAAGTGGCAGATGGAGGTCAAACTGGAAAAGTGTGAAGTGAATCCCTTTGCAAGCTCGAATGTGAATGCAGAATACATGGTTAAATACAGGATTTTTAGCAGTGTGGAGGAACAGAGCGACCTTGAGGTCCGTGTCCACAGATCCCTCAAATATGCTCCCCAAGTTGATGGTGTTGGAAGAAGGCATATGGTGTGCTGGCTTTCATTAGAAGGAGGATTGAGATTAAGAGCCGTGAGGTTATGCCGAAGTTCTATATAGCCCTGAATAGACCACACTTGGAATATTGTGTTCAGTTCTGGTCACACCTTTATAGGAAGGATGTGGAAGCTTCAGAAAAGTAATTTACCAAGATGCTGCCTGGACTGGAGGGGAAGTTTTATGAAGAAAGCTTGAGGGAGCAAGGGCTTTTCTCATTGGAGGAAAGAAAGATGACAGGTGATTTGATAGAGGTGTGCAAGATGATGTGAGGCATAGACAGAGTGAATAGCTAGCGACTGTTTCCAAGGGCAGAAATATCTATTACAAGGGGTCATAATTTTAAGGTAATTGGAGGAAGATTTAGGGGAGATATCAGAGGTAGGTTCATTAGACAGAGAGTGGTGGGTGTGTGGAATGCACTGCCAACAGTGGAAGTCGAGTCAATTACGTGAGGGAAACTTAAGAGACTCTTGGATAGGCATATGGAAGAACGTGAATGGAAGCATGTAGGATAGTCTGATCATACAGTAGGATAAACGGGTGGTACAACATCGAGGGTCGAATGTCCTGTACTGTGCTCTACTGTTCTTTGTTCTGTGTTCTATGGAAGTGCTCATAGAGGTTGGAGACGGACTTTGATGTATCAGAGAGGTGAGGGCTATGAAGCCATGATCTTAGTGAAAGGCAAGGCAGGCTTGGGAGGTGAACGACCTGCCTTTGTTTCTGATATTCTCACATTCTGTTATTGGAAAATTTGATTAGATTAGAATAGATTAGATTAGAATAGATTAGATTAGATTTGATTAGATTACTTACAGGAAGGTGCCTGGAAGGTCTGTTATGGAATGTTGCATTCAAGGAGCCCAGAGGACTTTGTGAGCCATCTCTGGGTGTTGTATGGGGGCTGTATTCACAGTGAATCTGGGTCGACCAACAAATGCAGCACAAGTTGCAGAGAGGGGAAGCTCTGTAAAGAGAAATGACGGACCACTTTCATATCCAGCCTGGGATTTCTAATTACATTTTCCAAATCTCCCAAACCGTGTGTGACAGTCATGAGAGAGTGAATGTTCTCCTCTGTTTCTGTGCACCAGGTGATAGCTGTAAGTGGCCTCCAACTGCTCAGATCCAGCAGGTTTGAGGGTCTGAATGGAACACAGAAAAAGGGCACTGACGAGTAGGAGTAGGTCCTGAGATACTTTGAGCCTTCTCCACCAGGCACTAAGATTGTGGCTGATCAGGTTTGGTTTCAGCCCCACTTTCTTGTCTGTATCCAATTAGCCATGACACAGTCTCTGTGAAATCTTTAACGAAGTCAACTGTGAATACTTGCAATCAGAGAGGCCCCACAAACTTTTGGGGAAGAGAATTCCCATTCAAAAGCCCTTTTAGCATTTTTCCTCATCCCTGTGATAGGATAGGAGAGTCATACAGCATGGAAACACATCCTTTTGTCCAAATTCTCCATGCCGATGAGGCGTCTTAACCTGACCTAGTCTCAATCCCTGCATTTGGTCCGTAACCCTCTGAACCATTTCTATTTATGTATCTATCCAGATATATTTTAAACATGTAATTGTATCTGCTTTCACCACAGCACATTCTGTGCACCCACCAGTTTCCCCTTAGGTTCCGTCTAAATCTTTCCCCTGTCATCTACAACCTCTGCCGTCTAGTTCTGGAAGTCCCTACACTGGGAAAAAAGATGTTGACCATTGAGACTATAAATGGTCCTCAGGATTTTATAAGCCTCTGTCATATCACTATTCGGACCCTAACAGTCCAGGGTAGAAAGCCCCAACCTGTTCATCCTCACCAGCAGCTCAATTCCTCAGGTTCTAGAAAATCCTTGTAAATCTTTTCTGCACCCTCTCAAGCTTAGCAACATCCATCCTTTAGCAGTGCCAACTGAATTGTATGCAATATTCTTAACGTGGCCTCACCAATGTCCTGTAGAAGTGTAATATGCTATCCCATCTCCTATACTCAATGTCCTGACTGAACATTAAAACTCTGTCTTCCTGATACTCCACTCTCAAGTAACTATCAACCTGCATCCGTCGGTCTCTTTGTTCAGCAACATTCCCCAGGGTACCACCCTGCTTTAACTTACCAAAATGCAAAACCACACAAATGTCTGCATTAAATTCTATCTGCCAGTCCTTGGCCCTTTGATTGTCAAGGATGCCGTTGTACTCTGAAATAATCATCACTGTCCACTGCCCCACATTTTTTATGTTACCTGTAACCTACTAACCATGCCTCCGATAATCACATACAAATTGTTTATATACATGATGAAAAGCACTGAGCTCAGTACTGATTCTTTCAGCACACCCCGGCCCACAGGCCTACAGTATGGAAATCAACGCGTTACCTTCAATCCAATTTTGTATACAATTGGTTAGCCTTTCCTGAATTCCATATGACCTAACTTCTGTATTCTGTCTACGATGAGGAACCTTATTAAATGCCTTGCTGAAGTCTGTGTGAACAAAGTATATCACAGTGCATTCCTCAATCTCTTTGTCACTTTTTCAAAATACCAATCACATTAATGAGACATGATTTCCATCGTATAAAGCCATGTTGACTATTCCAAATAAGTCCTCGTCTTTCTAAATGCATGTAAATCCTATCCCTCAGAATCCCCTCCAACAATTTCCTCTACACTGGCATTAGGTTGACTGAGTCGATAATTTCCTGTGTTTTTGGATCGCTGTTCCCTTTTCTAGTCCCACTCGTCCACTAGCCACGAAAAAATAATTTTAACTAGATTGGTGATATGGCCAATGATATAGTTCTCAGAGTGTCTCAGGGTCAGTGTTCGGAATAAGTCAAACAGATTTCTTTAATCTGTTAAAACAACATGTATATGACCAAAGCAAAGTTGCTCAAACTACGATGGAAAAAAGAATGATGAGTGGATATTGCAAATATGTACATTGGTATTTCCCTTTGAAAAATACTGCAGAACACACACACACACACACACACACACACACACACACACACACACACACACACACACACACACACACACACACACACACACACACACACACACGTATGATTGATATCAAACTGAAAAGGAAAATCTCTGCAAAGTTATCTTGAAAGAACGTTGTCCAAGTATTATTCGAACTCATGACCAAAGGAAGAATGAGAGTTTGACCCAAATGCTATTCTACTTATAGAGTCATCAAGTCCTACAGCATGAAGAGAAGACCTATGGCCCAAACAGGTCCATGCTGACACAAATATCCATCCACATTAACCTCTTTTCCCAGCACATGTCACTTGTCGTCCTTTCCTGTCCATGTACTTGTCCAAAAGCCGTTTAAATATTGTTAATATAAATGCTTCAACCACTTCCGCTGGCAGCTCATTCCCTTTGTGTACCACTCTCTGTGTGAAACAGTTTCCATCAGTTTCCCTTTTATTCTTTCCCATCTCACCTTAAATTGATGCTCTCTAGTCCTCAATTCCCCATCTCTGTAAAAAAAGGTTCAGTCCATTCACCCTATCCATGCCTCTCATAAACTTGTACACTTCCATGAGATCCCCCTCAGTCTCCTACGCTCTAAAGAAAAAAAAGGTTCTCGCTTGTCCAACCTCTTCCTATAATTCATACTGTTGAGTCCTGGCAACATCTTTGTAAATTCCGTCTGCACACATTTCAATTTAAAAACATCCTTCTGATCGCAATGTGACCAAAATTTAACACAACACTACAAGTGCAGTCTCACCGACATCCTGTATAACTGCAACAAAACTTACCAACTTCTCTCCTCCATGTCCTGACCGTTGACTGCCAGTGAGCCAAAAGCCTTCTTCACTGCCCATGTCTACCTGTGACTCCACTTTCAGAGAACGGGGACCTGAAGTTCATGGTACCTCTGTTCAACGACACGCTTAAGGCCTTACCATTCACCATGAAACTCATACATTGATCTAAGTTTGCAAAAAAAATTCCTCAGCCCACTTCTCCAGTTGATCAAAATCCTGCTGCAATTTCTGGTAACCTTCCTCACTGTCCACAATACCACCAATTTCAGTGCCACCTTCAAATTTACTAATCATGCATTGTACATTCTGAAGAATATCATTGAACTAGATAATAAACAACAATGGGTCCAACACTGACCCCTGAGGCATTTCATGTGTTACAGGCCTCCACTCCGAGAGCACTGTTCCACTATAACCCTCTGTTTACTACCATCAAGCCAAATGTGTATCCAATTTGTCAGCTCCCGCTGGATTCCCTGCGATTCTAACCTTCCAGACCAACCTATCAAGAGTAATCTTGTCAAAGGCCTTACTGAAAACCAGACAGACTATGTCTACCGTGCAGGCCTCATCAACACTTCTGGTCACTCCATCAAAAAACTCAAGCAAATTTGTGAGGCATGATCTCACACTCACAAAGTCATGCAATCGTTCCAGTCTAAAAACAACTATTAAAAAGTATTTATTAAAATAAATAACAACAAACAATAATAAATAATAATATAATGGCATTTTCAGCCTAGAATAAATTATCCATGGTATGTGGCATTGGAACGTGCATCATTGGTGAAGGGCAGAATAGATTTTGTCCCTATGTCATTGAACTGGGTTGAAATAAGGCAAGAAGAGTGGCATGGTGGCTCAGTGGTCAGCACTGCTGCCTCATAGTGCCACGGATCCGGGTTTGATTTCAGCCTCGGGCGACTCTCTTTTGGAGTTTGCACATTCTCCCTGTGTTTGTGTGGGTTTTCTCTGGGAGCTTCATTTTCCTGACACAATCCAAAGATGTACAGGTCAGGTGAATTGGCCACAGTCTTATGTGCATTAGTCAGGGCTAAAAAAGGATAGGGCCATAGGACTGGTTGGTTTGCTATTCAGAGGGTCGGTGTGGCCTTGCTGGGCGAAATGGTTTGTTTCTATACTGTAGGAAACTGAAAAAAAATAAGCTATTTCTAATCAAACCCTTTCTTTCCAAATGTGTGCATATCTTATCCCTCAGAATCTTCTCAAGTAACCTCCCTACTACAGATGTTAGGCTTCCAGGTCTATAGTTCCCAGATTTTCCTTTGCTTCCCTTCCTGAATAATGGCACAACGTTTGCTACACTTCAATATTCTGGAACCTAACCTGCGGCTAACGATAATGCAAAAATATCACCCAGATCCCCGTAGTTTCTTCTGTAGCCTCTTGCAGCATTCTTGGATGCATCTGTTTAGGACCAGGAGATTTAACCAACTTCATACAGTCTAACGCATACAACACATCCTCTCCTGTGATATTGACTAACCCCAAGATATCACCATGACCTTTGTTAACCTCCCAAGTCTCCTTGTGTTTCTCCACGGTAAAGAGAGAGGAGAAATATTCATTGAGAATCTCACACATCTCCTATGGTTCGAGACATGCATGTGCACTTGGGACCTTGAGGGGTCATATTCTCATGTAGTTATTCTTTTAACTTTAATATACTTAAAGATCCTCTTTGGATTCACCCTAATCTTCTCAGACAAGGCTATCGCGTGCGCCCTTTTCGCCCTTCTGATTTCCTTGATCGGTAAACTCCTGCATTCTCTGTACAGCACCAGGGAATCCATTGATCCCAGCTGCATGGACCTCAGCCAGACCTCCTTTTTGCCTGCAAAGCCTGAATGTCTCCTGACATCCAGGGTTCCCTCTTCCTGCCAACCTTGCCTTTTACCCTCACAGGAACATATAGACGTTGAACTCCAGCCATTTGCCGGAGGTTCCTTCTCCTGCAAACAAACTCCTCCAACCAACCCCTACAAGCTCCTATTTAATTCCATCAAAAATCGCCTTGCCCCGAATTTAGAACTTGAACATGCGGGCCAGTTTTGTCCTTCTCCATAATTATTTTAAAACTAACAGAACGACGGTCCCTGTCCCAGCGTGCTCCCCCACTGTCACCTCAGTCACCTGGCTTGCCCTATTTTTTAGAGTAGGTCAAGTTTTACCTCTTCCCGAATTGGTCCCTCTACATACTGCTTGAGGAAACGTTTCTGAACACACTTAATAGATACACCCCATCTCAGTCCTTAATTCTATGTAATTCTCAGTCAATGTTAGGAAAATTAAAATCTCCGACTATGGCAATCCTATTGGCCCTGCAAGTCTCCCCAATCTCTCTACATATTTTAATTATTCTAATTCCCCGTTTACTATTTGGGGGCCTATAGTACAACCCAAATAATATCATCATTCCCTTTTTATTTCTTAGCTTCCCCCACAAATCCTCTCAGGATGATCCATCAGTTATTTTATCTCTGATTACTGCTGTGGTACCGCCTTAATCAAAAATGAAACCCCCACACCTCCTTCCACCATCTCTGCCTCGCATAAAGCACCTGTACCTTGGTACATTAAGCTGCCAGCCCTGTCCCTCCCTTAGCCATGTTTCTGTAATGGCTATAATTTCCCAGTCCCACGTACCTCTTCACGCACTGAGTTCATCGGCCTTACCTGTCAGCCATCTTACATTGAAACAGATGCAATTTGATTCAACAGGCATTCCTTGCTCCCTGTCGTGTTCCTGCCTAACCTATCTCTGCACTTTACTGTTTGTGATTACGGTATCTCCTTCCAGCCTCGCACTTGCAACCCTGCTGTTGAGGATCCCACGCTGTCCCCCACGCCAACCAATCTAGTTGAAACCCTCCCTTGTAGCACTAGCAAACCTGCCAGCCAGGAGATTAGTCCCCTTCCAATTCAGGGACAACCTGTCTTTCCTGAACAGGTCACCTCTGCCCCACAAAAGATCCGAGTGGTCGAAAACTCTGAATCCCTCCTCCTGGACCAATTATTTAGCCACGTATTCATCTGCCATGCCTGCCTGTTCTTACCCTCACTAGCACGGACCACTGGAAGTAAACCGGATATTACACTGTCGTGGTCCTGTCGTTTACCCTTTTTCCTCGCTCTCTATCATCACTCTGCATGACCTCATCACTACTTCTACCTGTGTCATTTGTACCAATGTGCACAATGACTTCTGGCTGCTCCCCCACCCCGGTGAGAACGTTCTTCAGCCGCTCTGAGATATCCTGGACCCTGGCACGGAGAAGGCTATACATCATCTTGGATTCCCATTTGCAGCCACAGAATCTCATGCCTGATCCCCTCACATATCGAGTCTGAATAATTCCATCTGAAGTTATTCGTCTCGCATAACCTTCTGACAATGGGATTTCGTCCTGAAATAGTTGTATTTGGCTGAATTGCTTTGCTTCAGGCAGAGGGGAGATTCCAATGAATCATCATCAGGAATCCTCCATGAGTGGAAAAGACGACTAGGCTTTTTCTCACTCCCACACATTGCTGTGTTGAGCGGCAGGGAAACAGAAAGGGAGCAATAGGCTGTTCCTTCACAGATAGACTACATTTTCCTCTCTGTGAGTTAAATCATTCACGTTATCCGGCCCCAGACTGGACCATGTGAGCTCTCCTTGAATATTTTCCGAATTATATGACTTCATCACATTCTCGTCTCCAGGCCAGTGCATTAATGCTGTTGTCATTCACAGAATCAAATGATTAACAATAAATGGTCCTACTTGTTTTGAAGATGTGTTAATATGTGCCTCCATAATGTAAGCATAAGCGTTTGATGACTTCACAATATCTGTGTTAAGATGAATATGTTTTGTTCTTAAACAAATAGAGAAATTGCTGGAAAAGCTCAGCCTGTTTGGCATCAGATATGAAGAGAAATCAGAGTTCAATGTTTCCGTCCAATGACTTTTCCTTTGAACCTTACTTATTCTTAAATTATTTCCCCAATTTTATTCTCCCACATAAGAAGAACTATCCATCCGGTATTCACCAACTACACTCTTCTCAACATGTTATATCGTCAATAAAACATCTCTCATTCTCAGGTCGAACTGTTCCTTCTCCGTAACGTAATGCCTTCATCCCAAGAATGAGTAAAGAGAAAAATCTTTGAAACGTTTAGAAAGCAATTTTGTTTTGATCAGTTAAGGCAATTATAACGACACATAATACATCAGATGTGATCTCAGCAATGCCCTGTACTGATGCAAAAAATCATCGCTAAGATCAAACACAACACCCCTTACACGGAACAGAATAATTCCATTTACTTCCAAATCACCAGCTGCATCTTCAGTGTAATTTGGTGTGATTCATGTACTAAGACACACAGATCCCTCTGTACCACCCTGTTCTGCATTCTCCTTGCATTTAAATAATTTTCTGCTGTTTTGTCTTTTCCCCAAAACAGAAAATTCCCATCACAGAAATGTTGTACATTTTTTCTGCTGAAGGTTTGCTCAAAACTGTCCTCTGTCTGTATGCCATTGCTTGATTCTCTGTCCCTCCCCCTGTCTGTATCCCATTGCAGATGATCCGCCCTCACCTGTCTCTATCCCATTACAGACGCTCTTCCCTCCCCTGTCTGTATCCCATTACAGATGTTTTGCCCTTCCTCTCTCTCTATCCCATTGCAGACGCTCTGCGCCCCCCCCCCATTGTATCCTATTGCAGACGCTCTGCCCTCCCCTGTTTGTGTCCCATTGCAGACGCTCTGCCCTCCCCCTGTCTGTATCATATTGTAGACTCAATGCCTTCCCCCGTCTCTATCCCATTGCAGACGCTCTGCCCACCCCCTCTGTATCTCATTGCAGATGCTCTTCCCTCCCCCTGTTAGTGTCCCATTGTATACGCTCTGCCCTCCCCCTGTCTGTATCATATTGTAGACGGTCTGCCCTCCCCCTGTCTGTATTCCACAGTAGACGCTATGCCTTCCCCTGTCTGTATCCCATTGCAGACACGCAGCCCTCCTCCTGTCTGTATCCCATTGCAGACACGCAGCCCTCCCCTGTCTGTATCCCATTGCAGACACGCAGCCCTCCCCTGTCTGTATCCCATTGCAGACACGCAGCCCTCCCCTGTCTGTATCCCATTGCAGATGCACTGCCCTTCCCCTGTCTGTATCCCATTGTAGACGGTCTGCCCTCCCCCTGTCTGTATTCCACAATAGACGCTATGCCTTCCTCCGTCTCTATCCCATTGCAGACGCTCTGCCCTCCCCTGTCTATATCCCATTGTAGAAGCTCTGCCCTCCCCCTGTCTGTATCATATTGCAGACATGCAGCCCTCCCCTGTCTGTATCCTTTTGCAGATGCACTGCCCTTCCCCTGTCTGTATTCCATTGCAGATGCACTGCCCTCCCCCTGCCTGTATCCCATTGCAGACGGTCTGCCCTCCCCCTGTCTGTATCATATTGTAGACGGTCTGCCCTCCCCGTCTATATTCCACTGTAGACGCTATGCCTTCCCCCGTCTGTATCCCATTACAGATGCTCTGCCCTCCCCCGTCTGTATCTCAGTGCAGACGCCCTGCCGTCCCCTGTCTGTATCTCATTGCAGACGCTCTGACCTCCCCTTGTATGAATATCATTGCAGATGCTCATCCCTCCCTCTCTTAGTATCCCATTGCAGATGTTCTGCCCTCCCTGTCTGTATCTCATTGGAGACGCTCTGTCTCCATTTGACATCTTATTGATTGACTATCCTGATGTATGAGCAAACTGAGCTCCATCCTCTCCATCCAGTTCATTGGTGTGGATTGTAATTTGTTGATGACCTCACACAGATCCCTGAAGAATTCCACTAATTACAGCTTGCCAAAAACAAAATGAGTAATGATCTCTTCTCTGTATTTCCTGACGCTGCCCAAGGCGCCCCTGCTCCTGCGTAACAGCCTGGGATGGTTATATGGCGTCCTCCTGTGCTGTGTAATTTACTGAAATGATTTGAATACTCCATTCTATTCCTGTCTAACCCCACAGAGGTGCATTATGGCCTCCCCCTGCTGTATTGTTACGATGCTGACTGGCTGAATTGGATCTTTCTCTCCCTCTGTAACAGCTTTGGGGGTGAATTGACAGAACAACCGGTGAGGTAGGAGCAGCAGTTGGCCATTCGTCCCCTCCAACTTGCTGCTCAGTTTAGAAACATCATGGTTAGTCTGATTGTAACTGAATACCCCTTTCCTGTCAGTTCTCAATAAACATTGACCCTCCTGTCCATCAACGGTCAGTCAAGGTCAACCTTGAATATCCTCAATGACCCAAACTTCACTGTTCTCGGGGGATGAGAACACCACAGATCGCACAATCCAAAGGAGAAAGGAGCAATGTTATCTCAAATGGAAGTGGGAGACCCCTTTATATTAAAGCGTGTTAACCTCACAGCAAGTCACCTCCTCTTTTCAGAAACAAGGGCACAGCAAATAGGAACAAACATAAACCATTCAGCCCCTCAAACCTATCCCACAGTCAAATTGACTCTTCAGTCAAGTATTTATCAAACTTAGCTTCTACTGCACCCTTGGAAAATAATCCTGACACCTTAAGGCCACAGAGCATAAGAAATTGGAATTAGGCCATTTGGCCCATCAAGTCTACTTTGCTATTTGATCCTGTCGGGTGTGATTCTCAACACATCTTTCCCGCCTTCTCACTGTAACTCTCGATCGTTGTTTTAATCTAACCTTTGTCTTAAAGACATAGTTGCGTCGGTGTCTCTGTATGTGTGTGTGATTGCGTGTGTGTTTCTGTGTATATCTGTTTAATGGCAGGAGACAGGGTGGTGGTGGATTGTTGTTTTTGAACTGGAAGCCTGTGGGCAGCGATGATCCAGAGGCAAAATTGTTTGGTCCACTTTTGTTTGTCTTTTATATATATGATTTAGATGAGAGTTATAAAAGGTATATTTCGCAAATTTGCGGATGACATCAAGTTTTGGTGTACAGTGGACAGTGTTTGTACAATGGTGAACAGCTGAAGATGACAAAGAGACCTTCATTAATTAAATAAATGATTCATAGAGATGTACAACAGGGAAACAGACCCTTCAACTTGTTCATGCCATCCGATTATCCTAAATTAATCCACTCCCATTTGTCAGCATTTGGCCCATTCCCACTAATCATAAAGCCATCCGATTGCATTTTAAATGTTATAATTGTTCCAGCCTACACCAGTTTCTCTGGCAATTTATTCCATAGAATCACCACCCTCTGCAGGAAAAAAAGTTGTTCCTCATTGTCTTTCAAATATTTCTCTTCCCACCTTCAACCTATGCCTTCCAGTTTTAGACTCTCCTACCTTGGGGGGAAGGAACCTTGAACACTCACCCTATCCATGGCCTTCGTAATTTTATAAACCTCTAGAAAGTGTAAATGTGACTCCAATCAAGATGGTTGACTGCGCTTTCAGTCATCCTGGGTCTATAGTCTCAAATTCAGTAGTGGAACCTCTTCCTTCTCCATCAAGGCACGATTCCAAAAAAGTTTTAATCAACTTGTTCAGACATATTGTGAAACAGCTCTGTGGGAGTTGGAACTAGATTTTTCGGCGCAGTGATAGGGACACTACCATCATTCAGCATTAGCCCCTACAGCTCAAACATGATGCTCTTGTATGTTGTTCATCAGCCTGTTGTAACATGCTGTGACACATCTCCACAGGACATGACTCCACTCCACCTTCTCCAGAGATAGGGGCACTAACAGACAGTCATGGACTGGAATCGAATCCAGAGCTCCGGCGCAGAACGTGGGCGCCATCCATTAAACAAGGCCTAAATCATGCCCAGATTTCGGGTCATATTTGAAGTGTGTGGATTATTAAATTCTGGTTAACATTACCAAATTATACAGGGGTCATTTCTAATTGAAAAACAGTACAAGTTCTTAGCCTCAACTAAAGGATGTTGAGTGCATTCGCTATGCCATTGAGATAATCAACGAACATCTTCAATTGCTTGCCTATGATTTCTGGTTTAAATGGCTATTACCAGCAGTCTGCTATTTTAGGGGAAGAAATCCTGCAGACACACTCTGCACTATTAATTAGCTCGAGTAGATATCAATACTGAACACCAGAGAGGAGAAAGGAGCACAATTCTGGTCCCAAAACACTTGTCACTATTTCAAATCTCTATCATGTGCCTTCCCTCGTCCTAAAATCATTCATTGATACAAGGCAACTGTTTCCTTTCCAGCTTTTGGTTATGGACTCCTCGCTCTGCCTGCACAAGGCAAACCAAGCTCTGGGTCTTTGGGAAACTCAAGGCTGGTGTCTGTAGGCCTTATGGAGAGGGGAGTGCAGTTTAATCCAAAAGGGGAGTGTGAGGGGGCAGTAATATCCCTCACTGGGCTGAGGTGTGGCAGATGGAGTTTAACATGGATACATGTGAGGCATTGCATTTTGAAAAAACAAACAAGGGGAGGACTTATGCAATTAATGCTGGGCTTTGGTAGTTATATAAAAAGAGGGACCCAGGGGCGCAGGTATAATTCTTTGATGTTGGTGGCTTTGGGTGTTTCAGGTTACTTCATTTCTCTTACCTTTGAGGTTAGAAGTTGGGAAGTCATGCTGAGATTGTGCAGGATATTGATAAATCCTCTTCTGAAGTACTGTGTGCAGTTCTGTTATAGGAAGGAGATTATTAAGCTGGAGAGGGTTCAGAAGAGATTACCAGGATGTTACCAGTAACACCTCATCTTCTGCCTCGGAAGCTACAAACTCACAGCATGAACATTGGATTCACTGATGTACAAATCTCCCCTGGCCAACCCAGATCCCCGATCCAACCCCCGGACTCACATCTGCCCTCTCGAGGAGACCTAATGTCCATCTTCCTTCCCACCATCTCCTCCACACTCCCGACCGATCTATCACTATCACCTCCTACCTTCACTCACCTATCACTGATCTTTCCCCCAGCATCACCCTATCACCCATTTTCTATTAGCCCTTTCTCCCTCCCCAGTCCTGAAGAAAGGTCCTGCCTGAAACGTCGACTCTCTTGCTCCTCGGATGATGCCTGGCCTACTGTGCATTTCCACCACCACGCTTTACCTTCACTGAATTATCCAATATCTGCAGTCCCCATTATCTCTTAGGTACAATTTCCATTTAACATAGCCATGTCGCAGTCTGTTATAACCGCATGTAATTTTAGGGATATTTTCTTCTCAGATCATGGACGATAAAAGTTCTCTCAATGTCTTCCTAATATTGCAGTGCCTGATCAGTAGATACAGAACGTATGTTTCAATTTATAAACGGATAAACACGCTTATATTCTGATAACCCTCTGGCATTGCTCCCATATCCAAGGCAGATGGTTTGCTTACACATGATTGATCTACCACCCCCAACATTTGTTCCCTCAGTCACCCCCACAAACACCATCCAGAATATGCAATTTTTTAATCATAATTTGGAATTTTAATAAAAGGTATTGAAGTGAAATGGGTTAACGGGAGGTACTTGTTCAGTGACTGTGATTGATGTCAGTCTCCGTGCATCCTAAATGTGTGACTGGAGGGCTTTCTTCTTGTATTAATTAGGGACTCGGTTCAATGTGTTATCTCATAGTATCAGCTGGAGCATCACTGACAGCACTAACAGGGATCAGCAGATCCAGAGAGAGCGGGAGGAGAGATCAGAATCTGAGAACATTAGATTGGAATGTTCCAAAAATGGATCAGAATATGAGAACATTAGACTGGAATGTTCCAACAATGGATCAGAATCTGAGAATATTAGACTGGAATGTTCCAACAATGGATCAGAATCTGAGACCATGAGCCTGAAATATTCCAACAATAGACAGGAGTCTATCCTAGGGTCTTTACTGTCTTTCTCGCCTTGGAACTCATTAGTGTTGCGGATCTATGATGTACTGATGGTTATTCAAGTTGGTTACTATCCCATCCTCGCTAAGTTGGTGTTCCTGGTAATTCATTCTATCTGTCCATTAAGCCAGGTTGGACTGAATTGCTGCACATATTATTTAAAATTTAGAAAGGTGGATGCCAACATTTTCAATTCCAATGAAATATTACATTCCTCACAAATTGTATCGAGCAAATTACTCATGCCAATTACTCATCAAATTGTGAGGAGAACCAGACTGTTCTCAAACTCCATAATCCGTCTAGCCCTGCACAGATCTACATTTCTATATCCTCCCACTCACTAATCCTGTCCAATACCACCATCATGATATTCCCGATTCCTCCTCTGCCTCAGTGCATCTTCTGAATAAACCATCAATTGTGCCTTTGTTAAATCTGGATACAATTTATCAAGTCCCGTGTCAATTAGAGAATAATTGCTCTTGAGTATGTTGAATTTGTTTACTGCACAGATTCTGTCAGGCGGGCACACGCTGCATGCTACTTAAATCATTGATACATAATCTAGAGGCACAGAATAATAATCTGTCGATATCGCATGAACGAAATTGATGTTATTGAACTGAAACTATCATCATTTGTGAGAAAAGGCCCATCTGCTTGCTTCATGTCCTTCAGAGAAGTCAATTCGTTATCCTTCCCAAGTCATGTCTGGGCAAACCCATAGCAATGTATTTTACTCTTGACTATCCTGTGGAACAGCTGAACCAATCATTCAGTTCAAGCTCAGCATAACATGCTGGCCTGACCACGGCTGCACACATCTCGTGAGAGAAGAACAAAAGTAAAGTTAGCTCCCTTGCTCTGCCTGTTTTCCTTATTTCTACACTTCATTTCCATTCAGGTCGGTGACCATTCCCTGTTTCAAGCGTAATCTTTCTGACTGAGTCTCTCCCCAAGAGTGATGTTCGTCTCCATGGGCACCTGTGGTGCTGGCTTTACTGATGCTGACATACAGATGTAAGGAACTTTTAAATTCCACAACAGTGGCAGTGCATAGAGAAGGAATGGGTTTTTATGTCATAATGAAAAAACGGAGACCAATAAGTGAGGGAAAGGAATTATTGTGATCATCACTGAGAGTTTAGTTGAGGCAGTATTTGAGGTATTATGGACAGATTTTTGTCCTTTAAAAGGAATTATCTCACTACACTAGAGGCTGTGTAAAGGAATTTCATGAGACTAATCCCTGGGCTGGTGGTAAAAGAGGAGTGAGTGAAGGTTAATCTGTAGAACAGTCAGCGAATAACAGGTCATTGCATTGAAACTTGATGGTGATGGACAATCACTCGTTATATTCTACACAGACACGGAGAAGGTGATGAGTTCCATGGCTTGTATTTTTATTTTTACTTGGGATGCATGATTCTGGATATTTAAGTGCCTCTGTGGATAAAATCTTCAGTCAAATCCTGCCTTGATATCAGTGTCAATCCCTCTTACCTAAGCAGGTCGGTTAAACACTTTTGTCAATGTTAATACATGATGGTATCTGTGTGGAGAGTATTTTCTTCTCATAGAGGGTAGTGAATGTTAGGGATTCTCGGTCTAGAAAGTTAAGGGAGCTCTATCACTCCAAGTATTTAAAGAGGAGGTAGATGGATTTTTGACCTGTCAGAGAGCTGAGGGGTTTGAGGAATTTCGGATTAAAGAAGAGTTACTGCCAACAGTAGGTTAGCCATGACAGCATACACTGGTTTGAGCATCCAAATTACCTCTTCCTGTTTCTTATGTTCTCATATTCTGTCTTTGGAAAGTTAATGGTTTTAATTTTCCTGGAAATGTTGTTAGTGAATGTTGAGGACAGTGAGAGAAAAGAATTTTGTGAGCCATCTCTGGGAGAGGTATGGGCCCGATATTCACATGAATCTGGGTCTACAACATGACCAACAAATGAAACACCACTTGCAGAGAGGAGACACTCTGCAAAGAGGTGGGAGACCACTTTCATACACAGCTTGGATCTCCCATCACATTTTAAAACCCACAGCAAACTACACAGTGTTGTGGGACTGAATGATATCCTGTAATACTGGCGACCAGGTTTGTGGAGCAAGTGGTCTCCATATGCTCCTATTCAAATGGTTTTAAGGACTGAGTGGAAGATAGGAACAGAGAACTGCGGAGCAGGAGTGGGTCATTAAACACTTTGCCATTGCTCGACCAGACAGTAAGATCGTGGCTGATCTGAGTGTGGTCTGCGCAGCACTTTTCTGTCTGTCCACAATTTTCCTCCATTCACATGTCTGTCAAATGTTGCAAAACACAACTTTGAATAAATGCAAACACCCAGGCACAATACTAGGAAACTGCACAAAGTCAAAGTACACAGACAGCACAATTCTGGAAGGCAACAGGCATTTATCTATCAGTCTTGTTCCCATCCAATTAATGCTGTTGCAGTTTATCATTTTAGATTTGTTCATGGATTATGGGTGTATTTGATAGGCCAACATTTATGGACCATGTCTAATTACGCTGGAAGTGGTGGTGTTGAGCTGCCATCATGAGCTGAAACCTCTGAGGAAGAGAATTCCCATTTGAACAGACCGTGTGAATTTCTCATTTTTGCTCCGACAAATGTTGGAGGGTCACTGTGTCCTTTTCCAGCCCCACTTCTCCACTGGTTACAACAGGTTTGACGTGTAGCCTCGCCCAGTCTCTCGAAAAATGTGAATACACAGAGTCACACACGTACAGACACATACACAATCGCACATGTCTGAAGACGAAAATGAATAGGAAAAGGTTTCCAGAGTTTCATAGTAGTTGAACTCATTTCAAATGGAAAAGAGATAATGCGTCCCAACTGACATACTGTCTCCAACGTTATTCTACTCAAACAAGCTGCTGGTATGAGACTTCTTCCTGGAACAGTTGGATTTGGCAGAATTTCCTTTCCTTCAATCAGAGGAGCGATTCCCATGAATCCTCAACAGGAATGCTCCAAGTTTGGTGAAGATGACTCAGGGATTTTTTACTCTCACATTTTGCGGTCAGAAGGGACAAAGTGAGAGAGAGGGGGCAATAGACAGTGGGTAACGACCATAAGATAATCAGATATAGGAACAGAAATTAAGCCATTCAGCCCATCGATTCTGATCCACTATTCAATTACGGCTGACAAGTTTCGCAAAATCATTCTCCTACATTCTCCCTGCAACCCTTGAACCCTTTGATACTCAAGAAGCTAACTACCTCTATCTTAAATATACACAATGAACTGAGCTCCACTGCCTTCTGTGAAAATGAATTCCATTGATCTTCCACACACTGGTTGAAAACGTTTCTCTTTACTTCCGTTTTTAAAGGATTTTCCTTGGTTCTAAGGTTGTATCCTTGGGTCCTAGAGTATCCTACCAATGGAAGTCTTCTCACCATCCGCACTGTCCAGGCCATTTAGTATTCTGTATGTTTCAATTAGATCCCCCCACATCTCTCTGAACTCCTCCATGAACAGACCCACAGTCCTCAAACGTTCTCATAAGTTCAGCTTTTCATTCCTGGGACCATTCCCGTGTACCTCCTGTGAACCCATTCCAAGGTCAGCACATCCTTCCTGAGATATGGGGCTCTGAACAGCACACAATACTCCAAATATGGTCTGACAAGGGCCTTATAGAGCCTCAGAAGTACGTCCCTGCTTTTACATTCAAACCCTTTCAAAATAAATTCCATCACTGCATTTGCCTTCCTAACTACTGACACAACCTGTAAGTTTACATTGAGACAATCCTGGAGTAGAATTCCCAAGTCCCTTTGCACGTCAGACATCTGAACTTTCTGGTAGTCCATGTTTTTTATTCTTCCTAACAAAGTGTATGTTCCCACAAATTCCCACGTTGTACTCCATTTCTATGCTTATTATCCTAAACTATCCAAATCCTTCGTGAACCTCCTTGCCTCTTCAAAGTTACCTGTCCCTATACCTATTTTTGTTTCATCTTCAAACGTAGATAGAATGCCTTCAGATCCTTCATCTGGA
The DNA here is from genome assembly GCF_047496795.1 of Chiloscyllium punctatum. Taxonomy (NCBI): domain Eukaryota; kingdom Metazoa; phylum Chordata; class Chondrichthyes; order Orectolobiformes; family Hemiscylliidae; genus Chiloscyllium; species Chiloscyllium punctatum. The sequence continues at coordinate 40,194,750 of NC_092759.1, read as the reverse complement.
TAGTTAATGTATAAAGTGAAAAGTTATGGTCCCAACATTGAGCCTTATGGAACACCACTTGTCACCGACTGTCAACCGGAGAGGGACACTTTTCTCGACACTGTTTGCTTCCTGCCAGACAGCCAAACGTCTATCCATGTTAGCACCTCGGTTCTAACAGCATGTGCCCTTGCCTTACTCAGTAGCCTCCTGTCGGCATATTGTCAAAGATCTTCTGGAAGTTCTGGTCGATGACATCCATGGCTCTCCTTGATCTAAGCTAATTGTTACACCCTCAAGGTTTTCTAGCAGATTTTCCAGGCATGACCTCCCGTTGATGAAACCATGTTAACTTTGTCCTACTTTACCATCCACATCCAAGTATTCAGAAATCTCATCGTTGACAATGGATTCCTGGATCTTACCCACAGCCAAGTTGAGATTAGTCAGTCAGTAATTTTCCGTTTTTTGCTTTAATTTTAAACAGGGGTATCACGTTAGCGATTTTCCAGTCCTCTGGGCATCTCCCTGATTCTTCCTGAAAGATCATCACCAACGCCTCCACTGTCTCATCAGCTGTCTGCCTTAGGAATCTGGAGTGGAGTCTATCTGGTCCAGGTGATTTACTTACCTTCAGACCATTCAGTTTTCTCAGCACCTTCTCCTAATTGATGCCCACCTTACTCAGGTCTGTCCACTAAGTCTTTTCAATGTTTGGGATATTACTCGTGTTTTCAACCACGAAGACTGACACGAAGTAGTTTTTCAGCTCCTCAGCCATTTCCTTGTTCTACATTACTATATCTCCTGTGTCAATTTCTATCGATCAGATGCCCATTTTTGCTCTCGTTTGCCCTTTATGTATCGAAAGAAGCTCTCATAGTCTTTCTTTACATGACTGGCTTACTTACCTCATATTTAATCTTCTCACTCCTTATTTCTTTTTTTTGCTCTCTGTTGGTCTTTTCAAGTGTTGCAATATGGTGGTGAATGCCTCTGTTAATTAAACCAAACACGAAGGAGAGCTCACCTCACCTCGTAATCTATTCGAATATGAGTGACAGAGAACTTCCAAATTCCACTATTTAAAGAAAATAACGCCAATTTATTTTTAACTGTAAAAGTGAACATTACTCCACAACTATTTACGACTTTAACCAACCCACCCCCCACAACTGCCCCCAACTCTCTAACAATATGCTGTTTCAATAAGACACTTATGAAGATTACATCAACTTAATTTCACAACCACACAGCCACTGCCGTCCTCTGTGAAGTTACTCTCCTGGCTGATGAATTCCCTGGGTCGTCGTATTTCTGTTTACTGTGAATAGGTTTCATATAAAAAAAAATCTATAATTAGTGAGTATTTCCTAATTTCTTACGTAGCAAGATGGTTGATCCCCAGGCTTCTTCCGTCTCGATGGCATCTGCTCTCTCCCTAATTTTCAAAATGTTTGCATTTTTATGTGCCCAGCATCCAATTGTCTCACTGGTTCAATGTTGGCAAAACAATAAATTCGATCTCGATTTGCTTTCAGTGACAGAGTGAAGGAAAGAGAGTGTTGCATGCAATAGTGAGAGTGGTGTAGCAAGAGCCTTGTTCGGGGGCAGGTGCTGTAACAGATATACAGAGAGTGTGAGGGACTAGAGAGAATAGGGAGACATTTGTCCTGGCGAGCTGGAAGGTTATTTTCGCTTGTCCTGTATCGATGTGCATTTCTTTAGATCATCTCAGCATGGGGGTGAGCCTCCCCAATTTCTTGTCCACGTCTATCACTAATAACACCACACACCACATCCCTCAGCTTCTTCGGAATCAGTTTGTATGGAACTTGCAAACAACAAGGAGGAACACACATTGGTGCCTTATATATCTAAACCAAAACTGTTGTGCAACTTTGTGCATTCGATTCTCTGGAAATTAGCTATGCAAATATCGTGGGTGCTGCAGTAATACTGGATGATCTAAAATTGCATCTAAACTGCGTTAACTAAATGATTGCTAATGCTGTGAAAAATCTATTTCATGTGTATATGAGATAGGCTGAAGAGTATGTTGTGAACCAAATTAGAGAGCAGGTTATTTCGGGCGTGGTGTTGTGTGGTCAGAAGGACCCATTACTTACCGTGCTCTAAGGCAGCTATTGGGCAATCGTGACATTAATATGTTGCATTTTACATGGCGCCTGCAAGCAATATAGAATGTTTGAACATTACATTCAAATATCATGGAAACCCGAAGGCCAAAGGGTCAGGTGAATTGGAAAAATACAATATGACATTTAGTGTGAGACAAACACTGGTTGTTAGTGATAGAAATACTGTAAAGTCTGAAAAATGCTGTCATATCATTAAGTTACAAACACCAACGAAAGGGAAAGGGACTCATTAATCGTGTACGTAAGGAATTAATGATTGCATTATATCTAAGGAAGCAGCTTCAGAAGAATTCCAGGTATTGTGGAAACCTGAACATACAGAGAGATTCACTTTTCTGAAAATAAGGACGAAGAAAGTGTTAAGGAAATCAAAAAGAACATGAATACAAACAAACAGGAAACACACAGACAGCTTACATCTACAATCCATACACCGAAGAAAACAAAAGTAAGGCTAAATGTGGAAATTTGTAAGGTATAGGAGAAATTATTGTGGGGAACAAGGAAATGGCAGAGAAACTAACCAGCTACTTTGCATCTGTCTTCATGGAGAAAGCGCCAGGAAACCTCTGTTTAAAGCAAGTGATCACATGGGACTTGTGGAACTAAAGACATAAAATCCATTCATATCAGCAACAAGGTAGAGCTTGAAAATGGAGCTAGATTGATCATTGTTAAGTCTGACGGCCAGATATACTTCATATCAAAATGTCAGAAATAAAACAGCATATTAATTGAACTGTCGGTAACTGTGTTTTATTTTCTTGCAGATCCTGCAAAGGCCATAGCCATTGTCGAGAACTGAAAGGTAGTAAACATGACCCATCTATGCACACAGGGAAGAAGTGATAATGTGGAGGACTGCAGACCAATTGATTTGACATATGTATGGAAAGAGTTGGTTTCCATTACATAAGAACTGATATTGGGTACATAGAAATGAACAGCAAAATTGCAGAGAATCACAATGCATTTCTGACAGAGAAACCATGCCTGACAAACTTCGGAATTATTTGAAGTTGTTTCTTGCAGCATAGACCACGGACAACCTGTGAAAATAGTGTGTTTGGATTTTCAGAAGTCTGGGCGGGAAAAATTTCTGGCTGTAACAGCTGCTCCTTTTTTTGAGGTACTTTAGGTGTTGGAGGTGATTTCCTCGAATTCCAGGAGCAGCAATTACTGTTTTGTATGGTGTTGCATAGTTAAGGAACTTTGGTTGAAAAAGTCAAAGCAATAGCAGTTTTAAGAGGGAAAAGAACAGACAAAGGAAGCACATGGTGAGGGGAAGGAACTGATAGGACAGCGTACCTGCTGAGTCACTGCCTTTGCTGTTTGAATTCATGTATCGCTGGATATCAGAGTGCATCTAGGAAAATTAATACACAGTGAAATTTTCAACTGGGTTGGAGGAACTGTTTGAGCAAAGTTTCCTGCCAGATAAGTGAATTGTTTTATCTGTGTCCTACAGAAAGTCTGCAGAAATGTGTCGAGTGGGTTCTTCCTTAATTATATGTTTTTGAGATATGTCTCTTGATTAATCTTAAAATATAAGCCATAAATATTAATTTAACTTTGAGCAGTGTTTCGTAGAGGAATAAGACAGTTTTGTTTTTCTGTGTCAGTAGATTGTGAAGCAGCACAAATGGCCTTAGTAGAATCATATGCGCTTCTTGTCAAATGTGGAAGTTTAAAGAGGATTTAAGGGTTACTGCAGATTATATCTGCAATAAATGCTTCTGGTTGAGAATTCTATCAGATCGAATGGATCGTTTTGAGAGACAGTTAAAGACAAAGAAGAATTTGTAACAGCAACAGTATGTGATACATAGCAGTTATAGGAAGTGGGGAGGTCTCAGATACAGTCACATAGATGGGTTAACTCCAAGTAAGGTAAAACAGTTAAGCAGGTAGTGCAGGAGTCTTCTGTGGCTGTCCCCATTTCAAACAAAAATGCTGTTTTGGAAAATGTAGCAATTGATGGATTCACAGGGGAATGTAGCACGAACAGGCAAGTGTCTGGTATTGAGACTGGCTCTACTGCAACAAGGGATACGTCGGATTCCACGAGTTCAATTGTGTTAGGGGACTCCCTAGTATGAGGAACAGACAGACGGTTCTGTGGCCAGCAGAGAAAAAAATGGTGGATGGTATGTTGCTTCCCTGGTGCCAAGATCAATGATGTCTCAGAAAGGGTGGAAAATGTTCTCACGGGGGAGAGGGGCCAGCAAGAGGTCATTGTCCAAATTGGAGCCAACGACATAGGAAGGGAAAAGTTTGAGATTCTGGACGGAGATTGCAGGGTGTTAGGCAGAAAGTTTAAAAGGAGGTTCTCGAGAGTAGTAATATCTGGATTACTCCCGGTGCTACGAGCTAGTGAGGGCAGGAATAGAGGGATAGAGCAGATGAATGCATGGCTATGGAGCTGGTGTATGGGAGAAGTATTCACATTTTTGGATCACTGGAATCTCTTTTGGGGTAGAAGGAACCTCTACCAGAATGACGGATTGCACCTAAATTGGAAGGGGACGAATATACTGGCAGGGAGATTTTCTCCAGCTGCTTGGGAGGATTTAAACTAGTAAAGCGGGGGAGGGGGGAGCGGGCAGAGAGATAGTGAGGAAACAGATCAATCTGAAATTGGTACAATTGAGAAAAGAAACAAGTCAAATAGTCAGGGCAGACAGGGACAAGGTAGGATAAATAAAGTAAACTGCATTTATTTCAATGCAAGGGACCTAACAGGGAAGGCAGATGAACTCAGGGCATGGTTAGGAACATGGGACTGGGATATCATAGCAATTGCAGAAACATGGCTCAGGATGGGCAGGACTGGCAGCTAAATGTTCTCGGATACAAATGCTACGGTAAAGAAAGATAGGGAGGCAGGAGAGGAGTGGGGGTGACGATTTTGATTAGGGATAGCATTACAGCTGTACTGAGGGAGGATATTCCCGGAAATACATCCAAGGAAGTTATTTGGGTAGAACTGAGAAATAAGAACGGGATGATCACCTTATTGGGATCGTATTATAGACCCCCTAATAGTCAGAGGGAAATTGAGAAACAAACTTGTAATGAGATCTCAGCTATCTGTAAGAAAGTAGGGTGATTTGGTCGGAGATTTTAACTTACCAAACATAGACTGGGGCTGCCATAGCTTTATGGGTCTAGATGGAGAGGAATTTGTTAAGTGTGTACAAGAAAATTTTCTGATTCAGTATGTGGATGACCATACAAGAGAAGGTGCAAAACTTGACCCACTTTGGGGAAATAAGTCAGTGGAGGTGCACTATGGGGCCAGCTACCGTAATTCTATTAGATGTAAAATAATGATGGAAAAGGATAGACCAGATCTAAAAGTTCAAGTTCTAAATTGGAGAAAGGCCAATTTTGACGGTATTTGGTAAGAACGTTCAAAACCTGATTGGGGACAGATATTCACAAACGGCTGGAAAATGGGAAGCCTTTAGAAATGAGATAACAATAGTCCAGAGAAAGTATATTCCTGTTAGAATGAAATGAAAGGCTGGTAGGTATAGGGATTGCTGGCTAACTAAAGGGTTTGATTAATAAAAAGAAGGAAGCATCTGTCAGGTATAGACAGGATAGATCGAGTGAATCCTTAGAAGGGTATAAAGGCAGTAGGAGTATACTTAAGAGGGAAGTCAGGAGGGCAAAATGGGGACATGAGATAGCTTTACCAAGTAGAACTAAGGAGAATCCAAAGGGTTTTTCTTTACAAATACATTAAGGACAAAATCATAACTAGGGAGATAATAAGGTCCCGCAAAGATCAGCAAGGCAGCGTGTGTGTGGAGCCGCAGAAAATGGGGGAGATACTAAACGAGTATTTTGCATCAGTATTTACTGTGAAAAAGGATATGGAAGATATAGAATGTCAGGAAATAGATGGTTACACGTTGAAAATGTCCATATTACAGAGGAGGAAGCATAGGATGTCTTGAAATGGTTAAAGGTGGACAAATCTCCAGGACCTGATCAGGTGCATCCGAGAACTCAGTGGAAAGCTAGAGAAGTGATTGCTGGGCTTTTTGCTGAGATATTTGAATCATCGATAGTCACAGGTGCGATGGCGGAAGACTGGAGGTTGGCTAACGTGGTGCCACTGTTTAAGAAGGGTGGTACGGATAAGCCAGGGAACTATAGGCCAGTGAGCCTGACGTCGGTGGTAGGCAGGTTATTGGAAAGAATTTTGAAGGATAGGATGTACATGCATTTGGAAAGACAAGAACTGATTAGGGATAGTCAAAATGGCTTTGTGCATGGAAATCATATCTCACAATCCTGCTTGAATTTTTTGAAGAATTAACGAAGAGGGCAGAGCGGTAGATGTGATCTATATGGACGCGTTCGACAAGATTCTCTATGGGAGACTGGTTAGCAAGTTTAGATCGCATGGAATACGGGGACAACGAGCCATTTGGATACAGAACTGGCTCAAAGGTTGAAGACAGAGGGTGGAGTTGGACGGTTGTTTTTCAGACAGGAGGCCTGTGACCAGTGGAGTACCACAAGGATCAGAGCTGGGTCCTCTATTTTTTGTCATTTACATAAATGATTTGGATGCGAGTCTAAGAGGTATCGTTAGTAAGTTCGCAGATGACAACAAAATTGGCGTGCAGTGGACAGTGAAGAAGGTTACCTCAGAGTACAACAGGATCTTGATCAGATGGGCCAATGGGCTGAGAAGTTTAATTCAGTTTAATTCATGGAGTTTAATTCAGATAAATGCGAGGTGCTGCATTTTGGGAAAGCAAATTTTAGCAGGACTTCTACATTTAATGGCAATGTCCTGGGGAGTGTTGCTAAATAAAGAGAGCTTGGAGTGCAGGTTTATAGCTCCTTGAAAGTGGAGTGGCAGGTAGATAGGATAGAAAAGGCGGCGTTTGGCATGCTTTCCTTTATTGGCTAGAGTACTGAGTATTGGAGTTGGGAGGTCATGTTGCGGCTGTACGGGACACTGGTTCGGCCACTGTTGGAATATTGCGTGGCATTCTGGTCTCCTTCCTATTGGAAATATGTTGTGAAAATTGAAAGGGTTCAGGAAAAATTTACAAGGACATTGACGGGTTTGGAGCATTTGAGCTACAGGGAGAGGCTGTACAGGCTTGGGCTGTTTTTCATTGAGCGATGGAGGCTGAGGGGTGACCTTATAGAGATGTATAAAATTATGAAGGATATGGAGAGGATAAATGGACAAAGTATTTTCCCTGGGATCATGGAGTCCAGAACTAAAGGGCATAGGTTTAGGGTGAGAGGCGAACGGTGTTGGGTGGCACGGTGGCACAGTGGTTAGCAATGCTGCTGCATAATGCTAGAGACTCAGGTTCAATTCCTGCCTCAGTCTGTGTGGAGTTTGCACATTCTCCCTGTGTCTGCATGGTTTTCCTCCCACAATCCAAAAATGTGCAGGCTAGGTGAATTAGCCATACTAAATTGCCTGTGGTGTTAGGTGAAGGGATGAATGTAGGGGAATGGGTCTGGGGGGGTTGTGCTTCGGCGGGTTGGTGTGGACTTGTTCCCACACTGTAAGTAATTAAACTAAAGGACCTAAGGTGCAACTTTTTCACACAGACAGTGGTACGTGTATGGAATGAGCTGCCAGAGGATGTGGTGGAGGCTGGTGCAATTGCAGCATTTAAAAGACTTTTGGATGGTTATATGAATAGGAAGGGTTTGGAGGGATATGGGCTGGCTGCAGGCAGGTGGGACTAGATAGGGTTGGGATATCTGCTAGACATGGACGGGTTAGACTGAAGGGTCTGTTTCCATGTTGTACATCTCTATGCCTTTATAACTCACACAGTGAGTTCGTAAATGCGATTAGTGTGAATGGTATTTGGAGGAATACGTGTAATTGGAAAGTTAAAGTTAGCTTGGAGATTGTTTAAGGGAATTGGAATATCGAGGTGAAGACATCATGAAGCAGTGGCATAGAATGTTGGTGAGAGTGTACCTGAGGTACTGAATGCAGCGTTGGTGATCTAATCTAAGAAAGATTACACTCTTCACAGAGGACGTGCAATGGACATTCTCGAGATTAATTCCTGAGATGACAAGAGTTTCTGATGGGGAGAGTTGTCTTGCGACCTCTCCAGTTTCAAAGCATAAGAGGTGATCACAGTGAAATTTCAAAAATCTATGATACATGTGCTGAGGTGGAAATAAACAGGAAGTTTCTCTAGCTGTCTACTCTATATTTAATGCAAATAGTGACAGGATAAGGGATATGCCATTTAAGACCGTAATAAGGAGGAAATTCTTCCCTCGGAGGGGACTGACTAACACAGGGGCATGGAAGCCTGTTGGCAGGGCAAGATTAAGGAGAATCCCCAGATATTCTTCACGTATATCAAGTGGAGCAGAACAACCAGGGAATATGTAGGGCTTATTAGTGACTTGGCAAGTTGCATCCCAACTCAACGTCATGGTAGAAGGGTGTTTGTGTTTCTGGAGCCCAATTTCCGCAGTGCACCGCAGAGATCAGTGCTGAGTCCCTTATTATTTGTGGTATTCATAAGTGATGTGAATGTGAAGTGGGTAGGGGGAGTGTGATAAGTACGTTTGTGTTTGACATAAAGATTGGCCAGGTGGTTGGCAGTGAGGAGGAAGGTCTTATGTTACAGGAAGATACAGATAGAATGGTCAGATGGTCAGATCAATGGCAGATGGAATGTCACCCTGATAAATATGAGGTGATCCACTTTGGAAGAAGGAACCAGACAGGGGAGTACTCAAAGAATGGCATCACACTAGGAAGCTCAGAGCGTGCTTCTCCACACATCCCTGAATGTGACTGGATATGATAATTGATGAGTTCAGCATGACTGTAGATAAAGCCTTTATTCATTGACCCAAAGATTATCCGAGTTTTATATATCACTTTGGTAAGGCGAAATGGAATGTTGTGTGCAGCTCAGGGAGCCACATTACAGGAAGGATGTGATTGTACTGGATGAGGTGCAGAAGAGATTCACCAGGATGCTCCCTGGGATGGAGCATATGAGCTGAGGAGAGAGGCTGGGTAAGCTCGAGTTATTTATTTTGGAGCAGAGGAAGTTGAGTTGGAATGTAATTCAGATTTAAGATTACAAGGGTCATGGACTGGGTGAATAGACAACAGCTGTTCTTTTTAGTCAAAGTTTCAGCTTCCTTACAGAGTGAAACCAGGGAATGGAGAATGGAGAACAGAGAAACATGACACAACTCCTTCACTTCTGTCTTCACAGAAAAATATATAAACAAAGCCTTCCCAGCAATAGGAGAAAACCTGAGTCTGACGAGAAAATGATGTGGAATGAAACTAGTAAATAAACGAATTTGGAGAAATTATTGGAACTGAAAATAATGGGCATAGAAAAAAAACAACACAGATTGATGAAATGAGAAACATATTTGAGAAACTGACTGGTAGATTAATTACACAAAATACAATAGAGGCATTGAACTTGGATTTTCAGCAAAAATTTTAATCGAGTCCTAAGCCTAGTGTGAAAAGTAAAAGCACTTGGGATGGGGGGTACTATATGAACATGGTGTTAAAATGGTAGTGTTGACAGGAAACAATGAGGAGGAATAAATGGATGGGTTTCAGTTTGGAAGGCTCATGAGGCATCGCAATGATTGGTGCCGGGTCACCAGATATTCACAATACATCTCAAACATCTCATTGAGGGAATCAAATGCAAAGTTTCCAAGATTGCTAACAGAACTAGGATTTTGAAAGTGAGGAGGATGTGAAAAAAACTTAAAGGTGATTGAAACAAATGGAGTGAATGAGTAAACATGTGGCAGATGAAGAGCAGTGTGGATAGATGTGATGTTGTCTACTTTGTTGGGAAACATTAAAATTCCAGCCAACCATTGGCAAAAGGAGTGGATGAGAAATGTCGATCTATGAAGGGAACTGCACTTTTCTTCTGTTATTGTTTGGACAGACATCTGAGTTCCATGCAGGGCAGTGAGTTCTGAAGACAGAAGCCTAACCCTAACCCTAATCCTATAACATTGAAAAGGATCTGGGATCACCTTGTACACCAGTCACTGAAAGCAATATTGCAGGAGCAGAAAGCAGTCAGGAAGATTAATGGGGTGTTGACCCTTATTTCATGTGGGCTTGAGTCCAGGAGTAAGGGTGTCTCAGTGCAGCTGTACAGGCCCTTGTTGAGACCTCAACTTGAACATTGTGCAGTATTGTGTGCAATTTTGGTGTCCGTACCTAATAAAGGACAAACCTGACATTGAGGGAATGCAGCGAAAGATGACCAGACTGATCTCTGGGATGACAGACTTTTTGTGGGAGCAGAGTTTGGGGCGACTGAGCCTGTATCCCATGGGGTTTAGGAAAAATGAGTGGAGATCTCAGTGAGATATATAAAACACTGACAGGGTTCGGTAGATTGGAAGCAGTGATGATAATTCCCCTGGCTGGGAAGTCTAAAACAAGACGCCACAGTATTAAATACAGATGGGTCACATTGCATTTAGATACGAATAAATGTCTGCACTCAGATACTGCTGAACCTGGGAATCCTCTCTCACATAAGGCTGTGGAAGACAAGGCACTAAAGACTAATAAGGATGTCTAGACGCCGAAAGGATGGGGGAGAGAGCAGGAGTATAGTGTAGAAATAAAGGGTCAGCCATCATTATAATGAATTGGATAGCAAACTCGACAGACCAAGGGGACGACTGCAGTTCCTATTTTATAGCTTCACAAGGTTAATCACATGAAGGGATGTGTACAGTGTGTGGGGGGAAGTGCATTGAGGAGATGTTCAGACATTAACTAGAATGGGGCAGGCTCAATGTGCTGTATGGCCTATTCCATTCCCGATGTTTCTGTGTGGTCTGTAGGAAAGCTCTGTAAATGTTGTCACAAGTTCACAGATGTTAGGAAGGAGGTCTCTGCAGGGTCAACAGGACTGTGTTTCCAGTTCCCTTTTCCATACTGAGGCTGGGGCTGAATGTTCTGTACGGTTTTATCCTTTAAGACGTTCGAGCAGTTTGATCCAATAGAGTGTCTTGCTTGGCCGTTTCAGAGACCATTGAAGAGTTTATCACATGTCACTTTAGGCCAGACCAGGAAAGCACAGGAGATTCACTTCCTGAAAGTTCATTGGAAAAACAAATTGGTGTTTACAATCGACATTGACTTCAAGGCCATTGTTACTGACACCAGATTTGAGATCTTGATATTTTATTAATTGTTTTTAACTTCCACCAGCTGCCAGAGCATTGGCCTGGTTTGGATTATTAATCCAGTGACTTTTCCAAAACAGCACCGTCTCCACATGGGGACTGATCGGAAACCATGCTGAGCAAGTTTATGTCTGTGCTGCTTGACAGCTCTATCAAAACGAACTCCCAATTTGACTATCGTGATGAGACTGAGAGGGTTGTAATTGGTCAGATTGTAATTATTCCCCGACACTGAGTAATTTTCCACATTGCCAGGGAGATGTCAGAGTTGGAGCTGAAAGGAAACCACTTCCCCAGGGGCACGGCTTGTTGTACAGCACATGTCTTCAGTCCTATTGCAGGAATGGGGTCAGGGCTCATTGCCTTTGCCGTCTGTGCTGGGTTCAGCTGTTTCTTCACGTCACGTGCAGCGAATCGAATTGGTTGAAGACTGATCTGTGATTCTGTGGGCATCATGATGATGGTGAGTTGAATCATCGACTCAACACCCCTGGCGAGGATGGTACAGATACTATTTCCTTTTTTTTACACTGATGTGCAGAGCTGATCCATTGATAGAATGGGAATAATTGTGGAGCCCTCTCCATCAGTCAGTTGTTTAATCGTCTATCACGATTTTTGGCCGGATGTGGCTGGCTGCAGAGTTCGATCTGGGTGTATTGACCTTGTGACAATTTCGCTCTCTCTATCATTAGATTTGGTTTCATTTGATTTGATATGAGTCATTGTTGCATGCATGTAAGTAGAGTGAAAATCTTTGTTTATATACAGTTCTGGCAGATCATAGTGAGAGTTGGAGCTGCCTTCTTTTAGAGACATGGAGTGGCCGAAATTTAAAATCTACTTCAACTGTCTGTTTTTGAAGAGCCACAAAGTAGCCAGAAATTAAAATACATTGCTTCAGCATTAGTGAAAAAGGGCCTTTGAGAAGGGAATTATTCCAAAGCAAAAGAAAGGATAATCTCATTTGTAAGATTCTGAAACATGCCAACATAGTGATAAAGAAATTTCTTTTTTAAAGAATTGATGATTTTTAATAGAACACAGATGAAATAATGAAATTGTAGCACAGAAACTTTGAAGAATCATTACAAAAGGTAACTTATTCTGATCCCAGTAAGGATTCTTTTCATCCACAAAAACAGCAACTCAAGTTATCTTTCAGAAGCGAGCTGCGCCTTTGAAACTATTTACAATTGTAATAGGTCCGAGTTAAATATTTGGTAAATAATCATGGATACAGATTTCAACGTAATTCTAAAAGCTTAAAGAGATGCCTGGCATGTCTTGTCTAATTCACTAAGAAAAAAGATAACAGGAGAAATAATAATAACAATACGAATTTTGTAACAGAATCAACTTGTTAATGTAAAACGTGATCTCTGAATTTGATAAGAGATAGCCTGCCCATTGGAGAATAGAATTTATGCAATCCTTCAAGATAAACAATGAGGGATATGACTAAAAAGAGCACAGCCACGAACTTTGGAATGCATTATAGAAAGATCCCAAGGACTAGAGATAACAACAATCATTAAACTTCCGAAACAAATAAGAACCTCGGGCTGTCCCTGGGAGTGTCCATCATTGATCAGTTGTTTTACAAGATTGGTTCTGCAAAAGGGGAGTGGAAGGTACACTGACAAAGTTGTGTTCAATCATTGCAACACAAAACATATAAAAATACTGTCTTTTTACTGCAAAATCGAAGTGTGTCATTGATTTGCCGTCTGATCTGAGCTAAAGATTAAGGAAAGGATTGTCTTCTCGTGTCAAAGCCAAGTTCGAGGAAGATCCTTTGGGATTCTCCAAGCATTAACCAGGTTTTACTTGAATTAAAGTCCATTCCGTGCCTGTGTCCTGTCTGCCTCCAGAGTCTTTATCCCTAGCTGGGGAATCTCGCTCCGACAATAAGCAAGGACATACAGATCATAGGGTGAAGGAAAAACAGACTGAGACATACAGGATACACCAGAAAGGGTATGCAATAGGCAACATTAATGTGAGCAAGATCAGCATTATTTGAAGTTAGACAGTCCATTCCTCAGTTTAATAATGGGCTGGGAAGATGCTGTTCATGAGCTGCTGGTTTGTGTGTTCAAGATTCTGTATTGTCTCCATGATGGAAGAGATTGTAGGAGATCCAGGGTTCGATGGGTCTATGATAATGTTATCAGCCTTTCCACGGCAGTGAGTTGTGTAAATGGAGACAATGGATGGGACGTTGGTTTCCGTGATGGCATGGGCTGTGCACACAACCTTCTGTCATTTCACTTACTGTCCTGGGCAGGGCTGTGGCCAAAAAGGTCATTATGCACCCAGATAGTTTTCTGGCAGTGGTGCATTTGTATACATTGATGAGGGTCCTTGTGGACATGTCAAATGTCCTGAGCTGCCAGAGAAAGAAGAGGTGTTGTTGTGCCATCTCGGCTGTCACATCTACATGGGAGGTTGGTTATCGTCACTCCAAGCAACTTAATGCTTTCCACTCTTTCAACTTCAGTTCCATTGATGCAGATGGGGGCATGATCTCCTCCTTTCTTTCTGAAGTCATTGATCAGTTGGTTAGTTCTGCCGACGTTGAAAGAGAGGTTGGTCTCAGTGCAGCACATCACCAAGTCCTCTATTTCCGTTCTGTATTTTGACTTGCCATCATTACATACCTTTCCTACTATGATGGTGTCATCAGTGAACACGTAGATGGCGTTCATTCAAAATTTGGCAATACAATCGTGGGTGTACAGGGAGTATAATAGGGGGCTGAGGACACATCCTTTGGGATTTCAGTGTTGATTGTTATCATGGAAGAGACACCCTTACCTATTTTCACTGATTGTGTACTGTGGGTCAGAAAGCTGAGGATCCAACTTCAGAGGGCGGAGCCAAGACTAAGGTCCGGGGGTTTTGTGATTATTCTGAAGGGAATAATGGTGTTGAAGGTGAACCTATAGTGAATGAGCAGGAATCTGACGTGGGTGTCCTTGTTGTCCGGATGTTCCAGGGTAATGGCACACGCTATGGACCCATTCTACTGGTAGGAAAATTGTAGGGGATTGAGGCAGGCTGGGAGACTGGAACTGATGTGGACCATGACGAGCTTCTCGAAGCACTTCACTCCCTTCAGTCTCCTGCGCTTTAAAGAGAAATGTTTTGGCTTAGCCAACCTTTCCCTATGACTCAGACCCTTGAGTCCTGGCAACACCCTTGTAAATTTCCAGATTAATACCATCCTTCCTATAGCAAGGTGACCAAAACTGAACACAATGCTGAACATGGAAATATTTGGAACTGTAAGTTTTACTCTGCTGCCAATTATTATGCTGCTGTGATATTGTTTTTTTGTGTTATTCTGAAATCTTATAATTCATTAAATCGTCTGATGTCAATCCCCTCGGGTGATCGTCCTCCTGACTGCTTGAATTTGAATCAATCTATTTTGTTTCGGCAGATATTTTGAGGCCGCTGTATATCAGAAAACAGGAAGAGATGATAGATGACTGTGCAGTGTGTGTCCTTTACTGGAACAGCTTGTCTCTCCAGGCACCTAAAGCTTTTATTGTGGGCCAGAGTACCTCAGAATCGTTACACCACAGAAGGAAGCTATTTAGCCCATTGTAGGTGCATGCACACAGAACATTACAGCTCAGTACCTACAACATCCTTCAGCACTGCCGACAGATCCACCGACCTTACTGTCAACCGTAAATTTACTAACTCATCCTTCTATACCCTCATTAAGGTCATTTTCAAAAGGACAAACAACAGTCACTCCAAAGCAGATCCTTGCAGTGTACCACTAGCGACTGAAATCCAGGATGAACATTCCCCATCAACTACCACCTTCTGTCTGCTTTCAGCTAGCCGATTTGTGATCCAAACGCTAAATCACCCACAATTCCACGTCTCCATATTTTCTGGGAGAAGGTAAGGACTGCAGATGTTTGAGATCAGAGTCGAGATTGTGGCGCTGGAAACGCACAGCAGGTCAGGCAACATCCGAGGAGCGAGGAGAAAATGAAGACTGCAGATACTGCAGACCAGAAAACTGATTCCTGATGAAGGGCTGACAAGAGAAACATCAACTTGCATGCATCTTGGACGCTGCCTCATCTGTTCTGCTGTTCCAACACCACACTCTCTTTATTTTCTTCAATAGCCTACCATGGGGGACCTTATCAAACGCTTCACTGAAATCCATATACCTCACTTTACCCTCATCCATCTGTTTGGTCACCTTCTCAATGAACTCGGTAAGATTTGTGAGGCATGACATACCCTTCACAAAACCTTGTTGACTATTCCTAATCAAATGATTCCTTTCGAGATGATAGTAAATCCTATCTCTTATAATCCTTTCCAACATTTTACCCACAACCAAAGTAAGCCTGGTATATAATTACCAGGGTTGTCTCTTCTCCATTTCTGGAGCAAATGGACAACATTTGCTGTCCTCCAGTCTACTGGCACTATTCCTGTAGACAATAGCGATGTAAAAATCCGAACAGATGGTTTTTGTAAACTTCTCCCTAGCTTCTCAGAGAATCCTAGAATAAATCCCATCTGGCCCAGGGGACATATCTATTTTCACACTCTCCAGAACTGCTAACATCTCCACGTTACGAACTTCAATCCCATCGAGTCTAATAGCCTGTATCTCAGTATTGGCCTCGACAGCATTTTCTTTTTCCATTGTGAATACTGATTCAAATATTAATTTACAGCCTGTCCTCTCTCCTCAGACTCCATACAGAACTTAACACTACTGTCCTTGATTGCCATTAATCTTCATTTGGTCATTTTTTTATTCGTGACATATTGATAGAAAACTTGAGGGTTTTCCGCGATCCTACTTGCCAAAGATTTCTCATGCTCTCCCCTGGCTATTCTTAACTCTTTCTTTAAGTCCTTCCAGGCTGACTTGTAACTCTCAAGCATCCGAACTGGGCCTTCACGTTTCATCTTTACATAAGCCTCCTTCTTCCTCTTGACAAGAGATTAACTGCTTCAGGAAACCACAGCAGCCTCCCTCGACCACTTACTCCTTTCCTGACAGGTATAAACTTATCAAGGACACACAGTAGCTGTTGTTTGAAAAAGCTCCACATTTAAATTGTACTCATCCTGTGCAGTTTCCTTCCCCATTCTATGCATCCTAAAACCTTTCCTAATCGCATCATAATTGCCTTTCCCCCAGCTATAACTCTTGTCCTGCGGTATACACCTGTCCCTTTCCATCGTTAAGGGAAACATAACTGAATTGTGGTCACTATCAGCAAAGTGTTCACCTCCCTCCAAATCTAACACCTGGTCTGGTTCATTACTCAGCACCAAATCCAATTTGGTCTCGGCCCTTGTTGGCCTATCTACATACTGTGTCAGGAAACCATTCTGCACACATTGGACAAAAACTGACCGATATAAAGTAATTGCACTGCACCATTTCCATTCAATATTTGGAAAGTTAAATTCTTCCATAACAACTACTCTATTATTTTCGCTTTTATCCAGTATCATCTTTGTAATCCTTTCCTCTACATCTCTGGCCTTTTTTCAGATGGCAATAGCGAACTTTCAACAGGGTTACCTCTCTGTTTTCGTTTCTAACCTCTTCCCATACGACCCCACTAGACGAGTCCTTATCAAGCATCCCTTCCACCAGTATAATGCTTTCTTTGATTTTCAAACCCAACCCAACCTCCTCCACCCCAACCCCCAACCCCGCCCCACTTTTAGTACCTTCCTTTTTCTTATTGAAGCATCTAAACCACGGACCCTACAACAATCAGTCCTTTCCCTACTCTATCCATTTCTCCAAAATGGCCAAAACATCAAGCTGTGCAACTGCAAAATTTGAAAACAGGGATGTTAAATGAGGGTGAGTTAGACGGATCAGAAGACAGCATGAGGGGAGATAGACAGAAACGGACAGAAAATGGAAGTTTTATTTAGAAATTCTCACGGACTGAAAGGCCTTTATCTATTGCCATGCCGTTTGAGCACTGTGCGGATACTGACTGTGGTCCCAGAGCATTTATCGCCAATAATATCACAGAGCTGATGTGCTGACAGTTAAACAGAGTCCAAAAGGCCAAGTGATTTTTTTTCTCTCTAAGTGAGAAGGTGATTTAATTTGAACAGACTGGGTGAGCAGCAGCAGGAACTGAGAACCCCCTCAACACTGAGATACTGCGCCAGAGATTCTCAATGAGGTGGATCATTGACAGACGGGAAATCAGCATCTCAGCTGTGGGCCAAATAATGATTGATAAAGATTACACACCACTTCCGTGGTTTTGTAATACACATTTCAATTTATGTAGCTCAATATCATGAGTGTATCTTATTTCTTTGTACTTCCCATTGTTTAGTACGGACAGAAAATCATTTTGTCCCCGTATTCTGTGTTCAATAAACAGATTTTACTCCTCATTCCTCACTTTAGATATATCCTTGAATCTGTTCTTCATATGTGTTATAAAATGTAACATTCCAATACTGATGACTGGGGAATATTATTGTCCCTCCCTCCCGTCTGAACTGCCATGTCCCACAATTCTCTCTGTTTCCTGTCTCCTCCACAATGCCATAATCACACTGTAATTGAAGTCCAGTAAATGACATTCATCACAGTTCACTAACATCGATAACATCAATAGCACAGGCCTCATCTGCCTCTCTCTAAACCTGGAATAACAATCTGAATTGCGTTTATCACGTTCAATTCTCTGTTAACATATCCATGCCATTTGTCTGTTACAACCCCACGTTTCTCAGACACAAATTCCCCTCAGATCATGAACTATAAAAATTGTCTCAATGTTTAATTGAAATTATGATGCTTGATCAATAGTTCCAGGATGTATGTTTCCATTTATAAACAGAGACACATGTTTACATTCTGATAAACTTATGGCATTACTCCTGCATCCAAGACAGTTTGAATGGTTACACTTAATTGATCTACCAGCCTCAAGATTTGTTCCATCAGTCACCCTCACATAGCCCATCCAGAAAATGACAGTTTGAATCATTGTTTTGAATTTGAATAAAACAATATTGAATTGAAAGGCGTTGGCTGGAGCTATTTGTTCAGTGATTGTGATTGATGTCATTCTCCGTGGATCCGAGATGTGTCACTGGAGGATTTGCCTCTTCTTGTAATTAAGGACTCGGTTCAATGTGTTTTCCCAGTATGGGCGGGAGCATCAATGAATGGAATAACAGGGATCAGTAGCTCCAGAGACAGGGGGAGGAGAGATAAGAATCTGAGAACATTAGAATGGAATGTTCCAATAATGGATCAGAATCTGAGGACATTAGACTGGAATGTTCCATTCATGGATCAGAATCTGAGGATATTAGACTGGAATATTGCAACAGACAGGAGTTTATCCGAGGGTCTTTACTACCTTTCTCAGCCTTGGATATCATTAGCATCACGGGTCGAAGATATCCTTTGGATTATTCAAGGTGGTTACTATCCCATCCTCGCTATAGTTGGTGTTCCTGGTAAGTCATTCTATCTGACCATTAAACTGAATTGAACTGAATTGCTGTTCATATTCAAATTTTAAAATTTGGAAGTCATCATTTTCAGATCCAGTCAAAAATTTTATTCATTACTGATTATAACTGTCGAATTACTATTCACAGCTTACTCAACAATACATGAGGAGAACCACACTGTTCTTATTCTCCATTATCTTTTTTTAAAGATTAGATTACTTACAGTGTGGAAATAGGCCCTTCGGCCCAACAAGTCCACCTACCCGCCCATACCCCTAACCTAACACTACGGCCAACTTAGCATGGCCAATTCACCTGACCTGCACATCTTTGGACTGTGGGAGGAAACCGGAGCACCCGGATAAAACCCACACAGACACGGTGAGAATGTGCAAACTCCAAACAGTCAGTCACTTGAGTTGGGAATGGAACCTGGATTTCTGGCGCTGTGAGGCAGCAGTGCTAACCACTGTGCCACCGTGCCACCCACTGTTCATGCTTACATTTCTCCATATTCTGCCCACTCACCAGTCCTGCCCAAGACCACAAACAGGATATTTCAGTCTCCTTCTCAGCCTCAATGCAACTGCTGAATAATCCATTTTGGGCCTTTGGTCTATCCAGATATAACCGTTTCAAGTCCCTTCTAACTATGCTTACGTCACAAAATATTTGCACTTGAGATGGGTAATTTGTCCTCTCCACAGCATCTGTCAGATGGACAGACAGTGCATGGTGGTCAAGTCATTGACTCATAATAAAGTGGCACAGAATAATAATCTTTTGGTGTCTCCTGAAGGCAGTTGATAGAATGCAAATGAAATCATCACCACTAGTTTTCAACAGGAGCATATCTGTTTGCCTCATGTCCTCTATAGAAGACAATGGGTTATCCTTTCATGTTCAAGTCTCTGTGTGACTGCAAACCCACCGAAATGTGGTTGACTCTTTGTTATCCGGTGCAACAGCTGAATCAGCCACTCAGTTCAAGATCAGCATAACATGCTGGCCTGACCAGGGCTGCACACATCCCGTGAGGGAAGAACAAAAGGAAAGAAAGCTCCTTTCCTCTGTCTGATTTCCATGTTACTGCAAGTAATTTCCATTCAGGTAGGTGACCATTCCCTGTTTCAAGTGAATTCTTTCTGATTGAGTCTCCCTCTGGACGTGATATACATCTTCATCGGCACCTCTGGTGATGACTGACGTACTGATGTAAGAAACTTCAAAATTCCACATCATACTCAGTGCAGAGAGAAGGAATGGCTTTTTATACCACAGGAAAGAAGCTGAGACAGCTAAGTGAGGGAACAGAATTATTGCGATCAACCCTAGAGTGTTGTTGAGATAGTATTTGGAGTATTGTGTACAGACTTGCTCTCCTTTATAAGGAATAATCCTCTTGGCAGAAAGAGTATAAAGGAATTTCACCAGACTAATTGTTGGGATGATTGTACCATCGGGAGTGCATGAGGATTAATCTGTTGCGCTTTGAAGAATGAGAGGTGATTGCAGTGAAACTTTAGGTGATGGACAGTCACTCATTATATTCCAAACAGAACTAATACGGTGATAAACTCCATGTTTTTTTTACTTTGTTTACATGATTCTCGGTGGCTTAAAAGTCTCTGAGAACGTTCCTCTCACTCCACGCCACTCCCCATTTCGATTGAGAGAGAGAGAGAGCCAGTCTTTAACTAAACTCATCCAACATTAATACAGTGCATTTGGTGTGTGATCATACATAGAACTTCACGTTATCTTCCATCGTGACAGGAGCCACAATACCTTCATTCTAAAACAATTAACTATCCCCATCAGCTTCTGACCCCCACGGAGAACATGGGTCTGTCTTCTTGGATATGAAAGATGCCTCCTTGAGGCTTGGCACAAAACATTTGGCTTTCTTCCTCACTGCCGGCAAAACACGTTAAAGAATCATTTGTACCAAAGACAATGGAGCCACGAGGAACATTGTGAGCAGTCTATGAGTGCAGTCTCTGCTCCATTCGTTTTCCAGTTTGGAGCATCAATGACACCCTCCTATTCCTGTGTAAGTGTCTCGAGGGGTGAATCGTCTCCTCCTGGTTCCATAGAACAGGCTTAGGGGTCTTACTGGACTCTGCCTGTTCCTGTTTAACAGCTCAATGTACTGAGCAGACGCCTCCTCTTCTGTGGAACACGCAGGAGGATTGAATGGGCTGTCCCTCTTCTTGATCAGTCATTTCGATGGGCTGAATAGTTTCCACATATCCGGGTGGTGGAATGAGGTGCTGAATGAGGTGCTGAATGAGGTCCTCTTTTAACTGGAAATGTGCAGTGCCTGGCCGTTCTGTTACATGAAAGTTACTGACACTTTAACAGCACAAACGTGAATGTTCTTTGGGTCTTGCTGAATATGGACACAGACTGGTTCAGGAGCTGAGTGGGGACAAAATGTTCTGAATATTGTGTGATCTTCAGTGATCACTCCGCTTCTGATCTGGGGATAGATGGGGGGCGCTGGGAATGGGGGCACATAGACCTTGACGAAGGAGCTGAAGATGTTTTGTGCTGAGGAAGTTAAGCTGAGGATCTCCTGAAGAGATGTCCCGGGACTGAGAGGATTGTTGGCCACCGACCACAAACATCTTCCTTTGTGCTCTGAAAGACCCCAACTGGTGAGGAGGTTAGACCTGATTCTCATTAAGCTCAAAAAATTAGGTGGTCCCGATGACATCCTCAGTCAACTACTGCCTTGATATCAAGGCCATTCACTCTTTCCTGAGCCCCTGTGTTCACCTCTTGTTCAAATCAATAGGTAATGGTGTATGTGTAGAGTGTTTTCCTCTCACAGAGGGTACTCAATGTCAGAAATTATCTGGACTAGAGAGTTAGGGGAGCTACATCACTGAAAGTATTTAAAGAGGTGGTACATGAATCGTTGACCTGTCAGAGAGCCGAGGAGTGTGAAGAACTGGGCATTAAGGAGGAGTTAATGCTAACAGTAGATCAGCCATGATCGTATACAATGACTTGATCGTCCGAATTACCTATTCCTGTTCCTTATGTTTTCATTTTCTGTAATTTCAATTTAAACGGCTGTAATTTTCCTGGATGTACTGTTATTGTATGTTGTAAACCGAGCTAGCAAAGCATTTTTGTGAGTGAGGTATGGAGCTTTATTCATAACGAATCCTGGTCCAGACCAAGACCAACAAATGAAGCACAAGTTGCAGAGAGGGAGCACTCTGTAAACAGACCAGAGGCGTCTTTCAAAACCAACCTGGATTTCCAAATAACATTTTCCAATCTGTGCGTGACAGTTGTGAGGGATTATTTGAGATCCTGTGTTACTGTGGGCCAGGTATTTGGAGCAAGTGGCCCCCATCTGCACCTTGCAGGAGCTGTGAGAGGCTGAATGCACCACAGTAACCCGGGACTGTGGAGCAAGAGTGGGTCATCAGACACTTTGTTATCACTCTACCATGCACTATGATTTGATTAAGGTCTCAGCAGCACTTTTCTGTTAGTGTACCATTTCCCGACATTCATTTGTCTTTCAAATGTCTTACATAGATAATTTTGAACAAATGGAAATATGCAGATATCACAATATTCTGTGGAAGGGAATTCACACCTTAACAACCCTTTGAGAATCTCTTGTTCGTGTTCTGACCAATGTTGGAGGGTCACTCATATCTTTTCCCACTCCTCTATTGGTGAAAGCAAATTTTAAATGTAACAAGTTGAGTGCTGTGTCCAATGATATAGGTATCGGACTGGGTAATTTTCTGGAAAAATCTGAGACACAGAAAGTTGAACTGTGAACAAATGGTAAAATGATAGAGTGTCTCAAACATGTTTCTGACTTTGAACTTATTCTGCTCACACAAATGTTTGGGAATGCGGATTTCTTCCCAGAACAGTTGGATTTGGCTGAATTCGCTTTGTTTCGAGCTGTACAGAGATTCCTATGAATCCTCATCAGGAATCCTCCACGAGTGGTAAAGGTGACTCAGGATTTTTCTGATCTTACACCTTGTTTTCAGGCAGAACAAAGTAAGAGAGAGAGAGAGAGAGAGAGAGAGAGAGACCAATTGGGTGCGGCTTCTGAAGCAAGTAATATTTTTCTCCGTCTCTGTGCGGAAAAATTCAAGAATATCAACTGAACACCAAACTGGACCATGTGCACTCTCCATGTACATTCTCTGGAATGGATGATAATAGACTGTATGTTATATACAGCATCATTGCTCTTGTTGTGCACAGTGCCTTTCATTAGCAAAAGAAAATAATGTGCCCGTTTTATGATTTGATGAAATGCTTATATGCATCTGCGTAATTTTTTAAAAAATGGGTTGATATCTTCATAATATTTGTGTTAATATCAATGCATCTCATTCAAAAATTATTATCTAGCTTTCGTCTTCTTAACAAGAGAAAATATGTATCCAGCTGAAAGACTTCTCTGAAAATCGTGGTTCAGTAAGATTTCTCATCTAAGATCGAAACAGATAATCCCCGATAACAAAAGGCCTTCATTTCAGGAATGAGTAAAGGGAAGCATCTTTGAACATCTTTGAAAGGAATTGTATCCGTTTTTTTAGTTTAGAGGATCAGAACTGCACCCAGTGTATCTGATATGGTCCAGCAATTCCCTGTACAGATACAGTGAAATATTCCTAATTAAACCCAATGCCCGTTGCCACAAACAGCATCATTCCACTTACCTTCCGAATCACATGCTGCATCTGCAGACAGACTTCATATGATTCATGTACCAAGAATATGAAAAACATCTGCATCACAGAGTTCTGCAATCTCTCTCCATTTAAATTGGTCCCGACTGCAATAGACAACTCACAGTATATTATTTCTGCTGAGGGTGTGCTCACTAACCTTCCCTGTCTACATCATAATGCAGATTCACTCCCTCCATTTGAAGATCTATTGAATGATCATTTTGGTGTACAAGGTAGTTCAGCTTTGCTCCATTCAGTCGCTTTATCCAGATATTTTACACAGATTATTGATCATTGATGACCCTACAGTGATGTCTGAGTCAAAACTAGTTACAGTTTTATTTTTAAAAATCATATATCTCGACTGTCTATTTCCTGTTAGTGACAACATCACTGTTCCTGTGCAGCAGTTCAGGCGGGTTGAATGGCCTCGTCCTGGTCTGTGTAATGTACTCAGCGAGCTGAATTACTTCATCCCTATATTCCTGTGTAATTCATTAGAGGGGCAGAATGGTCTCCTCCCGTCTCATTGTAACGATCCATTCAGGCTGAATTGGATAGTCCTCTACCCTGTGATCGCACTGAGGGGTGAATTGGGGTTGGGTCAGCAGTATATCTCTGTCACTGCTTTGAGGGGTGGATTGAGGAAACAACTCATGAGGTAGGGACAGCAGTATATCTCTGTAACAGCGTCGATGAGTGGATTGAGGTAACAACCCATGGGATAGGGGCAGCAGTATATTCCTGTAATGGCCGGGAGGGTGGATTGATGGAACAACACTTTGGAAAGGGGCAGCAGTTGGCCATTTGGTGGCACCATTCAGAATGCTCATGGTTGATCCGAGTGTGTCTGACCATCTGTTCCCAATAAACATTGACTCTCCTGTCCAGCAAACATCAGTCAAGCTCAAACTAAAATACCTAAATTAGCCGAGTCTTCACTGCTCCCTGAGAATTAGAACACCACAGACAGCACAACAGTAAAGGGAAAGGGACATCCTTCTTTCATTGTGGGACACATTTTTTAAAAACTGTTTTCAAATCACTGCCCCTTTTCGGATATAGTGGTACAATAACTAGGAATAGACTTTAACCATTCTGCCCTCCAGTCTTTTCCCACATTATCACTGACTGTTTCCAATCAAATATGATGCTGCTGCTGTCTCAGGAAGAGAATACCTGATAGCATAACACCACACGAGCATTAAAAAAGGAGCAGAATTAGACCATTTGGCCCATCGAATCTGATATACCATTCAGTCATTTCTAATGTTCCTCAACATCATTCTCCTACTTTCTCCCTAGAATCCTTGATCTCCTTATAAATCAAAAACTTATTTATTTGTGTCTTAATGGCATTCGTATCTGTGTCTTAATGTGCATTTATGTGCGTGTGTGTCCATGTGCTTGTTACTTTTGTATTTGTGTGACTATGTCGGTCTGTCAGCCTGTTGTTTCTATCTGCGTTTGTGTCCAATTGTGTGTGACTGTTTATGTCTTTATGTGCTTCTCCATGTGTGCATGCTTATCTCCTTGTATGCATTGTGCATGTTAGTATATTGGGGTATTTACCAATGTGTCTGTTTATTTCAATGCCTGCATCTCTGTGCAATGCGATGTCTGTTCTTCTGCGAGTGAGACAGATGAGATTGGAACTAACAGTAGGTTTGAATTGAGAATTGCTCCTTCCTGAACACTGCTCCTTATTCGGTTGCTGGGACGTGGATGTTTCAGTTACTCCACACAAGGCGTCCTGGTCCTCTCTGGAGCTCTCCAGGATCCTCCCCACATATCAGGGTAGGGGGATGAGGGAACGGATATCCGGCACTCCAGCAGCTGGCTTGGCCCTTTCTGTCCTATTCCAGGCTGTTGGGAGTGCATGGTCCTGCTTTTAGTGCTGGGGTAGGTGAGGTGTGACATGGTGAGGTGGCCGGAGGGAGTCTGTCCATAGTGTTGTATCCATGTAATACTATTAGTGTGCGGGGCTATTGCATCAGGGACAGAAAATGTGGGGGAGGGAAGGTGATGAATTCATCAGTGAGGGTGGTCGTGCTTGAGCTTTATTGGAGTTAGAGCATGAGCCTTGGTCGAGGGTAGGTGCTATAAGAGACATACAGTGAGTGTGAGGGAGCAGTGAGAATATACGGTGACACTTATCCTGACAGAGCGGGGTGGATATTGATGCTTGTCGTATTGCTGGACATGTCTGTAGATCATCTAAGCATCGAGGTGAGCCTCCCCGAATGTCTTATCCAAGTCTATCACTAATAACGACACAGGCTCTGTCCCTCAGATTCCACAGAATGCGTTTGGGTGGGTCTTACGAATAGCAAGGAGAAACAAACTTGTTTTGTTATATATCTGAACCAAAACTGTCACGCATATATTTTGCATCATATGCTCTGGAAATTATATATGCAACTATATGCAAACGGAAGCTATGACATACTGATATTATCACTGGGGTCTTAACCCAGAGACCCAGGTAATGTTCTAGGGCCATGGTTTCAAATCCTGCCATGGCAGATTGTGGAATTTGAATTCAATAAGCATCTGGAATCAAGGGTTGATGATGATCAGGAATCCATTCCTGATTGTTGGAAAAACTCATCTGGTTCACTAATGTCCTTTAGGGAAGGAAACGGCTGTTCTTACCTGGTCTGGCCTGCATGTCACTCCAGATCCAAGGCAACGCTGTTGACTCTTAACTGCCGTATGGCATGGCCAGTAAATGCTGGTTATCCAGCTAAGCCCTCATTCTATGAATGAGGAACAAATACTCGTGGGTTCTGCAGTAATAATGAATGGTGTCAAGTTGCATCGAAACTGAGTTAACTAAGTGACTGCTAATGTTGTGAAAAATAAATTCCATAAGTGCATATCAGGTAGGTTGGAGAGTATGTTGTGAACCAAACTAGAGAGCAGATTATTTCGGATTTGGTGTTGTGTGATACTGATTAAGGATGATCAGCCATGATTATATTGAATGGTGGTGCAGGCTCGAAGGGCAGAATGGCCTACTCCTGCACCTATTGTCTATTGTCTATTATCTATTGTGTGGTCGGAAGGACGAATTACTAACCTTGCTCTGAAGCAGCTTTGGAGGAATAGTGACATTAATATGTTGTATTTTACACGGCGTCTGTATTCAATGTGGAATGTGTGAACATACTGGTCAAACATCATGGAAGCCCAGAGGTTAGAGGGTCAAGTTCACTCCAGTGAATTGGGAAAGTACAATATAACATTCAGTAGGAGAACAATGGTTGTTAGACCCATATAGTCTTA
The DNA here is from genome assembly GCF_047496795.1 of Chiloscyllium punctatum. Classification (NCBI taxonomy): domain Eukaryota; kingdom Metazoa; phylum Chordata; class Chondrichthyes; order Orectolobiformes; family Hemiscylliidae; genus Chiloscyllium; species Chiloscyllium punctatum. The sequence continues at coordinate 40,167,869 of NC_092759.1, read as the reverse complement.
CAGCACGGAGACAGGCCATTCGGTCCAAACTGGTCCACTTCGAACAAAATGTCCATTTACACTAACCCCATTTCACTGCCATTTCCCTGTATCCTTCTAATCCTTTCCTACCTGTGTCTTTGTTCAAATGTATTTTAAATTTTGTGAATGTACCCGCCTCAACCACTTCTGCTGGCAGCTCATCCCATATGCAGACCACCCTGTGTTTAAAAGAAATTGCCCTTCAGGTTCCCTTTTACTCTTTCCCCTCTGACCTTAATTTGATGCCCTCTAGTCAGTTATTGCCCAATCCTGGGGGAAAAAAATAACTGAGTGCATTGACTCTACCCATGCCTCCCCTGACCTTATACACTACTATCAGATCCCCCTCAGCCTCATACATTCTAAAGTAAAAACGCCGAGCTTGTTCAACCTCTCACTATAGGTCAGACCATTGATTCTTGGCAACATCCTTGTAAATTTCTTCTGCACTCTTTCCAGTTTAATAACATCCTTCCTCGAGCAAAGTGAACAAAACTGAACATGATGCGACAAGTGTGGACTCGCCAACATCTTGTATAACTGCAACCTAACTCTCTAATTTTGATACTCAGTGCTCCAACTGTTGAAGGCCTGTGAGTCAAAAGCCTTTTTCAGTGCCTTGTCTACCCGGGACTCCACTTACAGAGAACCGTGCACCTGAACGCCAAGGTTACTCTGTTCCCCTGCACTCCTTAAGGCCCTGCCATTCACCATGAAACTCCTGCCTTGATTGAACTTTCTAAAATGCAAGAACTTACACTTATCTGAATTAAACTCCATTTGCCATTTCTCGGCCCACTTCCCCACCTGATCAAGGTACTGCTGTAATTTCTGAGATTTCTGATCACCTTCCTCACTGTCCACGATACCACCTATTTTAGTGTCACCTTGAAACTTACAAATCATGCCTGTACATTCTCATCTAAATCATAGATATGTGTAGTATATGAATATATGGGCCCAGCACCGATCCCTGAGGCATTCGACTCATCACAGGCCTCCAGTCCGACAAGCATCATTCCACGATTAACCTCTTCTTCCTATCATCAATCCAATTTTGGACATAATTTGCCAGCTCCCCCTCAATTCCATGTGATCTAACCTTCCAGAGCAGCGTACCATGTGGAACCGTATTGAAGGCCTTACTGAAATCCGTATAGACTATACATACAACCATGCCCTTGTCAAAGTTACTGGTCACTTTATCAAAGCAGTCTTACAAATTTGTGAGTCATAATCCCCCATTCACAAGGCCCTGTCTTTCCAAGTGCATGTATATCTTCTCCCTCAGAATCTTCTCAAGTAACTTAGCTGCTACAGATTTTAGGTTTACTGGTCTATAATTCCCCGTTTTTTATTTGTAGCCCTTCGTGAATAACGGCACAGCATTCAATACCCTCCAGACCTCCAAGACCTCACCCATTGGCGACCGATGATGCAAAAGTACCAAACAGGGCCCCTGCTATTTCTTTCCTGTCCTCCTGCAGTGTTCCTGAATACATATGGTCAGGACCAGGAGATTTATAGAAGTACTACAGAGTCTGAAAAATATGTCTATTTATTTCAGGTAAAACACCCAAGAGTGAGAAAGTGAGTTAACAATGATTAGCATAATAAATGAAAGATTACATGAATCACAGGAAGTGACATGAGAAGAATTCCGCACATTGTGGAATCCTGAGAAATCTCAGAAATTTACGATCCAGAAAAGGGGGGCAATGAAACGGGTAAGGAAATCAAAAAGCGACCATGCATGCAAACAAACAGTAACACATACTAAATAAATCTATGATCTATATTTCAAAGGGGAAAAAAAAGCATAGTCAAATGTGGAAATCTGCAATCAGGCGAGACGAGCTTATTATGGATAACAGGGAAATGTCCAAGCAAATAACCAGTTACTTTGCATCTGTCTTCATGGAGGAAGATGCAGAAAATCACCCAGAAATTCGACATCATCATATAGGACTTGTGGATCGAAAGACATAAAGTCAATTTATATTAGTAACAAGGCTTTACTTGAACATACAGCTGGATTGAGCATTGCTAACCTTGACAAACCAGATCGGTAGTGATCCAAGCATCTACAAAGGGAAGAAGAGATAGTGTGGAGAACTGCAGACCGATTAACTTGACATTTGTGGGGAAACTGTTTGAATCTATTATATAGGATGTGATATTCGTTATTTAGAAATTAACGGCAACATTGGAGAGAATCAGTATGTATTTCTGAAAGGGAAATCATACTTGATAAGCTTTGGAATTGTTTGAAGTTGATTCTTACAGTATAGATAATGGGGAACCGGTACAATTGGCATATTTTAGATTATCAGAAGGCTTTCTATAAGAACTCACACAATGAGTTTGTAAATGCAATGAATGTGAAGGGTATTTGGAGGAATATATGCAAGTGGTAAGTTAAAGTTTGAATTGCCTTCCTTTAAAGGAGTCAGTATATAGATGTAAAGACATGTTGAAGCAGTTTAACAGCGTGTTGGTGAGTACTGTACCTGGAATATTGAGTACAGTTTTGGTCACCAAATATGAGAAAGAATATACTGACCACAGAGGATGTTCAATGGACATTCTCCAGATTAATCCTTCAATTGGTGAGATTGCGTGATGAGGAAACTCGGCCTGTGTTCTCTAGAGTTTCAAAGAATGAGAGATGGATCACTGTAAAATTTATAAAAGTCACAAAACATGTGACAAGTTGGAAATTAACAGGATGTTTCTCCGGATGCCTAATACACAATCAAGGGAAATAATGGAAGGATAAAGGACGGATCATTTAAGGCTACAATAAGGAGGAAATTCTGCACGCGTAGGGGACTAACTAACACAGGGGCATGGAAACCTGCTGGCAGGTCAAGATTAGGGAGAATTCCAAGATAATATCCAAGTGTGTCCAGCGGAACAGAATGACCAGGGAACAGGTAGGACTCATTAGTGACTTGCCAAATTGCATCCAAATGAAGTTTAGTGGTAGGAGACACATGGTGGTCGTTGACTGCTTGTGTGACTGGAGGCCAGTGTCCAATGGTATACCACAGGGATCGGTGCTGTGTCCCTTATTAGTTGTGATTCGGAGGTGCTGGTGTTGGACTGGGTGGACAATGCTAAAAATCGCATAAAATCAGATTATAGTCCAACAGGTTTATTTGGCGGCACTACCTTTCGAAGTGCTGCTTCTTCATCAAAGCGCACAATCACCTGATGAAGAAGTAGCGCTTCGAAAGTTAGTGCCTCCGAACAAACCTGTTGGACTCTAACCTGATGTTGTGTGATTTTCAACTTTAATATTTGTGGTACTCATTAATGATGTCGCTGTGAATATGGACGGGGGTGTGGAGTGTGATAAGTCTTTGATACGCAGATTGGCCGGTTGGTTGGCAGTGAGGAGATAGGCTTTAAGTTACGGGAAGATACAGATGGAATGGTCAGCTAGGAAGATCAATGGCAGATGGAATGTAACCCTGATAAATATGAGGTGATGCATTTTGGAAGAAGGAACCAGACGGGGGAGGACTCAATGAATGGCAGCACATTAGAAAGGTGTTTCTCCACACATTCCTGTATGTGATGGACTGGTTACTACACAATTTCGGAAAGCATAGGGGACTGTAAACATAACCTTGATTCATTGAGGCATAGATTATCGGAGCTATGCGGAACTTTGGTGATTCCAAGATGGAATACTGTGTGTAGTTCTGGGAACCACATTACAGGAAGCATGTGACTGCACTGGAGGGGGTGCAAAGGAGATTCACCAGGTCGTACTCTGGGATGGAGCATATCATCTATGGAGAGAGGCTGGATAAGCTTGGGTTGTTTAGTTTGGAGGCGAGGAGGCTGAGGTGGATGGACAGCAACTTTCCCTTTTAGTCAAAGGGCTACACTTTTAAAGTGAAGGGTTTGGGGTTTAGTGAGGATTTGAGGATTGCTTTTCACCCAGAGTGTGTTGGGATCTGAAATGCTTTTCTTGAGAGGTGAGTTGTCATGGTTACCTCAAAACCATGAGACAACACACGGCAGTGCACTTGAAATGCCTTAAGATTCACGGCTACAGATATTGTGTCATTAAGTGGGTCTAATGTAGACCGTGCTGTATTTCTGATTGGACACAGTCTTTGCTTCTGTGATTGTATGGCTGTGGAAGGCCAATCACTGAGTACCTTAAAATAGGAAATGATAGGTTTCTGAAGAATATCTTAACAAAGTTTATAAGACAGAACTTGTAATATTTTCTGAAAATATGTTAATGGCAAAATTAAGGGAAATAAATGTGCAGCTTTCCTACAGTTTGATACCAGATAATTGAGGACTGCGAAATAGCAGAACTATGGAGCAAATACTTCATTTATGCCTTCACAGAAGAAAGCAAAACAAAAAAGAAAACTTCCTAGTAATACGAAGGAACCTTATTCTGGTGAGAAAAAGGGAATAGAATTAAATTATCAACTAAACAGTTTGGAGAAAGTATCGGACTGAAATTAATGGGCATAGACAACGTCAACAGAGATTCATGAAATAGGAATCATATTTGAGAAAGTGGCTTTTAGCAAAATTATGTAGAAGCTATCATTGAAATACGAATGGAATCTCAGAAAGATTTTTGATAAAGCCCCAAGCCTATTGTGCAAATTTGAATCCTGTGGGACTGGGGCTAATACATGGACATGGTTCTCGAAGGACAGAGTTGGCAGGAAACAGTGAGTAGGAATAAAACAACTTTTTTTAAAATGGAAGGCTAGGAGTAAACAGCAAGGATCGTGGCTTGGGCGCCAACTATTGCCAATGCGCATCATATATTTGGTTGAGTGTCTCAAATGCAATATTCCCAAGTTTGCTTGCAGCACTAAACAATGTCAGCTTGTGAGTGGGTGACGAGGATGTAAAAAAGCTCCAAGGTGATTGAGACAAGTGAAATGACTGGGCAAATACATGGTAGATGGAGATCAATGGGAGAGATGAGATGTTATGTACTTTGATGGGAACAATAGAGTGGCAGCCGATCATTTGAAACGGGAGTGGTTGAAAAATGTTGCTCTGTAAAGGAACTTAAGCTGCATTTTTGTTTATTTCTGTGCAGCCCCCGAGTCCATGTAAGGCAATGAGTTCTGAATCCAGGAGTCAATACTGGGAATGGCATTGGCACGCTGACCAGTGTATATAGACCCAGCAAGTGGGGAGCTGTAACATTGAAAGGAATCTGGTTCTCCCTGTGCACCAGTCACTGAAAGCAATATTTCAGGAGAAGCAAGTAGGGAGGAAGAAAAATGCTGTATTCAACTTCATTTCAGGGGGAGTTGAGTACAAGAGTAAGAGTATCTTACTGCAGCTTTACAGGGCCTTGGTGAGACACCATCTAGAACATTTTGCAGCATTGTGTGCAGTTTTGTTCTCTGTTCCTAATAGAGGACAATCCTGACATTGAGAGAGAGCAGTAAAGGATGAGCAGAATGATCTCTGGGATTACAGACTTGTTATGGGATCTGAGTTTGGAGGGACTGGACTTGTGTTCCATGCGGTTTAGGAAAATGAGTGGAGATCTCAGTGAAATATATAACACTCTGATTGGGTGAGACAGATTGGAAGCAGGGATGATAATTCCCCTGGCTCGGATGAATCAAGGAAGGGGCCACAGTATCAGGTACAGACAGGCCGCTTTGCATTGAGGTGAGAATAAATGTCTGCACTCTGAGACTGGCGAACCAGGGGCACTCTCTCCCAGATCAGGCTGAGAAATCATGATGCTGAATATAAATAAGGATTTCTGGAAATTAAAGGGATAGGGATAGAGCAGGAGTACGGTGTGAAGATAGAAGATCATTATCAGTTCAGGTTACTCTCCAATAACACGGTAACTGTGTTTCTGTGCAACACTGCGTTGCCGAAAATCGTGCAATATTAATAATAGGGTCTATGGAAAAAGAGGGTAAGGGGCGAACCCCAAAAAAATCAGTAAAAACCAAAAATTAAATTTGGCCTAACCCACATACTAGGACAATCTAAATAAATCTTTAAATCACATGTTGTAATGGAACAGTGCCGTAAATGTAACACTTTCACACTACAGTCACTCACTGGAGCACTGTACCTTTCACCAGAAAGCACGTGGGGCTGAATAACCACGTGATGCCGATGGGGAATTCCGGGCCTCCTCAAAATTCTCTCCACAGTTTGAAATAAAGTTCTTTCTAAATGTAGTCTACAATTTCCAGTTTCAGGCTCAGTTTCAAGGCTTCCTGAGCGCATTGCATTCCTGTTTTAGCTGACCACATTGTTTGTCACATTTTGCAGAGAGAGGATCTTGAGGCAGGGTTTTGCTGTTCAGCTGGTTCCCGGCAAGGAATCGCGTCACAGTGAACGGGAATTCACTTTATAGAAAAAAGATTCACGAATCACATTGCAGCCAAATTGTATTTAATCAACCCGTGTTATCGGAGACCTGCCTGTATATTGAATGGAGGAGCAAAACTGTTGGGCTGAAGGCACTACAGCAGTTCGCATTTTATATTTCACAATGTTTAAACATATTAAGGGATATGATTATTGTCTGGGGAAAACTGCACTGAGGAGATGTTCGGCCATTAACTAGCACAGGGAAATCTTAATGTGTTGCATGACCTACTCCTCTCACAATGTTTCTGTGCAGTGTGTGGGAAAGCTCTGCAAATATTGTCACAAATTCTCAACTATTAGGAAAGAGGTCTCTGCAGGGTCGACCGAAACCATTTCCTTTTTCCCATTTCCTTTTCTAATAACGAGGCTGGGGCCTGGTGTTCGGTACGGGTTTATCATTTAAGACCTCAGTGCAGTTTGATATACTTGAGTATCTTGCTTGGTCCATTCAGAGATCATTGAAGAGTTTATCACATGGCTCTGTGTCTGGAATCACTTTTAGCCCATACCAGGTCAGCACGGGAGATTCACTTCCTGAAAGTACATTGGGGAAGGAAATCGAAGTTTACAACTGATATTGAACACAAGATCACGATGACAGACACCAGATTTTAGATCTTGATATTTTATTAATTGGTTTTAATTTGCACCAGCTCCAGAGTATTAGCCTGGTCTAAGTTAGTAATCCAGTGACATTTCCACAGCAGCACCATCTCCACATGTGGACCTATCGGAAACCACACTGAGCAGATTACTTCTGTGCTGCTTGACCGCTCTGTCAAATTAGAACACCCACCAATTTAACTGTCGTGTTGGGATTGAAGGATAGTAAAGAGTCAGATTGCAGCAATCCTCCTATTAGCGGATTGGATATAGTTGAGTAATTTTCCACATTGACAGGGAGATGTCGGAGTTGGAGCTGGAATAAACAGCTTTCCCAGGGACACAGCTTGTTGTGCAGCACAAGTCTTCAGTCCTATCGCAGGAATGGTGCCAGGGCCCACTGCATTAGTCGTATCTACAGTGTTCAGCTATTTTTTTCATTTCACGTGAAGTGACTTGAATTGGTTGAAGACTGACATCTGTGATTCTGTGGGCATCATGGTGAGGGTGAGGTGGATAACCGACTCAACACTTCTGGCTACGGATAGTGCAGATACGACATCTTTTACACTGACGTACAGGGCTGTTCCATTATTTAGGGTGCGGATATTTGTGGAGTCCTCTCTTCCAGTAAGTTGTTTAATGGTCCATTGATTTCAATGCATGGATTTGACAGGCCGACAGAGCTGAGATCTGATTTGTTAGTCTTGGGATCATCTCTCTCTCTGTATCAGATGTTAGTCCTGCTGTTTGTAATGTCAAGTGCGGTAGCTTTAATTGGGTTGTCATCAGGTTTAGATGCACGCGATTCCGACCCGTCCATGTTCACCCACACTCGTCACTGACCCATGGATCGGCTTGATGGAAATGGCAGACGGATGGACTATCCTGGGGGAAAAGTTACAGATTGTCATTGAAATCTACAGCATCAGATGATAACCCAGTTTTAGCTGCAATATCTACAATTCAATTCTACTGACTGCCCCCCCCCCCCATTCACACCGAGACCCATTCACCCATCAGCCCTGTATTCAGTGACCTACTCTGGTTTCTGATGCGGAAATACTTCCATTCTCATATTCTCATTCTGCTGGAAATCTTTACTTGGTTTCACGCCTCCAAATTTTTACATAAACAATATCCATTTAAGGTATTAATCTGAATCTTTTCCTTGCAGTAAAGCCATCTTCTGTATTTGAAGTGAATGTGTTTCCTTCTGTTTTTTTCTCCCTGACCATGATTCAGAGCTCTGCAGTATCAGTGATGCCAGCCTTATGCAGTTTCAGAGTCAAGGAACTTGTCACCATGCGTTACTGTTCAGTTCCCAGTGTACAACGCTCCATGTTGGACAGGATGTTTGGGCATTTTTGACAATATATCTTTGGAAATTGTTCATAAACAGAAATTGCTGAAGAAATTGCAAAAGATGTTGCAGAATTTTCTGAAGTGAATGCAGAGTTAAACTTTCAGGTCCAGTGAACCTTATATAAAGGTTTTTTATTTTTATTTCCAGTATCCATAATTATTTATTTAATTGAAAAATTGTTCGGCTCCTATTCATTTCTAGAGAAACTCAGCAGGTCTGTCAACATCTGCAGAGAAAGAGAAACAGAGTTAGCGTTTCCAGTCCAGTGTGACAATTCTTCAAAACTGAATACAATTGCAAAATGGCCTTTTAATCACTTGCCAGATGCAGAGGATGGGTGGCAGGGAAAAGAGGGTGTGGCAAAAGATAAACGGGCTTTCAGCAGTGGTGAACGAAAATATTTTGTATAACGGGTCGAATTTAAGGTGTGAATGGGGGAAAGGGGTTCTCTCTATTGAATGCAAGATAAAGAAGACACAACCACACAAAGTTATACGGAGGCCAGGAGGGAGAATGTTGACCATGTGGTATTATATAAATCAGGCCACAGATATGTTTTCACTGTCATCATCATCACCCCCTTTAGATAAAGGAATTCAGGCGCGTGACTTCTTATTGGCACGAGTAAGCGTTTCATGCTGCCTTAGTATTGTAATATGGAGAAAAACAAATCACAGTATGACGTTTGGGCTCAGTATTGGTAGATGTCATTTTTAATATTGTTTCAATTTTGCAGTGCTTATCTTTAAACGCTTATTCTTGAAGTTAGCATCAGATGGAGTGTAGGATGTTGAGGAGTGACATTATAAAAACTTATAAAATCATGAGAGGTATGGATAGGGTGAATAGCCAAGGTCTTTTCCAAAGGGTAGGGGAATCTAAACAGAGGGAATAGGTTTAAGGTGAAAGAGGTTAGATTTAAAAGGGACTAAGGGGCAGCTTTTGTACACAGAGGGCGGTGTGGGTATGGAATGAGCTTCCAAAGGAAGAGTGGGAGATGCAAGGACAGCTGCAACATTTAAAACTCATTTGGACAAACATATGAATGGGAAACATTTAGAGGCACATGGGCCTAATGAAAACAGATAGGACTAGTACCGTTTGGAAAACCTGGCAAGCATGGACATTTAGAAAAATTTACGCAGAGTCAGGGTGGTTTTGTGAAAGGGAAATGATATTTTGCCCTGTAAAATCATGCAAAGATTTTCTGGAGATGCCTGTAAATGTAACAAGTGGACTTGATAAAGGGGATCTGGTGGACACGAGGCTTTCCAGAGGTTTTCCACAAGATATTACAAAACAAAAGTTCTTACTCAAAACAGAAGCTCTAGGACGTCGGATACTGTATTAACATGGGATGATGATTGTTTAACACAGAAATCGGAGAGTCAGGATTAATGGATCTTTATGATAAAGGTTTATCTGCTGGTGTACCACAAATATCAGTCTGATGGCATCAGTTATTTGCAATCTATGCTGACAGCCTGAAGGAGGGAGCTGAGTGCAATATACATCCGAGTTTGAGGATGACACTGAGAATCAAAAGGCAGGCTGTTACTTAATGGAGAGGACTTCCAGAAAAGGAACAGTAAAGGCATTGGAGTCTTCCTGTGTATAAAACATAAAGTCAGCATGATGATGCAGCAAGGAACTCGGTTGGTTCATTAGGGGGTTTCCTGGGAAGGAAGGGTTGTGTTATTGAGAATCTCTGAGATGGTGAAGCGTTAATTCATTGGGGTTGAAATGAATGAGGAGTGATACTGCTCAAACATACAAGACACAGAAGAGGTTGGAGAAGGTAGATGTTGAGAAGTTGTTTCCATTGTTGGGCAAAGTGTTGAACTCGATGATATAGATACCGAATAAGGAACATCGATTTCAATCTGAGATGCAGGGTCATGTCTTCTCTCCGAACGTAGTGAATGTCTCGAATTCCCTAACTCAGAGAGGTGTGGAGTGATACAAGGAGTCGGCAAGAGAGTTGAGTTGAGCCCTGGAGTAGATCAGCCATGTTCTTATTAAATGACAGGGTTAGTTTGAGGGGCTGATTGACCTACTCCTGTTCCTATTTCTTAATTTCACATGTTATTCTTTTGGAAAGTAACGGGTTATTTTGCTGGAAATCGTGTTGTACAATGTTGCATTCAGGGAGAGCAGAGGAATTGTTGTTTTAACCCTAGGTGGGGTATGTAGCTGTATTCCCAGCGTATCTGGGTCTGCAACATGACCCACAGCTGGAGCAGAAGTTACAAAGAGGGGAAGCCTGGAAACAGGGATTGGGGGTGGGGGTGGTGGTCACTTCCTGATCCAGTCTGGATTTTCCAAGTACATTTCCAAAACTACACCTAACCATCGGAGTGGCTTCGATCGGCCCCTGTTTAGCATGTCCGAGGGCTGAATGGAACATCAGAACATAGGGCTGAGGGACACAAGTGGGCCATTCGGCCCTTTGACACTACTCCACTAATAAATGAGGTCATGGCTCATCTCATTGAGGTCCTAGCTGCACTTTTCTTTCCATGCACCTTCAAAGATGATAGGCATTTCCAAAATCCTGGCTAGGTCGGATAGCTGTTATTAACATGAATGTCCTTCCTCATTTCCTACACCCCGTGTGAATGCTTTTTTTTGATGTTTCCCAGACAGATGAGGCATGTGGGCTGCTCTGTGGCACAGTGGTTAGCACTGCTGCCTCATACTGCCAGTGACCCGGTTCACTTCCCACCTCAGGCGACTGGCTGCGTGGAGTTTACACATTCTCCCCGTGTCTGCGTGGGTTTTCCCTGGGTGCTCCGGTTTCCTCCCACAGTAGAAAAATGTGCAGGTTAGGAGAATTGGCCACGCTGAATTGCTCGTAGTGTTAGGTGAAGGAGTAAATGTAGGGGAATGGGTGTGGGTGGGTTGTGCTTCGGCGGGTCGGTGTGGACTTGTTGGGCAGAAGGGCCTGTTTCCACACTGTAAGTAATCTAATCAAAGGTTTTTTTTGAAAAAAAATGGCTGGTTTAGCTCTTTTATTTGGCACCATAAGCGATTCTTTATCAAGCTAACAGAATTGCAACTGCCCCAAAGATTGTGAGGAGTTGATCTCCCCGACTAAGAGCAATCAATTAAGATTTTTTTCCAACGTATTTGAGTGCCTGGGCCGCTGTGGTCTTGGCGTCAATATGGCTAGACATTGAGCCCTCTCAGACAAATTGAACCCTTTTAGTCTGTTGTTCTTAGATAAATTGACAACGTTTATGGAGTATTGTCAGAAACTAATGATGATCAATACTGTTAAAGCATGAAGGACAATCCGTCAGATTGAGGGCAATACAGCCAAAACCATGTTTCTTAACCCCTATAATTGGTATACCAGGTTGTCAACCAGGGATAATTGATTCCAGGTGTAAACTGTGGGCAGCGAGGGGGATACCTTGCTTCCGTGATTTAGAATTAGTCGAAGCCCTGCAGTGTGGAATCAGGTCCTTGGGCTCAGCAAGTCCACTTCGACCCTCTGAAGAGTGACCCACTCAGACCCATTCCCCTACCCTGCTATATTTACCCTGGTTAATGCCCCAACTTACAGATCCTGGAACACTATGAGCGATTTAGCAATGACCAATTCATCTAACCTGCACATCTGCGTGACTGTGGGAGGAAACCTACGCAGACACAGTTGAGAATATACTAACTCCGCACAGCCAGTCACCCCAGGCTGGAACCAAACCCATGACCCTGATGTTGTCAATCAGCAGTGCAAACCACTAAGCCACCACGTGTTACTTGAGGGAGAAACAATTATATCATTTGGTCAAATAATTCGTAAGTATGGGCTACCTAGTAGAGACTCCTTCTGTTTTTTCCCAAATTAGAGATTTGATTAAGAAATTACTTTTAACAGACACTTATAGATCCGATATAGAGAAGTGGGTTCTTACTGCTAAGAATACACTCTCTGTCAGTACCCTTTATCATTAGTTGGATAGTGTCCGCTCAGACAAGACTGTGCAGCTTCGTGACGTCTGTGCGAGAGAGTTGGGGGTTCAGATCTCTTCGGAGACATGGGAGGATATTTGTGAAAATGCTCTAAGGATTTTGATCTGAAATAGGACCCATTCCATGCAGTTGAAAATTCTTCACAGCGTCTATCTGACCCCAGATTTTCTCTCAAAATTCAAAGTTGGATTATCTTCAGCGTGTCCTAAATGGAGAATGACTACAGGCACTCTTACTCATTGCATGTGGTCCTGCTGCAGGCTTCGTATATATTGGAGCTCTGCGATAGGTGTGGTAGAGTGGGTCTTGGGGCCCGAATTGGAGGTGGACCTGGTTTCTCTTTTCCTGGGCCTGCCCAGAGTATCTTACACAGATGCACATGGGAAAAAAATATTTTTGGGGGGGCTTACTTTCTGGGCTAGGGAAAATATTATGTTGTGTTGTATGTCTGAAAACTACCCGGATCTGTTGGGACTTTGTAAACTCATCATGGAGAATATCCCTTTGGACTTTCATACCAGCATGGTGCAACAGAAAAACAGAGATTAATATAAGTCATAGAGTCATAGAATCATAGAGATTTACAGCATGGAAACAGACCCTTTGGTCCAACCCGTCTATGCCGGCCAGATATCCCAAACCAATCTAAACCCACCTGCCAGCACCCGGCCCATATCCCTCCAAACCCTTCTTATTCATTTACCCATCCAAATGCATCTTAAATGTTACACTTGCATCAGCCTCCCCGACATCACCTGGTAGTTCATTCCATACATGTACCATTCTCTGTATGAAATAGTTGCCCTGTAGTTCTCTATTATATCTTTCCCCTCTCACCCTAAATTTATACCCTCTCGTTCTGACGCCCCGACCCCTGGGAAAAGACTTTAACTATTTACCCTATCAATGCCCATCACAACTTTGTAAAACTCTATTATGTCAGCACTCAGCCTCCGACGCTCCAGTAAAAACAGCCCCAGTCTGTTCAGTCTCTCTCTATAGCTCAAATCCTTGAAACGCTGGCAACATCCTTGAAATCTTTTCTGAACCCTTTCAAGTTTCACAACATCTTTCCGATAGGAAGGAGACCAGAATTGCACGCACTATTCCAACACTGGCCGCAACATGATCTTACAACTCCTGTACTCTATACTCTGACCAATAAAGGAAACGCCTTCATCACTATCCTATCTACCTGCAACTCCCCTTTCAAGGAGCTTTGAACCTGCACTCCAAGGTCTCTGTTCAGCAACACTCCCTGCGACCTTACCATTAAGTGTAAAAGTCCTGCTAAGATTTTCTTTCCCAAAATGCAGCACCTCGCATTTATCTGAATCAAACTTCATCTGCTACTTCTCAGCCCATTGACCATTTGGTCAATCTGAGCTGACACTCTCCGCTATCCACTACACCTCCAATTTTGGTGTCATCTGCAAACCTACTAATTGTACCTCTTATGCTTGCATCCAAATCATTTATGTCAATGACAAAATGTGGTGAATTCTGCACCGATCCTTGTGGCACTGAACTTGTCACAGGCGTCCAGTCTGAAAAACAACCCTTCACCATCACCCTATGTTTTCTACCTTTGAGCCAGTCCTGTATCCAAATGGTTAGTTCTCCATGTATCTAACCATGCCATTCAGTCTCCCATGGGGAACCTCATCAAAACCTCAAAACCCTTACTGAAGTCCATATAGATCACATCTACCCCTCTGCCCTCCTCAATCCTCTTTGTTACTTCCTCAAGAAACTAAATCAAGTTTGTGAGACATGATTTCTCATGCACAAAGCCATGTTGATTATCCCTAATCAGTCTTTGCCTTTCCAAATACAAGCACATCCTGGCCCTCACGATTCCCTCCAACAACCTGCCCATCACCAACGTCAGGCTCACTGGTCTATAGTTCCCTGGCTTGTCCTTAACACCCTCCTTATACAATAGCACAGCGTTAGCGAACCTCCAGTCTTCCGGCACCTCACCTGTGACTATCCATATTACAAATATCTCAGCAAGACGCCCAGCAATCACTTCTCTAGCTTCCCACACAATTCTGGGGTCACCTGATCAGGTCCTGGGGATTTATCCACCTTTACCCGCTTCAAGACATCCAGCACTTCCTTGTCTGTAATATCGACATTTTGCAAGGTGTCACCATATATTTCACTACAATTTATATCTTCCATATCATTTTCCACAGTAAATACTGATGCACAATACTCGTTTAGTATCTCCCCCATACCTCATGTGTTAGGAAGAATATTCTGTTGTGTTGGATGTCTGAAAACCCGATTGGGTCTATTGGGTCGTTGTAAGCTCGTCGTGGAGAATATCCCTTTGGACGTTCTCATTAGTATGGTGCACCGAAAAGCAGAGATTTATGTAAGATATGGCAATCCTTTCTGGATTACCACGATGCAGGCTTATTTGCCACTCTAAATAGGTCTTTTTATATAGCCATGATGATATTGTCTAATGAATCACATATTAGGAACTATGAATGTATGAATGTGTATCAGTTGATGCTTTCGAAGAACGAGAGCTATCACTTTGTTATTATTTATTTATTATTTATTGTTTATTTTTGTTTTTCTTCTGTCCGTTTAGAGACTTTAATTTATTTTGTATGTACATGCACATGGGTGTAATTTTGTTCAGTTATTTGAGGTGTTTTGTTATTGGTTTAATATAATAATAAAAATATCTTTTTCAATAAAACATTTTGCTAAAAATTAAAATGCTAATATGGATAGATTAGAGTCCCAAATAACTCTCATTAGAGAGACCACTTGTGGTGGTTTACGTTGAAGGTCACCACACGGGTGATAGGGTAAGTTTGAGAGAGGATCCCCTTCATGATAACCTTTGGGGAATTGTGGGGAATAAAACCTCCGCTGGTGGACTCCCTCTGCATCACAAACCAACCATCCAACCAACTGAGTGGGAGACTGTGTAACTGCCACGCACAGAATCAGCCGCAGAAAAAGGGCAAGAGAAATTTTAATGACAAGGAAAAAGGTGTATTTGATATAAAAATGTTCTCTGCTAGAAATTGTACTTTATAATGAGACAAGTGTTTGGAAGTTGTCTTTGGCTGAATACAATAAGGTGAGACAAGTAAAATAACCAGAATGACTAATTGTGATTGGATATCGATAACCATAAAATAAGTCAATGTTTTTGATTGGTCTGTGGAAAGCTTGCTGACTGTTGCATGAATTTATAAATCAGATGAAATATATTGAAAGGAGAGTCCGTCCCCATGGGAAATGCCTTCTGAACACATGCTGGAAGAAACCCGGGGTATGAAGTGTCTGAGAATCGTCTGCTCGGCAACAGGAACCTGGGGGTTGAATGACTAAAAGTTCCTGTAACATGGAGCTGAGAAAACCATAAGAACACCCCCAAACGTATTGACTGTTGGAGCATATTTGAAGGACTGAATGGCCTCATGATGGATTTTAATTTTGTGTGATTTGAAAAACGTACATCTCTATTCCATCCTCTAACGTGTTACACACTGGGTCACAGCCGTTTTCCTGAAACTGGGAATAAGTTGGAACAATACATGGAAAATTCCATAATTGGCATTCACAGGAATATTCTATAACAATGTTGGGGGCATTAGAAAGGCAAGAGAGAAAGAGAGGGAAGGTGCTGCATGCAGCAGTGAGAGTGGTGGAGCATGAGCCTTGTTCGGGGGTCGGTGCTATAACAGATATACAGTGAGTGTGAGGGAGCAGAGAAAATATGGTGACCCTTAACCCTCCAGAGTGGGGAAGGTCATTGATGCTTGTCCTGTATTGCTGGACATTTCTTCAGACCGTAGATACTGCACTGAGCTGGGTGGTGAGCTCAGACCATGCTCAGTGGGTCTGGTAGTGTGGCCCCCTCTGGGAAGAGAATGGTCCCCTTTTGTACTTGTCCATCCACCAGGATCTCCATGTTGCTGTCGACAAACCGTGGTGTAATTTCCCCTTCGCTGCCATGTTTGGGGAAAATGTGCAGGGCAGCTCCAAACTGAGAAAGCGCAACCGTGTGCCCATCGGCCTTTTAAAGATGGCACCAGTGTCAGTGATCACAGAATATCCAGGGGCATCCAGGCGATTGTGAGTACCTCCAGTCATGATGGGTGGCACAATCGGGCTGGCATTGTATGAGAGGGACACTATGTAGTGGGGTGGGTAGTTAATGAGATTAGTTTGATAAGATAGCACCAGGAAACTAGCTCGGCCTCGTGCAGACAACCCCTCTGTCACACTCAATTTAAATGTCACTGCGACAGTTCTTTTGTTAGATTCAGCCCAGTGAGGCGAAGACTCTGCTGTCCTCATTCGCAGTTACAAAGCTGCAGAACAAATGCTCATCCAAAACTCTCCATCGCCTGAACTCACAGCAATATCCCTTTCACTCATAATTCTTCGAAATACAGACCCGTGTTGCATGATACTATAGAAATGTCTTCATTCTGAAACTGTGAACATATCCTTCCATGACATTTTATCTCAGTCTCCCCCCGCATCCTATCTCCACCCCAAAACAGACTCATTTACAGTCATATTGCACGAGACTGCCAGTATGACTGGTCATTTGGCCTAGCTGGTGCATGGCAACCAAAATGTACATCCAGACTCACCCCATTTCCCTGCCCTTGTTCTGTATCCCTCTAATCCTTTCCTATCTGT
Organism: Chiloscyllium punctatum; assembly: GCF_047496795.1. Lineage (NCBI taxonomy): Eukaryota > Metazoa > Chordata > Chondrichthyes > Orectolobiformes > Hemiscylliidae > Chiloscyllium > Chiloscyllium punctatum. The sequence continues at coordinate 40,150,810 of NC_092759.1, read as the reverse complement.
GTATTTTCCAATTGCCTTTTCAATGTTGTTACTGTACCCACCTCAATCACTTCCACTGACAGCTCAGTCCATATGCGTACCACACTCTCTGTAAAAAAGTTGCCCCTCAGTTTCCTTTTTATATTTTTTATCCTTTCCAAACATTAATGGATGTCCTCTAGTCTTCGATTTACCACACTTGAGAAAGAAGTTTGAAATATTCACCCCATGCATGCCTCTTATGATTTTATAAGGGCTACACTTCTATAAGAACCCCCACAGTTTCCTAAGCTGTAAAGAAATAAGTTCTAACCTGTCCAACCTCTGCCTATAAATTAGAGCTTATATACCTGGAATCATCTTTGGAAATTTGCTCTGCATACTTTCTAGTTCAATAATATCCTTTCTAGAGCAAAATGAACAAAACTGAACACAATACCCCAACTGCAGTCTTACCAACATCCTGTACAATTGCAGCATAACGTCCCAACTTCTATACAAATGCGTTGATGAAGGCCAATGTGCCAATAACCTTCTTCACTGTCCTGTGTATCTGTGACTCAAATTTCAGACAACTGCGCACCTGATCTCCAATGACCTTTTGTTCCACTACACGTCTTAAGGCACTATCATTCGTCATTTAACTCCTACCGGATTTGACTTTCCAAAATGCAAGACATCACACTTATCTATATTAAACTCCATTTGCTATTTTTCAGCCCACTTCCCCAGCTGAACAAGGTACTGCTGCAATTTCTGATAACGTTCCTCACTGTAAATGAATTCTCCTAATTTAGTGTCATCTGCAAACCTACTAACGTTGCGTTGTGCACTCTGGTCCAAATCATTGATATAGATAACAAACAGCAATGGGCCAGGACCGATCACTAGTTACAGGCCTTCAGTCTGACAAGCATACCTCCACCATAGCCATTTGATTCAGAACATTAAGCCAATTGTGTCGCCAATTTGCCAGTTTACATTGGAGTCCATGCGATCTAACCTTCTAGAGCGGACTACCATGTGGAACCTTATCAAAGGCCTTACTGAAATCCATATACACTATGTCCACCATCTTTCTTCATCAACCTTCCAGGTCATTTCCTCAGAAATCTCTATCAAAATTTGTCAGGCATGATCTGCCAGACACAAAGCTATGCTGACTGCTCCAAGTCAAACTCTGTCTTCCCAAATGCATCCATATCTTATATCTCCAAACCTTCTCAAGTGGTTTCTAAAACAGATGTGAAGCTTACTGGTCTATCTTTCCCAGGCTTTCCTTTGCAGCCCTTCTGAATAAGGGCACGACATTTGCTACTGCCCAGTCTTCCGGGACCTTGCCCCTGAACTACCTTCTCTCGCCTTGTGCCGTGCTCTTAGATATATCTGGTCAGGACCAAGAGATTTATCTGACTTTATGAATTCTAATATGTCCAACAACACCTCTACTGTGATATTGATTGTACCAAGATATCGCAACTAACCTCCCAAAGGTCACAGGTCTTCATGTCTTTCTTAATGATAAACACAGAGGGGAAATTGAGGACCTCACCCATCTCTTGAGGTTTTTGACATGCATGCCCATTTTGGATTTTATGGCGTCCTATCTCTCTCCAGTTGTTCTTTTTATTTACTATACTGAATTTGGATTCATCTTAATCTGCTCAGCCAAGGCTATCTCATACACCATTTTAGCCCTGCTGATTTCCTTCTTCAGTAAACTCCTGTAACCCATGTGTACCACCAGAGATTCCCTTGGAATCAGCTGCCTGTACTTGAGTGACGCCTCCTTTCTTTCTGGTCAGAGCCTCAATATTTCTTGTCATCCAGGGTTCTCTCTTCCAGCCTCACTTTCCCTTCACCCTCACAGGAACATATCTACCTTGAACTCGAGCTATCTCACTTTGAAGCCCTCCCACTTGCCCTGGATCCTTTTACCTGGAAACACACGACTCCAATCAAGCCCTGAAATCCCCTGTCGAATTTCAACAAAATTCGCCTTGCCCCAATTTAGAACTTGAATCTGTGGGCCAATTTTCTCCCTACCATAACTATTTTAACATTAATACATCTCTGGTCACTTTTCCCAAAATACTCCCCCACTTTACCTCCGTCACCTCTCCTGCCCTGTTTCCCAACAGTAGGTCGAGTTTGGCCCTTTCCGAGTAGGACCCTGTACATGCTGCTTGTGGAGGCTTTCCTGAACACACTTAACAAATTACGTTCCACCTAAGTTCTTAACCCTCTGGAAGTCCCAGTCTATGTTAGGATAATTAAAATCACCTATTATGACAACCCTATTGCTCCTGCAAGTCTCGCCAGAGTCTCTGCATATTTGTTCTTCTAATTCCCATTGGTTATTTGAAGGCTTATAGTGCAACCACTTTAACGTTACCAACCCCTCTTATTGTTTGCATCATTTCCAAAATCTCATTGGATATTATCTCAGTTATTTCATCTTTAAATACTAGAGTGATACTTGCCTTAATCAGAACTATTGGTATTTAAATTGTTTCCATTTACATCTCTTCCTCGCAGTGACTTTCACATTCGCAGCATCCCTTGTCAAGGCACAGTGGAGATATGGAGCTGTAAATGGATGGGAGCTGCACATCCTGTCAGTTCCAACATTGGTTGAAAATTTCCCCACACTAAGCTGCGATCTAACACAGTGTTACCGAACAATGCAACAGCCTGGGTTTATATATGAATAAACCAGTGCGGACTGCACAGCTCCCCACGCTGGACATTTATCCCAGGATTATAGATCCAGCATTGGTGTTGGCTGCACAGAGTTTCACTCTGCACATTGCTGGGTTGCATTCAGCAGTACACGAGCCGGATCAACACAGTGCTCCATCCTGAATATGTAATGGTTATGTAAATTAGATTGCGAATGTGAGAGAACTAAACATCCGGCTATGCCTTTATTTTTGTTTTAATTCTTGTGATTGGACTCTTCAAATCCTGACTCATCCAGTTAGACCCGACCCTCTGGATGAGTCATGGTAACTGTTGTTACAGCATCTGGGTCTACAACATGACCAACAAATGGAGCAGAGGCTGCAGAGAGGGGCATCTCTGTAAAATGGAATGAGGGAATCACAATCAGATCAGCCGTGGTCTGAGTGAATGGTGGGGCAGGATTGAATGGAACACTGATGCAACTTATTAATATATTTCTGTTTGTTCCAAGCAAACTCCCCTTCTCTCCCAGTGTCCCATACTGGTGGGGAGTGAACACCTCCTCCTGTTCCTGCGTAACAGGATCCTCGGGCCTCACTAGCCTCCAGATTTCCCTGTGACCCAGTTTTGAGCAGTTGAATAACTGGCTCCTGTTCCTGTGTCCCAGCCTCGAACAGTTGAGTGACTGTCTCCTGTTCCTGTGTCCCAGTCTCGAACAGTTGAGTCTCCTGTCCCTGTGCCCCAGTTTCAAGCAGTTGAATGATTCCCTCCTGATCCCAAGTTTGTGAAAGGAGATGTCCTCCTTCTGCCCCTGAGTAACAGGCTCCAATAGCTCTGTGCTCACCTGCTGCTCCTGTGGAATGGATGTGAGGGGCTGAATGGCCTCTTCACATTCTTTTCAACTTTTTCTTGACTAAAGGCCTTTCCCCGTTTCTGTAAAGCACCATCAAAATCTGAATGATGTATTTTTGTATTTGACTTTCTGTGATTGAGCAAACAAGCCGATTGGCAAAATTCCGATGCTGAATCGCCTCCTCCTGATCCCGTGTTATACACTGAAGAGTCAATAGACTCTCAGAGATATACAGCACGAAAAAAGATCGTTCGGTCTGGTCATCCATACCGCCAAATATCCTAAAGTAATCTCGTCCCCCTTGCCAGCACTTGGCCCATCTCCCTCTGCACACATCCCAGGCATATATCCATCCAAATGCTTTTTAAATGGTGTAACTGTATCTGCCTCCACCACCTATTTTGACTGTTCAATCCATCCATACAGCGGTCTCTGTGTGAAAAAGATGTCCCTCATGTCCCTTTTTAAATCTTTCTCCTCTCACCTTAAACTTTTGTCTTCTAATTTTGGACTCGTCTATCCTGGGAAGACATTGACTGTTTACCTTATCTATGCCCCTCATGATTTTATAAACCCCTTGAAGAATCCCCCCCCCCCAGCCTCAACACTTGAAAATAGCCCCAGCCTATTCAAACTCTCCTGTAATTCTCACCCCCAACACTTGCAACATTCATTTAAATGTCTTCTGCACCCTTTCAAGTTTGACAACATCTTTCCGACAGTAGAGAGACCAGAATTAAAGGCAATATTACAAAAGTGGCCAAACCATTGTCCTGTACAGATTTAACATGTCATGCAAATGCTTCAACTCAAAACACGCACCAATAAAGGGAAGATCACCGAGTGCCTTCATCACTGTGCTGTCTACGTGTGACAGCACTTTCAAGGAACGGAGAACCTGCACCACGAGGCTAGCTTTGCTGCCTCACAGGGCAGCGACCTGGGTTTAATTCCATCATTGAATGACTCGCTGTGTGGAGTTTGTACATTCTCCCTGTGTCTGTGTGAGTTTCCTCCGGGTTCTATGTTTTACTCCAACTGTATAAAGATATACAGATAAGGGTAGATTGGCCATGCGAAATTGCGCACCGTACCCAGGGATGTGTAGGGTAGTTGGATTACCCATGGGAAATGCAGGCTCAGAGGGATAGGGCAGGTGTTTGTCCAGTGGGATACTGCTTAGAGGTTCGGTGAGACCTCGATGGGCCGAAATGCCTGTTTCCTCACTGTAGGGATTCGATCATTTCTATGGAGTTCTCCTTCACTGGCAGCTTTCGACAGGGCACTACCTGTAAGTCTTACCTTGATTTGTCTTGCCAAAATGCAACACCTCACACGTAACTAAAATATACTCTATCTGCCACACCTCAGTTCACCTAAAAAGGTCCCATTATAGTCTGAGAGATCATTCTTCACTGTCGACTACACCACCAAATTTGTTATTATCTACAAACTTACTGGCAATACTTCATATACTCAAATGTAAATGATTTGTATCAGTGACAAAAGGCAGTGGACCCACTATTGATCTTTGCGGCACGCCACTGGTCACACGTCTCCAAGTTTAATGAATAAATGTCCACTGTCACGCCCTGTCTCCAATATTCAAGAAAATTTCGGATCTAAATGGCGAGTTCTCCCTGGATCTGAGGAAGTCTAACCTTGCTAACCAGTCTACCATGTAGAACATTTTGGTAATCTTACTGAATTCCATAAAGACAACATCCACTGGCCTGTCTTCATCAATCATCTGCATCACTTCCTCAAAAGATTACACCGAGTCAGTGAGACGTGATCTCCAATGTACAAAGCCATCTTCAGTCCTTCTCTTTTCAAATGCACATACATCCTTTCCAACAAAATCCCCTCCAACAATTTAGTCACCATTGACTTCAGGCTCTGCGATCTATAGTTACCTGTTTTTTTTTCCTTACTTTTTAAATAATGACACTATGTTAGCAGCCCTCCAGTCTTTTGACACCTCACCAGTGGAAATCAATGATACAAATATATCAGCAAAATGCTGACCAATTTCTTTCCAAGGTTCTCACAAACATTTGGGATACAACTGATCAGGTCCCAGGGATTAGTTCACCTTTATGTGTCTTAAAATGTCAAACACCTCCTTGTAATATAGACACCTTTCAATGTTTCACTGTATATTTATTCATTCTCTCGCTCTTGGAACCTCCTCCTCATTAAATACTGAGGAGAAATTTTTGTTTCATATCGCTCCAATCTCGGGTGGTTCCACACATAAGTCGTCTTACTGATCTTTAAGGGGCCCAGTTCTCCCTCTAGTTAATCTTTTACCATTAAAGGATTTGTAGAATTTCTTCAATGCCTCATTAACCCTATTTCTAAAGCCATCTCATGTCCACATTTTTCTGGCCCGAATTCCCCGTTGACTATACACTTATTGCCCTTATATACCTCTCGGGATTCACTTAATCTCAGCTCTGTTTACCGGACATATGCCTCCTTCCTTACCTTGACCATAACATCAATATATCTAACCATCCAGCACTCCCTGCACCCACCAGCCTTGCCCCTCTCACTAATAGGAACACGTTGGCTCTGGACTCTCTGAAACCACGTTTTGATGGCCTTGCATTTACCAACCATCCCTTTACCTGTGAATAGGGTATTCCAATCAGCCTTTCACAGGGCTCGCCTAACACTTTCAAAATTGGCCTTGTTCAAAGTTAGAACTTTAATGTTGACATCAGGTATTTCCTATTCCACAACTAATTTAAAACTAATATTTATGCGTAACAGACTTGAAAGTTAAATCAACAATTCCTGCCCCTCTATAACGGGCTCGAAAGTCTGACTAGGCTCCTCCTGTCCCTCTGTAATAGACTCAAGAGGCTTAATGGCCTCCTCCAGTTCTTCTAAACACACTCGAGAGGCTGCATGGCCTCCCTGTGTAATAGATCCGAGACACAGCAACCCATGGATTACGAGCAGCCGTTAAACTGTATCTGATGGAGGTCTTTCCTTTCTCAGTTACAGAAACACAGACAACACAATGTACTGCAGGTGCCCTCTCAGTTACACTTTATGCAGCTGCAGCAACACTTCTCTTTGTTCTGAATGATTCTGTTGACAAAATGTGCCAATATTCCAGCTTTCCACCTTTTCAAGTAGCAACAGGCTAATATGGGCTGAATGGTCTTCTCTTCTCCCTCTGTAAGAGGCCCATTGGGAGAGAATTTCTTCCTGAGCAGTAGTCCCAATGCTCTGTCTCAAGGTTATGAAAGGATTTGATAACAGGGCATTAAAACCAGGAGTGGCCACACACTGGTCAATAAGCACCGTACTTTGTGTTCACGTATCTAGAAACTTGCCCACCTCCCATCCCCCGCTTTTTTATGCAGCCGATCTGTTATTTTATAACTGCCTCCTTTCATAAACAGAATGGAACATACATAGACCCCTGCAGTGTTCTGTTAATACTCTCATATACAAGGGAAAAAATATATAAAATATTGAAAGATTTATGGTCCATCCCTCAGCAACCTTATCCATTCCGTCCAAAACCAGTAAATGAAAAGTGATTTATTGAAGTGGTTAACTGAGCCTATTTGTTCAGTGACTGCGATTAATGCCAATCTCCATGGATTCTAATTATCCCAGTGGACGGTTTCCATCTTTTAATGATAAATGGGCTCCGTTCAATGTGTTATCCCATAACATGAGCGGGAGCATCATTGACAGCACTGACAGGGATCAGCAGATCCAGAGAGAAGGGGAGGAGAGATCAGAATCTGAGAACATTAGACTGGAATGTTCCAACAATGGATCAGAATTTGAGAACATTTGACTGAAATATTCCAACAATATACAGGAGCTTAGCCGATTATGTTTGGTATCTTTCTGCATTTGATTGGATGTCATTATCATTGCGGATCTATTACACTCTTCTCATTATTCAATAATTTTATTATCCCTTCCTAGCTATCGTTGGTGTTTCTGGTGAGTGTCACTATCCAGGTTTTGTTTTCTATAAACCAGTTATGACTGTATTATTGTTATTTCATATCGTCTACACTTCCTGCCACTATAATTGTTCCAATCCAATCCAATCTCTCAATCTAGATATTTTCTCTATAGACCACTGCTAACTGCATCAATGAAGGTGTTCAATTACTGTCTCGCTCTCTGCTCTGGCAGTGTTTCTCACCGGTCTCTTTGTTGAACTATTCAGTTTCAGGGGAGAATCATAATGCATCGTATCATTGCCTTTGCTGTTAAGAGCATGGAGGTCACTGTCTACTGTTCTGGTTACAAACTCCACTTCCTTCCACTGTTTCCATCCCATCCCTGGCCAATATCTGCAGCTGAAGCAGACAAGTCACAACTGTGGGAGATCCCTTTAACAATGAGCTGATTCTTGACACCATTCCCGGATATTTCTAACTTGAAATACACACCACTCCAGAATATATCTCGCTGGTTTATTCCATCTGCTGTTTGAACCTTGAGCTATGAAGTACAGGCTTAATGAAGCCAATAATCTGCTGCTGACGCTCCCGGCTTCAAACCTGCCGAAGCAAATCTGATTCAAACTCACACCAAACTCCCATCCATCTGTCAAAAGTGTGCATGCGGATGTATATTGCTGTTTTGTCTGGCAATGCCTTTATTTTAACATTCTCAAACACTTTACCTCATCTGTCCATGAAACTTCCCTCGTTCTCTCTATTGATAAACAAAAATCCTGCCAGCTGTTCTTATTTAAAATTGTTTTCTCCATGTGCGTTCCTTCTCAAACAATGAGTTTCACATTCAACCACGCCAATCGCGCACACTCTCTCAGTCTCTGATGAACACACAGAGAGAGCAAACCTTCCCATTATAGGCAGTAATCTGATGCGAGTATAGTTAGCATATGTTAGTAAAGTTTGCAATACTCTCCAGATAGTGCAGTTCACTGAGCAACACACTAGCATGGTGTGCACAGCTCTCCATGCTGGGCTGTCATCTTGTCCCAGTTTATGTTTGTTTGTGGTGTTCTGTGAAGCAGATACAGAATCTGATGGAACAAACCATTCCAGCTGATCTGGCAATGCCTGTATTCAATGTTCTCATTCTTGTAATTTTACTCACGAAGTTCTCACTTCTGCAGTTAGTCCCATTGCCCTGTCTTTTTCCCCATATTTCCACAACATCTTTTCAGTTAATTAACTGCCTGTTTCTGTCTTTAATGTGAATCTCTCTGTCCCTCTGTATCTTTCCCTGGCCTTGGGTTTTGTCTTCCTAGTGTATCGAGTGCTGGCATTGTGTAGCTCAGAAATAATGAAATGGCGTGTGTCAGGCTGTTGTTCACTTCCCGGTGTGTCCCATGTGATGGTTCATGGACATGTGTGCTTCAGAAATTATGAGACACATCCTTGTAACTTGGTGTGAACCTGTGGCTGTCCCTCTCAGGTGACCTTGCGATCAGTAACACGTAGAAGCCCGCTGAGTAAAGGACCAGGCATCTAAATTGCCTGACAATGCTGTCACTTTTTAAATAAAATGTTATTTTCTCCTTATTTTTAGTAAGAGGTCTTAAAGGCCAAACTTCCTACAGAAAACGGCTCAAGTAAATAACTTACGGGGTTTTTAGGGTTTTTAATAAATAGTAGTAACAATGGCTAGCTCGCACAGACCAGGCTTTCTAGGTTTCTTTTCATTGTAGCAATAACAATCACCAGGTGCTTGGGGTCCCAGAACGGGTGTAAGTTTTAGTAAATTATCCCTAGCTGCTATTCTCTCTGGAAGCTCACTTGATGCTCTTTCCTCCTGGATTGGAGAACTGTGTGCAAGAATGCATGTTTGAATGTTCCTTTTTGCCAAGGGGTGTGTTTAGGTGATTGTGGTATATTGGAACAGTTCATTTGTAGAAGGTACTGGATCCATTATTCTGTTATGGTTTCCAATAGTTAAGTTATTCTAAATTCCTCTTCATTGTGTATGGATTTTGATTAGAGTATTTAAATACATTATGTTTTGCTTAATGGTGAGTGGTTTGACGAGTACCATCACATCTGGAACTCCCACTTCACATCTACCTTTAAAATAAGAAAGGTTTGGCATCCAAGCTACCTCCTTAAAATAGTTTGAGTCAGTCTGGTTTGTCTATAACAAACTGGGGACTCTTGTCTGGTTCTAAATCGATAATACTAAATTGGGTTTAGAATTACAATCCCTACAGTGTGCGAACAGGCCATTCGAACCAACAAGTCCACACTAACTTTCCGAGGAGTAACCTACCCAGAACCATTCCTCTACCCTATTATTACACATTTAGCCCGACCAAGGCACCTAACCCACACATCCCTGAAAACTACAAACAATTTAGCATGGCCAATTCACCTGATATGCACACTTTTGGATTGTGGGAGGAAACTTGAGAATCCAGAATAAGCTCATGCAAACACTGGAGAGTGTGCACCGGGAGGCTATTGGGTTCAAAGGTCGCGTATGGTAGTTGTTCGTGTCTTTGGTTCTGGATGTTGAATTCGGATGTTTTAAACAGTGTGTTGAGTATAAAGACAATTTCAGTCTCTAAGAGTTCTCTGGGTGTGGAAGAAGTAAAGTTAGGGGTTTTACAAAAGGTAATGAAGGGAAGCTGTAGGAATTGGCAGACAAGCTGGAGTTGGAATTGTGTTTGTGCGAAAATGAGAGATAATTACAGCGAGAGCTTGGCAATTAAATTTGTTGGAACCATCATCAGAATCTTTGGAAATGGCTAGAATTCAATTTCAAATGAGGCACCTTGAACATGAGAAGGAATTGAAACAGTTTGAATTATGATGAAAAGTAGAAATAAAAGATAAGGAAATGAAGACGAAAGAGAGAAAAAGAGAGAAGAAAAGCAGAGAGTTTCAACTTCAAAAGTTAGTAATTAGAGAGGAAAGTTGACATAGAAGGTGGAGATGAAGGCAGACAGTTGGCTGGATAAGGAGGACAGTGAGGATGAGCAACCCTATATAGCCAAAGGTCTGATGGGGATCTGTTTAAATACATCCAGGTATTATCTAAATTTGATGAGAATGATGGAGGGAGCCTTTTTAATATCATTTCAGAAAGTGGCTAAACAAATGCAGTTGCCAGAGAACATGTGGATATAGTTGATTCAAACAAAGCTGATAGGCATTGGCATCCCTATCAGAGGAGGTATCTGCTGAGTATGAGGAGATAGAGAAAGCCAGTTGAAGTGCATATGAGCTTTTGCCAGATGCTGACAGACAGTGTTTCAGGAATCTAAAATAGCATGCCTGGTTAAATGCACGTTGTGTTTGAAAGGATCAAACAAATTTTGAAAGGTGGGGAAGGGTATTAAATCAGAGCAAACCTATGACTCTTAGAGAGATTCTTATTTTCTAGAAGTTCAACAATTTACTTCCTGCAGTCATGAGAATTCATGTGGAAGAGCAGAGAGTAACAATGGGAAGGTTAGAAGCTAAAATGGCTGATGATGATGATTGAGTTCAGAAATCAAAGTTTGGTTTCTGTGAGAGATTGAGAAGAATGTGTGAGATTTTCTTAGAACATATCCCTGTGAGAGTAAGGTTTACTGGCATAGGCCAGGGGTAGCAAGTAAAGAGGTTACAGCATTAAGAGGTAAAGAAGGATGTTATTCTTTTATGCTGAGATATGAGGAGCTATGTCATTCAGAAGGACTACTGGAGAGATGAGAAGTGCTCCATTATGTAACGTGTGATTGTAGTGCCCAGTGGAAACATCAACAGATTGATTCCACAATGGGGAAGGAGGCCTTGAGCTTGGTGTTGGTGTTACAACATTTCAGCATTTAAATTGCAAATAACGTTTCTGAGACAAATCGTTTTCACTGATCGTGACCCCTTAAAGTTTTTGGAGAAATTGTGGGATAAAAATACCAGTCTGTGTCGACTGAGCTGATTATTTCCGCCATTCAATATGAAATTATACATGTGACGGGGTTAGAAAACCTAAGTTTTGACACGTTGTGGAAAGTTGAGTGAAGAAAGACAAAGGCATTCTGTAGCAGGAGTAAAATGACGAAAATCGAATCTCGTTCTGAACATTTGTATGCTCAGATTCAATGTAATATATATGCATTGCAGTCAATAGACAATAGGTGCAGGAGTAGGCCATTCTGCCCTTCGAGCCTGCACCACCATTGAATATGATCATGGCTGATCATTCCTAATCAGTATCCTCTTCCTGCCTTATCTCCATAACCCTTGATTCCACTATCTTTGATTCCACTATCCAACTCTTTCTTAAATGAATCCAGAGACTGGGCCTCCACTGCCCGCTGGGGCAGAGCATTCCACACAGCCGCCACTCTCTGGCTGAAGACGTTTCTCCTCATCTCTGTCCAAAATGGTCTACCTCGCATTTTTAAGCTGAGTCCTCTGATTCGGCACTCACCCGTCAGCGAAAACATGTTTCCTGCTTCCAGAGTGTCCAATCCTTTCATAATCTTATATGTCTCAATCAGATCCCCTCTTAGTCTTCTAAACTCAAGGGTGTGCAAGCCCAGTCACTTCAGTCTTTCAGTGTAAGGTAATCCCGCCATTCCGGCCAGTCTACTCATAGAGGAAGATAAGGAGGTCTAAAATGAATCCCTTTTTGTATATTGATGGATCATTTTTTAAAGGTGGAGTTGCGAGTATACTACCACTGTAAAAAGGTTATTTTATCTTGGGATTTTCTTTTGAAGAGAGGTTATAAAGGCAGTGGTGCAGAACTGCTGTCTGAAAACAGTTTAAGTAAAAAATTGAGAAAGCTTTTAGGTTTTATTAAAACATTGGTAACAATGGAAGGGCAGCGGCCAGCTCTCCCAGACCAGGTTTTCTCGGTTTGTTTTTAGCTGCAGCATTCAGAAGCTGTTGGGGATCCCAGAAAGTGTTGGAAGTTTCAATACATGATGCCTAGCTGCTTTTCTCTATGAGATCTCTGTTGATGTTGATATGTCTTCGATCGAAAAACTGCATGTAGGGATCTGTATTTGAATATATCTTTTTGCCAAGCGTTGTATACCAAGAAGGTACGGTATCTATTGTTTGTGTAAGTGTTCAAACATATAAGCTATCTCAAAATGTTCTTTTCTTTGATTGTATTTTAACTAAAGCATTTGAATAGATTATATTTTGCTTAATGTCGAGTGGTTTGACCAGTCACAACATATCTGGAATGCAAACTTCACATCTATTTTTAAAATAAGGAAAGTTTTGGGTCTAAGCGACCTTCTTAAAATATTTTGCAGGGATCTGGTCTTGTCCACAACACTTATAGATGAGGAGTTTCTGACTGACGCTTATTGAAAATGTAGTGGAGGGGTTGGGGATGGTTTGCTGGAGGTTGTGCTGTGAGCTGCCTGAGACATTTAGGGAGACATGAGAATTTGCTGACCCATCTTTGGATGGAGCCTGGGGACTGTAGTTACAGCATCTGGGTCTGTAACATGAGCAACAAATGGAGCAAAGGTTACAGAGTGGGGACCTCTGAAAACACAGATTTAGTGTATGTGTGGAAAGGGATCTGTTGGACCCACCCGAGTTTTCCATTAATAGCCTCGCAAGCTACACTTAATCCAGGAGCAGAGTGTGAGGGGACAGTGATTGAACAAGGAGCTAGTCACAGAGCAGTGTCACCTCCTTTAACGCGTCCTGCAGCTTCACACCAGGGGAAAGGACGGTGTTGCCAGTGGCTGTTCGGGTCACAGTTTCATTCAGCTTCTGTGTTCTGGAACTTTCCAAATAGGCCTGGGTGACATAGCCATCATCTCCCAGTATGTTGCCATCAATGTAACCATTCGGTGATGGAGGATATATATGGTGGATGAGGTAAATACATCGTTTCCCCCACAGCAGGGAGCTGCCGGGTGTATCCAGTATAATGGGATTCCCGATGGTGTACATGACATTTGCAGAGTACCCATGTCAATGGGGAGAGGTAGAGGAACTGAAGGAGCTCTCTCTCTGTTAATGTTACCGTGTGTCCATGCACAGTACACTATGTTGGTGAATACCTCTGTCCTGACAGCAGCCACATTTCCTTCATTCACAAGCAGACAGCAATCCCATCGTCTTCGGGTCTCCATGTAGAAATGAATGAATGTATCTTGGATAAAGGCCATCCCCTTCATTCATGTTTGTAAACAGCATCCCCATCACCAACCAAACACTACAAAAATTTCCATGTGTACGGAGAGCAATGGGGTCACTTGGAGTGTCTGGGAGCAGACGATCAGGGATGGAGCAAAACCTCCCATGTCTGAACGGGGCTGAGTGAACCCTCCAGTACACAGTATCATTAATCCCTGTAATCCCTCTCCATTTCAGTAACATACTGCCTTCCATTATTCCTGTAAATGAAATGACAGATTATATCATGTTATATTGCACCTGCGAAATTATTATCTATTGCCTTTACCTCTCTTGATAATTTAATCTCTTGCTAATCACAGCAACATGACCAAACTCAATATCCCTATATCTGTTCCATCCTCCTGATCATTGATATAGATTGTAAATAGTTGAGGACCCAGCACTGGTCACTGTGTGACTCCACTGATGACGTTCTGTCAAACTGATGAAGACTGATTTATCCGGAGTGCCTGCTTCCTGTTTGATACACAGTCCTCCCATTACTGTGTAACGCAGTGGAAAAGCTGAATATGAATGAGGAGAATCAGTCAGGAATCCAACCCCTCGAATCTGCTCCGCCATGGAATACAATCATGGCTGATGTCATCGCGGCCTCTGTTCCACATCCCTGCTATCTCTTGATCATCAAACTCTAGTCTCTTGTTGGAGATTGCGGCTGATGAAAAAAATATCCACTCCACATCTACACTTTGAATTATATTTCGCATCTTACAGGCCTCAATGAGCTCTCCTATCGTTCTTATAAAATCGAGAGTATAGGCCTGAACTGCTCAATTTCTCTTCATAAGACAAACACTTCAAATATGGAATCATTCTAATGAAGCTCTTTTGAATTGCCTCCAATGGAAATACCTCATTCTGCAGGACACCCAAACTGTACTCCAGTTACAGCCTCACTATGCCTTGCATAGCTACAGCAACACTCCCTACCTTTCTACTCTATCCTTTTACAAATAAACAATGACGTTATGCTTGCATTTCTCAGTATTTGAAGTACCCGCAAGCAATTTTTCTGTGATATGCAAGCAGGCACCCAGCTCCCTCTGCACTTAAGCACTTTGAAGTTTTTCTCCATTTAGATAATAATTTGCCTTTTTATTAGGCTGGCCAACTTGAATAACCCCATATTTATCCACTTTAATTTTCATTGCCAAATGTTTGCCCATTCGCCCAACCTATTGATATAGTTTTAAAATCTCTTGCATCATCATTCCGAAGTAATTTCCCACCAATGTGAGTGTCATCTGAAAATGTAGCTATTGTATTTTCTATCCCGTCAACCAAGTAATAGTATCGATCCCAAATGGTTGAGGCATGAGAACTGAAATCTATGGCACCCAACAAATTGCATTTTCCAATATAAAATGATACATTTAATTCATATTACTGCATTTTGTTGGTTAACCAAGCCTCCATCCAAGCTCATAAATTACTCCTAAACTGATGCTGTCTGATCTTACCACTCACTCTTTGGAGAAGCGACATATCCGATGCCTTCGAGAAGACCAGATATATTCCATCTCCAGGATTCCCACTATCCACCTTGTTTGTCACATCTTTAAATAACTCAAGAAAACACTTCAATCATAGTTTATCTTTTGTAAAACCATGTTGAGTTCGATGGATTGTGGTTTACGTTTGCAAATGTCATCAACAATGGATTCGAATAATTTGCCATAAATTACAATACTTTGTTGTTACATTTTACTTCCTAATTATTCAGTTATTATAAGTTCTTCCCTTTCTAAAACCTTTACATTTTCTTTGAATTCCTGTTTGATGGGCAAAAGGGTTTTAAGAGATGTGCTCCAATTGCTGCATAAGCGGTATGTGTGGCTGACTGGACTCATCATCCTGCTGGTGTACAAAATCAATGGGATGAAGTCTTTCTGGCGTTCCCATGTTGTCATCTCCAAGGCCAGAATGACCACCACCTGTTAGAGGGGTGGGGGATTATGGAATCTTCCCGTTACTGTGTAACATTTTGAGGGTCTGATGGCTCTTCTCGTATTTCGCCATAATCGGTGGAGATACTGAACGGTCTTCTCATGTATCCCAGAGATGGGACGAAGGGAGCGATTGGTCTTCTCTTGTTCCCATACAACAGACACGTGTCTGAATTACCTCCTCCTTTCTCATGAAAAAATCTCAGATAGTTTTTATCCTAACACATTTCCCTTCCAACAGACTCGGTGGGTCTGAATGACCTCCTGTTATCCCAGTGTAACAATCTCCAGTCACTGTGTGACCACTTCCAGTTCCTATGTTACGGACTTGAGGAGGCTGAATGGACTGATCCTGTTGCTGTGTAACTGGATACTGGTGCAGCATGGCCTACTCTGGGGCCAGTGTTATAGATTCAAGGGGCTGATTGGCCTCCTCCTATAAATATACATCGGGCTCGAGGGGCTGAACAGTGTCGTCCTATTCTGGTGTAACAGGCTCGAAGGCCTGAATATCCTACTGTTGTTCCTGTGTAACAGGCTGGAGAACAGAATGGATTCCCCGACTATCTGTGTAATTCTCTTCAGTTGTTGACTCCTTCCTGTCATCTATGTTGAAATAAGATCAGCCTTTATTTTTGTAAACTCCAATGGCTATTGAATCAACCTGATCATCCTTTCGTTATAA